>NC_132927.1:34997701-35640201 GCF_047675955.1 Chlorocebus sabaeus
AGCAACTGGAGTGACTGGTACTTTAAAATGTGAATTTGGAAGCTATGGACAACCATTTTCAATTCACCATGAGTAATGAGTAGTAAAAATAAAAAGCCCTTCTTGCAAGAAGAATGAAGCCACTTCTCAGATAGACACCGTGATGAGACAGAGGAAGGTAGAAGACTCCCTGGTGTCTGCCCCTCCTGGGTCTCATGGATTTTTGCCCTTTAGTTCTGTGAGACTCCACTGAGTCTTTACAATACATTTTCCTCCCCTATATTCACTAACTTGAGTTGATTTTTGCAACTCCAAGTGTCCTAACAAACATAACCTCCATGTTTGTTTTAATATAGTCTCTCAAATTATTTATAATCATAAAAAAAAACCTAGCAAAAATGTTTCGTATGGATCCTTTGGGCAAGTTTAGAAGGCTGAGTCATATTCAGTCTATCAAGTCTAAAAACATGTACATCAGGGTTGGCACCAGTAATTTCTCTTGTCTTTCTCAAGTCACAGTCTGTTAAGAATTAGGTTAAAATGCAACCGTGGATTTGAATAGCAACAATTTTCTTTTTCAAAGTTTGTAATTCTTTTTTTTTTTTTGAGATGGGGTCGTGCTCTGTCACCCAGGCTGGAGTGCCATGGTACGACCTTGGCTCACTGCAACTTTCATCTCCTGGGTTCAAGCGATTCTCCTGCCTCAGCCTCCCGAGTAGCTGGGACTACAGGCGTGCATCACCATACCTGACTAATTTTTGTATTTTTTGTGGAGACAGGGTTTTACCATATTGCCCAGAGTGGTCTCGAACTCCTAGCCTCAAGCAATCTGCCTACCTCGGACTCCCAAAGTGCTGGGATTACAGGTGTGAGCCACCATGCCCAGCCTACAAGTTTGCAATTCTTATTAGGGCAATGACTGTGGAAAGGACACTGAAAATTGACGTGGTGTGCAGTTCTGCATTGGAGGAAATTTTACTTAACTAGATCTTCTTTTAATGTGGTCAATTTGGGGGAGGGTAGGTCTCATTCCAGATGGTCTCACTTGTCAAAGAAATACTGGTCAAAGGACTTTTTCGTGAACAACTATGGTTTAGGATGTTAGCCAGGTGCAGTGGCTCACGCAGGTAATCCCAGCACTTTGGGAGGCTGAGGCGGGTGGATCATCTGAGGTCGGGAGTTCGAGACTAGCCTGGCCAACATGGTGAAACCCCGTCTTTACTAAAAATACAAAAATTAGCTGGGTATAGTGGCGTGCGCCTGTAATCCCAACTACTTGGGAGACTGAGGCAGGAGAATTGCTTGAACCCAGGAGGCGGAGGTTACAGTGACCAGAGATCTTGCCACTGCACTCCAGCCTGGGCCATAGAGTGAGACTCCATCTCTTTAAAAAAAAAAAAAAAAAAAAAAAGGATTTAGGATGTTGTTCTTAATTTTGCCATTTAACCCTGAAATTTCTATCACAAGTAAATGAACTAAAGGTCTCAAACAACACACACTCCCCACAATCAATACTTTATGGGTCCATAGGTTTCATTTCCCTCTCGTGTGCAGGGAAGGCATTTGCAGCCTGGCCTCAGATGGGATGATGGAGAGCAGGCAGTCTCACTGCTTGCCAAGTAAGCCAGGGTTGGGAGGCACTCGTGATCAGGTTAAATCATTCCCCCATCCTGGTGTTTCCTCTTTGTTTTGCTGTCTTTTATTTTCTTCCCACATAAAGAAACAAAACAATTCAGTTTTAAATTTGTATTCTGCACTTTTTCTTGATTATGTCGGTCTGTATTTGTAAGAAAAAAGGAGTTTCGAAGTTACCTCTCATTTGATCACCATTCTGGCCGAACCAATTCGTAACCCAATCATTGTTTTGTTGCTGTTGGATATTTGTTAGATTATTTAAAATTATATTTCACTACTTCACTGATATTAAGCAAAACAAGAAGTGAACTCTGTGTTAAGTGACTGGGAAGTTCTGGGACAGTGCCCTTCCATCCCAGAACATCGACTTGTTTGAATTAAAACAGAACTTTCTTACCCACGTCAGTGGCATATGCCGGGAATCACCACCGGCACCACAGAAAGAGGCTGGAGGCTCTCCTACCCTGTTCATTCCTTAAGGGCCCTGCTTCCCTTGTTTCCTTGGTCTATGGCCCTAAACATGCAAATGAGAGCTGAAGGTTTTTTTTTTTTTTTTTTTTTTTTTTTGAGACGGAGTCTCGCTGTGTCACCCAGGCTGGAGTGCAGTGGCGCGATCTCGGCTCACTGTAAGCTCCGCCTCCCGGGTTCACGCCATTCTCCTGCCTCAGCCTCCCGAGTAGCTGGGACTACAGGCACCCGCCACCTCGCCCGGCTAATTTTTTGTATTTTTTAGTAGAGACGGGGTTTCACCGTGTTCGCCAGGATGGTCTCGATCTCCTGACCTCGTGATCCGCCCGTCTCGGCCTCCCAAAGTGCTGGGATTACAGGAGCTGAAGGTTTTTAAAAAGTAGAAAGGAAAAGGGCAGGGGCTTCAACCCCCACTTTAAAATGATTTACTTATTTATTCTCTGCTTATATTTCTTGTGGAGAGAGTAAGGATAGAACCAACAAGGCGCCGAGTAGCTGAGAAAAGGGCCACCTAAAAGTGAAACAATACTTTATACTTTATACCAGAGGAGCAGGGAGCCTAATGCAGCACATTATCATTTGTTATTTGGGTTTAATAATTTTGACAACTTTTCACTCATTCACAAAAAGTCAGAACTGGTTTTATTTACTGTTGATTTCATCCTCCGGTGGATGAAATAACTGAAGCCTAGGGGAATGAACTCGTGCTACTGAACTGTTTGTTTAAGTTATTTTTGTGTTAATAGTACACTTTGAGTATCTTTTTCCACATTAAAAACTTTCTGAATTATAAATGTTTTCCCTACATTATTTAACAATGTACACTGCTTAAAAAAATACAAATTCAAACTTCGGGGGTTTCTCAGCAGCCGTTAATTGTACATTTTGCGCTAACTCTGGGTGTTGCACTTCTTGTAAGATTGTGCTTTGTGCTTCAGTTTGTTACCTTTGTAGACTTGTTTAATGAAACCATTCACATAAACCAAACTTGTTTTTGTTGGGAAAAAAATATAAATAAATAAATAAATAAATGAAACAGATCTTTCTGCATCAGAGGGAAGGGTTTTGACATGAACAGTTGAATGGCACCTTCCAGGCCATTCTGAAACTTACCTCGAGGGAAGCTTTGCACACTGATTGTATTTGCTCTGAATTATGCTGTTCTTAGCCAAGACTTCCCCCCTTTTATGTTGCCAAAAACTATGTTGCTTTTCTTCAAAATCTACATAGTTGTTAAAAAAATACTTTAAAATACTTTCAAGCCTTTAGCCAAGTGCAGAGAGCAACATAACCAATACCGATGACTTACCACCCAGGTTTAACAAATACTTACATTTGGCCATAATAGCTTTAGGTCCTTGCCTTATCGAAACCCAGTATTACAGATGGAAATAAAGCCCCTTTTGTAGGCTCCCCTTTGCTATTCCTCTCCCTTCCTCATGACTGGTTTTAAGATGTCACCACACGAGTGACGGCTTCATGTCATTATTCCTCAGGGCTTTCTCACATCTGAGGCACTATGATTTAGGCCCATTTACATTTCCACGATCATAAAAGCCACTTTTGAATTGAGCATCCAGGTACATAGCCTATGCTTTGCAGAGTGACAACTGCAACTTCCTACAGTTGGACTAATTGTCGTGGGACTGCACTCTTCTTTTTGTTTCCAGTGTCTTGTGGGGGTCCTCAGGCACCTCATGTCTGTCAGAGCCCTCATGGTTTCCTTGGTTCTGAATTTCTCATGTATTCCATAATTTCATTCGTGTTCCATTTACGCTTCAAAGTTCCCCCGGCCCACGTTCCCCACCGCAAATTATTACACTTCTACTAAGGTAAATGAAGAGTGACACAAAAGTTACAAAGCCAAGAATTTTCAATATGCCTGTGCCAGAGGAAACTCCAGAAGCCCTTTGGTGATCTGGGTGAGGGAGAAACAGCCAAATGCCCCATCTCCTTACTCCCTGAGAAGTGTGATTCTCTGCATAGACAGACCCGCTGCCGTGTCTCCGCTACAGATCTGGGCTGACACCAGGCAGCCCTCATGCTCGATTTCAAGAAGGTGAATCTCATTTAAGATGAGTGAAGATGGCCGGGTGAGGTGACTCACGCCTGTAATCCCAGCAGTTTGGGAGGCCGAGGCAGGTGGATCACCTGAGGTCAGGAGTTTGAGACCAGCCCTGCCAACATGGTGAAATCCTGTCTCTAATAAAAATACAAAAATTAGCTGGGTGTGGTGGCGTGTGCCTGTAATCCCAGCTACTTGGGAGGCTGAGGCAGGAGAATCGTTTGAAACCGGGAGGCGGAGTTTGCAGTGAGCCAAGATTGCACCACTGCACTTCAGCCTGGGAGACAGAGCAAGAGCACAAGACTCTGTCTCAAAAAAAAAAAAAAGATAAACGAAGACTCCGGAGGAAAATTGCAGGCCACCTGCCACCGGGAAGAACTCTCTGAGGTGCAGTCTACCAACTCTGATTCCCAAGCAACACAATGTGAGAAGCGTGGAGGAAACAGAAGAGCTCATTCAAGTGATACGTGTCCCAGGCATCCAAAATTGGCAAAAGGAACTCCATTTCTGTAGGACAGAAAGCTGGACTCAACTTTCACTTTGTCATTGACATCAGGAGAAACAAAAAGTGAACTCAGCATTGAGCGGCTGCTGGGAAGTTCAGGGCAGGGCCCCTACACCCTGGAACTTCTGTTTGTTTAAATTGGGCCTTTGGACCCAAGGACAACTTTCCCTTCACCACATAGCAGGTGGTCTCCCAGAAATGCTTTCAGGAATCCATTTCCTTGTCATCTGGGTGATTCTGACCTATGCACGTTTGCAAGGTGCCAGCACTGGTGTGGGGGTAAGTCAAGAAGGTCACAAAGATAATACCTAGCTAGAGTGCTTAACATGTGCCTGGCACCGCCCAAAGCCATTTATCTATTTTAGCTCTTATCATTCCCCTAACAACCCTATTAGCAGGTACTGTTAGCATCCCCAAGGTCACACAGGAGTACAGTGGAACTAAGGCAGTGTGACTTCAGAGCCTGGGACTGGGGGTCATGTTGCTGCGTCTCCTTCCACACAGCTCTGGGACAATTAACATAAAACCACCTCAGCAGCCAGACACTGCTAATAGCTAACTGTCTAGCAAAGGCTGCATTGTCTTTGCAGCCTTAAACACAGCCCTTTTAATTGGAATTGCTTCCTAATTCAGCTTCATATATCTTCTCGCCCCTCACACCAAAGAATCCATTGTGCGGCTCTCAGGAACACACTGGATGATCCTTTGATATACTTTGCATGTAAATGTGAGAACAAGACTCATTTGATTTCATTATATCCTTTATTGATGTGCCTGCAGCATTTTATTGTAGGTTTTTGTGACTAGAATTCCTAACAAAGGAGGGAGTGGGCGTCTAAGCTGGCAGCTCAGCGGAGAGAGGATTTACCACATCGGGCTCTAAAGGGACACTCAACTCATTGCTGTTGTAGTTTCCAGGCTTTTTAAAGGGCTAGGTGTTTTTAGGAGCTGGTGCTGTTCTATGCCAGTAAAAGTGTAGTCAAGGCATGAGACCAATGCAAGATACTATTTCTGCTGCTATGTACTGGGTGGGGAATTTATTACAACTGCCTGAAAAGAGAGTCTGGCTGACATCGTATCACTGGGGGAATGTGCTTGTGTGCCCAAGACTGACAGAAATCCTGTGCGTCTGCTCAGCTGAGGACACGCAGAGCTGGTACCTAATCCTTCCTACTGCAGTGACAGGCTCCTGGGACTATAGAACAGGGTTAATTATTCCCAACATTCTTCATTCTAATTCTAAATGAGATAATGATTAGAAATGGTACGCAGTCATCGAACTAAAAATGCCCAAGGCATTTGCTGCTGGAGAAACGAACACTTCCCCTATGACATGCTTATTTCCTTAAATCCTTTTTTTTTTTCTTCTCCCGGGTTGAGTCAGTCTTTCTAATACAGTCGTGCATTACTTAATAACAGGGATGCATTCTGAGAAATGTGTTGTTAGGAAATTTTGTCTTTATGCAAACATCAGAGAGTGTACTTACACAGACCTAAATGGTACACTGTATGGTATAGCCTTTGCTCCTCGGCTACAAACCTGTAGAGCATGTTACTGTATTGAATACTGTAGGCAGCTGTAACACAGTAGAAAGTATTTGTATGTCTAAACATATCTAAACAGAGAAAAAGGTACAGTAAAAATATGGTACTATCTTATGGGAACACTGTTGTATATGCACAATCCGTCATCGAGGCAAGCATCGTAATGCGGTACATAACTGTAATTGGAGCCTCCACAACAATCTTGTGCTAGACAGCTAGCAATGATTAAAAACATGCTAAGTATGGGGGTACTTTATCAAAGTCTTGCATTTAATCTTCACGCTAACCCTACAAAACTGGGATTTTATTATTCCAATTTTACAGAGAAGAGGTGGGCACAGAGTGGTTAAGAGCTTTCCCTGGGGGACACAGGTAGTATGCCAAGGTTCCAGAACTTCAACCCATAGAGTCTGATTGCAAAACGCAAGATACTGTCTCATAAGACCTTGAGGTCTCTTTCCTTAACAGCCTGGCTTGAAGGTATATCCTATTCAGAAGCCTCTAGGGTCTATAGCCCTCCTGGTGGACATAGCTTTCTAGAGGCCCCTCAGCCTCTCTTTTTTGGTGTCCTAGATCAATCTGTGTCCATACTGCCATCTTCCAGCAAGGCTCATCTGGGACTATCCCCACATTAGCTGAGGTTTCTACGGACAGCTGCACTTGGTGAAAATGAATCCAAAGTAGTTTTTGGTTACCAGTTCTCCACTTTAAGAAATCCTGATATTAAAAAATCCATATCAGTATAAAAGAAGCTTTAGGTTGCCTAATTATACACACTCCAAAAAACTAATTTGCGTTACTTTGATTTACTGCAGAGTTTCTTCAAATGCCGAGCTCCCTGATGTATTTAAAGTGATGTTCAATTGATGACAAAATTTATTCACAGCTTTTAAGAGCTAAAGCATAACATAAACAGCCTACTTTAAGTAAAATTTTAAACATATTCCTATATTTCCTATAACCTAGGATCTCCAATACTAAAAATTACTAGAGATTTTTCAAGGCATCCACACATCAGTGGAGCCCAATTCTTTCCCCTTCCCTTTCATTCCATTTCAAAATGGAGTATCAGAATGATAGAAAAATCAGTAATTGGGTAATGCTTTTCAGTGACCCCAGGGCTAACACACTGCTTTCTTTAACTATTTGAAAGATCTTCACATTTTCTAGCTGGTTGGAGAATTGGGTGGGAGCAGTACAGAGGGTGTAAATACTATTATCTTTCAAAGACATTGCAAAGGAGCCAGAGTTGCTGACTAATGCATGTACACACTTCGGAAGATAATCAGTAACCTTAAGATTAAGTTTTTTCTCTTTGTTTTGCAAAAAGAAGTCTGAATTAAATAGCAAACCAGCTATGACTAGGGATATGCTTCAGATAATAATCAAATGAGTGATAGTTTTTATCTCAGATCTCAAAAGGAATCTGGTACTGCTTTTCTCATTTCTGTTTCCCCATCAAGTGGCAGTGCCATGCTGGGGTTCTTAGCAGCTGTACATTTCCAGTCAGCTTTAATTGTCATCAAGCTCATCTTATCTTTGGTAAGTTGGTAGGTTCCTATTTGGCCCTCACCCCTAATTTTCAAGCCTTCTTTATTAAGTCTTCTATTGCTTGTAGCAAATTACCAGGAACACAGTGCCTTGAGATAGCATACACTTATGATCTCACAGTTCCATGGGTCAGAAATCTGGGCACTGCTTAGATGGCTTCTCTGCTCAGAGTCTCACAAGACTAAAATCACAGTGTCAGCTGGGGCCAGAGTATCACCTGAGGCTCAAGATCCTCTTCAATTTCATGTAGTGGTTGGCAGGATTCATTTTCTTGCAGCTATAGAATTCATGGCTGTTTGCTACTGCAAATCCAGCATCTCTAAACTTTAGACTCCTTTTAAAGGGCTTGTCAGATTGGGTCAGGCCCACCCAAACTAATCTCTCTTAGATTAATTTAAACTCAACTGACTAAGGACCTTAATTACATTGGGAAAATCCCTTCATCTTTGCAATATAATGTAACATACTCGTGAGGGTGATGCCTCTTCACCTTTGCTATATTCTACTAGCTAGAAGGGATATCTGCACTCCCATGTTTGTTGTAGCACTATTCACAATAGCCAAGATATGGAATCAACCTAAGTGTCTGTCATGGATGAATGGATAAAGAAAGTGTGGTACATATACACAATGAAATATTACTCAGCCACAAAAAAGAATGAAATCCTGTCATTTGCAGCAACATGTATGAAACTGGAGGCCATTATGTTAAGTGAAGTAATCCAGGCACAGAAAGACATGTATCACCTGTTTTCACTCATGTAGGGGCTAAAAAGTGGATCTCATGAAGGTAGAGAGTAGAATGGTCAGGCACGGCAGCTCACATCTACAATCCCAGCACTTTGGGAGGCCGAGGCAGGCAGATCGTTTGAGTCCAGGATTTTGAGACCAGCCTGGGCAATATAGTAAGACCTCATCCCTACAATTTTTTTTTTTTTTTTTTTTTTTTTTTTTTTTTTTTTAGGTGGAGTATCACTCTGTCACCAGGCTGGAGTGCAGTGGTATGATCTTGAGTCACTGAAGCCTTGACCTCCCAGGCTCAGTGATCCTCCCACCTCAGCCTCCTGAGTAGCTGGGACTACAGATGGACGCCACCACGCCAGGCTAACTTTTTGCATTTTTTGTAGAGAGAAGGTTTTCCTGTGTTGCCCAGGCTATAAATTAATATTTTACATATAATTGCTCAACTCATTTTAAAGATTGCATTTTAGGGTTATAATACATTTTGAAATTGTTATCACCTTTAGTTGGTTCTTGTCTGAGAAAATAACTCTGTACAGGTGCTGAGGCACTTGGTAACTCAGAACGAATTCTGCTAAAAATATACACATTTTCAATTTAATTTTTTATTTGAATTTTCACAAATGAAATACTTAATTTTCAAATTGAATAGTTCACCACAAATATTTTCACAAGTGCTATATTCTTGTCTCTATTTAAAGTAAATATTTCAAGCCGGATGCGGTGGCTCATGCCTGTAATCCCAGCACTTTGGGAGGCCGAGGCAGATGGATCACTTGAGGTCAGGAGTTCAAGACCAGCCTGGCCAACATGGCAAAACCCCGTCTCTACTAAAAATACAAAAATTAGCTGGGCGTGGTGGCACGCACCTGTAATCCCAGCTACTTGGGAGGCTGAGGCAGGAGAATCACTTGAATCTGGGAGGTGGAGGTTGCAGTGAGCCGAGATCATCCCACTGCACTCCAGCGTGGGCAACAGAGTGAGACTTCATCTAAAAAAATGAAAAATAAAATAAATATTTCAGCAAATAATTTTATAAACAAAAACTCATTGAATAAAGTTGTCTCTATTTACGAATCTTTTCTCGAATGTTATACCAAATGTAGGTGCCCCCAAACTGAAGACATTCTCAATAATTTTCCCATTCTGGTACAGAATAAGAATTTATCCAGTTAAAACAGGAATGTTATCAAAAGATATTTCCCACAAGATGATATACTCTGAAGCATAATATTGGATCGTTTGAACTCTCTTTTCTAGTTTATTCACTTTCCTCTTGCTTTTATCAGAATACATTTCAATATTTTTCATTTGCAAGTTTTGTTTTCAGTAATTGCAATTTATTAAAGCATCAACAGCCTGAAATATTTCACATGTTATTTAATAAATACTTTGACTTAATATTTCCAACTAATTTTGAATAAAATGCAGGCCAAATTCAGAAAACTGTTTTATATAAATGTTCAATGTCACTGCTAGGTACTTAGGTTAATATATAAAATAGTTCTTCAAAGGCTCAAGTATTTCTAAAATTCTACAAATAACAGAAAAAAGAGAAAGCACATAGTGCCATGCTGGCATAATTAAGAGTGTTCAACATCAGCTTTGTAGTTCATAACACTGTGTGTATTTAATCATATTTGTTCACTCTGTCAGCTACAACTTCTTCACTGATTGGTAGAATATCACGACTTGTTTGAATACGACTACAAATTATAGGATAACAATACCAATTCTTAGTACATTTCTACTCCACAATTGAAAAACACTGTTTTTATCATGACTTTCTGCTCTACCAAAACTTGTATTATTAACACCACAAAAGTAAATTTATTTTCAAATTCCTACTTTTACATAGAATTGTCAAACTCATTCACAATGATATCAGTGTGACAAAATAAACTCTATTTCGATTCCAAGAATTAGATTTAAAAAAATCGAACCAATATTGCCATTAAAAAATTTTCTATTTAAAATAAATAGGCTGGGTGTGGTGGTTCATGACTGTAATCCCAGCACTTTGGGAGGCCAAGCGGGTGGATCACTTAAGGTCAGGAGTCCGAGACCACTCTGGCCAACATGACGAAACTCCGCCTCCACTAAAATTAGAAAAATTAGCTGGGTGTGGTGACACATGGCCGTACTCCCGGTTACTCAGGAGGCTGAGGCACGAGAATCACCTGAACCCGAGAGGCAGAGGTTGCAGTGAACTGAGATAGTGTCAGTGCACTCCATCCTGGGCGACAGAGGGAGACTTTGTCTCAACAACAAAAACAAATAAATAAATAAATTAAATGATGACGCTGACATAAAACTGGTGGTAATTAACTGTGATTCTGTTAATGGAAACAATATATAACATCTCTTGTTTTACTTTTTCTATGTACACAAGGAAACTTAAAATGGAAAAATATATTAAAATATGTCTAGAAGAACAGTCATTTGATTGAAACAAAAAGTCAAGCTTCAGAGTGATACGTAAACGGACCTCCTGAAGCTTTAGTGGTTAACTTTTCTGCCAGCACATTCTTAAAAATAACTATTAACCACTGATACCTTTGCTTCCTTGGCAGACTTAATCTTTTGATTCTCATGTAGGCAATGGTATCATTATGACCCCCATGGAGAATGACAAATATCAACCAACTTTTTGCCCAAGAAACATGTTCACTATTAACTTTCTTAAATTGGATGTTTAGTACTTAATTTTTCATTAAATTTCACCTCTATTGATTTCTATTTTGTTCTATAGCTCTCATGGCTGTCAAAGGATTTAATGCATATAAACACATTATCAATAAAATAAATAGCTGTAGATTTACAATAAATGGCAAAACCACTGTGTAAGGACTTAATCTTGGCTGGGCATGGTGGCTCATGCCTGTAATCCCAGCACTTTGGCAGGCCAAGGCAGGTGGATCACTTGAGGTCAGGAGTTCAAGACCAGCCTGGCCAACATGGTGAAACCCTGTCTCTACTAAAAACACAAAAATTAGCTGGGCATAGTGGCCTGTGCCTGTACTCCCAGCTACTTGGGAGGCTGAGGCAGGAGAATCACTTGAATCTGGGAGGTGGAGGTTGCTGAGATCTTGCCACTGCACTCCAGCCTGGGCTATAAGAGGGAGACTCCATCTCAAAAAAAAAAAAAAAGAACTTAATCTCTAGACTTTCTCACATATGTTACACTGTGGGGTCCATACCTCCTATGTTTTTCATTGACCCCAGCATCTCCCAGGCTCTGGCACTGCCCACGGCACGAATAGTTGGCACATCAAGTGGCCAGCAGAACTGCAGTTTCAAATACTTCCCCTGCCACCACCTGAAATCAGGAGTCAGTAGCCCTTACTTGCTGTGTCACAGTGTGCTTTGTTTTGTCAGTGAGTGCCAAGCACGTATCCTTAAGAGAGAAGTGTTAGTTTTGTGTCACATGGAAAGGGTTAGGAGAAGAGAGAGAGTGTCACCAGTTGTCTGTCACATTTAATCACGGATTAACATGAGAACTCTGTTCACCTCACATGCATATCACATACTATGAGGTGTGACATGGCAGACGCTGAAAATACAGAGTGAAAATACAGGAGAATCACTTGAACCCTGGAGGCAGAAGTTGCAGTGAGCCAAGATTGTACCATTGCATCCCAGCCTGGGTGATGGCGTAAGACTGTCTCAAAAAAAAAAAAAAAAAAAAAAATTAAAGAAGATAAAGAACTCTTTGCCCCTTTTATGTTGTATCTTGCATTATGATCTCTGCTTTCCTGGAGAGAAAAAGTGATGATTAAATGATTTCAAATTTCAAAAATCTTTTTTTTCTATCTGTAGGTCCTATTTGTTATGCAAAGAGCATGTGTTATTAACATCATAATAATAATGAAGAAATAAAGTAAAGGTTGGACTACTAATGTCCAGGTTGATGGAGGGAGGGCAGAGGCAGTAACAGAGACAGTGGCCACCAGAAGGGCTGCATTTTTCAGTGCTGTGCACAATGCCTGACTCCTAGTAGGTGCTCAAGGACTGCTTAAAGAATGAAAGAATGAATGCTCAAAAGATGCTAGATAGAGTTCAGAGCACATGGAAAGAGAGAGAGAGGCTAGAAAGCAACAGGAGAGCTACCACTTCAGCTAGGGCACATCACAAATCTGACAAAAAAGGACTGATAAACCTCCAAATGTGGGAGAAACCTAGGTCAGAAGTGTTACACTAGACTTAAATGCCAAGATCTCTCTGCATTCTCGGAATAAGCCTCAGGCCGCTAACATACCTACATCCATGGAATTGGTAAGCCCGATTATGGCAGGTAAGAAGTTTACTTTCTATTATGAAGAGATGACAAGGTCTGTAATATGCTGAAGCCCACTAAGCATAGGTACCATGACTAAAAGGAAAGGCCAAGTTCCTAATGTAAACAAAAACAAAACTACAAAAAAAGGAAATTTTGTATCCCCTAGAGCAGAGCTGTGCAAGTTTCAAAAGTGATTTCAGGGTGTTTTGGAGTAAATCATTACTCCTAAATATCAGGTACAGCTTATTGCAAGGGGAGAATGGAGACTGGCTTCTTTGCTGGGCTTCACTAACATGCAGTTGTCCAATGAGGCACTATTGTTTGCCCTACTATCAATAATAATTTGTACCACTCCTCAGTCTTTTCATGAATGCCTGGATAAAAGGCGATCACATGTACCAACTATGGTGTGTGCTTCTCCATTATTCATGGGTGTCAACTGCACAGGCATATTTCAATAGTAATTACTATTATGTAAACAATCTAATCTGAAATTACTAATACATGTAATTTCACCTGAACTAACAGTAATGAATCTTGAGTGTGTGGTTGCACTGATGAGCTTCTTTCCTAGGTGAGGGCAGCGCTCATGGGCATCCTCACTCTGTGCCCACATGGAATCCACAGGTTTAATAGGTTCTCAGAGAGGCGAGGGAGGCTTTCCTTAAAAGAGCTCTTACATCTTCAGGTCAGCACCCCTTTCCTTCCTGGAATTTTGAGTGACAAGTATACGAAAACATTTAATCAGTTGTAATGGAGAAGCAGCATACTGTGATTTGAGAAAAGAATTTCAGATTTTCAAATAATTTTTTATGGCTTTTTGGGTAATGTTTATGATTATTTTCTGGGACCATGACTCTGTGAGCCTACCTATTTTTACCAAATTAGCCATCTAGTTTCTTTTTCTTTTCTTCCTTTTTTTCCTTTTCTTTTTTGAGACAGTCTCACTCTTTCACCCAGACTGGAATGCAGTGGCGCAGTCTCAGCTCACTGCAACCTCTGCCTCCAGGGTTCAAGTGATTCTCCTGCCTCAGACTCCCAAGTAGCTGAGACTACAGGGTGCCCGCCACCACTCCCAGCTAATTTTTTTTTTTTTTTGATTTTTTTGTAGAAACAGGGTTTTACCATGTTGGCCAGTCTGGTCTCAAACTCATGACCTCAAGTGATCCGCCTTCCTTGGCCTTCCAAAGTGCTGGAATTACAGGTGTGAGCCACTGCGCCCGGCCTAGCCATGTAGTTTCACTTCTAGCCTATGATCAGGAATCTTTTATGGTCAGTCACCTAGCTGAGTTATATACTTGCATCTTCTGCTTCCAACCCTAGAATTTTATTATTTATATATTTATTTATTTATTTATTTATTTATTATTTTTTGAGACGGAGTCTTGCTCTGTCGCCCAGGCTGGAGTGAAATGGTACAAGTTCAGCTCACTGCAACCTCCACTTCTCAGGTTCAAGTGATTCTCCTGCCTCAGCCTCCAGAGTAGCTGGGATTACAGGTGCCCACCACCACACCGGGCTAATTTTTATATTTTTAGCAGAGACGGGTTTCACCATGTTGGCCAGGCTGGTCTCGAACTCCTGACTTCAGGTGATCCGCCTGTCATGGCCTTCCAAAATCCGGGACTACAGGCGTGAGCTGCTGAGCCCGGCCCAATCCTAGAATTTTATAGTGAGGGGAAACTGAGGCCACAGATAAAGCAGAGACAAGCTTGTCCCAGAACGTGTCTCATCCTTCTCATGCAGAGCCTTTTCTCCCGGGTCATGTTCTTTATTGAAGCATCACTTTTACAGGCTGCAGGACACAGAGGATCAGGGGCCAATTGACAGGAGCAGAAGCAAAGGAAGTAATACTATTTTGTGACCTCCAAAGCTACAAGGAATGAGAGTTGCAAAATGTGTTCATTCAGGCCATTCGACAATTATTTATTGAGTACTTTCTATGTGCCAGAGACTGTTTTAGGTGCTTGGGATACAGAAATAAACAAAACAGAAAAAAAAAAAAAAAAATCCTTGCCCTTGTGGAGGACAGGTTCTAGTGATAGTAAAAGTTTCACAGCAACCAGGTGAGGGAGGCACAATCATTAGCCACATTTTTCAGATACATAAACTAAGGAACAGGTACTAAAAATGAAGTAACTTGCACAAAGCTATGCAGCAAGTAAATGACCAAACCAGGATCTAGCCCTGGCTGGCTATTTGGCCTTCAATCCCTCCTCTTATCTACTACACGTGATTGTCTGATTTTTTAATATATATTTTAATTGTATTATTTTATTTTTTATATTTATTTATTTAGAGACAGAGTCTTGCTCTGTTGCCCAGGCTTGAGTGCATTGATGTGATCTCAGCTCATTGCAACCTCCACCTTTTGGATTCAAGCAATTCTCGTGCCTCAGCCTCCTGAGTAGCTGAGACTGAGTCATACGCCACCACACCTGGCAAATTTTTATATTTGTAGAGATAGGGTTTCACCATGTTGCCCATGCTGGTCTCAAACTCCCGACCTCAAGTGATCCATCTGCCTTGGCCTCCCAAAGTGTTGGGATTATAGGCGTGAGCCACGGTGCCTGGCCTGATTGCCTGATTCATGAGTAATGTTAGAGTCATAGTTTTTGTTTTTTTTGTTGTTTTTTTTTTCTGCCTTCTCTCTTTTTAAACAGAACTCTCCTTTTTAAAAATAAACTTTTATGTGGAACACCAAAAAATAAAAATAATAAAAGCAGACCTGCTCTGGATGAAGAGTATGGGGACAGGGCAGAAGAATGAGAATTCAGACTGTAGCTGCTGGAGGTGGCAGAAATGGAATCAATAGACGCTTGCTCCCAAACACCCTCTGGCGTCTCCTCCTCAGTCCCCACTGCACTGTGCCTTGCACTCTGTGCAAAGGTTCTAGAAAGAGCTGAGGTAGAAGCTTGGAAAACTAGAGAACAAAGTGGCTAGGTCAGCACTAGGGAGGAGGGCTGAGTCCTAGGAGAATGGCCCAGGACTCTTTCAAGCTATAGCCCCAAAGTGTGTGTTCTGGGACAATCTCCTACCCTTTGATAACTGATAACTGATGCAGTGGCAATCTTCTGTGGCTAATCGGGGAGGGTCTTATGGAGGGAGGTGGGGGAGGTTGATAGCATATGGAAAGCATGGAGATGCAGCCAGGTGTGGTGGCGTACACCTGTAATCCCAGCACTTTGGGAGGCTGAGGCAGGCAGATCACCTGAGGTTAGGAGTTTGAGATCAGCCTGGCCATCATGGTGAAACCCTATCTCTATTAATAATACAAAAATTAGCTGGGTGTGGTGGCACGCACCTATAGTCCCAGCTACTCAGGAGGCTGAGGAATGAGAATCTCTTGAACCCAGGAGGTGGAGGTTGCAGTGAGTGGAGATCGCACCATTGCATTCCAGCCTGGGCGACAGAGAGAGACTCTGTCTTAAAACAACAACAACAACAACAAACAAAAACAAAAACAAACAAACAAAAAGGTGAGGCGCGGTGGCTCACGCCTGTAATCCCAGCACTTTGGGAGGCCGAGGCAGGTGGATCACAAGGTCAGGAGTTCAAGACCAGCCTGGCCAGTGTGGTGAAACCCCATCTCTACTAGAAATACAAAAATTAGCCGGGCGTGGTGGCGCATGCTTGTAATCCCAGCTACTTGGGATGCTGAGGCAGGAGAATAGCTTGAACCCAGGAGGCAGAGGTTGCAGTTAACTGAGATTGCACCACTGCACTCCAGTCTGGGACAGAGCGAGACTCCATCTCAAAAAAAAAAAAAAAAAAAAAAAAAGAAAGAAAGAAAACGTGGAGATGCTTTGCATCTCCCCATACTTCTTCCTCCTGCCTCCCGCCTGGACCAAACTATTTGGAGCCACAGACAATACCAGAAAGAAACCTCACACCTCTCAGGCTGATGGTATGTATCCGTTTGAGCATGCATTGAAGTCAAGGTCCCACAGATTTCTAATGACTACTAAGGCAGCAGTGGGGAAATTGCTTTCTAGTGCAGTCATTATTTCCTTGTCTCCTAAAAAACCAGAGTAAATTACACACCTCCTCCTCTCCCCAAAAAACCTGTCCAAAGTGGCCAGATTCAACGACTAGGCATCCAGAGCAGTGCCCGGGGTGTTTTGTTTCGGAGTCCTGGAATGAAACGGTTTCTGAAGTCATTTCACTTCATCTTGTAACCACTCTAATTCCTAGCCCTCACCAGTCAGCTAAGTTTTTTAGAGATCACTTGCTCAAGGCCAGTCTAGGAGTCGATTTTACTCAGCTACTCCCCCAGGTCTCTTTTCACTGTCCTCTGCTTTGCATTGTTAATTTCCTCTCTGAAGGTGCATTTTAACTTTGTTAGCAGGTCTGACACTGGCTGCTTGCAAAGAGCAGCAGTTCCTGAGTGCCAACTGGGTGCCAGGCCCTGTGCTAGGCATGAGACACAAAGGGAAATGACCCTCTTTCTAACCTCAGAGTGCTCACTGTTGTCTAGCAGGGAGACAGTCCCGACAAACACAATGTTACACCAAGGTGTGATAACATCCTGAACTTGGCAAAGGAAGGCTGTAGGGTACTAGTGGAGCAGAAGGATGCCTGAGTCTGCCCTGGAGAAGCAGGGGAAGGCTTTCTGAGTGAGGCAGCGTCAAGCTAGGACTTGGAAGGAAAGAAATTGCTTCTAGGGATATATAGACCGGGTTAGAAGAAAACCCTTATCAAGCGTTTTGTGGGCATTATGCGATATTTAATGCACTGGGCTGTGTTACCAAGAAAGAGGCCTTGGTTTCCTATTTCTACTTTTCTACCTTCAGGGCAATCAAGAGTCTGTAGTTTGGAATTTGATCTTTGCTTCCTTCAAATTCTCCCCCCTTACCCACCCCCCACCAAACTCCTTGACAATAAGTGCTTTTTAAAATTTCGCTTGCCCCTTTTTGCCACTTCACCTCACCCACAGGGACAAATATAGTGCCTTGGGAGCTGAAATGAATAATGAAAGGGTAAAATGGGAAATACAAGTTAGAAAGTAGCTGGGCCAGACTGTGGACAGTCTTCACTGTCAGGCTACGAAATCTGGGCTTTAGTCAGTAGCAGAAGTGACCATCTTTTGTGGACTAGAATTGAAGAGACAGGTCAGAGCTAGAGATACGGTTTGGGTCATCATCAGCTTGCTGATGAAGAATTAGCTGAAAATAGCTAAATGGTAGACTTCTCAGAGAAGTGAGAACTAGAAAAGAAATGGGAGCTGTAGGTAGTCATGAGGATACCACAATTAGAGAATAGAACCAGAAAAGCTTATCTTTAGAAAACCTATCTAAAACTTCAACTTCTACATCTGTATGTGGATATTAATAGCACCACCTAGCTTAGTGGTTGTGAAGATTCACTGAAATAATGCAAGAAAAGTGCTTACTTAGCACACTAACTGGTGCAGAGCACTTAATAAATATTACTCTTCGTTATTATTATTAGAAAGAGTGATCCTCTCTTTTTGCACTGAGATAAGGTCAACTCACGTAGAAATACTAATTGTTAATATATGCATCGATGATTTGTTGCCCGGTAACTATGATTTCTGAAGTGCCAAACTCATTTCAGTGTTTGCCTTTTAATTAAAATGGGTAGTTCGGCATTTTAAAATTCATTTTTGAAGGAACCCCCTACTAAGCTGCAGCATCTCAGGCACAGCAGGGGTATACTACCATTTTTAAAAAGCTAGCTAACAATTAATGTCATAATTTTATATTTATCCTGCTAATTACGAATAAGACAAACCGCAGTTTGTCCAAGACTGTACAAACAAACAAAGAAGCCTCAGCACAGAGGCAGGTTACTTGCAAATTTGCATATTAATTACTGTTTACTGCCTTTGCCCCTGCGGCTGATTAAGAGCGTAACTATCAAAGAGCACAACTTATACAGGGGCTCCGATTGTCTGGTAGAAGGAGACAACCTGTAATGCAGCCTGCTACTCTCTGAGCTGGCAATGAGAAGGACGCTGTGCTAATGATGACCTGACCAGAGGAAACAGTCTATGCCCACAGCTCAAAAGATCACTACGTAAATAGCCATGAAGATTTCCGTGACACATTTTAGTAAATAAAGTACAACAGACAACAAAGACAGTCCTAGAGATTCTCACTCAAAGAAGACCACCTTTGCTTTAGGGTAGGTTATGCATGTATTCAAATTAAACTGGTCACAGTGCCTTAGAACAGAAGCATTTCCTAAGGGTCATGAACCTGCTTTCTTTCCCGAGACCTGGCACCAATTCCCTGGGAGGACAGGGTATGCTAAAAGGAACTACCTATAACCCAGTCCTCAGTTTTCGCCTAAAACGGCTGGACTGATTGCGATGCTTGGGAAGTCTAGGGTGTACTGGAGAATTTTAACTTGTCTGTAATTGGAGACCAAAAAAATCACCTTAATTGATTTAAGGACAGTAACCCTAAAAGAAACTCTTTGTACTCACAATTTGGAGAAGCAAAAGCAGCCTCCTCCTGAGACAGAGTCTTGTCCAACAAAATCCTTGATGGAGGCAGGAAGAAAATCAATGGAAAAAATTTAATCCTGACATAAGCATAATACATTATGCATGATAATCTTCAGAATTTGAAAGCCACTTAAAGGCAATCATCTGAAAAAGCAGTGGCTGGCTTACAAGGTGACTTTTCAGCTTCCTGTGGTTGTATGAAAAATATTTAGGAAGTACAGGAGTGTAAAAACAGAGCAAGTCCTCTCCGTTTTTAATATCTGAAATAACAAAATGAATACTTTCACATATTGCCTCAATAACCACTCCTTGGGAAATTTCATGGTAATATAATACTGATGATAGATAACAGTGATTGAGTGCTTACCTTGTGCCAGGCACTTGATACACACAATCTCATTTAATCCTCTCAGTGAGGAAGCTGATATTTTTCATGCCCATGAAAAACAGTAGAGGAGCTCAGAGAGACTAAGAAGCCTGCCCAAGACCACAGTGGGGGACATGGCCTTTAGCCCCTTAAGGGTTCACTGAAAAATCACTGACATGAGGCAGATTGATTAATTGGAGAAAAGACATACAAATTTATTTAATGTGTTTACATGGGAGCCTTCAGGATGAAGATCCAGCCAGGCACTGTGGCTCATGCCTGCAATTCTAGCATTTTGGGAGGCTGAGGTGGGAGGACCATTTGAGGCCAAGGAGTTTGAGACCAGCCTGGGCAACACGGTAAGACCTTGCCTTTATTAAAAAGAAGAAAAATTAGCCTGGCATGGTGGTATGCACCTGTGGCCCCAGCTGCATGGGGGACTGAATGGGGAGGGTCATTTGAAATCAGGAGTTTGAGGCTATAGTGAGCTATGACCACCACAGCACTCCAGACTAGGCAACAGAGCAAGACCCTGTCTTAAAAACAGACAAACAAAAACAAACAGAAAGACTGAAGACAGGATATAGAAGAAATTGTCCATTTTTATGCTTAGGCTCAACGAAGTATGGATAGCTGTGTAGAAATATCTAATATGATCTGACAGGTTGGGCATGATGGCACACATCTGTAAATCCCAACAGTTTGGGAGGCTGAGGCAGGTGGATTGCTTGAGCTTAGGAGTTTGAGACCAGCCTGAGCAACATGGAGAAACCCCATCTCTACAAATACAAACAAATTTAGCTGGGGACGATGGTGCATGCCTGTAGTCCCACCTACTTGGGAGGTGGAGTGGGGAAGATCACCCGAGCCCAGGAGGTCGAGGCTGCAGTGAGCTGAAATTACACCACTGCACTCCAGCCTGGGCTACAGAGTGAGATCCTGTCTCAAAAAATAAACAGTTAAATAAAAAAATTAAGTGTATGATCTTATGCTAATAAAATGCATAGGGAAACCCAGCAAGGCCTGTCTGTCGAGATTCTTCTCGACCCCTCTGAGCGTGTATTCCTTCCTTCTGGGTGTGGGTAGGGCCCTCCCTGGAATGGGGGTCTTACGACCTACAGTCAAACAAAGTAGGTCAGATAATTTCTTTACAGCCAGTTTTTACATAAAATCTCTTTAGGTTTTATGGCTAGTTTTGGGGAAAAGCTGTTTTGGTTTGTATGACCCACCTTGGGGAAAAGGGATTCTGGTTTCTTTTTTTTTTTTTTTTTTTTTTGAGACGGAGTCTGGCTCTGTCGCCCAGGCTGGAGTGCAGTGGCTGGATCTCGGCTCAGTGCAAACTCCGCCTCCCGGGTTCCCGCCATTCTCCTGCCTCAGCCTCCCGAGTAGCTGGGACCATAGGCACCGCCACCACGCCCGGCTAGTTTTTTGTATTTTTAGTAGAGACGGGGTTTTACCGTGTTAGCCAGGATGGTCTCGATCTCCTGACCTCGTGATCCGCCCGCCTCGGCCTCCCAAAGTGCTGGGATTACAGGCGTGAGCCACCGCGCCCGGCCTGGATTCTGGTTTCTATGGCTGGGCTAGGGGGAGAATGGGACTACGAGACAGGAGAACGGGAGAAGGTGGTCGGAAAAAGCCTTTTGCTTCTGAAGCTGCTGCTGAGGCTTTCATTTTGGAGCATTGTTTTCTGAACCCCAGTATTACAAAGGTAGAAAGTGGCAGAGCTGGAATTTGAACCCAGGCTCTCTGTGTAGGCCACTTTGCTATGATATTTCTCATTTTAGTCATTAAGATACAGGTTTAGTTTCTTAATGCTACATAGTGTGTTGTAAAGTTAGGATTCTATTCCAGCTTTCTGGGCTCCCAAACTGATTATTTTTATGTCCTACTGAATGCTGCCTCTCTTAATTATAACTGAGCATTCAATTTAAAAATATGGTATCTTAGGGCAGAGGTCAGTGAACTGCCCTCTACCTATTTTTTTTTTTTTTTTTTTTTTTGAGACGGGGTCTGACTCTGTGGCCCAGGCTGGAGGGCAGTGGCATGATCTCGGCTCACTGCAACCTCCGCCTTCCGTGGTCAAGTGATTCTCCTGCCTCAGCCTCCTGAGTAGCTGGGATTATAGGCGCCCACCACCACACCTGGCTAATTTTTGTATTTTTAGTAGAGACAGGGTTTCACCATGTTGGTCAGGCTGGTCTCAAACTCCTGACCTCGTGATCCTCCCACCTTGGCCTTCCAAAGTGCTAGGATTACAGGTGTGAGCCACCGTGCCCAGCCCCTTCTACCTATTTTTATAAATAAACTTTTATTGGAACACACTCATGTTCTCTTGTTACTTGTCTGTAGCTACTTTTGTGCTACAACGACAGAGTTGAGTAGTTGTGACCAAGACTGTAGTGTACACAAGCCTAAAATATTTACTATTTGGCCATTTACAGAAAAAGTTTGTTGACTCTTGACTGAGAGGAAACATTTCCTTCATTTTTCCTCGCTAACCTGTGGTCCAGTTCTTCAAGAGCAACATCTTTGAGCAAGAGAATTGGTGTAGTGATGACTAGCCTGGCTAGCAGCTTATTTTAAATCTGAGAGATTGTCTGAGACCAGGAAAAGTAGCCAGGTGAGCACAAGGAGAGAGGGCTGTGGGTGGCTTCTTCAGTGCTATCTGTATCTCTTCCCGGACTCCCAAGAAATTACTGTTCCCTGCTGTATCCCCAGGACCTTGAACACTGCCTGAGATATCATGGGCACTCAGTAGGTAACCGTTGAATTAATAACCAAATACCTTTGATTTTTGATGATTCATCTATGAATTCTGCCTCCAGTCAGTCTTCCCTCAAATGGCATCTCTAACCCATTCACCAGATTATGCTTCCCAAATCACCCTTTTCATCGGTTGTTCCCTTGATTTAGACCTCTTCCAACAGTTTGTCCTTCATGTCTCGTCTCCCAGGACGGAGTTCAAATAATGCTTTTGCCTGGTAGTTATGGTCTTGTCTCTGGCCCGTTTTCTTCACCCTACACACAGGAACTCATTTGCCTAAGCAACACTTTCTCTTTTTTCAAGACTTAACTCCTGACCATTTGACCACTCAGGGAGGTAGGGTTTGCTAGGTGGGCCGGATCCCAGACGGCTTTGGAAGAGAACAGCTGTGATCAAAACAATGCTTATGATATGCAAAAGAACCTGTAGGAGGGAGACACTAGGAGTTAGGAGGCCAATTAAGAGTCTATTTGAGGTGATAATTGTGTAGACAAGGGCAATGAGAATAGAGAGGAAGGGACAAATTGGAGATATTTGAAAGGAAGCTCTTCAGGAATTTGATAAATTAGTGACCTGGGGGGATTAAAAAAGAGGTAAAAGGAACAGAAAGAACAAGAATTTTAGTGTAAGGACTAACAGATTGTGTTATCATTGATAAAAATAGGTGCTTTGGGAAGAGAAGCAGGATGGGGGTGAGAGAAAGTGAAGGATATTTGGAAATAATATTGGGATTATCCTATGACACTATGAGCTCCTATGAGACCTAGGGGCCTATATAGAATAGGACATGTGGCATTCGTGTCAATTTTGAGGTCAGGACTAGAGATCTTGCTCTAATGAGATTGGCTTTTTAATTCATTCACTCAATAAACACTTATTTGAGCAAGCGAAGTGTGCGAGGCACTGTTCTAGGCCCTTGAGGCATATTAGTGAAAGAAACAAGATCCCTGCCTTTGGGGAGTTTACATTCTAGCAGATGAGACAGGCAATTAACAACCAATATAATAAATAAGTAAATTATATAGTGTAATAAGGCACTATGGAAAAAAGACAAGTTGAGATAAGGTGGCTGGAGCTGGGTGAGGCCTTTGCAGACAACACCCAGAGCTTTTTTCTACACTCACTGGTTTGTTATTCATCTTCTGACCAAGGTGACAGAAGAAATTATGGAGCCCTGGCTACTGTGTGATATTTTAATAAAGATTCCTCTGTATGCCACATCTGGAGGCAATTTGAAAAAAAGGGAAACTTCTTGTGGTTCCCATTTCCTGAAAGAGTAGCACAGTGCTCAGATGAAATTCAGATGAGAGAAATTCAGATGAGTCGAGGCTGATAATTTGCAGCAATTTAAATGTCACTGCCTTTCCTAGAAGGAAGAGCTTTGTTTATAAACAGCTGGGTCAATAGGAAATGTAGCCTCATTACTCACATTCTTCTAACAGGATTCCAGCCTGAATGCAGAGTAGAGGGGACACATAGAAGACTGAAACATCATCACCTAGCTTTGGACTTTTGTTCTTTCTGATAACCTGGGGGAAAGGTAAAATAATTTTAGAGGCTGGGTGCAGTGACTCACGCCTGTTCCAGTACTTTGGGAGGCCGAGGTGGGTGGATCACCTGAGGTCAGGAGTTCAAGACCAGCCTGATCAACATGGTGAAACCCTGTCTCTACTAAAAATACAAAATATTAGCAAGGCATGGTGGCGGGCGCCTGTAATCCTGGCTACCCAGGAGGCTGAGGCAGGAGAATCGCTTGAACCCAGGAGGCGGAGGTTGCAGCGAGCCGAGATGGCACCACTGCACTCCAGCCTGGGCAACAAGACCAAAACTCTGTCTCAAAAAAAAAGAGCTAATTTTATGTTCTTTTAGAAAATAAATTGGACAGGATGACGACTTTTGGTAAAGACCGAAACCTGGGGCAATTACCTGGTGATATACAGGAACAAAGACTGTATGTATCCGCACTCTTCCCTGATTGAGTTATTCACAAATAAAGTCCTTACGTGGGTCACATGCTAAACTGCTCTCAGTTTTCTGTGTTTCTTTAACAGGAGCTGGTGTGCCAAGGATCCTCTTTCATTTCTATTGCCTTCCATCGCCAAGATGCTTATTGGGGGTCTTCAAAGGAGGGGGGATACTCCAAAGGGAAGGAGGGAGGAACGGGTTGGGTGATGTGGTTTGGATGTCAGAAGACACAACTGGTATAGATACAAGAGTGGTATGTGCTGTAATTCTAAATTGGGCTCAGCTCTATTAAAAACAGAAACTGAGGCTGGGCGCGGTGGCTCACTCCTTTAATCTGAGCATTTTGGGAGGCCGAGGCGGGCAGATCATGAGGTCAGGAGATCGAGACCATTCTAGCCAACACGGTGAAACCCCATCTCCACCAAAATACAAAAAACTAGCCAGGCGTGGTGGCACGTGCCTGTAATCCCAGCTACTGGAGAGCCTGAGGCAGGAGAATTGCTTGAACCTGGGAAGCAGAGGTTGCAGTGAGCCGAGATTGAGCCACTGTACTCTAGCCTGGGTGACAGAGTGAGACTCCTTCTGAAAAAAAAAAAAAAAAAGATCCAAAAACAAACTGAATTCCTTCACGCAGAAATGAGCAAAAAAGGGAAGGAAGGCCGGGCGCGGTGGCTCAAGCCTGTAATCCCAGCACTTAGGGAGGCCGAGACGGGCGGATCACGAGGTCAGGAGATCGAGACCATCCTGGCTAACACGGTGAAACCCCGTCTCTACTAAAAATACAAAAAACTAGCCGGGCGAGGTGGCGGGCGCCTGTAGTCCCAGCTACTCGGGAGGCTGAGGCAGGAGAATGGCGTGAACCCAGGAGGCGGAGCTTGCAGTGAGCCGAGATAGTGCCACTGCACTCCAGCCTGGGCGACAGAGCAAGACTCCGCCTCAAAAAAAAAAAAAAAAAAAAAAAAAAAAAAAAGGGAAGGAAAAGGTGTTCATGGAAGCTCGGGCCTCCTTTTCTGCATTGGTTTTTCTAAGCCAGTGAAATCCCCCAGGTGCATGGTGCAGCGTGATGCATACAGGGACACCCCCCGTGGCGCAGCAGAACCAAGTTTTCCTCCCTCTGTTCTGACTGAAGCAGCTGCTGGCAGTTGGCAAGGTATGATCCAGCCTTCCTGGAAAAATCCTGGGAAGACCCCAGTATCAGTCAGAATATATTTGGGTCTGCTGGGTACCTGTTCAGCAGAACAGGAGGGCTTGGAGTTTGAACATTTTTTAATGTAAATATTTCTGCGCTCAGACAGGTGGGCTTACACAGTTAGAAAAGCCCTCGCCTTAGTGGACATGGTATGTATTTCATATTATGCTAGTGATTTCTACCCCTTCCTCCAATTCAACAAGCATTTATTAAACTTCTCGGAGGTGCTTAGGACTCTGTGAGGTGCTTGGAATTATAACAAAGAGGTAAACTTGAATTAATGACAAACCAAAGTGAACCAGTTGTTCAAGAATGTTCTTAGGAATTAATTCCATTACTGGGAGCAATAAGAAGGTCACTCCCCATCCTCACACGCACATGCAACACACAGATATTTTCAGGTAGAAATGCCCTCTAGGTAAAAATAGGCAGGGCTTTTTGCACAGCACCTGTAGACCTTGCCTGGGCTACCCATGATGAAATGCTGATTAAGCTGCTTTGTGCTCCACAATGGACTGATGGGTTGTTCTGTTTCTCCTCAACTTCAAACGGGGCTGAGCGGTCTGAGTTTGTTTTAACTCCACTGAGCCCAAATGCCTTTTGTCTTTATCAGACTTTATTCTTATCTTTTCAGAAATGGAACTGTTTCTCTTTTTCCTGTTTCCTCACATTTTCCTATGAGGCACAAACTCACAAGAGACATGCCTGAAAGTGGAGCAGACAGGAAAAGCACCCATTTTGGTTTGTTTCTAATTGTCTATTTCTAGAATTTTCCAAGGTCAGTCCTTCTGGTGTGTCACAGGGGATTCTATCTCAATCTACTTGATTACATTAAATAAGATTTTGTTGAGTATCTGCTTTGTTTTGGGCTTCATTCTGAGAGAGTTAGAGATGATACAGAATGTATCCCTGCCCTTGAGGAGTTTAATTGAATAAGAGAGACCACATTAATTAAGCTAAGAATTCACTTCTGAGTTTCTGAAGTCACATTCTTGGCTTCAGTGTTTCTATGCATAATGGCCGTAATTTTAATTTATGTAACATAGTGTTAAATTACCTTTAGCCTAAAGCCGACTCTGCATTTTTAAATAAATAGAGATGGGTCTCACTATGTTGCCTAGGCTGCAGTGTAGTGGCTACTCACAGGTACAATCTCACTTCTGATTAGCAGCAGAGTTTTAACCTCCTTACATATTTTACGTTCAGCCTAAAGGTTTCTCCTTACATAGTGAATCTTAACCTAACTGGATGTCCAAGCAGACTTGTAAATCACAGCAGATCAGTTTTAGTCGATCACAGGCAGCCAATAGTTTAAATCCTGTTCAGAAAGGCAAAAGCAAAGCTGTAACCAATTCCCCTGTTTCTGTACCTCACTTCTTTTTTCTGTATGGCACTTTCCTTTTTCTGTCCATAAATGTTATCTGACCATGTGGCAGCCCCAGGAGTTCCTCTAAACCTATTCTTGTTGGGGCAGTGTTGATGGAGTGGGGAGGGGTGCTGCCTAATTCAGGATCGTTCTTTGCTCAATAAAATTCTGTTATGCCAGGCTCAGTCGCTCATGCCTGTAATCCTAGCACTTTGGGAGGCCCAGGTGGGTGGATCACCTGAGGTCAGGAGTTTGAGACCAGCCTGGCCAACATGGTGAAACCCCGTCTCTACTTAAAATACAAAAATTAGCCGAGCGTGATGGCACGTGTCTATAGCCGCAGCTACCCAGAGGCTGAGCGAGACTCCATCCCCATTCCCCCCTGCAAAAACAAAAACAAAAACAAAAACAAACCCCCCCCCACACAAAACAAAACAAACAAAAAAACACACTCCGTTAAATTTAATTTGTCCAAAGTTTTTCTTTTAACAATAGTAAATTTAGGTGTTCATGAAAAATGGCTCTGAAACACCCAAATAAAGGAAACCTGATCTAGACATTAGGGATGCTTTAACTAATTGGCAAGCTAATTTGGCTTAATGAGTTCTTTTCCTCAAAGTACTTTGTTCCACATTTTACGATTTATTTTTATTTTTATTGTTTACTTTTTATTTTATTTTATTTTATTTTTTTTGAGACAGAGTTTCCCCCTGTCGCCCAGGCTGGAGTGCAATGGCGCAATCTCAGTGGCTCACCGAAACATCCACCTCCTGGGTTCAAGCGATTCTCCTGCCTCCGCCTCCCAAGTAGCTGGGATTACAGGCATGGGCCATAATGCCAGCTAATTTTTGTATTTTTAGTAGAGATGAGGTTTCACCATGTTGGCCAGGCTGGTCTCGAACTCCTAGCCTCAAGCAATCTGCCCACCTCGGCCTTCCAAAGTGCTCGGGTTACAGGCATGAGTCACCACGCCCAGCCCAGACTCTATGATTTTAGACATGAAGCATTCACCCAGTCCTGCCACTCACCTTGGACAGTAAAGCTGCATTAGCAGTGGGTCCAGCTCTCAAGAGGAGCTCACTGTCTACAGAACAATGAAAAGCAGAGGGGCAGTAACTGGAGTCTTGTCCTGAGTGACTGAGATAATCACTTCACTGCTTTATACTTTAGGGTATCTTTGTCTCCCCACACCATGATATGTTGCAAGGATTGTGGGAAATCTTCTTGTGCTCTTTGGATGAAAGGTGTGTTATATTAAGTCCATAAAAAGGTTTTGGATAAATTCTAGAAAAAAAATGATAATGATGATAATAATGCCATCTAGCATTCACTGAGTGCTTATTATATGTCTGGTACTAAATTAATGATGAAAATACATTTCTAATCTGTAGCTATATCTGGTAGTACCAAAATTGTCAAAATATTCATTTATAAGTGGGGCCTGTTTATAATCTGTAATTGTTAATTTGGGTGATGGGTTCATGGTGAGTAATTATACCAATTTCCCTACTTTGGTGTTTTGAAATTTTCCATAATAAGAGGCTATGCAAAAAAGGAAGAGGCTAAACTTCATAAACCATATTCCAGGATCTACTCTGTGCCAAACCCTTCACATTAGCTGTCTGTGAATTAAGAGCAAGTCCATTTTACAAATGAGGCAGCTGAGGTTCAGGTTAAATTACTTGTTCAAAGAGTTGAACCCTGGCCAAAATTTATATTCTTCCCCATATACCCTGCTGCTGTTCTACTGGGCAATATGGTTTCAAAGAACAGGACCCCTGTGTTTTATCTTGGCAGCAATGCAGTACCCACATTTCTGTCCTTGAGTGGATGGATCTACTTATAGCTCAAAATAAAGGTTTATTTATTTATTTATTTATTTATTTATTTATTTATTTATTTATTTTTAAACAATGTAATGTACATGCCTTATGAAAACTGTCAAGACAATTATGGTGGCTAATGATAATTTTTATCTCATAAGAATGTCCTTGCCGGGCGCAGTGGCTCACGCCTGTAATCCCAGCACTTTGGAAGGCCGAGGTGGATCACGAGGTCAGGAGATCGAGACCATCCTGGCTAACACGATGAAACCCCGTCTCCACTAAAAATACAAAAAATTAGCTGGGCTTGGTGGCGGACGCCTGCAGTCCCAGCTACTCGGGGGCTGAGGCAGGAGAATGGCATGAACCCGGGAGGCGGAGCTTGCAGTGAGCGGAGATCGCGCCACTGCACTCCAGCCTGGGCGACAGAGCGAGACTCCGTCTCAAAAAAAAAAAAAAAAAAAAAAAGAATGTCCTTAATTGTATACAGAGTGTGTTTGTGCACATGTGCACATGTGTGTATAACATTTGGAACTTTGGGGTCCACCTCCCTCTTAGGTTGGTGGTGATTTAGGCATCATTTTACTGATGAGAAAAACAAGACTGAGAGAGGTCAAAGTTGGCAAAACCAGTGTATGGTGAACATAATGGAGTGGCAGAATGTGGTGCAGCAGGAGTTAATCCAAACTGGCGAAATTCCAAAATCTCTATCTTTCCACCACCTCAGTAAGTGTCATGTTAGAATCGGATTCTTTCTCCTAAGAAAACAGCTTCTATTAAAGCCAACAGTGGGTCAACCAAATTCCTCTATAGAACCAAACTGAACAGAAGCGAATTGTTCCATCTGTTGTCAAAACCACCCTCCCGGACTTCAAAGCATCTCGGCTCAGGAGAGAGAAGTCCCTGGGCGGGGGCGGCCAGAGGGAGATGGAAATGGAGCCCATAGGCTTACTATCAGTCCCTTCAGGTCTCTGAGCCGCACGCAGCCACTGACTGTCATCCCAGCCGACTTCTCTTTGAATCTGAGGCTCTTCACGACCCCCATCCTTCCCCTTAGCCCAAACATACACTCTGGGCCCGACTTCTGTTTGAAGTGGATGTGCTGCTCTTCACACTGCGCCCTGCGGAGGTGCCACGGGATTAGAGGAGGCGGCGCCCCGTGGGGCAAGGCGACCCGAGCTGGGCCAGCAGTGTGCGCTTTCAGCCTCTCCCGGGGTGATAATGGCATTCCAGGCTTTTCCACAGGGATCCCTAAGCCCCGGAGGGGTCTTAATTAAAGAGGCTGTGCGGGTCTTGGAGGCAAACACGGGCCAGGAAATCAGTATGGGAGCTTGTTTAGAGTTCTTGCCTGGCCTCAGAGAGGCTGGTTCACAGGAGCAAAGGAGATGGAAAAGTTGGACCAAATATCTATATCCTAAATCAGAATCCTCCACTTTCATGTTAATCATCTAGGGCTCTTCCACAAAATGTCACCTTATTGATCATTTCTGTATGCTATGTAGAAACGATCAGAAAACCATACTGCAAATTGCTCATAGTACAGTGGGTTGGAGTGACGCTTTCTCTTTCGCCTTTCTGGGATTATTCTGAGGAAAAGGTAGTGCTAGATCAGTGTGGTAGTAAGTTATCTTAAACCTTATTTACATGTACTAGTGACTCCCTTTCAGTGGAAGATATTTAGATGAAATATTGAACCGTTTTGCTATACAGCAAGTATCTTCCTAAAGAAATTTCAAATGTGGCTTTAAGAAGAAGTATTTTTTAAAATAAGATAATACAAAAAAAAATATAAGCTCTCTTTCCCCGGAAAAAACTTAAGGATTATAAAGGTCAGTAATATATTTTTGTGATTTCATTTGAGTATGACTTTTTGGATATAATCATAGAATATATCTGCTTTAAAAATATTATTTTGCAAATTGTGATAGTTTCACAATTTGTAAATGCACACATACACACTTATGTATGTGGTTATATAATTAGTGCCAGTTTACTTTCTAGACCATAAGCTCCGTGAACATAGGGACTATATCTGACTTGTTCACCCACTGTATCCCCAGTGCCTGGTATATATATTAGGTACTCAATAAATATCTGTGAGTGAATATTCAAAGAGGTGCAGTGTAATTATGATGGTACATATGTGTTTTTATCCCAGGAAAATGCCTTTTTAAAAAAAATTAATATTTCAGTTATTAAGTATTCAGGTTATAAATTTAGACGTTGTAAGAAAGCACTAATGTCTATATACAAAAATGTGATTGAAAAGATTCTATGAATTATTAAATCATATATGCAATTGTTTGCCAGTTTGTGAAATTAAATCTTTTTTTTTTTTTTTTTTTTTTGAGACAGAGTCTTACTTTGTCACCCAGGCTGGAGTGCAGTGGCACGATTTCGGCTCACTGCAACCTCCACCTCCTGGGTTCAAGCAATTCTCCTGCCTCAGCCTCCTCTGTAGTTGGGATTACAGGCACCCACCACCATGCCCGGGTAATTTTTGTATTTTTTAGTAGAGTCGGGGTTTTGCCATGTTGGCCAGCCTGGTCCTGAACTTCCAGACTCAAGTCATCTGCCCCCCTCAGCCTCCCAAAGTGCTGGGATTACAGACATGAGCCACTGCACCTGGCCTGAAATTAGAATTTTTAAATAATCGGAGAAGTAGTCCCAATAAAGCAGAGTAAGAGCAAAATCCACCTAATACAATTGGTTAAAGAAGCCACTTGTGTAATCCTAGCACTCTGGGAAGCCAAGGCAGGTGGACTGCCTGAGCTCAGGAGTTCAAGGCCAGCCTGGCCAACATGGCAAAATCCCATCTCTACAAAAAACATAAAAATTAGCCTGTAGTCCTAGCAACTTGAGAGGCTGAGGAAGGAGGATCACTTGAACCCGGGAAGTCATGGCTGCAGTGATCTGAGATCCGTGCCACTGCACTCCAGCCTACGTGACAGAGTAAAACCGTGTCTGGAAAAAAAAGCCACTTGTCTCTGAAACACTTTTAAATTTTGCTTTGAAATGAAATCCTTTCATTGTGTTAGTACCACAGTATGTAGCTCTAGGTATTTGCACACGTGGAACTCTGCACCTTCCATCTGTAAAGATGACTGGTAGAAACGGCAGAGCTAAGGGACTAAAGTCTGAGGCTGGTGGAGCCTTAATCACCTTAATCAGTGATTATGATGGTAGGGAATGCAACTCACTTCCAGACATTCTAGAATCTTTGGAATCCACAGTGCTCTGCACAAGGAAGCCGGAGCTTCCTGAAGAAATTACCACCAAACTTCATGGAATCACCCTGGCCTTCTTCAACAAAAACGTCTTTAACAGCACTAAAACACAGCTAAAAGGTAACCTTTTCTTCTAGGATGGTTTCTTTGGTAGTGTTTGGTTGTGCACCAGAGAGGATGGAAGGAGTTGTTTCATCGCCTTTCAAACAAGACCAGCATTGTCAAACATTTGCTGCTGCTTCTGCTACTCCCCTATTCCCTTCTGCCCTCAAAAGATGTTTAAAATTTTCAGGACCACGATGTTGCCCTGTTTTGCTACCAAGCTTCTTTTTTCTTGATCTTTTGTTTCAATGTCTGCTTTCTTTTCCCTGTATGCTCACTGAAGCCTGATTGTGGGGTCAAGCTATAATTAGTTTATATATGAAGTTTAATTCACTGTGGCTTTTTTGGCATTAGACCCAAATGGGCTTTGATGTCTGGCTGGGGCTTTGATCCCAGACCCTCAAATGGTGGTCATCACTCCAACTCAAAGGATTGCCCTTTACTTTTTTCCTCCTATTCGGAGACAGCTTTTCCCAATTACATCACTTGTGTTTGTTTGGCCATAAAAGTGGCAAGGCATCATTTTGTTGCTTTGCTTGATGGCTAAATGTGCAACTAATGCTCCTTACTTTGCTTGGCTGCAATAGAATATTCACCGCTGGACAAGGCATTTGTAGAATGATGCTCAGACTTTGGTGGGGGTGCTGTTAGGAGCTGTTCTGCCTAAGGGCAAAGCATCAGACTATGATATGAGGGACATGTTCTGGCTCTGCCCAGGAAAGATCTTCAAGCATAAGTTACACCACTGTAATATATTCAGCCAAGACTCTTTTCCATGCTGGCAACTTTATCTTACACTCCAGATCATCCAGGCAGCAGGTCCACCCCATCTTTAGTGGTACACTTTCTGAGTGTCAATTAACAGTTTTTCTGAGAAGATAGGCATGTCCAGGGAAAGCAAAAGAACCAACTAGGGCTGAACAACATTAGAAAGGAGATAATGAAATAGCACTAGTGGAGGAAAAAGTACCAGCACCTGCTTTAAAAAGAAAGGGAAAGAAAAATCAAAACAGTAGGGGGAAGTGAGATTCTGTTGGCAACAGAAGGGAGCAGTGGGCGATTACTTTCAACTGCTTCCGGAATACCTGCAAGAAAAACAAAGAATCAAAGAGGAAAGAAAATCCAGGGAACTAGACTGGAGGGGAGAAAATTTGGCTGCTAGCTTAAAAAGAGAATAGGGGCAACCCGGCCTGTCTCACTTAATCTGATGACATTGGGAGTTTTCCTGGAAAAACAATTACAGCATTGAGCTCCTTACTTCTAACTTCATTTGACAGCCCGAGTTTGTTTTAATTGGCATGTGAATGAACAGCATTATTTATTAATGTGTAATGGATACTTTGGAAAGCATAACCTTTTTTCCTATTTGTGACCATTTTATTGGCGGAACCATCTGAATACATTAGTTTTAGTATTTAAACTTGCTGAGAACACTTTTTCATGGAGATATACAAGCTGTTATGGCAAATGGCTTGCTTTGGACTAATGAGCCAGCTCAAAGTGCCATTTGGTGAGGAGGGGGGTTGGAAGGGTGGGGAGGTTTGGAGACATAGTGACTTGTCTGCCTGCCTTAACAAGATTTATTAGTAGTGTGTAAAAATGTGTTTCAGCTTTTTTCTCTCCCTCAACTATATATAGTTGTCGATGTGTGACATAACACAGGCCACAATAATAGACTCCACCCAGCCAGAGGAATCTAATTCAGAGCTAGAAAGCAAGCAGCGTGTTTAGAAATGAGCAGAATGAAACAATGACAGAGGACATGGGTGAGTGGTATTTGGCAAGCAGGATAAGTCATCACCCTTTCATGCCTTACTAAAATTAGGGAGGAAAATTAGTTTCTATATTATAAAGTAGTGTTTGGCAACAGTAGGCATAAAGAATAGATAACCTGAAGAGAATCGATTTTGTATGCTTGTGAACACCTGACCATAATTCCATTTTTAGAATATTCAACCTTGTTAATTATGAATCAAGTTTGTAGTTCCTTTCATGTCTGTGGGAGGCAGCAACGGGGAGGAAAGTGAAAGGTGGCAAGGGAGTTCTTTTGTTTTTGTTTTTTGGTAAAAGTCGACTTAATTCTATTTGTAGTAGAGATTAAATGGGTACTATTAAGTTTAAAAGTATGTTAATGAAAAAACAATTTACAACCAATCTACATTCTCGAGTCTCTCTCTGGCAATTGTCAGGTGAATGCTTGCAAGGTAATGTGCTGAATACAGTGATACTAAGAGGGTATTAAAACAGTCCCTGCCTTCAGGCAGCTTTCCTAATGTAGATGGAGAGAAGAGATACACATAAACACCTATATATAAGTGTGTGCACAGCCAGATAAATAACCACACAGGTAGCATGGGATCAGAATCAGATATTCATACAGTTAACTGGAACTCAAAGGTTGGAAGGGTGGTTAGACCATACAGAGATGGGAGGAAAGAAGAGGAATTCCTAGCAAGGGTTAGCAGATGGGCAAGAGTGCAAGTGTCTAAAAAAATGGTATAGGATGCACTCCTTCACACAACACTTTGCCTGAACTTCAGCAAATGTGACTTGCTGGATTGAATTTCCGAGGTTCTTGGATGCTTTTGAAGATATATGTGGTGCTTTTCCTCAGATAAGCCAGCTAGTGGCATTTCCAGACCCCTATCCCACCGGAAATTTCAGTGGGCTAGGGATCTGGAGTAGTGTGTTCCAAGCAGAGATGACCAATACATGATACATCAAGAGGGAAGACTTACAAATCCCTCTGGAGAAAAGCTACAACTCATATCACCCTTATTATCTATGTGCTAGCCACGTTGTAAGTGCACAGCCCGCACAATATATATCATATGCTGCATATTATTACAATTCTTCAACAGCAGGTTCCCATAGCAGCTGCTCCCTTTTACAGTAGGGGGAGCGTACACACAGAAGGGAATAAGTTGCCCGCACAGCTATTTAGGGGTGAAACTGGGATACAAATCCAGACAGTCTGATTTCTGAGTCAGAGCTCTTATTGTAAACGCAGACTAAGTAATAATAAAAGCTCAAACAAAAAACCAAAGCGCGCAGGCGCGCGCACTCAAATCGTAAGCTTGTAAAAGAATCGATGCAACCTCTCGCTATACAGCGACATCCTCCTGCCTAATTTTAAATGCCGTCCATCGTTAAGACTGACGTTAAAAAATTAAAACGACAACAAAACTTAACAGTTTTAGAACAACATTGCATTATGCTCTGCCTTTACAAAGTGGAGTTAAGGAACCAACCCCACAGTGTCTGTGAATACACTCGCAATACCTTGCCTGGGAAGTGAAAGAAACCTAACTCGGTGTGAGTGGAAATGAGGAGTGGCCATGTGGGGAAAGGGTTAAGACTGTGCTGCAACTTGGTCGAGTTTCAGAAAGTTCTCCGGAGAGCCCAACTGCCGCGTCCCGTCGCGGCCCCTGCCTGCGCGGCCGACTGTAACAGGATGCTGGGGCTCCAGGCGCTCGCCCCGAGCTTTGGGCGACGGGAAAGAGCCAATGAGGAGCGAGGGCAAAATCGGGTGCAGTAAACCCGAAAAGGGGGCGAGGAGGCCCGCGAGGAGAGCGGGGGAGGAGGCGGGGAGGGGCGAGCGAGGAGGAGGTGGCTCTGAGGGCCGGGCGGCGCGCCTGACAGAAGAGGGGAAGCCTGGGGGCGCGAGCGTCGCAGCCGAGGGGCCGGCGCGGGGAGGCGGGCGCCAGGCGGGGGTTTGCAGGGCCGCCGCGCGTGACGTAGCGCCGGGCAGGGCGTTATCAGCTGCCGGGCCGCGGCGAGGGACGCGCGGCGACAGCGGACGGCGCCGCCCGGGCCGGGACGGCAGCAGCCGGCTGCCGCGCGCAGGACCCAAGGGCTTCTGGCCGCCGCCCCCGCCAGCGCCGCGCCCCGCCGCGGGGCGGCATGAGCCCACCCGCGACCGCAGTCCTAGCGCCCTACTTCTCCGCCTGGGCGGCCCGGCTGCGGTGACGGCGCTCGTTGCCGGATTGGGGGCCATGAAGCCGAGTCCGGCCGGGACGGCGAAGGAGCTGGAGCCTCCGGCGCCGGCCCGAGGCGAGCAGCGCACGGCGGAGCCCGAGGGGCGCTGGCGGGAGAAGGGCGAGGCGGACACCGAGCGGCAGCGCACCCGGGAGCGGCAGGAGGCCACGCTGGCCGGGCTGGCGGAGTTGGAGTACCTTCGCCAGCGCCAGGAGCTGCTGGTCCGGGGCGCCCTGCGCGGCGCCGGGAGTGCGGGGGCCGCTGCGCCCCGCGCCGGGGAGCTACTGGGGGAGGCGGCGCAGCGCAGCCGCCTGGAGGAGAAGTTCTTGGAGGAGAACATCTTGCTACTACGAAAGCAATTGGTAGGTCATGCCCAAAGGTGGAGCACGGCTGTCCCTGCCCCGGGGCTGGAGGTCGGGCAGGTGACCTGGGGCGGGCGCGAGGTTAACTCTGGCTGGGGAGATGCTCGCTGTTATGGGACGCCCCCGGGACGCCCCCGCCCGCCCCATACCTCCCTGATCTCGTTTCTGAGTGCCTGCGGCGCGTGGGCTGCCGACGCCCACGCGTTTCAGGCGTGTGCCCGCTTTGTGTCTGGCGACCTCGCGCGGATTGCGGGAAGGGGGTGGCCGCTCTTCCCTGCTCCTCTGCCTTCGGGATTCTTGGAGTCTCCTAGTTCTGACCTTCGGTCTCCTTAGTTAGATGAGTCAATGCCCCCTCCCCAGAGGTTTGCAAACTCCCACTTAAAATACCATTTTATTTGGAGGTTTTCTTGGCTTCATCTCCTCCCGCCGAGAGGGGCCAAAAGCCAAGGAGGGGGTTTGTGGCGTGCTTAACTGTCCAAGGCCGAGTTTTACGATTACACTGGAGCGCCTGTAGGGAGCCGTGCCTCTCCGAGAGCTCTCCCCAGCATGCCAGCTTTCACCCAGGCTGGTGCTTAATTTCAAATAGAAGCCCTTTGTATAAGGCAGCTCAAACTAGATGGAAATGATGGAAATTTGGCTGGAGACTGTGTCCCCTCCTCTCATATTTTATACGTTCTGCCAGCTGTGATTGGTGGTGGAGGTGGGAGAAAAGAGAACCTGCTCTCGGGGAGCATTTATCTTACTGGATTTCTGTCAGTGTCTCAGTCATTCTATGTAGTCTTCATTAGTGGGGAAGAAAAAGAACTTTGTAGCTTAATGTATTGATGAACAGCTTTTGACCCCGCCTCAGAATAATGGCGGCAGCTTTGTTTTCATTGACCTTAAAATGTAGTTTTGGAAACAGCAAACGTCCTCACCTGACCAAGTGATACTATCCAAACTAGACACATGCCGGGTAGTGGCCCTCCCACAATAAAGTGGTGATGCTGTGCGGTTGTCATATGTTTTCATCTATTATCTCTTTTCAGATCATTTCTTTTCTCTGTGTGTGTGTGTGTTTTTTTTAAGCACCCAAATGCTTTTACTTGATAGGTTCATTTTTCCTGAAGAAATTAGTTGTAGCAAACAAACATATGGTTTATGTCTCCAAGCTTTTTAAGTCAAAAGACAAGAGGCATAGATATTCATATGCATGTGTGTTGTAAGGATGTACACTGTGGTTTGTGTAATATCTCTGTTTTGGTATTTTACTGTGCTGCTTTGGTCACAGACCTGATTCCTGTGTAACACTGATTTGAGCCAGTTCTCACTGGTTATGGCTGGTGACTTTTACATTTTATTGTCTTGTGCAGTTGCACCTTTTTGTCTGCACGAATCTCAGGATTGTAATTGTGCATTCCTATTGTCCGCTTGAGGGGAGCAAAGCAGTATGTCAAGAGAATTCCAGTCCAGTCAGTGTTTATGGTACTATTTTCATTTGTAGACTTGGCATTCATGATTTGAACCAGATGCTTTTTGAGTTCTCCCGTTTTTCCAGCAATAGGAAGCACTAGGTGGCAGTGTGAGTTAGCACAATCCATCTGTCACCTTTGGAAACCCAGAGGCGTTCAAATCTCGATGGGCCTTCCCATGAGGGTTTTGGATTCTGCCAGCTCACATTATACTTGGCACTGGCTATTAGTATTAGTTTCTCACTTTCAAAGGCCCTAAGACTGATTAAACCCCACACAGCAACTAATAGAAAACAAAACTCTGCAGGCCAAGACATTTGGCCAGAAAATCTCACCTAAGATTATAACGTATTATAGGAAATCTGTTACTCTCACTTCAAATTAAAGAGTCTACTGTGAAGTATTGTTTTTTAAAAGACTGGTTATACACCAGATGATTTAAAGTCTCAGTCCGTTTTTCTTGTCCCTACCTATAAAAAGTCAGTTTGTATATATTAGTTGAAACTAAAGCCTTGTTTTTATGAAGAAAGTTTATATCACCACAAAATGTGAGAAAGTGGAATTAAACATAGGACATATTCTTGAATTCTCGAAGTCTTTCTTTACTTCAGGTCATCCAGTAAAATTTTGGTTTTCTAAGTTTTAGTGAACTCTTCAGATGGGTAATTTGAATCCTTAGAGTAGACTTTCTGATTCTTACGTCACCCCTGTATATTCATGTTTCCTTTGTTTCTTCCTAATCAGAATTGTTTGAGGCGAAGAGATGCTGGTTTGTTGAATCAGTTGCAAGAGCTTGACAAGCAGATAAGTGACCTGAGACTGGATGTAGAAAAGACATCTGAAGAGCACCTGGAGACAGACAGTCGGCCTAGCTCAGGTGAGTGAGTGAGCACAAGGACAGAATTCTGCACTCTTGAGTTATATCTCAGCCCCTTGTGGTTAACATTCCCAGACCTGCAAATGGCAATGGAGTTTGTTTCCAGTGCACAGAGAGAGGATAAAAAATAAAATAAAAAAAAAGCAGTCTGCCATTCAGTTTCATTGGAATAAGAGGGAAATAAACTCAGACAACAAAATTTTTAGTAATGAGATCAATGTGACTGGAGTCCCCCCCGAGTTTAAAAATAAAAGCTATTCAAATTTCTGCAAGAGCTGCCCTCCTTTGAAACTTGAGTAAGTCAGAACTGGGCTAGAAAATTAGTCACACTTCAACTTCCTGAGACCACTTCAAAAGTTTTTTTTTTTTTTTCTTTTAAACCATTGGCTCCTTAAATAGATTTTTCTCTTATTATTTTTCTGAAACAATCATGATAAAGATGAGGCTTGACAGATCTAAGTTTCTTTCCTTGGACATCTTCAAAGGCGGGGTCAAGGAGTAAGGTCAGTTTGAGGGTGAGAGTAACTCTGAAATGTACCCCTGGTTATGGCTCTTTGCCTTTTCCTAAGGATTGTTTGAAATAAGACCATAAGATTAGGACACTAAAGTCCAGTGAACCAAAATTGGCCAAAAAACAAACAAACAAAAATCTCCTTTCCCTAAATGATTATTCATTTTCCTTTTAAGCATGAATATGCATTATTCCTTGACATGATCTTAATTCCAATGGTGTTTTTATTTGTAGGGTTTTACGAGCTGAGTGATGGGGCTTCAGGATCCCTTTCCAATTCCTCTAACTCGGTGTTCAGTGAGTGTTTATCCAGTTGTCATTCCAGCACCTGCTTTTGCAGCCCCTTGGAGGCGACCTTGACTCTCTCAGATGGTTGCCCCAAATCTGCAGGTAAGAATTTTTAGCACTGATAGAAAATTTTTAATTGGAAGGCGTCAAGGGCCCTTAAAAGGTTATTTGGCTCTAGCACCTTTCACTGGTAGAAAAATGAAGGCTCATCAATTTGCAGCATTTAGTGCCATACTTACAGCTAGAACTCATAGTTTCATTTAGGTGAGTATCTACAACTATTCCAGTACCCTTTGGGTGCTACTTGGTTATATATTCTGATAGCAGCAAGACAGTTTATCTCTAGAAATTCTGTCCCAATATTGTAGGTATTGAGCTCTGTTTCCGAGCCTTTGCTGTTAGGTTAACTTGTCTGTATTTTCTTTCATTCTGGAACTGTTTTCTTCTTTTAATTATTTAAAGCTAAAACTCAGCCGGGTACAGTGGCTCACACCTGTAATCCCAGCACTTTGGGAGGCTAAGGCAGTTGGATGACCTGAGGTCAGGAGTTCAAGACCAGCCTGGGTTGGCCTGGCACAGTGGCTCACCTCTATAATCCTAGCATTTTGGGAGGCCGAGGTGGGTGGATCACTTGAGGTCAGGAGTTCAAGACCAGCCTGGCCAACATGGTAAAACCCCATCTCCACTAAAAATACAAAAATTAGCCAGGCATGGCGGCACACGCCTATAGTCCCAGCTACTTGGGAGGCTGAGGGAGGAGAATTGCTTGAACCTGGGAGGTGGAGGTTGCAGTGAGCCAAGATCGTGCCACTGCACTCCAGCCTGGGCGACGGAGAGAGACTCAGGCTCAAAAAAAAAAAAAAAAACAAAACAAAACCAGCCTGTGCAACATGGTGAAACACCTTCTCTACTAAAAATACAAAAATCAGCTGGGTGTGGCAGCCTGTGCCTGTAATCCCAGCTACTTGAGAGGCTGAGGCAGTAGAATCGCTTGAACCCTGGAGGCGGAGGTTGCAGTGAGCCGAGATCTTGCCATTGCACTCCAACCTGGGCAACAGAGTGAGGCACCATCTCAATCAATCAATCTAACACTCACATTAAGTTAAATATGTCCATCAGCCTGGCCAAAAACTGGTTGGCACTTCAGGGTGCAGTGGCCCCTTCATGTTCTCCAGAATATTCTGCATGATGGCAGCTTGTTTTTTCTTTTAGTAAGTGGGTGCCCACATGCCATTATTCCTTATTTTGGGATATCTTTGCAATGAGCCCCAGAAGGAATCACGCTATTATACTAGAAGAGTTTCTGCATTTCCAGTATGTGTCGCACACTGCTGGATGCTCTGTATACATTTATCTCCACTGAATCCTCCCAGTAGTTCTGCACAGTACAGGTCTTGTTAGCTCCATTTTATGTATTAAAAAAATGAGGCCTAGTAAGGTTAGATACGTTATTTAAGGCTCTATAGATAGTGAGTGGCAGAGGCAGAAGTTAAGCTCAGGCCTAACTGCCAGGTCCATGGTTTTCCATCATCCCAAGGGAATTCAGAAATTGTTGTTTTCAAACTCCTCATCTAACAGAAGAGGAATTTTGGCTTATAAGCCATTTGTCAGAGGTTCTCCATCTGCTGAATGGCAGGGTTGCTGCTGGAACTCAAGACTTCTTCCTTAGTCCTGTTATATTGTGAATTCTTATAAGAGAAAATATGAAGATTAGAATTGCTCTGGGTGCTGGCACAAGTCATCACTCTCCTGGTTTGTCTGTGTTCTCCACTTGGGTAAAAGCCTGAATTTTTGAGTCCGGGCAAGGCAGACAACACTGAGCAGCTGAGGGAGCTAATTGGCTGGTGTCTTCGTATCTGTGTGTTGTCAGCAGCAATCATTTGGGGAAGCACAGAACTGTGTTATCTAGAGGGTCTGGGCCTCAAGTTCATTGGTAATTACTCCCCTTCATTCCACAGATCTGGTTTCAGAGGGAAACTTTATAAACCCATTAAAGGCACTTTGGTTTAGGTTTTCCTTCAAGACCCGTGCTCTTCCAAATGCCACATCCTCACATAATTGAGACAGTTGCACAAGGCCTTGGGGGCTGGGATATCTGTTTTGTTCAACTCTAAAGAGGGAAAAGGGATGAATAGTGAAGTGTTTGTCAGTGTGGCTTTAAGTAAGGCAGAGATAGGGCTTAGGTTGCTGGGGAAGGAAGGATGTTAGCTAGATGTTTCCTTTTAGAAAAAGCTCTTTATTGAGGGGAGGGTCATGTGGGTGGGGACATGGCACTTTTGTTTTATTATATTTTCTTTACATATCATCTCTGGGTCTAGACTATTTTTTCCCTGAGACTGCTAATTAACATTGAAGTTCATGGAGCTTTCTCAACATACAATCAGGCACATGTAGATTCTCAGTATTTGAATAAATATAATGGAGGACAAATTATTACTGATAAACTCAATTTTAATTTTCTCTGATAACTGAAGGTCATTAAAAGGATTTTTTATAATATTCACCAGCTTAAGAGATCAAAATCATTTAAGACAGCAAGCTTGATTTTGTTGTACTTTGGCATCTACATTTTCAAGATATGGGAAATTTATCCATTAATATTACCACTCAGTCTTTTAAAATCTTATCAAGAATTCTTTATCCTATTAAAAAAACAACATTTTTGACAAGTGGGAAATTTATCCATTAATACTACCCACTCAATCTTTTAAAATCTTAAATCAATAATTCTTTATCATATTAAAAAAAAAGGTTTTAAATTGAATTTTTTTTTTTTTTTTTTTTTTTTTTTGAGACGGAGTCTTGCTCTGTAGCCCGGGCTGGAGTGCAGTGGCCGGATCTCAGCTCACTGCAAGCTCCGCCTCCCGGGTTCACGCCATTCTCCTGCCTCAGCCTCCGGAGTAGCTGGGACTACAGGCGCCCGCCACCTCGCCCGGCTAGTTTTTTGTATTTTTAGTAGAGACGGGGTTTCACCGTGTTAGCCAGGATGGTCTCGATCTCCTGACCTCGTGATCCGCCCGTCTCGGCCTCCCTAAGTGCTGGGATTACAGGCTTGAGCCACCGCGCCCGGCCTGAAATTTGTTTTTAGAGAGATGGGGTCTCACTATGTTGTCCAGGCTGGTCTTGGACTCCTGGGCCTAAGCGATCCTCTGGCCTCAGCCTTCCAGAGTTAGGATTGCAGGCATAAGCCATCACACCTGGTCCCCGTTTTATTTTTTTAGCATCACTATTGAAAATATAAGGCAATTATTATTTAAATCTGATGTTTTTACTGAAGTTTGATTGGTTTCCATCACCTTTCAATTGACAGTTACATTTGAATGAATGTCATTAAGAATTAGGTTTAAAAAAAACACAAAATGAGGAGAAAGCCTACTGAACGTACAGTTTATCCTAAAGAAAGCCAGGAATAGAACACAGAGGGGAGAGCAGCCTAGAGAAACCGTGATTCAAAACATTTTATTTTTCCCAGTTGTAAACGCAGTACAGTTATGATTGAAAATTCAGAAAACAGAAAATAAAGTATCACTTGTTTCTCATCATACTGAAATACTACTACTAGAATCTTGGTGTGCTTCATCTCAGATGTTTTTTCTTTGCATACATGTGATCATAATAAAATAATCATATTCTAGTATTATATCATTATTTTCACTAAACTTTAAAGTGTTTTCCCTCTATGATGCAGCAGTTTGAAAACATTCTTAATGGCTGAGTATTTTTCCTTCAGAGGATATATCATCTGCTGTCAAAACATTTGTTAAATATTTCCCCCTCATCCAGTAGCAGTAATTACATGTCAAATGGTAGGGCAGCATTTTTTAATCCTTGGCATGCTCTCTCTACCCATGGATTTTTCATAAAAATTGGCAGAAGAGTCAAGCTGGTACTGACCAATTCATTTCTTCAGAGTGTACCTTTAAATGTTTTTCAGATCTCATAGGATTGTTGGAATATAAAGAAGGCCACTGTGAAGACCAGGCCTCAGGGGCAGTTTGCCGTTCCCTCTCCACACCACAATTTAATTCCCTTGATGTCATTGCAGATGTGAATCCCAAGTACCAGTGTGATCTGGTGTCTAAAAACGGGAATGATGTGTATCGGTATCCCAGTCCACTTCATGCTGTGGCTGTGCAGAGTCCAATGTTTCTCCTTTGTCTGACGGGCAACCCTCTGAGGGAAGAGGACAGGCTTGGAAACCATGCCAGTGACATTTGCGGTGGATCTGAGCTAAATGCCGTCAAAACAGACAGTTCCTTACCGTCCCCAAGCAGTCTATGGTCTGCTTCCCATCCTTCATCCAGCAAGAAAATGGATGGCTACATTCTGAGCCTCGTCCAGAAAAAAACACACCCTGTAAGGACCAACAAACCAAGAACCAGCGTGAACGCTGACCCCACGAAAGGGCTTCTGAGGAACGGGAGCGTTTGTATCAGAGCCCCGGGCGGTGTCTCACAGGGCAACAGTGTGAACCTTAAGAATTCGAAACAGGCATGTCTGCTCTCTGGCGGGATACCTTCTCTGGACAATGGGACATTCTCCCCACCAAAGCCCTGGTCAAAAGAATCAAAGGCCGAACAAGCCGAAAGCAAGAGGTTGCCCCTGCCAGAGAGCTGCCCCTCAGGCGCTGCCTCCGACCTTCAGAGTAAGCACCTGCCGAAAACGGCCAAGCCAGCCTCCCAAGAACCTGCTCGGTGTACCGCCATCGGGACAGGGGAGTCCCCTAAAGAAAACGCTCAGCTCTCAGGGGCCTCGGAGAGTCCCGGCATAGGCCCCGCCCCGCTGCAGGAGAACAAAGTTGTCCAGCCCCTGAAAAAGATGTCACAGAAAAACAGCCTGCAGGGCGTCCCCCCGGCCGCTCCTCCCCTGCTGTCTCCAGCTTTCCCAGTGGAAGAGAGGCCTGCCTTGGATTTCAAGAGCGAGGGCTCTTCTTCCCAAAGCCTGGAGGAAGCGCACCTGGTGAAGGCCCAGTTCATCCCGGGGCAGCAGCCCAGCGTCAGGCTTCACCGGGGCCACAGGAACGTGGGTGTCGCGAAGAGCTCCAGCCTGAAGCACCGCGGCCCAGCCCTCCAGGGGCTGGAGAACGGCTTGCCCACCGTCAGGGAGAAAACGCGGGCTGGGAGCAAAAAGTGTCGCTTCCCGGATGACTTGGATACAAATAAGAAACTCAAGAAAGCCTCCTCCAAGGGGAGGAAGAGCGGGGGTGGGCCCGAGTCTGGTCTTCCTGGCAGGCCCGCGGGCGGGGGCCACAGGGCGGGGAGCAGGGGGCACGGCCACGGACGGGAGGCGGTGGTGGCCAAACCTAAGCACAAGCGAACTGACTACCGGCGGTGGAAGTCATCGGCCGAGATTTCGTATGAAGAGGCCCTGAGGAGGGCCCGGCGGGGTCGCCGGGAGAATGTGGGGCTGTACCCCGCGCCGGTGCAGCTGCCCTACGCCAGCCCCTACGCCTATGTGGCTAGCGACTCCGAATACTCAGCGGAGTGTGAGTCCCTGTTCCACTCCACCGTGGTGGACACCAGTGAGGATGAGCAGAGCAATTACACCACCAACTGCTTCGGGGACAGTGAGTCGAGTGTGAGCGAGGGCGAGTTCGTGGGGGAGAGCACAACTACCAGCGACTCTGAAGAAAGCGGTGGTTTGATTTGGTCCCAGTTTGTCCAGACTCTCCCCATTCAAACGGTAACGGCGCCAGACCTTCACAACCACCACGCAAAAACCTTTGTCAAAATTAAGGCCTCACATAACCTCAAGAAGAAGATCCTACGCTTTCGGTCTGGCTCTTTGAAACTGATGACGACGGTTTGAGTGACGTCATTGGTGTAGAAAGTGTCTTTTTTTTTTTTTCTAGTTGCCAAAATAAAAAAGGTGGTGTTTTCATTTTTGTATAATACTTTAATGGAATGCTTTTTTAAAAAGATAAAACCAAGGTAAATTATTGTTTCATCTTCACGTATGGACGCTAGTGCCTTTAATGGAAGGTTAAGAATGTTTTGCTAGTTAGAAGTAAATATTGAGGTTTTAATGGTGGTGATAGTGAGTTTTGTGGTACCAGCTGTTTTTTATTTTAATCTTTCTGAGCATCCGGCAAGGTACAGGTTTCGATGTTCAAGTTTTATTGGGATAAGACCGTTTGATCCCAAGGTTAGGTGGATGGAATTTTTGGATTTATATTTGCTCCTTGAGTTTTCAGGGCAGTGTCTCCATGAGGGTTTTCCTGTTGAGGGGCACCACATACAATAGTGTGAAGTAGGTACGAGGGGCAGTCATTGTATTCTATAGTTTTTTATGTAGTCTACATTTCTCAGATGTATGCCCATTCGGCTTTATTCTCAGAACTGTTTTTTTTTACTAGACTCATGACTTGGAGGCCAGACCTTAAATCCAGAGATGGCAGCCTGGATAGGGACCTTAAAAGGATTCACAAAAACTTTTGCCACACTTGGTGCCTAGGCCCTGTTCCTAAATAACCCCTTCTAGGGCCGTTTATCCAACATTTTGATGCCTTCTTTTCCCTCCCTAATTTGTAGCCAATCTAACCTTTCATTCCTTGGAGGATTTACTTTTGGGATAAAATTTTGGTCCTTGGGCACAGAGACATTCACTATTGATGAAGTAACCCTTGGGCATGACTCCAATCCCAGAATTGCTCACTGAGCGCTATGCCACCTAAGCATTGACCTGAACATATTAGTGCAATCCAGTCCAGATTGGACCGCTGATCCTATGTGGAAGGGCTGTTTTTTAAGAAAAAATTTTTGGTAAACAGTATTGTGTAAAACTGCTTTTTGTATACCAATATATGCATGTTTTGTGCATGAGTAGTACTTGTGTTGATATTCCTGTTGATGTTAAATTACTATATAATATAAACAGTATGTGTTTTTATATATCATTGTGTAAATTTAATATAACATATGCAGTAATAAACAATTTGTTTTACTGCTGTTAAGTTTGTTATTTCGGTATAAAACCAGATGTTTACACCTATAAATCTTGTGCTGGTTATTGGTGTTGTGAGATTTATATTAGAACTAGCATTAGAATATGCGCAGTATAGATAGGTTTTAGTATTAGAATGGACGATAAGCAAGCAAATGAAGGACAGCAGACAACTTCTAGTTAAGGTACTTTAAAATTTAGGATACATTTTATAGGTGCCATCTAAGGAAAATATTTCTGAAAATAATCCCCCTCCCAACTTTTTATTACAAAAAGTCTCAAACATGGAAAAGTTGAAAGGATAATATAATAAACAACTCTATGCCACCTAGATTCAACAGTTGCCAGCATTTTGCCATGTTTGCTGTAACTGTATTTATGTATTAGGTTTAACTGTATTACTGATTTTTCAGGTCAAAGACAGATACTATAATAGCAATCCTCCCCTCTCCCTACCCCACACTGATAAAATACTTTTAAGTAAATTTCAGGTATCATGATATTTTATCTCTAAAAAGCATACATTACCCAAGAACAAGGAGATTCTCCTGTATACCTACAATATGATCACACTTAAGGAAAATCAGTAGTAATTCATAATATCAAATGTTTATATGGAAAATTTCCCAATGTGTTTCAACAACTTTTAATAGCGGCTTTCTGCCCTCCTACCTCCCCTACAAAGCAGGATTCAGTCAGTGTCATGCATTGCATTTGGTTGTGGGTTGTAGGTTTCTTTTTAGTCTAGAACAGTCTCCCCACGTTAAAAGATACTAGGTTTTTATTTATTTTTTGAGACAGAATCTCACTCTGTCACCCAGGCTGGAATGCAGTGGCTTGATATTGGCTCACTGCAGCCTCCACTTCCCAGGTTCAAGCGATTCTCCTGCCTCAGCCTCCTGAGTAGCTGGGGTTACAGGTGTGCACCACCATGCCTGGCTAATTTTTTTGTATTTTTTAGTAGAGACGGAGTTTCTCCATGTTGGTCACGAACTGCTGACCTACCTTGTGATCCACCCGCCTCGGCCTCCCAAAGTGCTGGGATTACAGGCGTGAGACACCGCGCCCGACCTATTTATTTATTTTTGAGACGGAGTCTCGAACTCCTGACCTACCTTGTGATCCACCCGCCTCGGCCTCCCAAAGTGCTGGGATTACAGGCGTGAGACACCGCGCCCGACCTATTTATTTATTTTTGAGACGGAGTCTGGATCTGTCCCTCAGGCTGGAGGGCAGTGGCACAATATTGGCTCACTGCAATGTCCGCCTCACAAGTTCAAGTGATCCTTCCACCTCTGCCTCACGAATACCTGGGAATACAGGCCTGCGCCAGCATGACCGGCTAGTTTGTACTTTTTGTAGAAATGAGTTTTTACCATGTTGGTCAGGCTGGTCTTGAACTCCTGGCCTCAAGTGATCCGCCTGCCTCCGTCTCCCAAAGTGCTGGGATTACAGGCATGAGCCATCACGCCTGGCCAGATAATTGGCTCTTTAAAGAGTAAGGACAGTTTTCTTGTAGAAAGGCCAACATGTTGGATTTGGTTGCTTCCTTATGTTGTCTTAGAATCTGGGCCCTTTATTTCCTATAAACTGGGTGAGACTTGATCGAATTCAGGTTAAACATTCTTGGCAAGAATATTTCTCTAATGATGTTGTATACTCTTACTCTTTCACATCAAGAAACAATAGCAGGTTGCCCCACTATTTGATACCTTGATTAAGTTGGTGAACATAGATTTCTTCATGATAAAAGTAAGTCTTCTTATGCAAATAGTATTGGGGGATGGATTCTTTGGTACTGTGGCCCTCCTATCCCTCAACAAATTCCACTTAATGGCTTTAGCTTACATGGCTGATTTTTTTTTTTTTTTGAGACAGAGTCTCGTTCAGCCGCCCAGGCTGGAGTTGCAGTGGTGCGATCTCGGCTCACTGCAACCACCATCTCCCGGGTTCAAGCGATTCTGCTGCCTCAGCCTCCTGAGTAGCTGGGATTACAGGCACCCACCACCATACCCGGCTGATTTTTGTATTTTAGTAGAGATAGGGTTTCACCATGTTGGCCAGGCTGGTCTTGAACTTCTGACCTCAGGTGATCTGCCCGTCTTGGCCTCCCAAAGTGCTAGGATTACAGGCGGGAGCCACTGTGCCTGGCCATGGCTGATCTTTGCTTGAATCAGTGATTGCTTTGGGGATGCAAAGTGATAGTTTTCTAAATATCTTTCCTTCTACTACTTTTATTAGTTTTGACATTCTTAAAAAACAGCCTTTATTTTTTCTTTTTCTCTTTGAATATCACTACGGACACATGGAGTTTTATTTATCTGATGTTTTGCAGTCATTTTACAGTCTCTTTTCTTTTTGATGTTCAACATGTCCCAAATTTGGCCAATGGGAGGATAAATTTTGTTAAAAGGAAACTATAGAATCAGTTCAGCCTCTCATAATTCACATACTTATTATGAAATATATCCAATTAAAATTAACTCTTCAAATGCTAAATTTCAGATGCTAAGTTTTAAGGCCACAAAAATCCCTTACTATTCGTTTTTTAAATTTTGTCTTGGAAATGTTCCTTTTTTCCCTATACTTTATATATTTCTTACCTCTAGCAAGGCTTTTATCTTTGGAATATAGAAAATTATTTCTCCATACTTATAATGGGCACATCTTTTAGCAAGACATCTTTTTTTCTTTTTCTTTTTTTTAAGGCATCTCAACTCAATTCTTCAAAATGTAGAGTTACTAGTCTTTTAGTATTCAGAATTTCTTTGATTACTTGACCAGATCTAAGCCAACCACAAGTGAGGGGATGATCTCACCATCTTTTCTAATGCTGTGATCTGATCTCTTTGGGGCATAGCTATAAAGTTTATTGTGTAAGTCAATTGTGACCTATAGTCAGTTCTTGAATCATTTCCAAGTTGTTCTTAATAAGCATTATTCTCGGAAGGGGACACTTTCTAAGAACTACCTTCTGAGTAATTACATTGTAGGTGACAGAATGCCAAATTAAGAGAAATGTGAAAAACAGGATTTTCAAAGAATCTTGGGTTTGTCCTTCTCCTAGTCCATTGCTTACTTTCCTGTAGCTAGCAGTTGTATTGCACTCAGAAAACTGGGTTTTGTCCATTATTTTCAATGACAAAATAGTTGCTATTGTTGTTACAAGCAAAAGAGCTCCTAAAAATGTTTTCCTTTATTAAAAAAATTACAAATGCTCATTGTCAAAAGCAAAAAACTGTATCTGAACAATATGTAAATTTTTAAAATTCTCCCTCAATCCTCCCCAAATCCTACTTTCTGATAAGTTTGGTGTATACATTTCTATACTCTGTTATATGCACATACAAATACATAACCTCTATAGTTTTTCTTCAAAATGAAGTTTCAAGCTATGTTTATTATTTTATAACTTGCATCCTCCATTTCTTGGACCTGTATGGCAGAATATCATTCCCAATTCTTTTTAATGGGGGTTCCAAATATTTCCTCACTGAGGAAAAGATACCAGATTTTGTAGGTTACTTGAAATTGCCCTGCTTAGAAACATTCTAATATTTAGCAAGAAAGTGCTACCCAAATGTTATACATTTGTTATACACACATTATTGCCTTTCTGGTTTTCTTATGTATTTGGTTATTTTGTATTTTGAGCTCGCTTTTAGTGAGGTATTATTGAAGGAATCTGGTGAGGAGTGGTTAAGGATTTTGTCATACGGAGAAATTTTGTGTTTTTTCTGCCAGGTGCCTCAGGGATATTTCTAAGCTGGACCACTTTTTAAGTTAATTTATCTGTGGTGGGTTTCCCTGACTACAGAGGTAGTATAAATTCAAATCCTAAGTGCATATGAGGGATAGGTGCATATGGGCCAAACAAGGCCCATAAGCTTCCTTCTTTTGTTTTTTTATTTTTTTTGAGACAGAGTCTCATTCTGTTGCCCAGCCTGGAGTGCAGTGGCGAGATCTCGGCTCACTGCAACCTTTACCTACTGAGTTCAAGCAATCCTCCCACCTCAGCCTCCCCAGTAGCTGGAACTACAGGCACATGCCACCACGCTCTTTTTTGTCTTTTTAGTAGGGTCAGGGTTTTGCTATGTTGCTCAGGCTGGACTCCAACTCCTGGTCTCAAGTGGTCACCCACCTGGGCCTTCCAAAGTGTTGGGATTATAGGCGTTAGCCACCGTGCTCAGCCTAGCTTCCTTATTTTCATCCTGGACCAGCGAGTGAATTTTTTTTCTAGTCCAGTATTTCACTAAGGGTGTAGCCCTTCAGTGATCTCAGGAATATAGGACAGTCTCATTCCTGAATCCTACCCTGTAAGGACCAAGTTTTTGTCCCTGAGTGACTATCAAAACCAAGGCTCCTTGCTTAAGGAACCAGCAACCTCTCTCCAAACTCTTCAAGGGGAGCACAAAGTATACACTTAAGAGGTGTTTGTAATAGTTTATTAATCATTTCTAAATGTTTAGTGGTGAAAATATCAGGTTTTCTATTCCACTGTATGACTGGTAACAGAAACCATAGAGCCACCCATTGCTTTTGTCAATAAATTGGGCCCTCCTCCCTTCACTCACACTTTTTCTTTCCTTCCTTCCTTCCTTCCTTCCTTCCTTCCTTCCTTCCTTCCTTCCTTCCTTCCTTCCTTCCTTCCTTCCTTCCTTCCTTCCTTCCTTCCATCTCTCTCTCTTTCTTCCCTCCCTCCCTCCCTCCCTCCCTCCCTCCCTCCCTTCCTTCCTTCCTTCCTTCCTTCCTTCCTTCCTTCCTTCCTTCCTTCTCCCTTCCTTCCTTCTCCCTTCCTTCCTTCCTTCCTTCCTTCCTTCCTTCCTTCCTTCCTTCCTTCCTTCCTTCCTTCCTTCCTTGTTTTTTTTCTTTCTCTTTCTGTTTTTTTTTTTTTTTTTTTGATGGAGTCTCGGTCTGTCGCCCAGGCTGGAGTGCAGTGGTGCAATCTCGGCTCATTGCAACCTCTGCCTCCTGGATTCAAGCGATTCTCCTGCCTCAGCCTCCCGAGTAGCTGGGACTACAGGCGCCCACCACCATGGCCAGCTAATTTTTGTATTTTTAGTAGAGATGGGGTTTCACCATGTTGGCCAGGATGGTCTTGATCTCTTGACCTCGTGATCCGTCCGCCTTGGCCTCCTAAAGTGCTGGGATTACAGGCATGAGCCACCAGGCCCGGCCTCCCTCCACTTTTTTGGTACAACTTTATTGATGTAAAATTGAAGTAAAATAAAATGCACATATTTGAAGTGTACAATTTGATCAGTTATCACATATGTACACACCTATAGATAGTTGCTATATTGATGTAACTATCACAATCAATATAGCAAGCATTTCCATCATTCTCAATAGTTTCCTTGAGAACTTTGTAGTCCATCTCTTCTTTTACTCCCTTCCCTAGGGAACCACTGCTGTGCTTTCTGTCATTATAGCTTACTTTGTCTCTTCTAGAATTCTATATAAATTGGAATAAACAGTGTATACTTTTTTCCTGAATTGTCATTCAGCATAATATTTTAGATCTACTCATGTTGTTTCACGTATCAGTGGTTCATTCCTTTTAATTGCTGAGTTATGTTCTTTTCTGTGGATATACAACAATTCGTTTATCCATTCTTGTTGGATGTTTGGGTTACTTCCAGTTTGGGATTGTTACAAATAAAGCTGTGATGAACATTCATGCAAGGTCTTTGTGTGGTCGGGCATCTTTGTTTCTCTTGCGTAAATACTTTGGAGTGGAATGCTGGGTATTATCATAGGTATGTGTTTAACTTTTTGAGAAACTACAAAATACCTTCCAAACTGGTTCTATCATTTTATGTTTCTACTAGCAGTTTGTGAGAGTTTCAGTTGCTCTATATCCCTGTCAGCACTTGGCATGCTCATTCTTTTTACTTTTAGCTAATCTAATGGATGATCAGTGGTATATAATTATGGCTTTCACTTGAATTCCCTGATGCCTAATGATGAGCATCTTTTCACATGCTTATTGGTTGTCTGTATATCTTCTTTGTTGAAGTGTCCATTTAATATTTTGTTCATTTTAAAAATTGGATCGTTTGGTTTCTTATTATTGAGCTATAAGAGTCCTGTATAAGTTCTCTGGAAAAAGTCCTTGCATATATGTTGCAAATATTTTCTCCCAGTCTGTGGCTTGCATTTTACTTTCTTAATGGTGCCTCATGAAGAACAAAAGTTAATTTTGATCAAGTCCAATTTTCTATTTCTTTTTACATGGTTTATTATTTTGGTGTCCTATCTAGGAAACCTTTGCCTAATCCAAGTTAGCAAAGATTTTCTGCTATGCTTTCTTTCAGAAGTTCTATGATTTTTGGTTTATATATCACCAATAGCAAATTGTCTTGATTTCTGTAGCTTTATAGTAGTAAGTATTGAAATCAGTTAGGGTAAGCCTTATAATTTTGCTCTTCTCTTTCTCCTTTTCCTCCTACTCCTCCTTTTTCTTACTTCCTCTGATTATTCTAGATCCTTTGCATTATCATATACATTTTAGAATTAGGTTGTTAGTTTCTACAAAAAATAAAGGCCTGCTAAAATTTGTATTGGTATCCCATAGAGTATGCATTACTATGAGGATATTGCCAGCCTGGGCAACATAGTAAGACCTTGACTCTGTTATAAAGAAAAAGAAAAATTAGCTGGGTGTGGTGGTGTGCATCTGTAGTCCCAGCTACTCTGGAGGCTGAGGTGGGAGGATCACTTGATCCCAGGAGTTCAAGGTTGCAGTGATTGTGTCACTGCATTCCAGCCTGGGTGAGAGTGAGACCTTGTCTCAAAAAAAAAAATAAAAAATAAAAAAGGTATTACTACCTTAACGATGAGTCTTTCATTTTAAGCATGTGATACCTTTCCATTTATTTGGTTCTTTTTCTAGATCTCCTGGGCTGAAGTGATCCTCCTGCCTCAGCCTCCCAAGTAGCACGGACTACAGGCATGTCACTATGCCTGGCTATTATTTTTGATTTTTAGTAGAGATGAGGTCTAAGTTGCTCAAGCTTGTCTTGAACCCTTGGGCTTAAGCGATCCTCCTGATTTGGCCTCCCAAAGTGCTGGCTTTACAGATATGAGCCAACATGCCTGGCTGGTCTCTAGTTTTCTTCAGCAATGTTTTGTAGTTTTTAATGTGGAGGTCTTGATTAAGGTTTTTTTTTTTTTTTTTTTTTTTTTTTTTTTGAGACAGTGTCCCACTCAGGCTGATTGCAGTGACATGATCATGGTTCACTGCAGCCTCAACCTCCAGGGCTTAAGTGATCCTCCTACCTCAGCCTCCCAAGTAGCTGGTACAGGTTGGTCTTGAACTCCTGAGCTCAAGTGATCTGCCAGCCTTGGCCTCCCAAAGTGCTAGGATTACGGGTGTGAGCCACCATGCCTGGTCTTATAATTTGAATAATTTCTATTGATCTATCTTCACCTTCATTTAATCTTTCCTTTGTTATCTCCATTTTGCTTTCTGCTATTGAGTGCCTCCAATGAGTTTTTTAAAATTATAGATATTGTATTTTTTAGTCCTAAAGTTTCCAAACAGTTCCTTTTTTTTTTTTTTTATAGTTTCTATTTCTGTACCAAGAATTTTTGTCTTTTTATTCACTTCAAATGTATTTTCCCTTACCTCATGGAACATAGTTATAAAAGCTCCTATAAAGTCTTTGATAGTTTCAACATTGAGGTTATTTTGGGGTTGGCATGTACTGATTGTTTCTACCTTAAGAATTGGTCACATTTGGCTGGGTGTGGTGGCTCACACCTATAATCCCAGCACTTTGGGAGGCCAAGGCAGGTGGATCATGAGGTCAGGAGATCGAGACCAGCCTGGATAACATGGTAAAACCCCATCTCTACTAAAAATACAAAAACAAAATTAGCTGGGTGTGGTGGCGGGCGCCTGTAGTCCCATCTACTTAGGAGGCTGAGGCAGGAGAATGGCGTGAACTTGGGAGGTGGAACTTGCAGTGAGCCAAGATCGTGCGATTGCACTCCAGCCTGGGTGACAGAGCAAGACTCTGTCTCAGAAAAAAAAAAAAAAATAATGGTCACATTTTCCTCTTTCTTTGGTTGTCAAGTAGTTTTGGATTGCATCTTGAACGTTGTCAATGTTATAGCGCATGGGTTCTAAGTCCTTTTATAATCCTTAGAAGAATGTTGATGTTTTTGCCTTAGGAGGCAATCAGTGCAATTAGACTGTGACTAAGTTCTGATGATCTTCTGTGGGCATTGGTTTAAATTTTAATTAAATTATATGTCTGTGCTGTGCTGCTTTGGGTCTATCCTGTGCATGCATAGTTCAGGGGTTAGTCTGAGACTCATGCAGGTGATTCATATCTCAGTTAAATTTTCAAGGTCTTTGCTATACTAGTTTCTGTCTGTTCTGTGCATTCTTGACTCAGATGCTAGAATGAGCCTAGGGTTCATACACAGAATTAGGGGACCACTTTCTCTAGTTCTTTCCCCTTTGGAATTTCTCTCATTCACTCTGCCCCATCTGGTTAACGTTTCCCAGTTATTCTGGCCAGAAAGACATGTTTCTATTGGAATTTTAGCTATGAATAGGCCACTGGGGCCTGCCCTCAGGATAAAGCTGCATCAGAAAAGAAAAAAAAATGGTAGAAACTCACCAATCCCTCCCAATACACCTGTTTTTGTTTACTTTTACAGTCCTCAGGTAATTTTTTCCTCCCATGTTTTTCTCCAAGTCTTTAGTTGTAATCAGCAGGAGGGATAGGATATTTTGGGTTCACACAGCCCTGGCAGAACCAGAACTCTACTAACCCATTTATTTTTTATATGGATACAATTCAAAGACCCAGCAGAGTCCTGCAGGAGAGCCAGCCATGTGCTTCACCCAGATTCCATACCCTACTCTGAAAAACATATGTAGGCTTTCTGTATTCTGGTTTTCAAATGTGATGTAATAGCAAGTCATTAAAAGCAAGGAAATCCTTTATCAATGACAAAGATTGGAACATTAAGTTTTATTTTACTTTTTTCTAGGTGCAAACCTTTAATTTGGAGGGTAGAGGAGAGCTATGTAATCATTTATTCCTATACAATTCTTTCTTTGTGGCTAAGAAAATAACATTCTCTATACATATGTATATTGCCGGAAAGGTAGTGTAAAAGTGCCTTTTGTTTCCTTGCAAGTCATTTTGTTGGGTTTCAGAACTGTCACTTTTATTTACCTTACCATAATATCTCTGACTATAATATAAATACAATATATAATTATGCTTTTGAAAAGGGTTTTTTACTTCTTGGCCCACAGTGGATTTTTTTGGAGCTATTACAACCTATCTGTTAAACATAAGGACTAACAGCATGGAACACAAAGCTGATTCAGAGAATTACTTTAATCTGAAGACTGTTGCCCAGGTAAACAACAGCTGCTTTGGAATCATTACAGCTGAAGTGGTCAATGAATAATTTACTTTTATATTTAACTATAACAGATGAATATTTCAGGGTTACCAAGGTAGGAAGTATTTCTTATCACTAGTTTATCTAGCTGTTATATTTTAAAGGGAATACTATAAATAGATACTAGGATATAAAGTTGCAGAGTTTCTTCGGGAGACAATGATTAACGGTGGGCAAAATCAAAATGATCAGAGTATGAATTTGGTTTCAGTAAACAGCCCTAAAATATATTTATTTATCAAAATCTTATGCAAAATGTATTATGCCTTTGAAGTTGGGCAGGGAGTCTTGCAAGAGCAACTTTTTCCCATGAGATTTTCTTTTAAAATTTATATTCCTTACTTAAGAAGAGGTTGCTCCCACATTTTTGGCATTGTAGTAGGTTCTGGCATTTTATTTTGAATATAGTACCTAGACAGAACCAGGAAATGCAAAGATCTAAATTTTTAAGACTAAGGGGAACTTTTATTTTTCAATTGAAAATAACCATTTGTTATTACAAACACAGTATATGTGTATTGTAGAAAGTAAAAATAACATAAATAAGCAACATACATATATATATGTAAGCAAGAATATAAACTCCTTTTTATTTTCCAGGGATGATTCCTGCCAACTCTTTACTATTCTCCCATATCCCTTTCCAATTATGCATACATGTATTTTTTCTGAGAATAAGGTCACACTTTACTTGCTATTTTGCCACTTGCCTTTTTTTTTTGAGACAGAGTCTTGCTCTGTCCCCCAGGCTGGAATACGTGGTGTGATCTTGGCTCACTGCAACCTCCACCTCCCGGGTTCAAGCGATTCTCCTGCCTCTGCCTCCCGAGTAGCTGGGGCTACAGGCATGTGCCAACACATCTAGCTAATTTTTGTATTTTTAGTGGAGACGGAGTCTCACCATTTTGGCCAGGCTGATCTCAAACTCCTGACCTCAAGTGATCCACCCACCTCGGCCTCCTAAAGTGCTGGGATTACAGGCATGAGTCACTGTGCCCAAATTTTGCCACTTGCACTTTAAAGTTAAGAATATCTGCTATTTAAATGCATTTTTGTCTTAACTAATATCCAGTCTATGATCACATTTTTCCCAATTGTTTAGAGGAGCTTTTAGAAACAAATTAAAAATTCTAAATTAAAAAAATTCATCCAAAAATGAAATATCAAGCTTTGATAACTAAGGATGTTATTTTAAATATTCACTTGATTTGATTTGGGGATTTATTTCATGGGAGGTCTTTGGCAGGCCTAAAAGTTGGTATTGATAATCACGCAGTCAATCTGTCACGTAGATTGATTCTGATCATGGCTATAGAGTTACCAAAATCACAAATGAACTGCTTGGGTTCTGGTGAATCCAGGGACTGAAAGGAGACATTCTGTCAGTAAGTTTCTAACAGAAATGAAAAAAATATATAATGAGAGGAAGGTAATAATACTTGTATTTGTGGCATTTTATTTTCTTTCGAATACCTCATGCAACATGTGAATAGGGTTCACCTTGGGAGCAAGTTAGGACCTTTGGAAAGGGCCTAGGTAATTGCTGGCCATTAGAGTGGATGCCATAAATGAGTTTTGAGTTTTGTCCTCCAAATAATGTCCCATGTTAGTCAAAAGTTACAATTCTTCTAAAAGAGCCACAACTAGTTCAAGAGAGAAAGATTCTTTTTCCAGTAACTCATCAATTGACATTTAGAGGAAAGGATTTAGGAGGCTAAAAATACGGCTCATTGCCTATGACACACAAATTTCACTCTTAAGAAACAAATTTCTGGAAGAGCGGTGCTATTAGATTCAGATAAATGTACCTAATTTTCCTTTTGCCTCCCTACTTAAGTTTTTAAATATAAAAGTAATCTAAACCTATACTTTACATAAAATTTAACAAATACACAGAAAAGGCAAATCACTATTTACTTTCCTAATCAAACAATCGTTAGCATTTTGCTAGGGTTCCTCTAAGTATTTTTTTCTATGCATATGCCATAGTTACTATCTCATATATATATACACATATGAGATTTATATGTTTATACATATATGCTTACACATAAGTACATACCATATGTCCATATGTATGTACCTATATGTAAGCATATAGGTACACTTACTTATACATACACACATATAATTCCTTATATATGCCACATGTACTATATGTACATAAACATATGATTGCATTAGTCAAGGATTTTCTCAGATTACTATAGTCTTTCTAATCAGTATTTTGTAGTTGTTACATCCTATTTTATTACGGTATTCAATTATTTATCCATTCCTCTCTCAGTGGAAATTTTTCTCATTTCTATTTAGGACCCAGTGTCTACTAGCCCACCCACTGACTGGGACTGAGCAGCTCCTTGGAGGCTCCTTCCTTCTCTTCCCCACCCATTCTCAGGGCATATCTCCAGGATCCACATTCTGGAACATTCCCTTGGGGGGCCTGATCTCAGGGGTCAAGCTTTGTTTTGGCTCTTTTGCTCGGCCCTGCCCCAATGTACTTGATATCTTGAACTTTTTCTTCTTGTAAGTCTGCCTTGCCAGGAATTTGGACTTAAAAATCTCCTTTCTTCTCTGCTTCTTTCCAATCCTGTCTGCCTCTTCCTGGCTAGTCCTGGGTTTATAGATCTGTGCTTAGGCCAGAGTGCTAGGCCTTAGCTCACCATTGGATAGAAGGAAAAGGTCACTAAATCTCTAGTTTCTGCCTATAAATAACACTGGGATGAACTGTTCTGGAGAAGATTTCCCCCCCATATTAAGGATTATTTTCTTAGAATAGAATCCTAGAAATGAAACTACTGAATGTGATTATTTTTAAGACTGTTAATATTTATTGTTGAATGAATGTAGCTAGTATTTATTAACATTTTCTGAGACATTATCTCATTTAATTCTCACAACAGTCCTATACGTGTTCCTATTATGGACAAGGAAATAGAGGGCTGGACATGGTAGCTAATATCTGTAATCCCAGCACTTTGGGAGGCAAAGGTGGGAGGATTGCTTGAGTCCAGGAGTTCAAGACACCAGTCTGTGCAGCATAGGGAGACATAAATAAAAAAAATATTAGCCAGGTGTGGTGGTGCAAACCTGTGGTCCTGGCAACCCAGGAGGCTGAGGTGGGAGGATTGCTTGGGCCCAGAAGGTCAAGGCTACAGTGAGCCATGATCATGTCACTGCACTTCAACCTGGATGACAGAGTGAGACCCTGTCTCAAAAAAAAAAAAAAAAAAAAGAAAGAAAGAAATAGAAAAACGGGGGTTTGTGTAACACTACAAATCATTATTTTGGGCTGTCATCATTGTTCATTATATTTTAGAAGGTCTGAATAGAACTTTGTTAATGTGTTTATTTTTGGGGGACAGAGAGTATGGTAACAGGGAAAGTTGGCTAAATAATTTTCTTTCTTTTGAAAAAACAGTTGTGATTCTTTTTTTGAACAGTAGTCATACAAAGATTTTCAGATTTTTCTTTTTTTTTTTTGAGATGGAGTCTCACTCTGCTGCCCAGGCTGGAGTGCAGTGGTGTGATCTTGGCTCACCACAACTTCCACCTCCTAGGGTCAAGCAATTCTCCTGCCTCAGCCTCCCGAGTAGCTGGGACTACAGGTGCGTGCCACTATGCCGGGCTAATTTTTGTATTTTTAATTAATTAATTAATTAATTTTTAATTTTATGTTATTTTTTTGAGATGGAGTCTTGCTCTGTTGCCCAGGCTGGAGTGTAGTGGCGTGATCTCAGCTCACTGCAACCTCCCAGGTTCAAGCAATTCTCCTGCCTCAGCCTCCCGAGTAGCTGGGATTGCAGGAATGTGCCACCACGCCTGGCTAATTTTTTTATATTTTTCGTAGAGATGGGGTTTTGCCATATTGGCCAGGCTGGTCTCGAACTCCTGACCTTGTGATCCTCCCGCCTTGGCCTCCCAAAGTGTTGGGATTACAGGCGTGAGCCACTGCGCCTGGCCGATTTTTGTATTTTTAATAGAGATGGGGTTTCACTATGTTGGTTAGGCTGGTCTCAACTTCCTGACCTTGTGATCCTCCTGCCTTGGTCTCCCAAAGTGCTGGGATTATAGGTGTGAACCACTACATCCGGCCGAATTTCAGATTTATAAACAAAATCAGTTTAATACCAAAGAATAAACAGTAGGGCTCACTGTGGACTCATTCATCCAATATTTCAGCACCTACCTGTTGTGTAGCACTGTGTTAGGAGCTATATGGATACTGCACTAGAACAAAGCTTTACAAAGGGAGGGGCTCTGCTTTGTTCAGTGCTGTGTTTCCAGAGCCAGGACAGTGCTTGGCACGCAGTGAATATTCAGGAAATCATTTTAGAATGAATGAAAATATGGTCATGCACTGTTTTTACCAGTTAGGGTGAGTTCAGCTGTGGGTGACAGAAACCCCCAAATCACAATGGCTTAACTGGATGTAAGTTTGTTTCTCACATGAAATAAATCTAGAAAAAAGCAGTCCTGACTGCCAGGGAAGGTTCCTAATGCCACCAGGGCCCAGTTTCCTCCTGTCTTATTGCCCTGGATTTCTTGGCATATAATTTTTACTTCAGGGTCTCAGCTGACTGCATGCGCTCCAGCCAGCACTTCAACATTTCCAAGGAAAAGAAGCAGAGCTTGCTTCCTGTTTTTCACAGCACTTCCTGGAGGTTGCACACAACTCTTTTACTCACATCTCATTGGCCAGAACTTAGTTACATTGTCATATCTAGCTGCAGCAAGGTTAAGAAACGTGAACTTTGTTGTGGGTGGCCATGTGCCCCAGGTAAAATCAGGAGTTCTATTTATCTGGACGAAAGAAAGAATGTATTTTGGGAACAACTCCCGGCATCTCTTAATAATGAGCTTCAATCTTAGGAGGTGAAATTATAAACACATTAAATTTTAGGTAACCACATAAAACTGTATATTATTGAAATCAAACAAGTAGTACAGGTGATAGGAAGCACAGAGAGAGAAGATCCTTAAAAACTATTGGTTGATTAACTGCAGGAATATAGTGAAGGGCAGCATCATAGTTGAGGGGGTGAACCAGATACATGGAGAGTAGTGGGGAGAATTGGAGTCCAGTCCAAGGGCTACAGATGTTTTATATTAGATAGAGGTGGTAAAAATACAAAAAAAAAAAAAAAAAGCACAGTGATTAAGAATAAAATTCAATCTGCTTTTGATCATCAAGAAAAGGTCATAGTAATAGTTTTAAAATCAATATATTTTATTTAAAAAGATTTTTACCACCTTTAAAGAAATCTTTAAAGCCGTGTTACTTAGGTTTCCCCCTGCAAACCTCCTGTGGTTCTGCTGTGTTTAATCGGTGGTTGACCAAGGCTGTAGTTTTCTCTATAAGGCTCTTCTATTCTCTTGCAGGGCACAGAGCACTCAAGGGACTCTTGTGGCCAATGGAGATTTCCCTTAGAGTTGGGAAACTATAGTGCCCCTGTTCTGTAACTGCTGTCTCAAAAACATGTAACATAAAAAAGGGAGGAGTGAAACTTTGGTCCATTTAGAGGCTGAATTTCTTTCTCTTAACTTACTAGTTTAAAAATTATACATAGAGTACACATACATTAAGTAATTAGAAAATAAAGGTACACTTAAAGAAAAAATAACCTGTAATCTCCAGAGATGGCCTCTGTTAATATTTTGATGTAAGCTCTTCCAGACCTTTTAGTGCCTTTTTATAAATACATTCACTTAAACACTGATTTAAAAAATACTCTCAAATTACTGTCTTATAACCTGCATTTTAAATTTATTCATCGAGTGTGAACTTTTTTTGACCAATAAATCTAATCGTGTCATCATTTCAAATGGCTGCATAATATTTTATTGGGAGGATGTCAAGACCGATTTCTAGTAGCAGGAAAGATGTCTGCAGTACTTCTTTTATCAGGAACTTGGGAGAGCTGCTAACTCACAGGAGCCAAGTGGGAGCAGAAGGCTTGAAAGAAGGTCATCAGAAAAGGTTAGTTGCACAGTTGCCCCAGGCTGAGAGACTGAATCTAATACCTGGACAACTGGTTGCTCCCAAAGGATGCTGTCTGGAGATGTGGCTGTCAGCATGGATGGGTATCTCTCATAGTCTGTGGCTCCCCCAGGCAGCCCAGGTGAGGGCCTCTTTAAAAGCAGGTGGCTCTGGAGAAATCACCTCAGGCCAGCAGCTGGTGTTCTGTAAACAGCCCTCATCTGCCAGATCCTTGCCTTTTCTCCATTTGGTGTTAGAGAGTAAGAGCTCTGTCAAAGTGGGTGTAGTTTTAAAACTTCTTTAGCTGCTACATCATCCCCCAGTAACCTCACCCCTTCACCCCAGCATTGTTCACATTCTGCTACCGATATTTGATTTACATAGAAAGCAATTACTTCATGAGCTGGGTATGTGCAGTGCTTAAGTCTTCCCACTCAGGAGCCTTTAGAAATAAAACTCAGATTAGGTAACAGCTAGGGCAGGATCATTGAGAACATTTTTTAACAGTGACATAATGACTTTCCTCAGTTATTTTCCCATTGTTTGAAAGGAATCATTATCTCTCTGTGAAACCACATTTGACATTGAGGCTTCAGTGAATTTCTGAAAGGCTGGCCCTTCCATCTGAATGGTAAGAGCCCACCTGCCTTCTGATAATGGGCTCTGCACTATCAGGGTGCAGAATGGATGCTGGGTGCTTGCAGGCTGCCCTGATGTTATCCATTAAGGGTACATATCTTACAATGTGAGAACTATATCTGGTACAGATTTTGCTCCACAAGAATAAACTTGTTCTTACTTGAGGATAAATGACCACAGGGATCATTGGCTTTTAAGTGTCATAAATTTTTACGTCATTGTGAAAAAAATGGGGGCTGCAGTAAACCACTTAGTATTATATTTCCATTTTCTGGATAATGGATTAGGTGTAATGTTCCAGCAAACATGTGTAGACCTACAGACGGGAGGCTAGAAATAGAAAAGATACAAAACATGTACAACAAAATTTCCCAAGAAAGTCAAGTTAGCTTTCCTCTGATATGACCAAGTATTAAAATATAAGGCGAATGCTTAGGAGAAGTGTTCATGATTGATGGGGCACTAAATTAAAATAAAACCTGATTGAGTTCTTAAGGGACCCTAAAATGGGAATTTGGAAAAGGCAAGGGTAGTCAGAATAGCAGAGATTAGGGCTGGGTAGTAAACAGTAACCTGGGGAAGTAAATAAAGATAAAAACAGAAGAATTCAACAGGGGAATGCTGAGATGTGAACTTGAGAAAAAAAAGACAGTAAGAAAGGGATATAACTATGCATATAACCTTTATGTAGTGTGGAAATAAGATATTTTAAAATTCTGACTTGGGTTTTCAACTAGGAAAGCAGGAGTTTTATTAGGATTCATAAATTCTGAATAAGAAGAAGTGTCAATTTTATGATTTTTTGATAAAGGGGAAATGAGGCCGGGCGCGGTGGCTCACGCCTGCAATCCCAGCACTTTGGGAGGCCGAGACGGGCGGATCACGAGGTCAGGAGATCGAGACCATCCTGGCTAACACGGTGAAACCCCGTCTCAACTAAAAATACAAAGAAAAACTAGCCGGGCGAGGTGGCGGGCGCTTGTAGTCCCAGCTACCCGGGAGGCTGAGGCGGGAGAATGGCGTAAACCCGGGAGGCGGAGCTTGCAGTGAGCTGAGATCCGGCCACTGCACTCCAGCCTGGGCGACAGAGCGAGACTCCGTCTCAAAAAAAAAAAAAAAAAAAAGGGGGAAATGAAAAGCTGCCTCATGTTTCTAGTGGACAATCTTTTTGAGGTAGGTTTCCTGGAAGCTATTCCTCCTGTATGTGTAGCTCTCTTTCTTTCTCTCTCTCTCTCTCGCTCTCTTTCTCTCTCTCTCGCTCTCTCTCTCTCTCTCTCTCTCGCTCTCTTTTTTTTTTTAGGTGAACTAAGGTCAGAACCATTGACCATTGGGCTAGGTGTCCAAAGGTGCTGGTGTTCAAAGAAACAAAATACTCTGAGAAGCAAATGGGGAAATAGAGAACCACAAAACACTTTGGGGAAGGTCACACTGGCCAATACTGGCACAGCAAATTGCTTCATAATGGAGGTATTGCCGAAGAATTCAGTGACCCCAGGGTAAGTTGTGGATCGACTGGCAGGAGTCAAGTGAATAGCTTGTGTTAGGGTTATACATGTGATGTTGTCACTTTATATTTTTCTCAGCCTCCATTTCTCTACCTGTAAAATAATGGCTTTGGAACAGATGATCATGATTTTAGCAGAGACTGAGGAGTGGCTAGAGCTGTGCTGTTGGGGGTGTTGAGTGTTATCATCTAAGATAATAATGGACCAATCATCTAGTTAGAGATAGCTAGAAGTACAAAATCTGCAGGAGTCATGAAGCTTAAGTGGTGGTAGGTCAATGATGGAAGAGGGAACTTCTAGGACATGGTCTTGGACATAGTCAAATGACCAATGCTTTGACATTTGGCTTTTAAGGCCTTCTTTCTGCCTGGCTCTGTACCTGAGCCTTGTCAGTCTTATAGCGGCCACGTCTGGGAGCAACTGTTAAACACAGATGTATTTGTGAGAAGTTTGCAAGTATCAAAAAAACAGTGGTGACAACTTAAGCAAAATCGGGGAACTTATTATTAGGAGACAGGAGTGGCCTGGGACCTTGGGAACCAACTAGAACCAAAGGCTGGAAGCCTGTTGGAACTTTCCATCTCTAGTCTTGGTTCCTGTCTGTGTCTCTGCCAGATCTGTTAGGCATAACCTTATTCTAGTCAGCACTATCAGAACATTGTTGAAATGCAGTATCCAGGCCTAGTCTTCACATCCTGAGGGGACACATGAAGGCTGTTTAAAGGAGAGCCATAGGATGACTAAAGACCTAAAAAAGAAAAAAAAAATAAAATTATGTCAGAGAGGAGATGCTAGAGGGCTGGAGATAATTCATTGAGAAAAGTCTGCTATTGGTGCATAAAGCGGTCTTAATTAGATGGTGGATTATTAGTGTAAGAAAATGATGACCAACTGTTCTTTGTTTTCACTAAGGATAAACCAAGAGGGAAGAGGTATTTGTGCATAGCAAAAGGGAGTCAGGCTAGATGAAAGTAAAGAGGTGATGGCAGTGGTGACTGTGGCATTACGATGGCTTTTAGGAGACAGCCGAGGCCTCTCCTGCAACCACTTGACAACAAATAGGTGACTTGTGTCTCTCTGGAATGATGTCCACTCTGTCTTCAGGCAGGAGGATGGCCTGGAAGGGCCTGTCAAACCTTCTTAATTTTGGGGGCAGGTATTTGGTTGGGTCATAGTAGCTCTTAATTTTTTCTGGTGAAGCAGTGTTTGAAGGGGCTTCTTAGGCTCTTTGGTGTTTTCTCAGGCTTATATTGTACTATATTACACCATTAAGTAACTTTCTGCCTTTCTGGCCACCCATCTCAAGTTTCAGTGTCTAGTTGACAAAATACATTCATGTTTTATTTGCAGGTTTGGAACATATTTGTTGCTGGTTATTTAGAAAATTATTAAATATGATGTTCATGTTGTTTTTTGCTTTCAAGACATCCAGTGGCTATTTGAGATAATTATTTTGCTTTAAATTGCATGATTTGTCTTTTCAAATAAAAATAATTAACATATACCCTCCAATTACAAAAGAAAAATAATTAATCCCTTCTCCTCCTCCTTAATTGCCTTAAACTCAACATTTACCTTATTGAGGTACATGTGACTCAAGCATTGAAAGCTGCTCAGCTCATAGTGTGAGTGGGGAGGGAAGAGTAACATTTTGTAATGAAATCCTCAAAAGTAGCTCTAAATGTTGGCTGCCTTACGTCTTAAATGACATTCTTCATATGATAGAAAAAAGCCAATGAAAAGTTTGATCTAGTATTTATCAAGTAAAAATGACTTCAGATGTTTCCCAGCTAAATATACCATGGCAGAAAAATTATAATGAAAGAGCAGAAGAGTTGCTATGGGTGTTTAGTCCCTAGAAAGCCATTAGAATAAAAGTCACCCTCACTTTTTGCTGGCCTCTCTCTGGTGCATTAATGTCACTCTCAAGTCCCTCTCTGAGATGGTGTTTCTGACCAGCCAGAAGTAGTTTTAGTGATGAACAGATTATTTTCTGAAAAAAATGAAGTTGTCACTAAAAATAAGGCCTCTGAATAAAAGAAACTATTTGTATCTGATAATGACACACACATTTTGACACCTATACACTGTTTTGCTTCCAGATAGATGTCTGTTTAAGTCACCCTATAATGCCTTCCCCCACATACTACTGACTTTCCCATTATATTTCCTAATGATGGACATTTGATATCTAAAGTTATTATGGCCCCAATTGTTATACTTGGTATGGTTTTGTTTTATTTTTATGTATCAGGTTTGGGTGACATTATAAAGAATTTGGGTTCAGAAGTGTGCTAGCCTTCTGCAGTACCCATCACTCAGGTGAGAGGTACCTTTGGAGAGGGTGTGCTGCCTGAAGCCACGTGCTGCTGAGTAAGATGACAGTGGACAGGTGAGGCTCGAGAGGCCTGGGCTGCTGAGAAGGGCTTGTGCATCCAGGAGCCAGATGGATGTGGTGGGAATGGGAAGAGGGAGTAGAGATGTCTCCTCTGTGAGGGCGGGCAGGCAGTGAAAAGCCAGAAAACGCCCACAGAGTACAAGTCAGACCTTCTTTTTTGGAGGAACCACTGAGATGATTGTTGGGGACCTGACTGCACCCAGAGCTGTGTCTACCCTATGAACCTTCACTTCAATTGACCCTGAAGTCCTTTAGAAATGTTGGTACTCTCATTAGATGGGCTGTTTCATCCTGATTTCACATTCTCCCCAAGTGCTAGTCTTGAAACCATTAGGTTTCTCCTGTTTGTCTTATGATAATGTTCCTTAACTGGACAATGTTGTTTTAGCCAATAGCCCAAGGCAAAAGCTGAATACCAGGCTTTCTGTTTATCCAGCCCTGCAACCCTCGGGTGCAGGCAATGCTCTCCCTCTCCCTTATTATGTTAGTCTGCTTTCAGTTAGATGCCTTCCCAAATCTAAGAGTAAAGGTCTTTGGATAGCAACATCCGTTGTATGTGAAGCAACTGGATAGGATTATGAATCTTCATGTGGCTCTTCCACATTCAGTGAGAGAAAAGCATGCAGGTTCACTTGGACAAAGCTGGCTCACTGCTTTACAGTTTAGATGGCATTTATTCCCTGAATTGGTTAAAAGTAGGAGACTCTAAGATTAATCTACTCTGCAGAGATTTTTACACCAAATAGAAATGCACCCTTTTTTGGTCTTTCTCTTAACAGAGAAAATGAGAGAGCTGTCACTTGGCCATTGAAAAGACATAACTTTTCATTAAATTTGTCTGGTTATATACGTTGTCCAAGTTCTCCCAAGTCCTACCTCTGAACCATGTCTGCAATGTTCCTGTTCCTTGTCAGCTCTGGGGGCTTTGGGCCTTGAGGATACAGAGTAGAGTAGGAACGGGAGTGGGTGTGTGGGTGGAGATGACTGGAACTTTAATCTCTTCCTGTGGTCTGTTTTAGAATTTGCCAAAGATAGAGGACAAAACTTTAAGAGTGAGAACAGTGGTGGAGAGAAAGAGCGTCTTTTTAAAGAGGTGTTGAGATGATGGGGTCAGATGGCTTCAGGAAGGCCAAGGATTTGTTGCTAAAGGTAGGGGCAGTGTGGGCCACTTGTGGGTGGATGAGGAGTGAGCCAGCCAGCCCAGGGATAAAAGCAACATGAATTAATGAGGCTTCTGAGAATCCTTGGCAATTGGACTGACCCCTGCTGCCTGGCTCCCCAGGGTGGGTTCTGGGCACAATGTGGCCTCACATTCTAAGTAGCTGACAGCAGGAGGTCCTGATATGGAGCAGTGGAGGAAGAGTTTGCCAGAAGAGGAGCCTGGGAAAGTCTCAATCCCCAGGCTTTGGAAAAAGCAGAAGAAAGCCTTGCTACCCTAAATAGTGACAGCTGGAAATCACAAGGGAGCATTCTGTTTGGGAGTCATGACCTTTCCCGTCACATTTCTGCATTCTGGCAGGCTGTCTGAGAGATCTGCGTGACAGCCTCACCTTTCAGCACGCCTCAGTCACACCAGGGAGACAGCAGGAGTGAGGAGGAAGGAGGGAGAAGAGAGCTTGCGCCTGCTTCCTAAACAGCTCCTTCTCTCTGGGTCAGGACCAGGTTACAGAGGTCACCAGTCATGTGGTAACATCCTGATGATAAGGTGGAAAGTCTCTCCTCTATTCCCTTGAGTGTGGCATTTGCATGGGCCATTAGAGAAAGGATGTTGATCTCGCCTGGGCTGTCGTCCACACATGCATCTCAGCTCCCTGCCAACCTCCTCAGCAAAGGCACCCGGGCTTAGAATCTAGACATTCACAGTGGGGAACTCTTGATTTTTAATTATGCAGGAAACCACTTTATCTTTTTAAAATGATAAATGACTTAGGAGAAGCAGACACAGTCGTGTCTTTTCAGGATTGTTTAGGAGATTTGGAGGTAGAAATATGATGGATTGGATTTGAATTCACTTAGCGCTGACTAAGATAAATTGTCACTAAAATCATAAGGCTGCATATTTTCACAGTCAAGCCTATTTCACTTTTAAAACTAGCTACTCTCTATAGGCTTCTTGTCAGCAACAGGGAAGGAATGGGATAATAATTATCATATTAGAAGAACACCATTAAAATCACTAAGGTGGTCTGTTTGCCTGGTTGAAATATTTGGTTAGGCGGCTCAGCTCATTGCTTCCTGCAGTTGCAGCAAGAAGGGTGAGGAAGTATCCCTGTGGCCACCTTTAGAATGAAACGTATGCATTCCTGTCGTAGCAAGCACCATGATGTTCCACAATAAATTGAAAGCAATTGTCTATTCACATCATTAAAAATAAAAAACATTTCTGATTCATCTTAATACCCAGATAAAAACAATGAACTTGCTCTAAGCAAAATTTTCCTGAAGATTATATATTCATAATTGCTTATATATATGGGCAATCTTTGAAATAATACACACGAAACTGTAACTGTGAGTGTCTCTGAAGGGAATCTGGATGATTAGGAGAGTGGGCTATTATTATTTAGATTACAAGTAAAAGCTACTCATTAAAATATTACCTGTTAATATTAAAAACATTCCTTTAAAATATCTTTTGTTTTTATTGAAAAGGGGACACCATGCTGGCTGATTTGCTTTTTCTGTTAAGTATGTGATGGACTCATAGTATACATTTACCTGCCCTGGGTTGTAATAAAGACAGATACAAATACATAGGCACAGACATTACTGCAAAGTCGTAACAGAAAGCAAAATTCATCACAGTAATGGTCCCACCACATCATTGGCTGCAGGCTGATAGTGGTTGTTAATTTAAATGTAAATTTAAAATAAACTGTCTTTTATAATTTATCTTATAAATATAGCATCTGTTTAGAGTAGAACATTTAGAAATGCTGATAAACAGAAGAAAAATCACCCATAATCTAACTACTCTGAGATCATTGTGACTAACCTTTCAAAATATATCCATATATATCTGTAAAAGCCCCTTTTCTATGTTAATCTGTCCTATATTTGGCTGTGTCCATGCATGTGCATATGGTATGCTGCCAACTAATTTCCCTCCAGGAGCCAGGCTGATAACATAAACGTGTCAAATCAGCTGGATATAAGGTGAATTGGAGAATGATGAGTATTATGCTAACCTGGAGAGTTTATACTTTGCCTAAAGATATCTCAAAGTTTCAGTAATATGTGGCCAATTACAACAATGTAGGCAGGATTTAGCTTGTGGGCCACCAGCTGATTTCACAGGAGGTAACCAAGGTTATTATTTTCTTCTGTATCCTTTCAGAGATATTCTATGTGTGAGTGTATGTGTATATTTTCGATGTGCACACTCACACAAATTCATTCTCACCTCTCCTTCTGGCCCTTTTTGTTAAGCAAATGATAGCATGTCATTTGCAATTTTACCTCTGAGACTGAGACTGAGTCAAATATTTTGGCTGATAGTTTATTGTACTGTCTGCATTATCACTTGTTACCTCCTTCCTGATCATCTTCTAGGTTCTCCTTGGGTTCAATTCAGAGAATGTAGGGATTCTTTCCCACTAAAGTATGTTTGCATTTCCTTTTAGTGAAAAATCTCTTTCTACTTTAAACCTTATGCAATTCCCTACCCCCTTCTCTTTAAACCATTTTCCTTTTACTTTATTTCCCTGACTTGTTAGTATTTTAATCACCTAACAGTTAGGATTATCTTCAGATTCCACTAGCATTTTATTATGCATGCTGCAAGAATCATAATAGATGTTAAGTAACATTAACCCTGAGTGTGACCTGTGGGTCATCCTATTAGAGTCAACCACCTTCTCCAAATTGAATGCCATGTCATCTATCATCGTACTTTCGAAAGTCTCTTGCCAACGGTTTTAGCTGTGATGAGCTGCTTTCAATATCAGCCATCTGCTATTAACTCCTATCTAGCAATATAACACATTTAATGAAGAATCTCATTCAACTAATAAGATTATTAGGCAAGATTCTGTTGACAGTGCACACATTGGCAGCTTTTCTTGAGTGCTTTTTAAAAAAATTGCTTTGGCTGCAGATAAACTCTACGCACTTTTCCCCAAGGTGCATAGAGTTAACAAAGTATAGTGAAAATAGCAGAGTTTAAATCTTGACTTTACTGATGGATGATCTTGGTAGGCATCTAACTATGGAGGCTTGATTTCCTCATTATAAAACAGGGCTAATAATATCCATTCCAGTTATGTCACAGGGTTATTGGAGTAATGTTACAAAACGAATGCGAAATAACCTTATCAAATGCTATCTGAAAAGATTCTTTTCTACTCCAGGGCTACTCAACAGTCAGCTGAGAAAATAGGAGAGCAGTGGGTTTATATTTATGCTATTTAAAACCACAATTCCCCTCCAAACCTCCCTACTCTTCTTCAACCTTTCCCTTAGTACTCTTTATTCAGCACCTGAATTTGATTCTGACTTCTTGGAGGCTCTGATCCAAGGTTCTCTGCTTCCAAAATCTTCACTTTTAGCCTTTCACACATGCACTGAAGATATTAGGTTCACTTCTTCATCCTGGTGTACATTTCCACCTACGCCCTGCTTCTTTTTTTAAATCTCCTCCCTGAAGTTGCTCCATTACTCCTTGTTTTTGAGACAGAGTCTGACTTTTTCACCCAGGCTGGAGTGCAATGGCATGATCTCAGCTCAATGTAACCTCTGCCTCCCAAGTTTAAGCCATCCTCCCACCTCAGCCTCCCAAGTAGCTGGGACTACAGTGAACATTACCACACCTGGCTAATTTTTGTACTTTTTGTAAAGATGGGGGTTTCACCATGTTGCACAGGAAGGTCTTGAACTCCTGAACTCAAGCAATTTGCCTGCCTAGGCCTCACAGAGTGCTGGGATTACAGGTTGAGCCCCAGCACCCGGCTGCTGGTCCATCTTTTTAGGGTATATTTTTTCTTCTTGGTTGGCTCCTTCTCTCCTACACGTGTGCCCATGTTTCTTTTTCTAAAACCCTTCCCTTAGTGCAGCTATTTCTTTAAGGCTACCACTCATCCCATCTCTCTCCTCCACACCACCAGATATCTGCTCCTTCCATTCCCTTCTCACTTACTTTGCCCTTAGCTTCTTGCAGTCCCATCCCCTCTCCCCATACTACCCTGAAAAGGGTAGGTGAATCTGATGCATTGAAGGTCACTTTCTGATAACCAAATCTACTGATGTTTACTCAGCTCTCATCTTTCTTGAATTTCTTACAACTTTTGACACGATTAGTAATACAACATAATTCTATTTTTTATTCCCACCTTCCCAGTCAAGGCTGGTTTCTCTTTTCCTTGCTCCTCCAATTCAGCTGTCTTTCAAGGTTCTGTCCCCAAATCTTGATGACCTCATCAAGTCTCACATCTTTTGTGGATAAAAACCAAATACCCAGGTCATATCCCAACTGTAGTCCCAATTTTGAGGCCTGCCTTACCAATAGCTGGCAGGGTACCTCTACATGAAGGTTATAATGAAGCCATTCAAACTTAATATTTCAGTTAACTTACCATCTTCTCCTCAAAGCTGGTCTGTACACTTGATATCCCTATTTCTGTTCAGACAACTTTTCCTGTAAATTGACGATTACTTCTAAATTGCAAAATAAACTGAAACCCAGGTCTCTAGGCTGTCAAAGAACTGGGTGAAAAGCAAATCAGGAAAACTATTAGAGTAATCGCAATCAGAGTGAAATTAACATGAACCACAAGAGAAAGCCAGGCAGGGGAACAGGAAATCAACATAAACATTTTGCTTAGAAAGGAATCAGATGACCAGTACTGTTCAATACGCCACTGTTTGTATTTCTAGTCTTCCTTCAAGGCTCCTGCCCAGCAGATACAAAGACTGGGCCCTCACTTTCTCAAATATTAACACCTTATGTAACCACAGCACAATGATCAAAATGAGGACATTAATGTTGATACAATACTCTTAACTAACCTGCAGACCTTACTCATGTGTCACTAATTGTCCCACTAATGTCTTTTTTTCTGGGCCAAGATCCTACCTCGCACGTGGGACAGTTCCTCAAGTCTTCTTTTATCTTTTATGACGGAACATTTTTGAAAGGGACTGGCCCGTGATTTTGTGGAATGTCTCTCAATTTGGATTTGTCTAGTATTTTCTCATGTTTAAATTCAAGTTACGCATTTTTAGCAAGGATACCACAGAAGTGATTTTGTGCCTTTTCTAGTGTATCATATCAGGAAGTACTCAACGTCAACATGCTCCATTACAAAGTGATGGTCACTTTGATCACTTGGCTAAGGTTTCTCCAACGTAAAGTTACTCTTTTCCTCTTTGTAGGTAGTATTAATAATTTCTCATTCAGAAATACTTTGAGACTATGCAAGTATACTGTTTTGCTTTATTCTATAAGCTATAACTCATTGCTATCACTATTTTGTTATTTAAGGTGTTCCAGACTGGACTTCTTTACAATGACTCGTGTGTGCTTTCTAGATGCTCTTTTTTTTTTTTTTTGAGACAGAATCTGTTTCTGTCACCCAGGCTGGAGTGCAGTGGCGCAATCTTGGCTCACTGCAACCTCCTCTGCCTCCCGGATTCAAGCAATTGTCCTGCCTCAGCCTCCTGGGTAGCTGGGATTACAGGTTCATGCCACCACACCTGGCTAATTTTTATATTTTTAGTAGAGACGGGGTTTCACCATGTTGGCCAGGCTTGTCTCAAACTCCTGACATCAAGTGATCACCCCACCTCAGCCTCCCAAAGTGCTGGGATTACAGGCGTGAGCCACCATGCCTGACCTTTCATTTTTTTTTTTAGTACTTCTTTACTCCCTGATACCACAGAAGTTCCAGGCTCATCTTGTACCTTCCCTACTTTACCCTGAAATGTTTCTTTCTTTCTGTTTTTTGTTTTGTTTTGTTTTAACAAACAAAACATCACAAAAATCCTCTGTAACCTGTGAATGCTTCTTATTCAAATTATATTTTGTTTCCCTCAGCAAATGTTTTTACTGTCCTGATGTGGGACCTATCCATGACTTCATACATTGATTACATGTCTATGTGTCCATAAATAATACAGTAGGGGTTTTTGCATATTTTATGACTCTAGGTAAATGAAATATTATAAATGCATGTAACTAGACTTTTTAAACAAATTTATGTCAGTATGTGTGGCTCAAAAGCTTATTCATTTTAACTGCTGTATCACATGCCATTGTAAGATTAAAACAAATGTATTTTTTTATCACTTGATAAACATTTTGACTGCACCCAATTTTTGCCCTTATAAACATGTTCTTGTAAGCTATCTCCTGAACTATTATGTTAGAATTTCATTGGGTTATATACTTAGAAGTATAATTACTAGACCTTAGGGTATGTATGTATGTCTTCAGTTTAATTAGATCTTGTCTCCAAAATGGTTGTTTTAATTTGTACTCCTACCTACATCTACGTAGGTAGTCCCTATGTCTACGTAGCTTCATTAACCCTTGGTACTGTCAGTCATTTAAAATTTTTGCCAAAGTGGTAGGAGTGAAATTGTATTTGTTGTTTTTATCTGCATTTCCTTAATTATTGGTGAAGCTGAGCATCTTTCATCCTTTGTGGCCATTTCTCTTCTGTAAGCTGTTCATAATCTTTTGCCCATTTTTCTGTTGGATTATTGTCCTCTTGTTGATTTGTAGTTTTTCATAAGTTCCAGCTACTGGCACTTTGTTATCTGTGATGCAAGTATTGTCTCTCAGTCAATGGCTTGTCTTCTAACATTGCTTGAAATGTCTTTTCATTCTTTTAACTTCAATTCAGTATTCCAAGTGGGTTTCCTAATAGGACATATGAATAAAGTGGCCTTTTGCATGCCACTCATAAATCAATTTCTTTTAACTAAAGTTGTTCAAGAGAGGTTTGAGACAACTTGATGAGTTTGAAATGAATTTTCAGACTCAAGGGTCAGAAATTCACTCAGATATATTTAAAAAGAAAGAAAGAAACCAAAAAGCAACTTTGATCCTTTCACACATGAGGTGTAGCCTTCATCTGTTTTTTTTTTTGTAATGTAATCTGAGGTTGAGAAGGGGCTCTTTGATATCTGTAATATCCAATTTAAAATTCACTGAATTCTAGAAATAAAGACCTAGAAGGAACCACAGGGACCATCTGGTTCAACCCTCTCATTTTACAGGAAATAGAAGCTCAGAGAGATGAAATAAAATATTTAGGGCTGAAACCTGGTTTCTTTTCCTTAAAGATTTCAATTTTTAAAAGGATGGATTTAGCTCTTCATTCCTCAAAGGGAATGGGACTTTCATAATTTGACTCGGATACACATAATCTTCTAGAAGTTTCCCTCTTCTTTTGAGGTGTTCCCCTGCCCCCCATTTACTAACACTTTTGGAGTTGTATATAAATCCTAGTCAAATGCTTTGGACATATAGCAACTTATATTCCCCTTAATCTACTGGGTACTATAAATCAGCCTGCAGAATGGATGGGGGACTTCCATTTTCTCTTTGTTTTCTTACGTCTCTTTCTTCTTCCTTTTCTTTTCTTTTCTTTTTTTATTTTTTATTTTATTAAGCTTCATTTCCCTTCTCTAGGGAGAGAATACAATAATATTCTTTCGTAGACCCTGGAAACTTGGGTTAGAAATACATCTCTCCAGATGGTTAGGGGAGAGTCCCTTGAGCCAGACTAAAAGCCCTCAATATTTTTTTTTCCCACTTACTTTTCTTATGCGGGGTCCACATCTAAATAGCCTAAAAGTTTCTTTTGATTAAATCAGTTTTCTTTTCTAAATAAAGTGCTGCACGAGGGGTTTTGTTTCTAGTTAGAGTCCTTTTTTAGCTCTAAAATGTCTGTGAATCTAGGGTAAGATTCATCAGAAGTGTGTTGAGAAAAAGCAGAGCAGGCAACTGACTGTAAAAATCCTTTGGGACTGCTGGTAATGACCGTGTATCTTAACTGCCCAGTGCTGTTAAACCACTCCTGGATTACCTGTAAGCTGCTTTCTGTAGTGCTGGTCAGATTTCTCTTGGACCTAACTTTAAAAAACAGCTCTCCACCACCACCACCACCAACTCAGTATGCTAGAAACCTGACTTAGCTTCTAGAGGACAGTGGTTGTGTCTTAGCCATTTTTGTTCACTCGTGCTGCCTAGTGATAATGATGACAGTGGTGGTGATGGTGATAAAAATAAAAATAAAATAATTACGCTTATTACTTGCCTGGCACTGTTCTCAGTATTTCACACATATGAATAACTCATTTAATTCTCACGTCTAGGAGGTAAATTACTATTATTATCTCTATTTTACACGTGCAGGCATAGAGAGGCTAAGTCATTTATCCAGAGTCATACTGTTTACCGTCAAGATCCAAACAGAACAGAGATGACACATAAAGTAGTTAAATTGGGAGGTTTATTTACAAAACAGGCTGGCTACAAATGTGAGTATAGAGGAGGCATTGATGGAGCTAGGAGCAGGCAAGCTGTTACTACCCCTAGGCCTGAATGGATGAAGGGAGGGAGCCATCAGCAGAACCCAGAAAGACAGAGAACTGTGTGAAGCCAATTGCACATTGCACAGAGCAGTGATTTCTGGGCAGGTACACTCCCAGTCTATAGCAGTCTTGCAGAGAAGGAGTCAAGGGAATGGACACCCTAACCCCTTTCTCTGCCCTCCTTCTGCACTCCTGACAGGCCCCTTCAGTGGCATACTTTGGCAGACCTTCAAGTGTCCTGAAGACCACTGATGCCATTCATGCCATCTAGCACCAGGGCAGAGAGAGCAGAGTTCATATGGCACACACCAGAGTAAAGTAGCAGAGCTTTGAACCTGGGCAGTCTAACTCCAGTGTCCGTATTCCTAACCACTGTGCCAAATAATGCCTTCTATATTAAGGAAGCACTACAGTGACTAGCATGTAACTAGAATATATTAGATAACTCATCAAAGAGGCATGACTTGCTCAATAAATGACTGGACAGCTTCACCTTCTGCCAATGCATGTCCTGATGGCAAACAACCATGCTGATTTCATTATTGACTTATTTGTGTGTTGCTAGCTTGATCTAGAAAGGATTAGGAATTATTGGACTCACCTTCTCCTCATTAATCATATTTCTGTTTTCATTTTTCAGATAAGGCAAAAATCAACTGATTTTTCTCCAATTATATATGCTTTTGTCAAGGTGTATTCTCTTGATGGTTATTCCAAAATAGTTGGATTACAGCTGCTCTGCAGTTGAAAGTTGCTAGAGGTTAAATTGCTCTCTTTCAGTTTCCAGTTTTGGGGGAGATCACTGAATTAAGCTGAATACTTAACTGATATTTATAAGCAATTGCCAATTACTTCAGGAATCTCCCATCACTGGTATAAAATGTTTTGATATTGTTTTCAACTAAGTTTCTCTTTCACAGAACGGAAAAATCCCAGGGCACTATGCAGTCATTCTAGAGAAGGAAAGCTAACATAAGGAATTTTTGATTCTGTATGAAACGTAATTGAGGAGGAGAGAAATGGAGGGTGACTTCCATCCTGGGAAAGTGGCCTGAAGGCAGAGTTCATATCAGAGGCTTCATCAAGGAGGTGACCCAAAGGAAATTCACAGTCTTAACCCTCTCCTTAAGGACAGAGGAAAGAAAAGAGAGTAGGAGGAGAACAAGAGTGCTGTTTTAAAAAAATACGTATGCCTTTGATTTTCTCTTTTAAATTTTGGGACATGAAAAAATTGCCAACAGGAATAAGAATTCTGATTCAAATATGATCATACAAGTTGCGATTTATTTTGAAGTCCCAAACACAAAAACATAATTGAGAAAGGCAGGTATAACAATCTCTAACTTCTTCAAGTTGAGCGTACTAACAGCATCCACCCGGTAGCTCCAGAAGGAAAAAAAAAAAACCCAGGACCGAGGGGGCAAAGAGCTCTCTTTTAATAAAGGAACTCACTGCCTGAGAAAAGAACAGCTAAGGTGCTGTATTGGAAGATCTTTCCTCTCAATTACAGAAATACAAAGCACAGTATGGAACTGTGATTCACTCTCCTTTTTGAGATGTGAGCTACATTAAATTGCCAAAGGCTGTGAAGAACAGCTCCAGCGATATGGACCACAAAGCCATTTCAAGGATTGCTCAGGAATCTGAATCTCACTGTTCAGCAAAATGGTCATGAACAATTGAGAACTGGTGTGTTCAGTGGGTGGCACCATGCCAACATGGCCCAGTAAGGGGAACAGAGGCTCTGTGGTGTGGTGGGCTGCTCTACCAGAGGGGTCCTAGTCAGAGATTTCATTTCTTTGTTCCCACTCCTTCCCCTTCCTTTAGGAAGAGGAAGTTGCCAGCTGCTTCACATGCAGGTGAGGCCAAAAAAATTATTCTGAAGCACATTTTTCTTGTTATTTAAAACAATTGCTTTCATGGCTTCCCTTAGTTGCATGTGTGAATGAGTAGCTGTCATGGTCTGGGGAAGAGGGATGGTTGAGATCATGAAGCCAGTTCTCAACCAGCCTTCCTGGGGTCGGCTTGCTCACTTGGAAGTGACTATACATGTGAACTGATCACTAAGAGGCAAACATCTGGGCTTCAGGTCTTTTGAGGATGGAGTCCAGTGGGAGAGGAAGGGATCACCATACCTTGAAGAGCGACCATAATGGAGTTCTCTTTGGCATTCATGGTAGCAGCTTGAACTGAGATCTTAGCTGCAAAATATTGCTTTCGACCCAACTTTTTGGATAGTTTTCCTGGTGCAGGTGATACTTCCTCTCCCTTTAGTCAGTATCTTCCTAGTTGACTACAGTCAGAATTTCTATTTTTCCACACCTGTGAGAACGGTCACAGGAGTCCTCCCTGTCAGACTCATCTGGGAGGGCTTGGCTTCTGGTGGATGTAGCTGAGTAAGGAAAGAAAAAGCCTGAATGGAGAGTGTATTAGCTAGTTTGGCAGAAAGACTCTTTATTGAACTTTAATTTGGGGAGCAGACAGTCTAGCCCTGAAGAGTTGCTAACACGTTAGTCTCTATGTTTCCTATTGGAACTAGAAACATTGCCCAGCTTTTCTGCACTTGGGAAATAAAATTCATCAGAAATACCCCCCCAGAACCCCTCAGCTGCAGTCTGTGTCTTGTGATGGGGCTCTGCTGTATTGGACTTATTCTTCAGACACCTGAAGGGCCTAGGCAATTCCAGGATGCAGAGTAGGAAGGATGTTAGAGTCTTGTTGGGTAGATTAGAAGTTCTATTATTACTGCCACATGGGCGTTTTAGCCTCATTCTTTAGAAATTACTGGTGTGTTACTTGCACCTCAAACTCTATAGATTGTTCCTTGTTTATAGAGCATATAATTTGCACTTTCACAAAAGGCTCTGTATTTGTAAAATTGTTTGTGAAAAATATAACAATTAGACATTTTTATCCCGTGCCAAGTGATTTGAATGCCTAGGTGCAAAGTCTTGGATTAGTTAATTTTTGTTATTTTAAAAACTAAAACCTATAGGAGAGAAGTGAAGGAATAAAATCCTTTATAATACTGCTGAAATTGACATACTTATTTGAAATTTGACTTAAAAACTGCCAGACTTTTCTTGGAAAGGTTTCTGCTGGCCTTGAAATTTTTCAGCTAGCATTTGTGGGGAGCTGGTTGGAGTCACCTGGCACAGATTCCTGAAACAGACATCACAATGAACATATTCCTAGTTGACCAAGTGGCTTAAGTGCTCCATGATAAGCCGGTGTGGTGGTGATACCCAGATTGAAACAGTGCTCCACTTTATGATTTGGGGCTAAGCAGCGAAGCAGGATCAGAATAAGGTACAAGGAGAGGCTTATAAATTTTCAGCCCTAATGCTCTTTTCCATGAGATTGTTAGATCAAAGAGAAAGCTGGAGTATTAGGATTTAGGGTCAATGAGACTGGCCTGAATTATGTGATTCCGTACTGTGCTGGGGAAAAAGAATCACTAGGTACGCTTTGAACAACTGAGATAAAATAGTTTTTTCCATCACTCAGAGGAGAGTGGGCTTGAGCACCACAGCTCTCTCTTTAGTTTCCTTAAATCAGGAGGGCAAGTTGTGATCTCCTTTGATACTATCTCCGGACTTTTAAAGCAGGTCACTCACGCCAGATGTATGTATGTGGCATTTTCTTTTCTGTAAAGTGGTGATCTCATGGGAGACTGTAGGAGAAAGAATGAGAAGTCAAGAGTGGCGCTGGTTGCCTGTTATCCCAGCACTTTGAGAGGCCAAGGCAGGCAGATCGCTTGAGCTCAGAAGTTCTAGACCAGCCTAAGGAACACGGTGAAACCCCATCTCTACAAAAAATTAAAAAAAAGTTAGCCAGGCGTTGTGGCATGTGCCTGTGGTCCCAGCTATTTGGGAGTCTGAGGTGGGAGGATTGCTTGAGCCCAGGAGGTTGAGGGTGCAGTGAGCTGAGATCTCGCCACTGCGCTCCAGCCTGGGTGACAAAGTGAGATCCCGTCTCAAAAAGAAAAAAAAAAAAGAGTGGTGCTGGTGAGAGTGGAGCTGTTCATTCCGTGCACCCGGCATGCCTGACATGTGCTAGGTCTCAATTCAGTGAGCATTTACTGCCTTTGCATTTATTGGTCCTTCATATGTCAGGCAAGGTGCAGATTATCACATGCTGTCTCTGCCCTCAAGACACTTACAACTTTTTGCTTGCTCCTTATAACTTTTTTGGAGACCAGAAGGCACTGGTGTGATCTCAGTGATCTCAGGACTCAATTAAGCGATTAGTTACCTGCCTTGTGCCTAACTCCACGCTAGTACTCTTCCTTATCAGAAATTAGTCTAGCCTTCAAGAAACTTGGTTTGAAACAAGAATGGATTAGAAAATAATACCTGAGCAAATATCATAGAATGCTCTAGCAATCAGGCACCCAAAGGCTGCTACTGCATGAAGATTTTGTCCACAAGGAAGGCAATATTGTGCTTTGCGGAGGAAGTCAAAGCTCTTCCATCTTCCCTTCCTCCCTTTGCTCCCCAGGTGCAGAGTTGCTTCACCGGCTTTCTTTGTGTTAGTAATTGGCTCTGAATACTTTCTGGTATTCATTAGTTCATTTATTTCATATCTTCAACGAAATCTGCGTGCCTTCCATGTGTGAGGTATTGTGCTAGGGCCGGAGAAGGAGCAGAGAGGAAGACAATGCTTACTTTCATATAGGAGAGACGGACGTTAAACACATAATTACATACTGAGTTAATTGTATTTGTGTTAAATGGATGAAAGGCAAACTACATATTATAGGACCATATCACAGAGGATTTGACATGGTTTGGAGAATCAGGGGGAGTTTTTGGAGTGAAGGATGTTTGAGCTAAACTTTGAAGGATGAGTAGGAATTAACTAGGGGAGGAATAAGGGGAAACGCTTAGAAGGAACAGCATGTGCAGAGGCCAGGCAGGCAAGACCATGAGGGGACTTCATGGATCTTAGTTCTTATTGCATTTACAATGAGAAGACTTCTGAGAATATGAGGTAGCACAGTGAGATGAGGTTTTTTTTTGTTTTGTTTTTTGTTTTTTTGAGACACAGTCTGGCTCTGTTGCCTAGGCTGGGGTGCAGTGGTGCTATCATGGCTCTCTGCAGCCTCAAACTCCTGGGCTCAAGTGATCCTCCCACCTCAGCCTCCTGATTAGCTGGTACTACAGGCATGTGCCACCATACCTGGCTAATTAAAAAAATTTTTTTATAGAAATGGAGTCTCCTTATGTTGCCCAGGCTGGCCTCAAACCCCTGGATTCAAGTGATTCTCCTGCCTCAGCCTCCCAAAGCACTGGGATTATAGATGTGAGCCACCAAGGCTGGCCCTAATTTGCATTTCGAAGCTATGGTCTGGGCACTGTGTAGAGAGTATGTTGGAGGGAGGAGAGAGGGGAGGCAAGCATGTCAGTGAGGGAGGAGATGAAGGTTTCTTAAACTCCGTGGAGGAGATCAAAAGAAGTAGACGATTCATGACATGCTTAGGAAGTAAAATAGGACTTGAAGATTGATTAGGTCCAGGGATGAGGGAAAAAAAGGAGTCAAGGAAGCCATGTATGTGGTGGAGAAGGACCAGGTTCGGTGAATAGTAGAGAGGGGAAGAAGTGATAATGAGCTGAGAGCCGGATATGATGATTTTGAGGCACCTTTGACACAAGTGAAGATATTCAGCAGGCACATCTCCACAGGAAACACACTATTGCTTGGCTAACCAATGGTCATTCGCAACATGCTTTTTTCCTTTTCTCAAATCTCGTGGTAGAATAAACCAGAAACACTCTCATTTCCAATCTCCCTTACAGACCTAGGTGACCACTTGGGCCAATGAAACAAAGGTGAAGCATATTGGTGGGTCTTTGGCTTTTCTGTTAAAAGGAAGATGCAAGTGAGGAATTGCTTCATCATCTCTTCCCATTTCATCCTGTCTTGAATGTGGATGTGATGCCTGGAGCTGTGGCAGCCATATGATTGATCATGAGGTGACAAACATGAGAATCAAAAGCAAATGAGTGAGAACATCAGAGTGGAAATATAGGAGGTGCCTTGGTCTTTCATGATTTTTTTGAGTGAACACTGAGACCAATTGCTTCCAGACATGTTGTGACATAAACTGTAAACGTCTTTAAGGTTTAAGCCACTCTTAAGTATTCTGTTACTTGCATTCAAAAGTATTTTTTTGTTGTTGTTTTGTTTAGATGGAGTCTTGCTTTGTTGCCCAGGCTGGAGTGTTGTGGCATGATTTCTGCCCACTGCAACCTCTGCTTCCTGGGTTCAAGTGACTCTTCTGCCTCAGCCTCCCAAGTAGCTGGGACTACAGGCGCGCGCCACCACGCCTGGCTAATTTTTGTATTTTTAGCAGAGACGGGGTTTCGCCATGTTGGCCAGGCTGGTCTTGAACTCCTGACCTCAGGTGATCCGCCCGCCTCCGCCTCCCAAAGTGCTGGGACAACAGGCGTGAGCTGTTCCTAGCTGCAGCTCCAGGCATCACATCCACATTCAAGAGTTATCCTGATAACTCTTGCTGTCTCTCTTTCTTATTTTACTTTTGCTGCGTCCGGCAAAAGTATTCTTTTTTTTTTTTTTTTGACACAGAGTCTCGCTCTGTCACTCCAGACTGGAGTGCAGTGGCCGGATCCCGGGGGCGTAAATCCGCCTCCCGGGTTTACGCCATTCTCCTGCCTCAGCCTCCCAAGTAAAAGTATTCTTTAATAACATTTTTGGGCGGGGGTACTTTGGCTCACGCCTGTAATCCTAGCATTTTGGGAGGCCAAGGCGGGTGGATCACCTGAGGTCAGGAGTTCAAGACCAGGCTGGCCAACATGGAGAAACCCCATCTGTACTAAAAACACAAAAAATTAGCTGGGTGTGGTGATAGACACCTGTAATCCCAGCTACACGGGAGCCTGAGGCAGGGGAATCACTTGAACCCAGGAGGTGGAGGTTGTAGTAAGCTGAGATCGTGCCACTGCACTCCAGCCTCGGCAACAACAGGAAAACTCCATCTCAAAAAAAACTCCAAAAAAAAAAAAATTTTATTGAGATGTAATTAACATATCACAAAATTCACTCTCTTAAACTGTTAATTTGTTTTTTAGTGTAGTATTAGAACTGTGTAACCATCACTATTTAATTTCATATTGTTTCTACTACCTCAAAAGAAACCCCATATCCATTAACAATCACTTCCCCAGTCTCCCTCCCCCGACACCCTGGCAACAAGTAATCTATTTTCTGTCTACAGATGTGTCTATTTTAGACATTTTATATAAATGATATTATATAATATATGGTCCTTTGTGACTGACTTTTTTCATTTAGCATATTTTGAAAATGCATCTATGTTGTATTATGTAATTGGCATTTTATTCTTTTTCTGGCTGAACAATATTTAATTGCATAGACATACCCTTTGTCAGTTGATGGACATTTGGGTTGTTTTTATTTTTTGCCCATTATAAATAATGCTGCTATGAACATTCACGTACACATTTTTGTGTGAACATATGTTTTCATTTCTCTTAGGTATATGTCTAGGTGTGGAATAGCCAGGTCATACGGCACTTTTTTTTTTTTTTTTTCTTTTTAAAGAGACAGAGTCTCACTATGTTGCCCAAGCTGGTCTCAAACTCCTGTGGCCTCAAGTGATCCTTCTGCCCTACTCTTGAATAACTGGGATTACAGGCACAAGTTACAGTGTCTGGCCCACATAATAACTTGATGTTTAACATTTTAAGGAGCTGCCAAAGTATTTTCCAAAGCAGTGGCACCACCAGCCATTCCCACCAGCTATGTATAAGGCTTTCAGTTTCTCCATATCCTCAACTCTTGCTGTCTATCTTTCTTATTTCAGTCATCATAGTGGATGTGAAGTGATATTTCATTGTGATTTTGATTTGCATTTTACTGATGGCTAATGATGTTGAGCATATTTTCATGTGCTTACTGGCTACTATGATTTGAATGTATGTGTCCCTTCAAAATTCATATATTGGAAATTAAACCCTAACATGATGGCATGAAAAGGGCCTTTAGGAGTGATTAAGTCCTGAGGGTAGAGCCCTTGTAAATGGGACTGGTGATCTTATAAAAAGGCTGGAGGGAACTAGCTAGACCCTTTTGCCCTTCTGCCTTCCACCATGTGAGAATGCAGTGTTCATCCCCTCTGGAGGGTACCCCAACAAGAGACAGAGACCAGGCCCTTGGACACTGAAACTGCCAGTGCCTTGATCTTGGACTTTCAGCCTCCACAACTGTGAGAAATAAATTTTTGTTCTTTGTAAATTACCCAATCTCAGGTAATTTGTTATAGCAGCACAAATGGACTAAGACACAGGCCACTTGTATATCTTTCTGGAAAAATGTCTATTCTAGTCTTTTGTTCATTTTCAAATTACGTTGTCTTTTTATTGTAAGATTTCTTTATGCATTATGGATACAAGTTCCTTATCAGGTATATAATTTGCAAATATTTTCCCATTACATATGTTGCACTTCAACTTTCTTGATGGTGTACTTTGAAGCACAAAAGTTTTTGATTTTAATAAAATCCAATTTATCTTTATTTCTTTTGTTGTTTGTGTTTTTGGTGTTATATTTAAGAAACCATTGTCTAATCCAAAGTCATAATGACTTACTCCTATGCTTTCTTCTAAAAGTTTTAGCTCTTAAATTTGGATCTATGATAAAATTTAAGTTAATTTTTGTATATGGTATGATGAATCCAAATTCTTTCTTTTGCCTGTGGATTTCCAGTTGTTTCAACATCATTTGTGGAAAAGATTATTCTTTCCCCATTTAATCGTGTTGACACCTTTGTAAAAAATCAATTGCCCCAAAATGTAAGGACTTACTCTGGACTCTTGATTCTATTCCACTGATTTATATATCTAGCCATATGCCAGCATCACACTATCTTGATTACTGTACCTTTGCAGTAAGTTTTGGAAATGGGAAGTATAAGTCCTCCGGCTTTGTTTTTCTTTTTCAAAACTATTTTGGCTCTTCTGGGTTACTTGCATTTGTATATGAATTTTAGGATGAACTTGCCCATTTCTGCAAAACAGGCAGCTGGAATTTCAACAGGGAATATGTAATATCTATAGATCAATTTGGAGAATATTGTCATGTGAACAATCTTAACAATATTAAGTCTTCTGATCCCTGTAAATATGGAATGTCTTTGTATTTACATTGATCTTTAATTTCTTTAGACAATGTTCTGTAGTTTTCAGAGTATAATTGTTTACCTTTTAAAAAAATTACTATTAATATTTTATTCTTTCTGATGCTATTATAAATGGAATTGTTTTGTTAATTTCATTTTTGGATTAGTTATTGCAAGTGTATAGAAATTCAACTGGTGTTTGTATACTGATCTTGTACTTGAAACTGTTGAACTTGTTCATTAGCTCTGATGTTTTTGGTGGATTTCTTAGGATTTTCTATATATAAGATCAGGTCATCTGTGAATAGAAACAATTTTACTGCTTCCTCTCCAATCTGGAAGCCTTTTGTTTCTTTTTCTTGCCTACTTGCTCTGGCTAGTACCTCCAGTATAATGTTGAATAGAAGTGTCAAGAATGAACGTCCTTGTCTTGTTCCTGATCTTAGGGGAAAGCATCCAGTCTTTTACCACTCAGCAAGATATTAGTTGTGAATTATTGTAGATGCCCTTTAGCTGCTTGAGGAAGTTCCCTTCTATTCTTAGTTTTCTGACTGGTTTTACCATGAAAGAATGTTGCACTTTTTGAAATGCTGTTTAAATTGTTTGCCAAATTATTCTTACCTGATACTGTCATTATAATGCATAGTTACAGCCACCTCTCCAGGTAACTCTAAGCCTGAGATGACAGGGTCAACTCATTATATATCTTTGTATTTTCAGAGCCATGAATGGTGCCTGTCACTTAATAGAAGTACAATAAATGCCTAAAGAGTAAACCAACAAATAAATGCTACCAGGCACTGTTTGATAGGCTTAATGCCAAATAAGTGATGTGGAGTGGATAACAAAGAAGAAACTAGAAGAAGTGAGCCATTGTCCTAGCTTAAATACTCTCAAACTGGCTTGGTTTATGACATGCAGAGGTACAACACTTTCTTTTCCTCCTCTCCACATTAATTTATAAGTATTCAGGATTCAGTCTTTTTTAAGTGGGGGGTAGGGTATTTCTGGATTTTGTGAGGTGGGGCCTATCTATTTGGGTTAAGTGGTTCAGAGACCAAGCATAGTGTTCTCTCTGGGTGTTGGTAACATGAGGTGCTGGCAGCTGTTAAAAACCAGCTATTCTGGCCAGGTGCAGTAGCTCACATGTATAATCCCAGCACTTTGGGAGGCAGAGACAGGCAGATCACTTGAGGCCAGGAGTTCAAGACCAGTCTGGCCAACATGGCAAAATCCTGTCTCTACTAAAAATACAAAAATTAGCCAGGCGTGGTAGTGCACGCCTATAATCCCAGCTAAGACAAAGGAAGACAAAGGAAAGGACAGTGATCCAATCCTCTGGTGCTTCTTGGATCACATGATGTATCATGAGCACAGCCTTGGTGGTCATTTCTCACTATGGAGCCCCAGCAGGTCCAGCTGTCTTCCTCCTAACTCCCTGCATGGGAGAGTTTTTTTTTTCTTTTTTCTTTTTTTTTCTTGAGATAGGATCTCACTCTGTCACCCAGGAAAGAAGGCAATGGTGCCATCATGACTTACTGTAGCCTCAACACCCAAGGCTCAAGTAATCCTCCTACCTCAGCCTCCTGAGTAGCTGGGACTATAGGCATGTACCCCCATACCTGGCTAATTTTTCTAAGTTTTTTTTTGCAAAGACACGGTCCCAGGCTGGTCTCAAACTCCTGAGCTCACATGATCCTGCCATCTCAGCCTCCTAAAGTGCTGGAGTTATAGGCTTAAGCCACCATGCGCATCCGAGAAATAGTATTTATTCTAGACTCTACGATGTTATTTTCCTTGTTCCTATTGCATGAATTTTTGTTCTAATTTCTAACCCCTTGAACTTGATTTTCCCCTCAAAGGTACTTACTCTCATGAAGGTGTTGCCTCCATGGCAGCTGACACAATCCCCTTCCAGGGTCTAGGTCTTCTGGTGCAAATTCCCACACCCAAACCTGTCGAGTCCAGAGAGGTAAGTAATCAGTGAAGCAGGTGGATGGGGATCAAGATGAAAAGGAGAGGGTTGTTACTTTTTGTTTTCTTTTTACTTGATGTATAGTTTTTTGTTGTTTCTTGGAGATGGAATCACTCTGTGTTGCCCAGGCTGGTCTTGAACTCCTGGGCTCAAGCAATCGTCTTGCCTCAGCCTCCCAAAGTAGATGGGATTAGAGCCACAAGCCATCCTGCCCAGATCCAGTGTATTGGTTTTTAAAGGGAGAAGTTGTCACTCAGCTTGAGCTAAGAGTTGCCCTAAGGAAAACCGGATTAGTATTGACAGTTTTGCTTTTAAAATAAAAGGGAGGGTGGAAATGTGGAAGTTCATGTGAACTCTCCTGATTTTGGAACATTGGCAAATAATTCAGAAATTTTTACTGTGCTCTGCAGGGCCACAAAACATGACTTTGGGCTATACATATCCTGAGAATTGCTTGCTTGAAAACTCTGTTTAAGCTTTTAGATACTGAAATGCAAGTGTCTGGCAGGTGATTTTGTTACAGTAGGTAGCTAGGTAGACATGAGTGGGGCAGGAGAGGCTCCCTCCTTACCCCACTCCAGAATGTCAGCTGACCATCAGGTGATGGTCAGGCATTGTTAAGCTGTCTTCCAAATAATTGGTTACAGCTGGCGCCAGGGACTGTCAGTCTCCCAGTAGATAGAAAAATCCTGGAGCTGGTGATCAACTTCCCCATAAGATCTCAGGAGTTGGATGAGTGGACTCAAGCGTGCAGACTAAGAGGCGAAATGGTGGAGGTTAACTGATATGTGACTTTACTGGAACGCTGGACTGGTAAGGAAAGAATGCCTCAAGTGAGTATGCATACAACTTCAGTAAACACACTGTGTGTGCGGCGCCTCCCAAGTGCTGGCAGGCTACTGCACATGCAGGCAGCCCATCCCAAGGGAAAGATCAGGGGAGAAGAGATGCAAACCTCTCGCACTACTCCCCTCACCGCACCGGGAAGCATGCCAACGTATAAAACCCTAAGTCAAAGGTCAAACACTGCACTTGACTCTCTCTCAAGTTGCCCGCGTGGCCCTCTTTCAAGTGTATTTTACATCCTTTCATTCCTGCCCTACACTTTTTAACAAACTTTCACTCCTGCTCTAAAGCTTGCCTTGGTCTCTCACTCTGTCTTATGCCCTTTTTCAAATTCTTCTGAGGAGGCAAGAATTGAGGTTGCTGTAGACCTGAATGAATTCGCTACCGCTAACAATTCCAGTCTTATTGTCTTGTGAAATCCTTCCACTGAAAAGTGAACCGATAATATATTCTGTCTTTGAAGTGGGAGTTGGGAGAGAGGTAAGAAAGGGAAAGGGGTAAATAATGAGAGAAATAAATCAGCTAATATTTTAAAAATGTTATACTATCTCATGTACAGTGGATTATAAATGACATGCTCACTATTTTCACTGTGGAGTGCCCACCACCTCCAAGATGAACAATGTGATTTCCTTCAAGGGAAATTGGAATCTTTATATTCTATGATTTTTTTTCTTCTTGAGATATATTTACAAAGCAAATAATTAAGACACTGATTCAGCCTTTCAATTAGATGGTTCTACCTGAAGCAAGGGAGCTCTCAGCTCCCCTATTATTTATTTCTCCTACGGAATGGTTGACTTGTGCAAGTAGCTATTTTTATGTGGAGAGATTGGAATCCAGGTACCAGACAGGGCCAGAGAAAATCCACAATACATTCAACATCTAAGTGTCTAAATCAGGAATGGTAAATATATGGCATGCCTGCTCCCATCTCCTGGCCCATGACAGACTTACTAATCAATTGCATCACTTTTTCCTACCAGACCCAGAGACAGCTTTGGAATCTTCAGACAATTGATCAGATTGGCTCCTGCGAAGAACCGTTTGTCATCCTTGGTCCAGGAAGTCAACTCAAATCCAAGAAGTCAATTTTCTTAATAGCCACAAATGTATGTGACATTATGTGAGTATTTTCCATTTATGAGTCATTTAATGCAGAAACTTTATCTTTGGACCCTTTCTTTCTGGAGATCCTATTCTTTATGAGATAGGGGCAGTACCTGTAAGTGGAGACCTGCTGACCTGCAGGTCAGGAGGCCTGTGTGCCTGACAGTCACCCAGTGTTTCCTGACCTCACTCTTTCTTTTTCTTTTTTTTTTTTTTTGAGACAGAGTCCCGCTCTGTTGCCCAGGCTGGAGTGCAGTGGCGCAATCTTGACTCACTGCAGTCTTCGCCTCCTGGGTTCACTCCATTCTCCTGCCTCAGCCTCTCGAGTAGCTGGGACTACAGGCGCCCGCCACAATGCTTGGCTAATATTTTGTATTTTTGGTAGAGATGGGGTTTCACTATGTTAGCCAGGATGGTCTCCATCTCCTGACCTCGTGGTCCGCCCTCCTCGGCCTCCCAAAGTGCTGGGATTACAGGTGTGAGCCACCGCGCCCGGTCTCTTTTTCTTTTTTTTTTTTTGAGACAGAATTTTGCTCTGTCACCCAGGCTGGAGTGCAGTGGCACAATCTCAGCTCATTGCAACCTCCTCCTCCCAGGTTCAAGAGATTCTTGTGCCTCAGCCTCCCAAGTAGCTGGGACAGGTGCATGCCGCTATGCTTGGCTAATTTTGACCTCACTCTTAATCAACTATGAAATGAGGAGTCTTCAATGGAAATGCTTAAATGTGTTTGAACAATAACATTTAAGTAAAAGTCATAATGTGTTGTCTTGTCATAATATATATGTTGGGTTGCAAACAATGATAAAACATTATTCACTGTATTCGTCTTTTTAATAATCTGGAAAACTGTGCCTCAACTTGCCTTTTTTTTTTTTTTTTTTTTGCAACAGTGTCTTGCTCTGTTTTCCAGGATGGAGTACAGTGGCATGATCACAGCTCACTACAGCCTTAACTTCTCAGGCTCAAGCCATCCTCCTACTTTAGCCTCCTGAGTAACTTCAACTTGCCAATTCTTGGTCAGGTTTTTCCATCTTCATAGTCTTGTTAAGCACCACTTAAAATCTAAGCAGAATCTAAGGCACTTATTATCTCTTAATTTTTACATTAATTGGATATAGGTTTGGCAACGTGACTCTATTTGCTTATAGGTTACGCCCCTTTCCCCTTCAATGCCACTCAGCATCGGTGAGCCCTGCCCTTCTGAGCTGACATGCTTTTTCAATTATACAAACTGGCCTGTTTTTCAGTTTAGCCTTTTCACCTGTCTGAAGTCAGGCACTTGTTGATCTGCTACTCTCAGGTTGTTTCAGCATGGACGCTAATTTCAAGGTTCTGTGGGATTAAAAAAAATCATTTTGCTTTCCTTTTTTCAGGGCTCTGGCCTATTCTTCAGAAGCCGTTAAGGTGCCTTCCCTGGGGCATCAAGTGTGATTTAGAGGTAAGCATCGTTTGTTTTGGGCTTTGCTTCTTTTTAGGTAGTGTTTACAGTGTATCACCACTGACCAGTTATTTAATTACAGAGTGACCAGTAAATCCTGCTGAGTTTTACATGTTTTTACAGGGTCAGGAAAGTCAAGGTCACTGACCAAAGTGAGGTGTTTGACTGTCAGTTTGGTTGTGTCTAATCAATAACCAAAGCAAACAGTTTCTACTCATACAATCAAGTATGATTTGTCAGACATTTATTGAGCATTTACCATTGGATATCATGCTTGGCCCTGGGAATATCAAGTTAATACAAAACGTAACTTTTGCCTTTGAAAGACTTATAGTCTCCCTTGAGATGCAGGACCTACGTGTAGAGTGATGAGAATGTAAGGACGAATATCTGAATTTGTAGAAGTCTGTATTATCTACAGACTTCTGGTTCAGAGAAGGGTCTGTTTCAAAGATCCTGGGCCATAGGAAAAGGCATCTTGAAAGAAGAAGTTTGAGGGGCTTCTTAAGCCAGTAGGAGGAATAAATCGTGACCTTGGAGGAGTGGGTGAAAGCCACTTAGCTGGGAGAGACATTCTGACTTTGAGAGACTGTGAGGGGATGTATTTGCCTGGAGCTCAGGGATCATGGGGTGGGTGTTACAGGAGAGGAGGTTGAAGAAATAGGTCCGGGCTAGACCTCAGATGCCTTTGAATTCTAGTCCGTGGCATTTGGAGCTTCTAATGTATGCGGAGAGTCTCTGATGATAGGTTTAGATGGCATTTAAAAAAGATTAATCTATCAATGTTGTGTAGGAAGAACTGCAGTGGTGGAGAGGTAGAGGCAGGGGAAATGTTTAGGAGACATTTAGCTACAATTTTAGTTGCAAGATTTTTTAAATTTTTTATCATTGTTTTGAGATGGAGTTTTGCTCCGTCACTCAGGCTGGAGTGCAGTGGCGCGATCTCGGCTCACTGAAACCTCTGCCTCCTGGGTTCAAGCAATTCTCCTGCTTCAGCCTCCCAAGTAGCTGGGACTACAGGCGCCTACCACCAAGCCTGGCTAATTTTTATACATTTTTAGTAGAGACGGGGTTTCGCCATGTTGGCCAGGCTGGTCTTGAACTCCTAACCTCAGGTGATCTAGCCACTTCAGCCTCCCAAAGTGCTGGGATTACAGGGGTGAGCCACCGCACCCAGGTGTTGCAAGATTTTTTTAAGAGGAAAAGAACAAGTCGAATGGCTCTTGCTGGGATGAAGAAAAAGCCAGGCAGCCAAGAATTTCCTACTGTAAAGAGAATTTTCTTTTTGATTTATTATTTGTGAAAAATAAGCAATGACTGGATCTGGACCGTAGCAGATCTGTATATCTACAGATCATCTCTGGATTACAATAGGTTTATAGTATTAAATGAGGGGTGTTCTCATTTTCTGGAAGGTGTTCTAAGACCATTGTGCTTCAGTGACATCTGTGCTGTCTGCATCTCTGTACCCTCAGGCAGGGCAGAGTGCAGTATCTGGTGAACTACTGCTGCTTCAAAAACTACCTTGAATGATTGAAAGCCATCAAAGAGAAAAGTGGATAAACAACAGAGCTACCAGAGGAAAGATGAAGGAAGAGAGTAAGGATGCAATCCAAAGAAACAGAAAGTAGGTCACTAACCTTCTCCCAGCCTCAAGGGAGGCATGCTGGAGAATAAAGATTTAGAAAAGGTCAAAGCCATTGTGTTGCCAGGATGGAATCAGATCAGCTTACCTTAGTTGAAGAGGGTTTATGATAAAGATTCAAGGGAAAATGAAGGAAGATGGAAATCAACCTGAGTATAATCAGTCCTTGATTATCTGGTTACCTGTTCTTTTCTTCAACAACAGTTAGCAAGTTTTTATGATGAGAAAAACTAGGCAACTGAAATGCTTGTGTTGAGGGAGCAGTGTTACAAAGCCGTGAAGGTTTGAAAGAGCAGTGTGTTAGTAAGGTATTCCAAGAGTTTGGGAATTGCTAGAGCAAACAAAAGTTAGAAACTGGCTGCCTACAGATGTGTGGTATTTGGCCAGAACAGTGTTTTGTTTTGTGTTTAAATTTATATATTAGTTGTCAATGCCGTAATTGGATTTTACACAAAAATACCATTTTTGTTTATCAGTTACTATATAAGAAATCATATCAAAACTTAGTGGTTTAAAATTTAACCCTTATTTTATTCCTTATATTATTATCTCTTACAGTTCTGGGAAATGACTGGGCTCAGTTAAGAGACTCTCATTCAGGGTCTGTCATGTGGTTGCAGTGCAAGGATGGCTGGGATTGGGGTCTTCTTGAAAACTTCCACCCACATGTGGGTGGTTGATGAGACTGTAGCAGGGGCTGTGAGACAGAACTACATGTAGCCTCCCCTCCTTGTCCCTGGGGCAAGTGTCACAGAGAGATAGGAAGCAAAGCTCTTAGTTTCTTAAAGCTTGGGCCTGGAAACTGTCGCTGCATCGCTTCCATTGTTCAAGCAGTGCTAGGGCCTGATTTATGTCCCCCCAAAATTTATGCGTTGAAGCCCTGTATTAGTCTGTTCTCATGCTGCTAATAAAGACATACCTGAGACTGGGTAATTTATAAAGGAAAGAGATTTAATGGACTCATGCTTCTACATGGCTGGGAGGCCTCACAATCATGGTGGAGGCAAATGAGGAGCAAAGTCATATCTTACATGGCGGCAGGCAAGAGGGTGTGTGCAGGGGAACTGCCCTTTTATAAAATCATCAGATCTCTTGAGACTTACGTGCTGTCACGAGAATGGCACAGGGAAAATTCACCCCCGTGATTCAGTTACCTTCCACTAGGTCCCTCCCGCGACATGTGGGGATTATTACAATTCAAGGTGAGATTTGGGTCAGGACACAACCAAACCATATTAAGCCCTAAGACCCAGTACCTCAGAATTTCATTGTATTTGGAAGTAGGGCCTTTAAAGAGGTAATTAAGTTAAAATGATGCTGTTAGGTGGGCCTTAATCCAATATCACTGCGCCTTTATAAAGAGAGGAGATTAGGACATAGAGATACCAGACGTGCACACGGGGCAAATACGTCAGGACATGGTAAGAAGGTGGCTGTCTGCAATCAAAAAGGAGACACCTATGAAGAAACCAGATCTGCAACACTTTGATCTAGGACTTCCATCCTCCAGAACTGCAGGAAAATAGATTTCTGTTGATTAACCCCCACCAGTTTGTGGTATTTTGTAACGGCAGCCCAAGCCAACTAACACACCTGAAGGGTTTTAGGTCCTAGGTAACATGACTCTCTCTCTCCACCCACCCACCATCTATCCATTTCTCTGGTGGTGGTGTGATGGCCAGAGGCAGGGAGTGTGGCCCAGCAGTTCTCTCAATAGTTAGATGGAGGACAGGTGATGAACAGGCATATTGGAAATGGGAGAAGCACAAAGCAGAGAAAGACTTCCAATGTAAAATTGGCAGTATCTGGTGATTAGATATTTGGAGTGGGGGGATCCTCAGAGGGAAAGGCCAGTGAATGCCAGATGGAGAATAATGAGGTCCTGTGGAGGGGGAGATTTGGTTGGCAACATTTCAATAGCATCTTTCATTGACAGAAATATATTATTGACTGAAGTAATACAAGACACATAGGTGGGCCCTAGAAATTAGAGCCCATATTTCACCCTCTTCTAGGCAAGGTGAGCTAAGGCTCTGTTTGGGTGTGAGATTGGCGAAGGCCATTCTCTTCTTTTGCAGGAGAGGTGAACCCAAGGGGAACCCAAGCATACCTATCCCATGGGAGTAGCTCAGTGTCCAGGTGGGCTGGGCTCTGCCCCTACAGATGTGTCCAAGAATAGGGACAAAGAAAAAAATATAGAAGAAAATAGATTAAAAAGTAGATTAATAATATTGAAAATAATAGAAAAAATAGGTTAAAAAGAATTGACAAAACTTTAGGCGTAAGTGAGCACCTCCTCTGCCTCATTGCTGCTGCTACAAGCTCCCTGCCCCAGGGTCCTCAACATCCCCATTCTCTAGGTGTCCTGGCTGACTTTGTTCTCAGGGGAGCCTGTTAGTAAGGCACCACTGCAAAGCAGCTATGATGGCAACACCATATGTATGGGATAGTATTTGAACAGGGAAAATGGATTAATTTGGAATTTATGTTCATTCCCAATAGGAGCTAAAGTTGACATTTACTTTAGAAATACCAAGAAAAAAAATAAACCAAATGAGTAGAATAGACCAGATTTCAAGAGAATGCTTACCTCCTCAAGGGAAGGAAGTGTTTTCTAGTGCTTCAGAAGGAATAATTTGCATATAAACAATGCCCTTGTGGGCTGAGGCCAGTGTGGCTCAAGCTGCCACCTTAGAGCTAATTAGAAGTCATTTTTCTTCTTTAAACCAGTGTTTCTGCCACTGCACCTCTCCTGCTTTGATGCTGCCTGCACTTGAAGTTAAGAAAATCTAATTTCCTCATTCACAGACATCATTTCAACCTTTCTTAATTTAAGCAGATTTTCTTTCTCAAATACTAGAATACAAATTAGGGAAAAGAAAAAAATAGATGAAAAAGAATTGACAAAACTTTAGGCATAAATGAGTGTCATTTGACTTATTCTCCCTGCCATTCTACCTCTCTTAATTTCTATTTGCTGCTGAAAAGCCTGAGCTGGGCTCAGTCCCCTGGGTCTCCATGAGCGTGTTCCCAGCCAGCCAGAGAGTGATCCTCTTTCCAAAGTGGATCTCTGGCAATCTGTAAATCTTCCGTGTCTTACATGGCAACTGTATAGGGAATTTTTCTTCCTAGAAAATGCACAGAGATGATGTTTTCTCATTAAAAGGGGAAAAAAGCCTAGATATTTTCACTTAAGATTATAAAATCTTTCACTCATGTTGTGCACATCCACAATGCTGCCACTGTTTTCTTTTCCTGACCCTCAGACTCTCAGTTGGGCACTGCCCCTCTGAGGTTTGAACATGAAGACAATGACTGCTTGAATCACCACTCAGGGCACAAACAGCCCTCAAGCACCCTCTGAGATTTTTTTTTTTCCTTCTTCTCATATCTGTTTAAACATTTCAACTCAGCATGCAATGTGTCTGAAAATGGCTCTGATGTAATTATTTGCAATGATACCTCTCTGCCACAGCCTGTAATTCCCTCTTGATTAAGATGGCGATATTGATTTGGCTGGGATTACATGCAAATAAACCATGACATTGGGAGAAGCGTAGTTTTTCAGTCTGCCAGTGTCGGTGATTTCCCTTTAGTAATCGTTTCTCCTGCCCATATGGTTTGACTACAGCATTTATATAGATTAGTAACTGTCTACTAGGCTCAGATAGAAACTATACTCATCAAAAGTTCTCATCTGGAGCCTTTGTTTAGGTTGCGCCTTTCAACCACAGCCATCTCTGCTCTACATTTATCAGAGTGATCGAAGAGGAATGGGCTCTCTCCGTTGGCCGAAAGGTCATGGTAGTACAGAGGGAGACAGGTGGAGGAGAGATTGAGAAAATATTTTAGGGCAATGGAGTGATTTGTTAGTTGGCCACTACATAAGAGTGCGTGACCTTCTCCAGCCATGTATTAAAGGCTATAGTCTTTTAAGTAAATAGTGCCAATTCACATTTACTTGGCACAAAATTTTGCAGTTGTGGATCTTTTCAAGGGTAAGGAAAAAAAAAATACTTTGGGAGGACATAACTATACCTACCACCCAAGCAGACTTTGTGCTACCTGGAGTTCCAGTGTAAGAGGGATCAGGAAGGATGAGTGCCACTGAGGACAAATCTAGGAGCAGTGGGTTGGCAGGGATTCCTTGCAACATTAATTTGAAAAGTGCGTAATTCAAATAAAACTGATGTCTGAATTAAAAGGGATGCTTTTGCGTGTGCGTGAGTAAATGTTATGAGTTATAGAAGACTAAAGAGACATGACAACTAAAGGCAATACTTAATCCTAGGCTGGATCCTGTTGTGTGGGAGAAAAAAGACATTATTAGGTCAAGCAACCGATTGGAATATGGACAATAGATTAGATTAAATTATTTCATCAATGTTAAAATTGCTGAAGCTTACAGCTGCAGCGTGGTTATGCAGAACACCCTAATTTTAGAAAATACACATGATGTACACCACTTACTCTTAAGTGATTCAAAAATTATATGTATGTGATATTTATCTTTATCGGAGAGAGAGAGAAAGACAACAAATGATAGCAAAAAGTGAACTGTTAATAATAGGTGAATGTGGGTAAAGGGCATACGGGTGCTTTTTTCTATTATTCTTGCAATTTTTCAGTATGTTTAAAGTTATTTCAAAATAAAAAGCTAAAAGAGAGGGTGAATGCCTTTCAAGGTCTGACTCAAAGCTTGTCTGACTCAAAACTCTTTTGCCCTGGGGTAAGTAAAAATTCTGACTTTGCTTTTTCGGTGTCAGCGAACAAGTATTCTTGTGCTGCTTCCTTCCTGTTTTCCTCTGTCTGCAGAGAGTTTACTGGGAGAAGATATCAAATATCAGTTGTTGATGAAACAGATGTTGAATTACCCTGGATGCACTGCAAGAGCAGAAGTATTTTGCTAAAATCAAGATTCTGATTGGGTGAAATGGAATATTGTAGAAGCCCTCTTGGCTATTGTCTCTTTCTTTCTTTTCTCCCCTAGACTCCTTCCTAGCAGTTAGAATTGTCTTCATCCAACACTGGTTTTCTTGTTCAGTCACTTAGAATTCCTCCTTTTTGTGCTTTGTCCAGCCTCATCCCTGTTGTTTCTTATACTTTATCCTCAAATAGAACTTGCCTTCATTCCTGCTAATCAGTCCAACTCAAACTTTATACACTTTAACCAACCAAAGCTCTCTGATTACTTTTATTTTCTCCTTTTATATAGTGTGGCTATTTCCTGATAGCTTATGAAAATAATACATGTTTATCATGCATGGCTCACTGCAGCCTTAACCTCCCAGGCTCAAGTGATCCTCCCACCTCAGCCTCCCAAGTAGCTGGAACTACAGTCATGTGCCACCGTGCCTGGCTAATCTTTTTGATTTTTTTTTGTAGAGACAGGGTCTCACTTTGTTGCTCAAGCTGGTTTTGAACTCCTGGACTCAAGTAATCCTCCAATCTCAGCCTCCCAAAGTGTTGAGATTATAGACTTAAGCCACTGCTCCCAGCCTAAAAAATGATTTTTAACAGTTACATGATTTTCAATTACATGGAGGGATTCTTGGCTGATATCCAGCTATATGGTGGCTATCTGTAGGGTTATTTACACCTTCAGGCTAATTGATTGGTACATCTGTTATGATTCATTGGTCTGTCTGTTTTTATTGGTTGGTATATCCATTCTGACCGATTGGTGTGTTGGTTATAATTATAAATTGGTTGGTGTTTATGTCATATCAGTTGTTAAGTACTTTGAATATTACCTGTAATTATACTGTCACAGAGTTAACCTTCAATCTACTAAAATTCTAAACAAAGCAAAAAAAGAACAAAACAAAACCAACATTAAAAACAAAGAAGCTGATAGTTCCTCTGGTTGAATTTCTAAAGCTCCAATAGCGGGTTAAAGATATCATAATTTTAAAGGCTTTGATGCATATTGCCCTGCAGAAAGATTGGACTCATTTATAGTACACTCCTGCCAGAAGGGCACATGGGTTACACTACAACCTACAAGCCTGAGGATTATCATTTTAAAAAGATCTTTGCCACTCTGATAGTTGAAAAATGGTTTCTTGCTTTAAGTTGTACTTATACAAATAAAATGCTTATATTTTAATGTGAGCATTTGAATATTTTTTAGAATGTACTTTGCCATTTTTCTCTGCTCACTTTTCTGCTCTACATTTTATCAATGTTTCTAGACTCTGTCTTGACTCTTTTTGTACATGTGACAGCTGTTCCATCACCGATCGCCAGGATTTGTTTGGCTACTTTCCTTGGCAAGGCTGGTGCCACTTTCTTCCTTTGCAAACTCAGTTGCGAGCCTCCTAAAGCAGTTCCTTTGTTGAAAAATATTGTTTTTGTATTTGTGGAGTTATGATGTAGAGTATTTATGTTGTTTTCTGTGGGTATGTTGCTGACTTGGCTATAATCTAAGTTTTGCAAGGGCAAGGCCTTCGCCTTTCAATAAAAACAAAACAATTGTTTGGAGCTGACTTGATTATCTATTAATAATAAGCTGTTGCTGTAAATCTCTAAGTACCATCCCCAAACTTAGAGATTTACAACAACTTATTCTTATCTCTCATGTTTTTTTTCTGTTTTAGCTGGGCTGTTCTTGAGGTTTCTCATGAAGTTATAGTCACATGATGGGAGAGACTAGAGTCATCTGAAGGCTTGACTGTGCTGGATATCCAAGATGACTTCCGGTCTCACATGTCTGAGTCCTCATGTAAGATAGCTGGCACAGCTCAAGCCTGTCTGGATCTCTCTTTCTCTCTCACATGTTCTCTTTGTGTGGCTACCTGGGGCTTCCTCATAGCATACAGTCTCAGGATATTTGAACTTACTTGGTAGCTGGCTTTTCTCAGAGCAAGGACTCCAAAGAAAGCATGGTGGAAGCTGTATTCTTCTTATGATCTAGTCTTAGAAATCATGCAGCATCATGTCAGCCACATTCTATTAGTTAAAAGGAAGTCTCAGGGTCTCAAAAGTGAGAGCCCAGATTAAAGAGAGAGGAGCCCAGATTTACATAGAGGTGTAAGTGCCAGGAGGCACGATTGGAGGGATATCTTTGGAGACAAACTACCACAGGTACCTAACATTGGTTATGTTAGGTCCATATGTAACATTCAATAAATTCTTATTTAATGAACAGCCCAGAAACAGAAGATAAATTGTTTTCTAAAAAAGCCATTTGACCTTTAATTTCCTTTGCTGGTGGCAGGGGGATGGGAGTGCGCCATGAAAAATGAGACTTTGGCATAGCTGCAATCTAATCTTGGAAGAGCAAGCAACCTTGAAGAAATTCACTTATGGGTGTAAATATATCCTACTGACAACTGGATATTTTATTCCAAGATTCTATTATTTTTAGTTATCTAACCAATATTTTTCTGTTTATGTTCATTCTCTGCCTCTAAATAGGGAGAGAGCTGCACTGATGCCAAATCTCCAATCACACATGCTATTGTTAAATGTTAGAAAGTAATTTCAATGCCATTGCATATCCTGGTCTAGCTCACAACATTTTGAAGTTTGGTGTTGGTTACCATGACAGCCCATCTTCTCAGGAGAGACCTAGATCTCAGAGTTTCTTTCTGAATATGAGTTGGGGGCAGGGGCCACCACTGTGTCTCTGGCTGACTCAGTCAGGGATGTTTTTGTCAAGTCTGCTTTGGGCTAATGTGTAAAATTGATCCATTCATTTCCCACACAATAACAACTTCTGATAGCATCCAAATAGAAAACACATGTTGCTGTAAGAGTCCATTAATTCAGCTAAAAATTATTGCTCATTTCTTGTATTTAAGATTATACCACATGCTTTCCAGAAGCTTCTATGAGAGAGGAGAGATAAGACATGCATAGATACCAGACAGCCTATACTGCATATAAATGATATAGATGTGAAATTCTACAGCAATTCAGAGGAGGAAGAAATTACTCAGACTAGGGTGGCATTTGTTGGCTTCTGAATAGGGTTTTGATAGTCAGATAAATTTGTCCAATTTCAGAGCTAAAAATACTCTTAACATAGAGTTCAACACAAGTGGGAAAGGAATGGGGCTTTGATTCTTTGGTAGCATTTTCTAAGCATGCTTAGGCACATGGGGAGACCAAAGAGAGTTAACCTGCTCCATCCCCTCTAAACAGAAACCAGACAATCAAGGGAGGAACCTCCCTGCAGCCTATGGAAAGCTGCCTGGAGTTGGGCCAATGTTTGAAACAGCGGTAGGTGTGGTGGTTTCTCTGCTATAGGTTTGCAGGTCCCCTGATGGGTGGGAAGGCCTGGCAGAGGAGCAATCCCAGCACATTTTGGGGAACAAAGGTTCAAATATTCATTGTAGGGGGTGGTCTTGAATAGCACATGTCAATTTCAGCTCTGGAGCCTGCAAAGGTTCTCAGCAGGGAAGTGGTTAATGTATCACAGCACACTTTTCAAGTCAGAAGAATCTCACTGCCCAGTCCCCCCATCCAGGGCTGCCTTTTAACCGGGTTTAGGGGATTTGGAAGGGATTTGAGGTAGGTGTGGTTCTGCTGGCTCAGTTTCTAGGAAATAAAACAATCCTTTTTTTGACCTTTAATGTGATTCAGATCAGCGTCTCCTTGGCAGTTTGCTGTGAGGTTATGAACATAGAAACTCGAGACCTCAGTTTTACTTTTTCTCTGTTTCACCAGCAGCCTGAATTCTGAGTGGGAAGCTGGGGTATTCGGAGCTCAACCTTTGACTCTTGTATTGCTCAGGAAGTTCAAATCCCAGCTCAAATCCTGACTCTTCAGATAGTTGCTTCTCCTCCCTTATCTGTAAATGATGGAGGGGAATAGGCCTCCTTTAACAGTTGGTGAATGACAAAATTGCAGGGGCTTAAGGAAGGACTTATAACTGGTGATTGGATGGTCAGGAGCCACACTTCGGAGCTGTCACCTGATCCCAAATGGTACACATTGTGTTCTCCAGAGGGAAGTTAAAAAACAAGAATCCAACAAATTAGGAAACAAAGGAATGTATAATAAACTCCCTTACAAACCAGGGATTTTAGGAATCCCAGCGGAATCTTGAATCTGGCTGTGGCAAGTTCTATTTTTCATGTACTCCGTGGTGCCTGGTGCCACTCTGTTGAAATCCTGTCATATATTGAGTGCTCTCTTTTTTCCTCTGCTCTGGTGTTATAACACATTTGACTGTGCAATTTGTAGCTAAGAAACAACACATTTTAACCTAGCGTGCAAAATAAAAATCTAGACTAGGTTACTAGGTAGCTTTTCAAATCTGTAAAGACTCAATGTAAGAATGATAAAATTTTTCACTGTTAGGGAAACAGATTTTGCTTAATCAGTGGATTTAAACAGGGTTAACCACAGCATCGACAGAATGTAAGGTGGACGATCGACCCTAAGTGATAAAGACTTTTCAAAAGGAACAATTAATGTTCAGAGAAACAATGTAAATAATATAAAGGGCTGCAGTGGTTCTCAGATTTCAATGGACATAAGAGCCTCCATGGGGACTTGCAAAAGAGGTCAACTCCCAGAGATTCTGATTCAGCAAATCCATTTTGAGAGCAAGAAATCAGAATTTTAAATAAGCACCCCAGGTAATTCTGATGCTCTGGCGTCCACACATTGATTGAAAAGAGTGGACTAGTGCAAAATAGAGATTCAGAACACAGGCATTCAGAACCATGGTCAGGCTCAATCCCTGAAATACTCCTAACTCCTCCCTGAGTTAAACAATCTATTATTTAGGGGATGTATTTGGCTGTGAGTTACCGAAATTTGAAAAATAGTAGCTTAAACTCATAAGAAGCTTTATTTATTTATTTATTTATTTTTGGAGGTGGATGAATGGGGATTCTTGTGCTGGGCGATCCAGGTGTCATGGGTTGAAAAGTGCCATCTTCCCCCTTGACAAAAAGATATGTCCATGCCCAAATCCCTGAACACAGTGAATGTTACTTTATTTGGAAAAGGTTCTTTGCATATGTAACTAAGTATCTTGAGATCTTCTTGGATTACCTGGGTGGACCCTAAATTCAATGACAAGTGTCCTCAGAAGAGTGAAGGAGAGGAAGAGTAGATAGAATAGGAGGCGGCAATATGACTACGTGGACGGAGATTGGAGTGATTTGGCCACAAGCCAAGGGGCAGCCACCAGATGCTGAAAGAGGCGAAAAACAGATTCTTTCTTAGAGCACCCGGAGGGATCTCAGTCCTGCCCGATTTCAGATGTCTGGCCTCCAGGACTGTGAGTGAATACATTTCTGCTGTTTCAAGCCACCAAGTTTATAATAATTTGTTGTAGCAGCCTCAGGGAACTAACACCAGAGTTGGTATAGAGGCTCCACCAGGGACCACATTATCTTCTGTATTTCTGCTCAGCCATTCTTAGCATGGGCTCATTGCCTTGTGGTCATGAGATGGCTTTTTTATCTCCTGAATGGTATCTGCATTTCAGGCAGGAAGAAGAGGAAAGAGAAAAGGGAAAGGCATGGGCTAGTTTTTTTTTGTCTCTTTTTTCGCGTTCCTGGAAGCCCAATCCATAATTTTTTATTAATTATCTGGCCAGAACTGGGTCAAACAGCTGCCCTACCTGCAGGAGAGGCTTGGCAAAGTATTTTTTAAAAAATGTTGAATAAATTGCCACATCCAACAAAATTGGAGTTTTATTAGTAAAGGGAAGAATAGATGGATGAATATCCTGTTGGCAACCAGAAAACTCTGCCAAGGCAAGTGTGCCCAATATACCCCAGTATCCTGGTACCATGACACCTCTTTGGAACCTGGACAGTGAGAGACTGAGACTGGCTGGTCAGAGCTGCCTGAAAACACTAAGTGAGGAGCTGAGATTCTTTTTTGACCAATCCTCAGTGATTAATCCTTTCATATTGAAGGCAATGTGACTCATTGACTTCGTTTTGTACTTAAAACAATTTTTCTTTTGACTCAAAACTGACAAGTTTCTTGCCTGTGACCCACAAGTTTTGCAAACTTGGATCCCTGTAATCATTAATAAAAACAACTCCTTTTAAGAATTCATTTTACAACGCCATGATTTCAAGAATTTATTTTCTTTAAATTAGAAGATGATGGGCTGATGATGTGGTTGGAAGCAACACTGTAGTCTTTGTTCCCTAGCTGTGGGAGTTTAGAAAGGACTGAATATGGCTAAGGAACTTGTATTTTTTTTTTTTTTATTTTCAACTTTTAAGTTCAGGAGTACATGGGCAGGATGTGCAGGTTTGTTAACATAAATGTGTGCCATGGTGATTTGCTGCGCAGATCATCCCATTATGTTAGTATTAAGCCCAGCATCCAATAGCTATTCTTCCTGATGCTCTCATTAAGGAGCTTGTATTTTTTAAAATTAAAGTTTGACTTATCTTGACCAGCCTTTGGTTAACAAACACTCCACTTTCCAAAGGGGCCATTGCAGTGGTGGTAGGACCTCTGGCCCCATCATCGCTGGACTGTAAGCAAAACTGTCCACCCAGTGCCTATAGGCAATGGTGCTGATGGGCTTCACTGCCTCCATTTCCTATTTGGACAGCTATATTATTTTTCTGTAGAACATACTTATGTGAAACAGGACTCCTTGAGCCAAGCTCTTGCATTTAGTAGTTCTCAATGGGGAGGCATTTGGCAACAGCTGGAGACATTTTTGGTTGTCACAACTTGGGAGGCAGGTGTGAGTGGAAGGAGGTGCTACTGATGTCTAGCAGTTAGAGACCAGAAACATTCTACAATGTGCAGAACAGCCCCCTACAACAAGGAATTACATCACTTTAGAGATCGATATAGTTGAGCTTGAGACACTTTGGCACAAATGAACAATAACATTTAAGGGTAAACTTTTAAAAAAATCCTTCAGTTAAAAAATAAAATATCTTTTCCTAATATCCTTCCAATTCTTCCCTGAAGGCAAAAGAGGCAAGAAAGAACCAAGTTGGCTGTTTGCTATGAATGAAATTATTATTATTTTTTTGTTTGATTCTACTTTTAGATAAGACAGTAATAGGTAAAGATTTTCAAAAATAAATAGTTAATATTTTCACTGTGTTGTCTTGCTTGACTTTCATACAGGTTTTAAGTGGAACACATTTGTTATTGCCATGAATCTCTGTGTTAGACATTCTGACAGCACTTCCAGGTAGGCAGACAGCTGAGACCAGCCTGTCAGGATCTCTGACAAGTCCCACACCATCTCCTGACCATTAAGAGTAGGCGATTTGCTTCCTATGCAGTGAAAATGTTATAAAGTATTTTAAGCCAGGCATTTACTAGTGATTATAAATACATCAGAACATACTGGTCAAAGGAGTAAGGCTGTGGTACAACATGGCCAGATATTTTTGAAAAAACTTGTGTAACATCATGAACTAATGGTGTTAGTCTATGTTGTGAAGTTATTTTCCTTTCCATTTACTAGACTGTATAGTTCATGTACAAGTGAGGATCTGTTAAGCAGATCAACTTAAACCCAAGAGAGATAACATTACTAATCTGAAGCATTCCAAACAAGCATGGATGACTTCAACTGTTAATCTTCAGTTAATTTATTTTAAAAAGTTGTTTTCCAATGAGTTGACTGTATATGAATCAAGTGCATCAAATAATGTTCCTTGAGAGTTTTTAAGTTGCTTCATCATCTTTCCACTCTAGCTGTTGTCCATAGTCCTCCGGGGTTAGCAGGCAGACTACTCATTCAGATGCTTGCTAATAGTTACACCTATTTGGACGCTCCAAGAGAAAAAGCTGGTGAAAACATCTGTGGAGAATCCAGTCCTTCACTGCCTGGAGGGATTAGCCACATGAGAAAACTCTTAGGAATTATGTTTATTTCTCTTCCAGGCACTATTTGTATCCAAGCTTTGCATGAGCCCAAATTAAATAGATAAATTTCTTTTCCTGAGTATTGTTATTTATATAACTCTCTAGACTTTGGAGTTTAAGCCCATAAAAGCCAATATGTAAATGTCTTTAAGCTTTTCAAAAATTGTAGATGATCTTTGGCTACACTAGAGCATTTGCCTTTTGAGAAGAGAAGTCTATTAAATGTCTGCTTTTACCTGTAAAATATAACTGAGATTGGCTAGCAGCTTTATTATTAGATTGTCTCTAGGCAGACAATCTGCTCGAGTCTCGGACTCAAGGTCAAGAAATGCAAATACGTATATGTGAGCTTGTATGGAAAATCATTCCTGTGCCTATGGAGAAGTATGTGGAATTAATTTTGTTTGTTCTTGGCCTGAAAGTGGATGCATGTTTTCTATTTCTTCTCCTCCCTTTCTCCTTCCTACCTTGTTGCCCACCATTTCTGCTAATCTATTGACCTGATGTTGAGAGAATTTCTAGCTTTGAAAAACAGACTACATTGCTGCTTCTAGTTGCAGAGGGACTAATTCAGCCACGTTTTGATACTGATTAAAAAACAGTTATGCTTTGGAGGGCTTTGATTTGATAGGAAAGTTTTCTTAAAGTTCATCGTAGTTTGTATCTTTTGGTTGTCTCAGAAATTCTCACCTGGAAATTTTACAGCGTCAATTATTTGAAAGAAATGAGACAGTTTGTGCTGATTGAAGACACCTATTCTCTAATTAACCACAAAAGGCCTGCGTCTTAATCCCTAATACTTCAATCAGGAAAGATTTTCACAATTTGCACAGCTAGAGCCATGTAATTGGGCAAATCATTTAGCCTCTATGGGTCTGTTTCCTTATCTATAATATGAGAGAAATTGCACTGTGACCTCTAATGTTTCTTCAAGGTCTAAAATTATATGCTTCTATGATTTCTTATTCCATATGCAGATTGTCCTTTGTTGAAGTAAAGTTGAAGGTCTGTGGCACATACCACAAAGAAATAAAATCCAAATTACAGGTCTGGAATAATATCCCAGCTCCTCACCACTTATTTGCCATGTGAACTTGTTATATACCTCTCTGAGCTGGGTTCTTTTGTCCATAAAATGGGGATAGTATCACCTATCTCATAAGATTCTCATGAGAATTATAAGAGATAATTTTACAAGGTGCCTATAATAGTGCCTGGCACTTAGTAGATGCTCAATAAATGTTAATTTTCTTCTCTTTTGGAGCTTTATAATAAAACACTCTTAAATGCCCTGATTTCTTCCAAGTTTGTGAATCATTCCTCATCAAATAAGCACTGGCATGGCTGCCCCTCCTTATTAAGAGGGGGCCAAGTGTGGGGCAAGGTGAAATCCAGCCCTAGAAGTCTGCCTTTTGCTACAGACGCAACTTCCTCATTTTTGTTAAGAGCTCTCAGCAACAAGCAATTGGGATTTAACAGGAAAATGATATTAGTTGGATTGACTCCTGTCCAAAGCTCTGTTTCAATAAACGTTTAGAAGAAAGGAAGCTTGATAAGTGTGGCCCCAATCCAAGAAACGTGTGGCAATGACAGCTTTGAGTCTGGCATGGAGATCCTTCCAGGTTATTTTTCCATTCTGCATCAGTTTCCTTCCACTACAGAAGTACTTGAAATTGAGTAACTATGCAGTTTATAGGTAGTAACACTGTCTCGTTTGAACCAAGGAAAACAGTAACAAAGAAAGAGATGTGCTTCTAAAATAAGACAGATTTCCTTCTGCACTTAAGGCCAAAAATCCCTTGACTTCCTGCTGAAGATGGACCTGCCATTCTTCATGGTGATTAAACACAGCAGTGATTTATTTTGACCAAAGAAGACTTTATTTGTTCAGGCTTTTGTTATGCTGATGGAATCTTAGGATTCTGGAACTGAAAGAAAACACAGAAATGATTGTCTGAATCTTCCTTCCCCAACTTTCAAGAGAATGGTGTGGGCACAACTGGGATATTAGTCTAGCAGACCAAGACCCAAGCTAGAGAGTGGTTATTTGAGGGCAAGCCAATTTCATCATCCTTTTTGGAGAGTCAAGAGACAAAACAGCGAAGTCAATCACCAGTGCAGGCAGTAGGGGGTCTGGAGATGGCTCTAAGAGAAAGGAATCAAGTGGGAGCTGGAAGAAATGAAGGAGAGCCCTGGACCATGGCACCCAAGAGTGGGGATGTATGTGCTTACAGTGTGGGAGGGGCAGGCTGCTTGAAAATCCAAGCAGACAAGAAAGGCCAACCCCTTCATTTCTAAGAGCAAACTGCTGCACAGAGCAGTTAAGGGACAATGCTGACATGGACACAGATAGTTGGTGGCAGGAAGGGCTAGCTCTGGAGTCTCCAGTGTCTTGTCTCTCTCTTCCTATAACTCAGTTTTTCTTTGGTATTGAGTTGATGGGCCCCCCTTTATAGATGTTATATTCTGTTTATCACAGTGATTCTCTCTTTCATTGACAATTTTTGTTTAAGGTGAGTGGAGGATGTTATTCTGTTCAGGGTGGCCTATCTTTTTTACAAGACAAAGTTGTATTCAAACTGTGTATGTTCAGTAACCTACTTGTTTGGAAATGAATTCTTCACATAGCACTGCGTTCGCAAAGATGGAGTGAGAGTAAATTTAGGACTAAATTGCAGAATAAGATGATCTTTTATCAATTTTTCACCAGCCTTTCCTATTTATTTATTTATTTATTTATTTATTTATTTATTTATTTATTTTTTAAGATGAAGTCTCACTCTGTCACCCAGGCTGGAGTGCAGTGGCATGATTGTGGCTCCCTGTAACCTCCACCTCCTGGGTTCAACTGTTTCTCCCACCTCAGCCTCCTGAGTAGCTGGGACTATAGGCACATGCCACCATGCCTGGCTAATTTTTGTATTTTTTGGTAGAGATGGGGTTTCACCATGTTGGCCAGGCTGGTCTTGAACTCCTGACATGGTAGAGATGGGGTTTCACCATGTTGACCAGGCTGGTCTCGAACTCCTGACCTCAAGTAATCCACTTGCCTCAGCCTCCCAAAGTGGTGGGATTATAGGCACGTGCCACTGTGCCCAGCCTCGCTATGAATTTAAACGAGGATTTTATTTTTTTTCTATGTAATACTTTTCTGGTATCAAAAATAAGTTGTAGAAAATTACTTAAAATGTTTTTTGACATGGGGTCTTGCACTGTCACCCAGGTTGGAGTGCAGTGGTGCATTTATGGCTCACTGCAGCTTTGTTCGACCTCCCAGTCTCAAGGGATCTTCCCAGCTCAGCCTCCTGAGTAGCTGGGGCTACAGGCTTATACCATTATGCCTGGCTAATTTTTTGCATTTATTTATTTATTTATTTATTTATTTATTTATTTATTTATTTATTTTGGTAGAGATAGGGTTTCACCATGTTGCCCAGGCTGGTCTCAAACTCCTGGGCTCAAGCAGTCTGCCCACCTCAGTCTCCCAAAGTGCTAAGATTATAGGGGTAAGCCACTGCACCCGGCCTAGAAAATTATTAAAAATTTTATTAGAATATTTTCCTTAAATCATTTGTGTTGATGTTATGTATTTTATTAATGTTGACTTAAAACTTTACATGATAATTTTACACTTACTAACACATCACTTGACAATTAGTTCAGAGAAATTGGATAAAACATGGGTGAAATGTATACATGTATTTATATTTTATTCCTTTGGAAGTATCACTACAATGAGAGGGATATTAAGAATTAAAAAAGAGCTAAACCCAAAGAACAAAGATTATGGGTGAGGCAACTTCACAGGTGAGAGATGTCCATAACATTTGGATGACAGAAGCAGATGGATGAGCGGGAACTGATTTAACAGAGTATAAAACAAAGACTCTGATGTGGGTGGCAGGAGAAGCCACCAAGAAGCACCCCAAAGTATGCTACAGAGTCCTAGAGAGCCCACAGAATTGGAATCGCCAGTTATCTCTGAAGGCAAAGGTAGGGGGTTGCACTGAAAACAGAAAACAGATTGGCTGGATCTCCACCAGCTCCAACCTTGCTACCTCTTTGTTAAGAAGAACTGCTACATTTCCTTTTTTTCCTTTTTACAATGTTTACAAAGATTCATTTTACATTTTCCAGTTGGACCATGTCTCCACACACAAATTGAATTATGGAAAAATTGGATTTAAAGATGCTTATTTTGGAATTAGTTTAATTGAGCAGACATCTGAGTGTCTACTGTGCTGAGCTGATACAAAGATGACTAAGACAAAACCGCCTTCCCTCTGGGTCTCAGAATCTAACTGGGGAGACAGACAGCCCAGCTAACCATAAACATGACAGAATGTGCTCAAGGGCTGTGAGAGAGGCACGGACAGTGGGAGGAGCTGTGGCCAGGCCTGTGGGAGGCACGGAAGGCTTCAGAGAGAAGGTGGTAGTTGACTGGATCATGAAGTGAACTGTGACTGGGGATCGAGAGACTTCCAGGGAGCAAAGGCCCTAGGGACTCAAAGAACATTCCTGGGCATAGTGAACTGTCAGATTGTGTCTGATGATCAATGTGTGGCCTTTGTTAGAAAAAAAAAGTACACGTGCAGTTTATATTATGAAATAGATATAAAAGTTTATCACACTGGATTTGGAAACGAGTTGGGTTTTAGCTTCTCTCTCAGTCCATCGCTCTAACACTGAATGTAAAGCTCAGATCAATGTAAGGAATTACATTTTTATTGCAAGTGGGTTGTTGTTGCTATCATCATTTAGTCAGAGGGTTTAAAGGGATATTGTAAGAGAAGCAGGATGATAGTCACAGCCCTGTGAGGGGCCCTCGCCTGGATATCCAGACCTTCACTGGAGGGTGACTCCACTGATGGAACCATCAGACACCACAAAAGCCTTGAGGGAGGTATCTTGGGGTGCATGGGGATAAGGGAGCTCAGTGAGTAGAGCCCACTTGGACATCAGATTGGTCATAACCTCAAAGGCTCTTTTACCTGTTGTGGTGGAGAAAAGCAATAGAAAGACAATGACTGAGGAAACTCTACCTATTATGGTGGCTCCTGGAAAGCGAGGACCATGGTGTACTCTGCTTGCCATCCCCAGAGCCCATGGTAAACTGCCACCTAGGAATGAATGGTACTGAGTCTCCCCTTCTCACTGGTAGAAGTTAGTGCTGTTCTATCAACTTAGCTACTCTATAGCAATTAAGTAATTAATTCAAATAACTACTGAATAGCTTCCATGTACAGTTGAGTTCCTTACCTCTTGCAAACCACACCTGTCTCCATGGGTTCCATGGATTTGCAGGGATGAACTCTTTCCTAATTTATCCCACTAAAAGGGCCCTGAGTCCTGGATAACATGGGCTCGGGTCACCATATTATGTTTGCCAGATTTTATGACCTAAAACCTTATTATTTGACTGTTAAGTTCTGAATTTTATTGGCTATTTGTAATGATTTATGTTCTACTTATTTACCTAACCATTTGGAGTTATAAGAGTTGTTTTATAAGCATCATAACTTACTGTCCTGGATTAAATATCCATTTTTAAAAGTTCCTAGTATTTGCTGCAAATCCAAAACTTAACAAGCACAAGGTTTATTTTGAAATCACAGCAGTGAAATTGTATGGTTTTTAATGTCCACGAGGGAACAGCTTTCCCCCCACATTCTGAACCACAATTTATTATTGTTCAAATGAATGCATGACTCTTTGCATACCAGCCTGTACTGTGGGTCATACGAACTTAACCTCAGAACAGAATCACTTTGTTCAATGAAAAACAGGGCCCTCTAGTCCTCTGGACCGCTTTCCATGTATACCGTATGAAAAAAGGTTTATCTGACTGTGTGATAACCTCAAGCGTAATTCCTCATAGAAATAAACCTGACAAAAGTCTTACTCTCCCTGCTGCAGAGGGGAACTTAATGTCATCTTCAGCATTAACTCCTGCAAGGCAGGTAGACAGCACTTTTCAAGACAGTAGTCTACGAGAGTAGACCCAAATGCTGAACAAAATGCAATATAGAAATTCTCATATTTGTGAAAAGTTCTTTTACATGTATTCTCTATTTTATCCTCCCAAGAGTGCCTCCTCTCTTGCAACTGTTATGTTACCAAAAACATTCCCTAGAATTATGGATGTGACTTCAGTTTTAATTTCCGTAAAAACAAGGTGGTTAGAAGGCGAGCAGTGTTTTTAAAGTTTCTGGCATGTCTGTGGTTTAGCTCCCCTTTTAAGAAAGACATTGGTCCAATAGCCCCAGTATTTTGGTGTCCTCTTAGAGATGGAGGTGCTGCTCTTTCAGGGGTCACTGCATGAATCTGAGTCTACCGTGGTATAATATTTTTAAATCTTGCTTGGTTGAGGATATCTAAGACACTTAGGAAAAGTGATTTTACTTAAATATTTGAACTTTGTGACTTGGCAAGTCCAGGACTCTGTATGTCTACTATTGTCAGGTCTAGTAACCTCTGGGGCTGGGAAGCCAAGGATAGGAATAGTGCTACGTAGAACTGCAATGAAGTCACAGCTTGCTCTCTCCGCACCCTCACCTCTGACATGGGTTATCAGTCCCCCAAGACCTTCCCTGGCCTGGTCTCTGTGGTCAGTGTCTTTTCTGTTGCTGTCCCCATTATTCAAGGTCTCTGTACAGTGGGCACTCAGCGTTTGGGTTGTTCAATATAGCCTCTTGTCTGAGACTAGCACCCCAACCCACACTACCCCACTAAATTTTTTGAGAGCTTCTCCTACCTTTACTCTTACAATGTGATTCCGGTGAAAGCTGCCATGATCTTTTATGTACATGTACAGTGACCCCCATGGCCACAGCTGATTAGCTTAGAGTTGGCATTAAGTCTGGGGCAATCAGAGTCCTGCCTTGAAAATTTTGCAAACTAGAGTAAAGAAGAGAGTCAGTCCCTTTCTGGAAGTGCCAGTGGTTGTAAAGCTCAGGGGAGCTCTTGCAGTCTTTATTTCCTGCCATGGGGAGGAAACTTATCTGCAGTGGTGCTGCTATGTTGAGAGAAGCAGGAATGAGAGATGAAACGATGATGTGTGCTTCTGGTTTCAAGTGCTTCTAAGGAAAGCTGGATGCTTGCCTTTCTCTCACTTTGATCCTTCAACCCTTCCTTAGTTTCTGTGAACTAATAAATATCTGCTTCAATTCTGCTAGTTCAAATTGCATTTCTGTCACTTACAACCCAATGAGCTGTGTCCAACATCTTCCCACCTCTCCGTCTAGCATTTGAATAACACCCATCTTGCACCTCATCTTTTCTATGCCCCAAATATCAACTATCTAACTTGATTAAATAACTAGTTACTCGTGGTTTAGAGAAAACAGAGATCAGTTGCCACTGGGCTCTGGAACAACATTCCTGGTTTGTTATTTTATTGATGATTGACCCTTAAGGTGGGGATTTTCAGGCTTGGCAGAGGGTTTCAGGCTTGGTGAGTCTGGCAACACTGGCTCATGCCTGTAATCCCAGCACTTTGGGAGACCAAAGCAGGAGGATCACTTGAGGCCAGGAGTTTGAGACCAGCCTGGGTAACATAATGAGACCCTGTTTCTACAAAAATAATAATAATTATTATTATATGGCACACGCCTGTAGTCCTAGCCACTAGAGAGGCTGAGGCAGGAGGATCACCTGAGTCCAGGAGTTCAAGGCTGCAGTGACCTACAGTCACACCACTGCACTCCAGCCTGGGTGACAGAAGACTGGTGATATGTCTCAGTTGCATGGAAGTAGCTTAACGGAGCCCTGCCATGCATTAACACCTTCTGCTCTTACAACAAGAGAGTCCTCAAAACTTTGCTGACCAAAGTGTTAAAGAAATATGAACCTGAAAGAGTGACTCTGATATTAATTGTGCTAAACTATGTAGTTTGTATCAGCACAATTTTGTGACACGATCTGGGTCAGACATTAAGGAATTTTATATGATGGCTTTCTCAGTCTTGCTTTCCTAGTGGAGGGGTATTTTCTCTATCGGAATGTTGTAACCTTTTAGGCTGACATAATTTTCTGGGGGTAAAAACATTAATGCCTCAAATGAAAGTAGGTCTTAGGAGAAGAGAATAAGTAGAGATGAGGGAAAAATGTAGAAACTGAAAGAGGCAAAAAGAATAGAGGAGTGTAATAAAGGAAATGGAAAAATGAGGGAAGGAGTGATAAATATAATGAAGCAGGAAATGGGGTAGAAAGACCAAAGAAATTAAAAAGAAATTTAAATGGGAAGCTTGAATCCTTTTCATCTATTTTGGAAAAATGGAGAGCTTCTTATGCTTCCAGAGGAGAAAAATGTCAAAAGTGAAAGCAAAGTTCTAGCGCACGATTTCCTGTCCAGCTGGAATGAGTTGTTAGGTGAGGATGAACGCCAGCAGTGTTAGCCGAGCAGCATTTCCCACTTGCTTGCGGTCCAGGTTGGTTCCAGTTTCGCGCTGGACATGATGTTCTGAGCCAAAGTAAGTTCTGTCCAATTTGGGACTGGATCTGGTTTTACCGGAATCCTTTGGTTTGGGAAGATGCTGCCAGCAACAGTCTGGCATCCCAGGTGTCATTCCCTGGCCTCTCCTGGTGGGAATGACTTGAAGACAGGGATTCATGTAGCACCCTGGCAAACCTTCTCCTTGACTTAGAACTCTGGGAATGCATGTGCCCATGTCTCTGCAAACACAGCTCCTAATTTAGATTCTTGAGTGAGTGAGCTGAGTACTATCTCCTGAAGGTGATGTATCTGTCATGTAGTCTCATTTTTTCCTTTGTTTTTCTTTATTTGCCATCAAGTGTTTGTTAGCTTTTCTTGCATTTTCATTAATGCCTCTAACAGCTTGTAAAACTCAAAGAATCAGCTGATTCATCTGGAAAACAGCTTCGTGCTCCCTACACACTGTGGATTCAGCATAAATGCGATTTAATCCTATTACCTCCCAGACAAAGTCAGTCTTTCAGTTCTTTCTAGAAGAGAGGACAAGAACAATGTGAGTGTGTTTCAGTAGTTTCAGAATAGTTAGGAGCAAGAGTGTTACAAGTCATGGAATATACAAAACCTTTGCCAGCCAATATGTTTGATAGATGATAAATGTGTTTGTAAAATAAATCCACACTTGGGCAGGGACCCATTATCAACAGCTGCAAAGCTTAAAGAGGATATCCTGCAGGGATATCATTCATAAACACAACAACACATAAATAGATACCAGGGTGCTTTCTGAAGGACTCTGTCATGACTAAACATTCACTTTTTAGAGGAAAAAAGGTCACCTTGAGAGTTTCATTGCTTCAAGAATGACCTTAGCTATGTTATTTATGGACTAGAATGGATGATATGGCCTTTCTTTCAGTATGCAACTGAGCTGGAAATCAAAAGGAGCAAAGATGGTGGGAAGGAATTGTTTGTTTTGTGTTATGATAGAACAGCATGAGGATCCCAACTGCAAAAACAGCTGCATCATAAATAACCCACATAGAACAGATACAATGTGGGTGTGTGTGTGGTCAGGGGAAGAGTTTCAGTGGGGGCTGCAGAATGAGTTTGTGAATGAAATGGTTAGTCACACAAGACTTATAAATACTGAAGGATAACTAAGATTGCTGGCATGTATTTTCATTAAAATTCTGAGTTGGAAAGTTAGACTCAAGACTTAATGGTGATGGAATGGCCAGGTTTTATGAATTTGGTATTTAAGTAAGCCTGCATTCCATTTTATACAGTCCTCTAATTCAGAAACCTGAGCAAGAAATCTTCTCTTTCTGTTGCATCCTGCCCCTCTCCTCCAGTTCAGTCAGTCATCAGGCCCATCAGTTCTACTTCCTAGATATTTCTTAAGTTTAGCCTCACCTCTTAATCCCCATGGCCAGTTCCAATGGTTCAGGTTATGTAATACATTTTTGACTGAGATTCCACTCCATTCCCATAGCCCTTGTGTCTCCAATCCAACACATCTTCCATGCTGCTCAAGAGATCAAATGCTTGCTCACTATATCTATCTCAGCGTTCCTCATCTCTCCATGCAGGATAAAATTCTACATCCTTGTGTATAGCATATAAAGTCCAACACAATAAGCCTACTTGTATATCCTCAATTATTGCAACTTCCCACAGGCACATCTACAGACAGGTTACTTGCATTTCCTTGAAAAAAATCATGACCTTTTTTCCGTCCACTGCATTTTTGCATGGTGTTCTCTCAGCTTTGAATGGCCTGTTTACTGTCACTGCAGGCTTCTTTGGCCTGTCAAACTCCTACTCATCCTTCCCAATTTCATTCTAAAATCTCTTCTACTCCTCTATGAAGCATTTCTTGATCATCCCTGCAGAGTTGGGGAAGTGTAATGAATGTTTACTAACTTTGCCATTAAGCACTTGCACAACCTTCTTGGGGACACAGTTTTACTCCAATGGTGCCCTTTTCCTATTCTCAGTCCATGCGCTTCCTGTGAGGCTGATTTCATCCCTGGGCCTGAGGGAGTGGAGCATGTAACTAGGTTAGGTTGAGCCAATCTGTGCAGTCCATTCTCTTGGCCATAGCCATTGTTCAGCCATGGACATGTGATTGAAAGTGGGCCAATGAGAGCCAAAAGAAATTCAATTTTGGCATTGTTGTTTGAGGTACTAGGAAGCAGTTTTTTGTTGTTGTTGTTGGACTGAGGTTTCTGAAGATATGAGCCTGAATTTTTTAGAAATACTTTTATGAAGTCATGAATTGGAGCTTATCAAGAGGAAGAACTGCTAGAAGGAGGAGCCCGGAGACATTGTGACCGATCCAAGCTCCTTCAATAGGCAAGATTGAACATGGACTTTTCAGTTTTTGTTTGTTTGTTTGTTTGTTTTTTTAGACGGGGTATCACCCTGTTGCCCAGGCTGGAGTGCAGTGGCACGATCTCGGCTCACTGCAACCTCTGCCACCCAGGTTCAAGCGATTCTCCTGCCTCAGCTTCCCCAGTAGCTGGGATTACAGGTGCCTGCCACTGTGCCTGGCTAATTTTTGTATTTTTAGTAGAGACAGGGTTTCACCATCTTGGCCAGGCTTGTCTTGAACTCCTGACCTCGTGAGCCACCTTTGGCCTCCCAAAGTGCTGGGGTTACAGGTGTGAGCCACCGCACTCAGCATAGACTTTTCAGTTGTATGAGCCCATAAAATACCCTTTTCCCCCCTGGTTTGCTTATATCAGGTGGGATTGAGTTGTTTTTATTACTTGAAACCCAAAGAATTCCGGCTTTAACCATTTTTTTCCCTCTACTCCAGAGCGCCTTTTATATCCTTATATTTTGTTCTTGCCCTACTGTTGACTAGTACCTGGTGTTTGGGTAAGGTGGAGAATGTAGGGCTTTCTTGTCTAAGGGAGGCATGGACATCAACTACCAGAGTCATCCCTCAGTGCTAATGATTGAGCATATTATGTATCTGGCATAAAATTTGTATGCCTGGGGGAGAAAGAGGAAAAATGGAGAAGACAAAAGTGGAAGGAAATAGGGCAAGGAGAGAGGTGGTTTCCATACTAAATGGAGAAGGATGGGATTATCTCCGGGTCTTTACCTCTATTCAGATACAAAGAAAAGAAAGGACTGAGTTGGGAAGGGAAGGAGACTGGAAGTTCTTACCCAAACCCCCCCTCAGTGAGGATCAGGGAAGATGTTAGCTTCCTGTTTATATTTGTAAGGAATATAGAGGCAGGAGTCGGACAAACCTAGACTTGACCTGCCTTAGTCATGATTTCCATAGATATTTGTAATGGGCATAGACATTTTCAGAGCTTCCACAAGGAGAGTCCTTGATCAGAATTTGAGAGTGAAACCAAGGCAATATAGTTTCCTAAGGTGGCAACCTGGATACTAGGGATTGATATAATAGGTCAGCTTGCAAGCAGCTTACTGATCATGCTAAACAAAGCCCTAATGGCCCTCTTTCAAAGATGGATTTACTCCAGACACCTCCAGGAGCTCTGTTTGATAAAGTCTTCATATTTCTTGAACTAAGCTGAGGATTTTCTTATTTGGAAAATATCAGTTTGAATGTATCCTCAACAGATCTTGTGGTGGATGCTGGAATAGCACATTCAGAGGAAGTATGTTATTTCAAAATTCCCTTGGATTAAAGAAGAGGCCAAAGACTATTTGATTTCTGTGCTAAAATATCAATGAATGCTCCTTATTCTGGAAGGGAGAGGTACAATAGTCAATAATGAAGACTCCATAATAGCTAGTCAAGCTATTATATGTGGATATATATAATCTAGAAACACTTTTATATATATAATCTAGAAACACTTTTAATCCACTATTTCAAATGCCTAATCCCAGTGCTATATTCTATTTCCTTCCAAGTCTTCACGGTTATGGAAATTGGAAAATCCAATTTGTCTCTGACCTCTGCCCATGCCTCTGTGGTTTTAGTGTTAAATATTATACTTGGGAAACATCATGTGATCAATCTCAAGGAAAATGAAGACTTTTGGACTCTCACCCCCTTTTTTTTTCTTTGCCTTATAGATCTTCAGCGCTCTGCTCTTCTACTTTATTCTTCCTTTTCTCTCACCCCCTTCCTATCTAATTTTGTGTCTAGCCTTAGGGGAGGGTTGTCTATCATCCTATGTTTTGCTAGGGGTGGGAGTTGGAGTAAGGTAGGAGCTTTGGGTCCTAAATGCGGAGAAGGGATAGAAAACATTTTCTTTGAAGATAATCTTAGAGTAGAAGATTTAAGTAATTGGATTGCAAATACTAGTTTTCTGCTAGCACTCCCCATTGTTGTTATCTTAAAAGAGTTTCTATCTCCTTAGTTTACTTTACAGGATACCTATCCTTGGTAGGTATCAGGCTCTAAGAACAAGTGTAGGAAAGTCATGTTGCATGAGAAAAGGAACTACACAGAGAGGAGGATGCCTGTGCCCCAGACACCCAGGGCAGGAGACACTCAGATATTCTTTTAGGCTTTTACTTTGTCACATGGCAATTGCCCTGTGCCATAGCTTTTTTGATTGGAATTCCTAAACTGAGAAATCAGACACTGAGTGGATTATATATTCTTGGCTCCCACTAGGAAAAGGAGTCATGGTCTCAGCAGGGATAGTGACATTGTCTTAATTTTCTACCATCTCAAAACAGATGGAACCCTGGCTTAACTCTAGTTTTGGCTCTGCTACACAGTTAGTATATGGAAATTGAATATTTAAATACATTATATTTATCCCATTGTGTTTTAATTACCCATTTACTTGCTTATCTTTTCCCATTAGACTGTTGCTCCCCGAGTCTGCTTTTTCACCTTTATCTCCATCGCCTAGCACATAGCCTGGCACATCACTGGTGCTCATATCTGCCGAATATGAGGGTGAAATAGCCCCATGGCAGAGAAAATCCAAAATGTTTATTTGATTTTCACATTTTGAAAATCCAAAATGTGTTTAGAAGGTGGGTAGGAACATTTTCTTGCTTTTTGCATGTGTGGGACATTTTTACTGACAAACTTTGTTTTTAAGGAAGCAATAATAAAAACAAATATAAAGAGGTTGAATAAACTGAAAAAATAGTCACTGTTGACAATGTTTCTCAAAATGTGACCTGAAGACCACTAGCTTCCTCCTGACAGCATGCTTATGGTCTACATTGCAATTTTTTCTTTTTCACACTATGTCCTCTGTCCCCCAGTCTTTTACAATTTATTAAGTTTAAGTTATTCATACTTCAAATCAAGGAAACCATGTGAGGTTTTTAGTCTCCATTTTTAGAGGAAGAAATTGAGGCCAAAGAAATGCAGTGACTTGCCCTATCATGCCCGAGGAATCCCTGGACTCAGATGTGACTCTGTTTTTCAACCCCTGTTTTAAACATCCTGTTTGTGATTGGGCTGGGTGTCCCTTCCTGACCTGTTTTGAAGCAGATGGAAGAAAGGTCAGCAAGGATGAAGTGGAGATATATGGGTTTGTTTTCTGAAGAATAAATGTAACTCAAGGATTTTTTTTGTGTGTGTATTTTACTAATATGATCTTCAAAAATACCCACCAGGATCAATGAGCATTTATATTGCAAACACAAAATGGCTCATCCTCAGAAATACCAGCTGTTCGTAAATTGTACCCAGAAAATAAAAGTATAAGATGTATATTTCTTTATAGAAACATATAGTTTGTTTTTCTTTTCATCTTTTTAGTCTCTTGTAGATGGGCTATAGAATTATCTTGCTTGGCAAATTATGGAATAATTCTTGGCAAGCTTACAAAAAGAGAAGTTAAAGTAGAAAAGGATTAGTTTCTAGACATAAGAATTTTGCTCTAAATCACAGGGGAGTTGAGCCTGATATTTTAAGAATTAGCCATGACGAAAATGTGTTTTTGTTCCATCTGCTAATTGGTTGCTAAAAATGTGATAATATCTGGGGAAAGTTTCCTTTATCTCTCCTCTCTCTCCTCCCTCCCCTTTCTCTCCTGTCTTCTCCTCTTCTCTTTTTAAAATTTATTTTCAGGAATGCTCCATATATTAAGAAAAAACACCTATCAGGGTATTTGGTTGGAGTAACATCTTGTCCTTTTTTTTTTTTTTTGAGATGGAGTCTTACTCTCTTGCCCAGGCTGGAGTGCAGTGGCACAGTCTTGGTTTACTGCAACTTCTGCCTCCCAGGTTCAAGCAATTCTCTTGCCCAAGCCTCCTGAGTAGCTGGGATTACAGACATGCACCACCACGCCTGGCTAATTTTTGTATTTTTAGTAGAGACGGGGTTTCACTATGTTGACCAGGTTGGTCTCAAACTCCTGACCTTGGGTGATCTGCCTGCCTCGGCTTCCCAAAGTGCTGGGATTACAGGTGTGAACCACCATGCCTGACCAAACATCTTGTCCTTGATCCCACTTGGAGAACCCATTTGTGTGTGGCCCTGGGCAGTTAGGCTGCTTGATGCCTTTCAGGTTGCACTAAGCCACTCATGCTTTACATCCAGAGTTCCATATTTTATTTTATTTTTTCCCTCAAACTGTTATTTTAGGTTCAGGGGGTACATGTGCAGTTTTGTTACATGGGTAAATTGCGTGTCACTAGGGTTTGGTGTACAAATTATTTTGTCGCCCAGGTAGTAAGCATACTACCTGATAGGTAGTTTTTTATCCTCGTCCTCCTAACACCCTTCACCTTCAAACAGGCCCCAATGTCTATTGTTGCCATCTTTGTGTCCATGTGTAATCAGTGTTTAGCTCCCACTTATAAGTGAGAACATATAATATTTGGTTTTCTGTTTCTGCATTAGTTCACTTAGGATAATAGCCTTCAGCTGTATCCATGTCGTTGCAAAGGACATGATTTCATTCATTTTTATGCCTGCATAGTAGTCCATGGTGTATATGTACCACAATTTCTTTATCAAGTCCACCTTTGGTGGGCATCTGGGTTGATTCCATGTCTTTGCTATTGTAAATAGTGCTGTCACAAACATACATGTGCATTTGTCTTTATGAGAGAATGATTTATATTTCTTTGGGTATATATCCAGTAATGGGATTGTTGGGTCAAATGGTAGTTCTGTTTTAAGTTCGTTGAGAAATCTCCAAACTGCTTTCCACAGTGACTGAACTAATTTACATTCCCACCAGCAGTGTCTAAGTGTTCCTTTCTTCTGACCTTCAGAGTTCCATGTTTTATAAATTCAATGTCTTGGTAGGGGTGAGGGGTATGAAGTGTGCTTTCGCTGGAGATGGGATGGCGATGAAGGAGATAACAAATATTTCACTAATAGTAATGTCAAAATGGAGGTGACATTTTAAATTTTCAATCAGCATTTTAAAAAAGTTGCTTGCTTAGATTTACTTTCTTTAAGAGAACTTTTAAAATTGATGCCTAATATTTTACATATTTATGGGGCACATGTGTTTGTTACATGCATGGAATGTATAATGATTGAGCCAGGGTATTTGGGGTATCCATCAACTTGAGTATTTACCATTTTTATGTGTTGGTATTGTTTCAAGTCCTCTCTTTTAGTTTCTTCGAAATATACAAAATGTTCTTACTAAGTATGATTACTCATTAACCAACCTCTCTTCATTCCTCAGCTTCCACTCACCCTCTCTTTCCAGTCTCTGGTTATGTGTCATCCTATTCTCTATCTCTGTGAGATCAACTGTTTTAGTTACCACATATGTGTGAGAACATGTGGTATTTGTCTTTCTGTGTCTGGCTTATTTAACTTAACATAATGGGACCTCCAATTCCATCCATGTTGCTGTTAATAACAGTATTTCATCCTTTTTATGACCAAATAGTATTCCATTGTGTACATATATCACATTTTCTTTATCCATTGTCTGTTGATTCAATGAGCATTTAACAAAAAAGTTTTAGTAACTCAAGAAAGTAGGACCTAAACTCCAGGATCTCACAGTTTCATTCTTTTCTGCTGGTTTTATGTTTTCCTGGACCAGAGTTGCAATAAAATGAATATACAGTTGACCTTCCTCCATGGGTATCTGGAGGAAAACAAAGGAATCATAAAAGAGTTTTTCTATTCTTGCATGAAAAGTACTATAATACTACAAAGTGCTGCTCTATTTTATAGAGGGAACCATGAAGTAGTAGTCTTTATGATGAGGTTTCTTGGAATTTTTTTAATGCAAGAGGATCTGAGGGTGCAGATTGGATGTAAGTTATTAAACATCAAGACCATGGCAATAAAGATGCCACTGTTCTTTTGATAATGCACAGACCTTTGTACTTGTGTGTGGGCTTTCCTTTCAGAAGATAAATATGTTTTTAAAACTTTGAATGAAGGGTGTTTTGACTGTTTGTGAGTTAAGGCAAAAAAGAATGATGGCAATCAGTAATGTGCCCAGTGATTGATTCCACACTCACATAGAGAATAAACCCGTCTTACGACGTTCCTTTTAAAAAAGTTTTCCATATAATATATTCAAAGTCTTGTATGTCAGTATTTTTTATTTTACTTCTAATAAATTTTCTCTTGTGAGACATTTTTCGTTAGCTGCTGTTTCTTGGAATAATGTTTAAAGAGGGATTTGCTACATATGTATGAGATTTAAATATTTTGAAATTTTCCCATCTTTTTTTCTTCTTGAAAGTTAAAACACCTCTGAAGATCAAAGAAATCTCTTTTTCCGATTATCCAGGAGTAGAATTTGGGATTTTATCTCAGGAGAAGTGCACTTAGAAAATGTAAAAATAAAAACAACAGAAGTCCCAGCTGGAGTGAGAAAAATCTATCCCTCACAGACGTTTTTGTCTGTGGCCAATTGGTGACTTTCCAACAGGGTCTGTCTTTTGAAATCTGGTTTCCTCTCTCCCAAATTAAACCCTGGTTGTATCTTAAAAAGAAAAGTCTCCACTGGTCTGTCTACCATGACTCTCTATAAACTTTCCTTCGTGAAGGAAAGGGAGAGCATTTTGAGAGTCTTGGAATAGTCAACATGGTGATTTCACAGTTGAGTTTACGTTCTCTGCATTCTCCCTCATAATATTTCTTTTACCTAAGACAAATTCTCTATTGAAACCTCAATAACATCAGAAATCTTTCTTAAAAACAAGAAGTCTCGGTGACTGTTGATTGTAACACAATATAACATTCACATAGTGTTCACAAGTGGCTTTAAAAATTTACTTTTCATTTTTTTATGATTAAAAAATTGTTTTCAGAGACAGGGTCCCACCATGTTGCCCGGGCTGGTCTTGAACTCCTGAGCTCAAGCAATCCTTCCAGCTTAGCCTTCCAAAGTGCTGCGATTACAGGCGTGAGCCACCATGCCTGGCACAAGTGGCTTTTAAGTTTCATAGTATTAACCACACAGGTGCTCTGTTTGGTTCATCACACTTTGATCTAGTGAAATAATTGAGGATATTCAGTTATGAGGAGAAGACAAACCAATACAGATGAAGAAAACAGTAAGCAATCTATCGGTATGCATCATGTACATTTTTGGTACCTGGCAATTAGAAGGCACTACGGCTGATAAAGTAGATGACGTAGCTCCTGTGTACAGAGAACTTAGAGTCTGGAACAAGATTCAGAGGCAAATTGGTATTCCATTGTTCAGAGGCAGAGGTCTCAGCTGCAGTCACAAAAACTAACAGAAAGAGAAATGAAGGCAGAAGACATATGTAACTGTGAAATATTAGAGAGTCCTTTTTAGGATAACACTCTTTCAATGTTATTCTTCAAAAGTAATAGTCACCTTATTTTGCTTTTAAAACAATTGTGGCTTCCTTTTGGCATTGCCATGAGGTGACCCCCTTGCATTCCATATCTATCTCCCAAGGACCCAGGAGCTTAGATCATGAGTGTTTGCAAGTATCACCATAATTATTACCTTGCTCACTGGATAGGTTTGCCTTTCTGTAGGGCAGGTGAGGGATTAGTGGAGACCACTGTTATCAGAAGTGCTTAGCTTCTTAGCCAGAGGGGAAGGCTTAGAGGCCTGACTATGTGGTTTACCTATCCAGGTATCATCAGGGGTGTGATTCTTTAGGGGTGGAGAGATTCAGCCTCTTTATCTCAGACCCAACAAGTTTGCTATCTGTGTCTTTTGGCTAAGGATTTTTCTCCTCTCAAAAATCTTTGAAAAGTCACCAGGGTTAACTTGGCTAAGAATACCTGACTGGAGGGATAAGCGTTTGCCTCCTTCATTAGGGTACTCAGCAATGTTGTCCTATAATTCTTCTGGAAGCCTCTGGTTTCCTAGTTCGACTGCTCCAACAGAGATGCTTAGGGAGCCCAGATGGCCACACAGTCATTCCTGTGAGAACAGCAGAACAAGGATAACAATAAGCAGTCCCAGAACAGCTGGAAGAAGAGAATGCCACATGTATTAAATCTCTGAGGATAGAAAAAATAGAGAGGAAGATCACATAGGAACCCCAAAGTGAAAGACATCAGGGCAGACACACTAAAATACCCTAGTTCACTTAGGACAAAGCTATTTCTCACATGAATATTTCTAGGTAGGATGCTCCAAGGTGGGTAGCCCAAGGTGCATACAAATTTAATGAACACTATTCATTTTTTAAACTGATGATGTCCAGTAGAAATACAATGTTTGCCTCATATGTAATTTTTTTTTGACATGGATTCTCATTCTGTTGCCCAGGCTGGAGTGCAATGGCGCGATCTCAGCTCACTGCAACCTCTGCCTCTTGGGTTCAAGCGATTCTCCCACCTCAGCCTCCCGAGTAGCTGGGACTACAGATTTGTACCACTGTGCCCAGCTAATTTTTGTATTTTTAGTAGAGATGGGGTTTCGCCATTTTGGCTAGGCTGGTCTCAAACTCCTGACCTCAGGTGATACACTGCTTTGGCCTCTCAAAGTGCTGGGATTACAGGCATGAACCACCGTGCTGGGCCTACGTAATTTAAAATTGTCTAGTAGCCACACTAGGAAAGTAAAAAGAAACCAGTAAAATTAATTTTAATAATAAGTCAAGAGATTCAAAATACTATCATTTCAGCATACAATCAACTTAAAAGATTATAAATGAGGTAGTTTACATTATTTTTTCTTCTGTACTAGGTCTTCAACACTTAATGTGAATTTTACACTTACAGCACATCTCAATTTGGCCTGGTCACATTTTAAATGCTTGACAGCCATTGGTGGCAAGTGGCTTCCATAATGCACATTGCTGCTCTGGAGAATGGCCTAGTGGGCTAACTGGTCTCTGTATGAATAAAATCGTGTGTGTGTGTGTGTGTGTGTGTGTGTGTGTGTATGTGTGTGTGTATGTGTGTTTAACTGCATTGCTGAACAGCAATAGCAATGAAAACTACTCTATTGCCCCTACTGAAAAAACAACCAACCAACCAAATAAAAAGCCAGTAAGGATAGCTAGCTGGATTCTCACCAAACTTGAGAATTACTGGGGCACAGAGGTGGGCCTTGGTGAGATTGGCAATTCTTCACAGAAGGTTTAGTAAGGATTTTGTGACTAAACATACTTACCAGCTGACCTCTGTGTGGTGTACTCCAAGGTAACATGAGCAATGCATTAATTTATTGCTGGTTGGAAGTTCTGGTCAGTGAGGTGGGAAAGGCCAGCTAGTGTTTTGATATGCCAACGGCCACATAGATCACTCACACTGGGACAGACCAGTGGGAGAAGAACTAAATTCATTCTCTTTTCCAGCCTGCACTGAGATTCCACCCAGATGCCTCAGTCTGTTGACCACAGTCTGTGTGCCCCAGTGCCTTGGTGGGGAGAAGGCACATTGCTGGAATCACTTGAGGGATGGAAATGGCGAGGGGTTTTGGAATAAAGGATATTTGCAGCAGAATGAAAATGATTGTTGACTTGCTTTGCTAGTTTTTCTCAATACTTAAATAAGAATATGGGTGTTTCTAACTGATTTTAAAAGGTTGGAGGAAGAGGAGCCTCACTAGGCATGCTGTTTACAGCATTAATTTCCTGGGTACCATTGTTCTTCCTCAGAAAACCCAGATGATACAAACAAAATGACAATTTTTTTTTCACTGTTGCTGAGAAAGAATTTGATTTGTAACAAGAAGTATACCCCACTTATAGGTGACATTTTTATTTTTGTTTTTCCTATTATACAAGTAATTTTATAGAAACCTGAAAAATTTTGAAAAGTATAAGAAAAAAATACAAAAATACTCCTCTCACCATTCAATGATGTACCAACATAATGGAAACTCATTGTTTTCTTGAATCTTTTTTCCCTCTACAAATGTAAATATATTTAAGAGTTGAAATTATAAATATTTGTGTTCTTTTTCACTTGACATAGCATAAACATTTTACTATGGTTTATACTACATTTACAAAATATAATCTGCTATAATATACCCATTCTTTCCCTTGTTGTTGGACTTTGAAATTTTATCTATTTCCTAAGTGATATGCAGAAAAATTTTAATTTTACTTGATTGAAATCTTACATAATATCTTGGTTTAAAAAATCACTATTTGGCCAGGTACGGTGGCTCACGTCTGTAATCCCAGCACTTTGGGAGGCCAAGGTGGGTGGATCACCTGAGGTCAGGAGTTCGATACTAGCCTGGCCAACATAGTGAAACCCCGTCTTCACTAAAAATACAAAAATTAATTGGGCATGGTGGCACACGCCTGTAATCCCAACTACTCAGGAGACTGAGGCAGGAGAATCACTTGAATCTGGGAGGTGGAGGTTGCAGTGAGCTGACATGGTGATATTGCACCCCAGCCTGGGGGACAAGAATGAAATTTCATCTCAAAAAAAAAAAAAAAATCACTATTTGACATGTAAAATAGTCAGCTATAAGGAGGAGCTGAAATTTAACAAAAGTTATTTCATGACCCTTTGTCTTGTATTCAGAAGCTCTTCACTGAAGTAGACTTGTATTGTGTGTCTTGAATAAAGCAACACACAATTGTGTGCAAATAACATTCTTTTTTCTCGTCATAGGCTGTTTGAGTTAATAGACACAACAATGGTGGACAATGGATGTCAAGAGAAAAGCCCGCTCTTGCACTCCAAATCATGATACGTTCTCCCTCAAATTCAGGAATAGCCATTTGGTGGCATTTATTCTTATAGTGGCATTTGGTTCCTTAATGAATGAGCTTTTTCCATAAACATATTTCAATAAGAAATGTTACCTAAAGTGCTGATGACACTGATGAAATTAGAAGAGACTTGTATTTATTTATTTTTAGATTTCTCTTGTGAAAAATTCAATTGATACAAAGTGGAATAGTATAATGACACTTATGTACCCTTCATCCAACTTCAACCATTATCAATATCCTGCCATTCTCACTTCATCTATACTTTCACCTACTCCCCACACCTTCTACTTGATACACCTATGTAACTCATATCCCAATCGTGATATAAAACATTTCCATCTCTCCAGAAAATTCCTTCATATCCCTTCCCATGTAATTCTTCTGCCCACCCCCCATCCCAAGAGGCAGCCACCATTCCCGTATATCTTACCTGAGATTTGTCTTGCCTGTGTCTTAATGTCGTGTAAATGGAGTGATATAGTATATAACCTTTTGTGTCCAGCTTTTCCACTAACATATGTCTGTGAGATTCACCCATGTGGTTGTGTGTATTTGTAGATTGTTCATTTTTATTGCCAAGTAGTAGTCTATTATAAAAATAGATCATATTATGTTTACTCACTCAACTACTAAGTGGTATTTGGATTATTCCCACTTTGGGGCCATGAGCGTTCTTGTATAAGCCTCTGTATGAAGACATGTTTTCAAATTCTCCTCTTAAATATGTAGGAGTAGTTTCTGAGTCAAAGGGTAGATATACTTTAAGTGTATAAGAAACTGCCAATGTTTTTTTCCACTTCTGCCAACCATACGTGAGAGTTCTGGTTGTTCTTCATCCTAGCTAACATTTGCTGTTGTCAGTCTTTTTAATTTCAGCTATTCTACAGGGTGTGTAGTAGGTATCCTGTTGTCATCTTGTTTTGCACTTCTGTGATGACTAACAATGTTAAGCATTTTTTAATGTGGTTATTGTCCACTTAACTTTTTTTGTGAGGTGTCTGCTCAAGAGACCTTATTTTTCAGGATCTGCGGAAGTAATGTTATGTCTGAGGCACTGTTTCTTTCTTATGCTGGTGCACAGGGTAAGAAGTGCATTTCTCAGTGTAGGATGCATAGGAAAGTTCTGCAGGGTCACAGATTGCCTCTGTGCTTTGTTATAGATTTCTCCTCTATTTGTGGCCCCTCTTTCAACTCTCTGGTATAGTTCATTTCCTACTAGTTGCTTTCTGGACTTTTCCCTTGACTGGGGTTGTGATTCCCTTTGCCTTTGCTCTGTCTGCTTAGGGCAAGTATTATTGGGAAGAAGCCATTACCAAGCTCCTTTTGCTTTGTAGTTTTAACTCATAATGTGTCAGCATCTCCAAAGCTCCACTGAGAACTTAGGATCCCTTTCTAACCCGGAGTCATGAGAACTAAAAATATCTCAAATAACTGTATTTGAAATATTGGAATTGAGTCAAGAAGTAATATATTTTGGGACTGCCAAGTGATACCAACATTATTCATAGGAACTTAAGAGCATTTGGAGAAAGGCTGTGATTTATATCTAAGTCACTGTGCTTATGTGATAAGCTAAATAAGGCTCCTCAAATTCTATGGTAAAAGACAAGAATGTTTTAAAATTTCCAGTAAATTATGAACCAATAGTTTTAGAAATAAAAGCGTTGCAGCAGTGTTGACTTGCTAGAAAGGTTACTATGCATACACTTTCAATTTCTCCACAGAGACAGCTAATAGTTTGTAGACTGGCACCAGCCTGTGGGTCACTCTTTGAGCAAACTTGATTCAGAGCACTGAATCTGGAGCCAGACTACTTGTGTTTGAATCCTGGCTCCATCACTGTTGGCTGGGTGGTCCTTGTTTTTTTCTTTTTTCCTCATCATTCAACTTGAAAGCTGGGTGGTCTTAAGGGAGCTTTTTGCTTCAGTATCCTCATTTGTAAAATGGAGATGATGATGATAATAACAATGCCTGCTGCACAGAATTGTGGTGAAGATTAAATGAGTTCATATATGGAAAGCGCTTACAAGAGTGCCTGGCATATAGTAAGTGCATGCTAAGCTTAGCTGCTATTATCATTGCCATATCCTAAATCCCAGGACACTTGCAGTTATAGCTATCAGAAACCCAGTTCAAGTTACTTAAACAAAAGGTATTTGTTGGGTAGTTGTAACCAGGTGCTCATATGATGCTATCTGAGTCTGAAACTCTTTTTTCTTCTATGTTGGCTCTATTCTTACATGGGCTTTCCCTGTAGGTGTTGAGGTGGCTTGCAATGCTCCAGCTTACATCTTACCAGTTCACAACCTGGTGGAATTAGAGTCCCATCTCTTACCTTCTCAAAGTTGTGGTTGTGTGGCTTGGCTTGGTTCTTGTCATGAGCCTACCAAAACCATAACAACTAAAAATTTAGAAGAGGTACTCTTCTGAAGAAAAGTGCAGTGCTGTTACCAGAATAAGAGAGAATGATTGTTTCTTTGAAATGCCTGGGGAAACAGGTTAGAGTCTACTGGCTTTTTGGAATAAATAATGGTTTTGATCAATGATGGAGCTCTCAGGAAAAGATGTCCCAGAAGAAGAGAATACCATTTCTTTCCTGGGAGAAACTTCTGGCCTATGTGGTAGAAGGACATGGGGGACAACCTAATAAGAATCATGATTTGGGCCTTCTAAAATGTAGTCTTCTATCAGCAGGATATGGTGCTTTGGAAACTGTCTTAGTCTGTCTTGGGTATAGCAGAATACCCAAGACTGGGTAACTTAGAAAGAACAAAAATTTATATTCTCACTATTCTGGAAGCTGGAACATCCAAGATCAAGGTGCCAGCATCTGGTGAGGGCTTTCTTGCTGTGTCCTCTGGAGAGGAGGAATGCTATATCCTCGCATAGCCGAAGGAGGGGAGAGAGAGAGAGAGAGAGAGAGAGAGAGAGAGAGAGAGAGTTCTCAGCACAGAATGTCCCAACAAATGATGCAATGGAAGTAGTACCCACTCGCCTTCTCGTTTGATTTGAGCAAAACATCCACGCCTTTTTTTCCCTCGCATTGCTGGTGTCCCATCTACGGCCACTGGACTCAGATTTTCCACATTTAATCTACTTAAGTTTCTTACTGGTAAGAGGTTAGGCTCTTCTTTCCCTTCATCAAGCCCTTTATAACAGCATTAATCTAAATGTGTCCCATTGGGCTTCACCTCCCAACACTGTTGCCTTGTAGATTAAGTTTCCAGTTTCTGACATGTGAATTTCTGAGGGACACATTCAAGCCTAACAGGTATATTTAAAAAAATGACTTAATAAAATTAGCCAACATGAGCCAGAAGAGCCTAACCTCTTACCAGTAAGAAACTTAAGTAGATTAAATGTGGAAAATCTGAGTCCGGTGGCCGTAGATGGGACACCTGCAATGTGAGGGAAAAAAAGGCGTGGATGTTTTCTCAAATCAAATGAGAAGGTGAGTGGGTACTCCTTCCATTGCATCATTTGTTGGGACATTCTGTGCTGAGAACTCTAGGTTCTTTCAATGATGTGATGGAGGAAATGATTGGGGTTGTGAATGTTCTTCTCATTTGTGCCCTTAATGCTTGCCAGGTTGTCAGAGGTTGGGAAGAAATTAGTTGATGTAGGATATGGAAACTTAGTTTATTTCTCTGCAGGCAGATGGCCAGGTCATGGAAACTTGTTGGAAAGATGGGACCTTTTGAGCTGCTTTCTTAGATCAAAGGCTTTTTGAGTTTAAGGGACTCTCAGAGACCCAATTTATTGGATCCCAGAGACTCACGGGACTGTACTTCCTTACTGGGGAGTGAAGACATCTGAACACATTCATTTTGAAACTGCAGAGAAAAAAACCCCAAGCCTAAGTGATATGGTTAAAGGAGTATAGGTATTCACATTCACACCACAGGTAACTGGATGCTTCCCTCATTTTTAGTGGCTGAGCTGCTCTGAGCTCCCCGGAATCACAAGATTTAAAGAATTGTTTAGGTATTTAATAAAGGCAAAGCCCCTTTTGGAGACCAATTTTGCAAATTTTGATCCATGTGAATCCTACTTTAAATTTTTGTTGCTGTCTATTGGAGCTCTATTATAACCTCAGAATTATCAAGTATCCATTTTCAAGATACCTTACTTTAAAGGTGAAGTGTTTAATTGAATTCCAATTCTGTTCACTAAGATGAAAAGGATCTTCAGAGTTTTAGAGATGAGTATGTGAATTTCAAATAATCTGGAAACGGGGCCGAACTTTAGGAAATGTTTGCGTCAATCTGGCTCTGTGGTGCAAACTGGCAGTTATGAATTTGAATATTCACTGCTACAGTAGCATTAGAAACATGATATTGAGCCAGGCATGGTGGCTCATGCCTGTAATCCCAGCACTTTGGTAGGCTGAGGTGGGCGGATTGTGTGAGCCCAGGAGTTTGAGACCAGCCTGGGCAACATGGTAAACCCCTATCTCTACAAAAAATATAGTCACAAAAAAATTAGCTGGGGATGGTGGCATGCACCTGTAGTCCCAGCTACTTGGGAGGCTGAGGTGGGAGAATCATCTGAGCCTGGGAGTTCGAGGCTGTGATGAGCTGTGATAGCGCCAGTGCACTCCAGCCCGGGTGAAAGAGTGAGACCCTGTCTCAAGCAAAACGAAACAAAAAACTGAAAACAAAAACAAAAACAACCCTGGTATTGAAATTGAACTAGGCCCACACTGAACATATTGAGTGATTTTTAAGCATGATTTAAGACCCTGTGCAAATCAAAGTGTGATCCAGAGAATCAGTATCATAGGCATAATTCAGCTTGTCAGAAATGTAAAATCTCAGGCTACCCTCTCTTCCCCCAGACCTACAGATTCAGAATTTGCATTTTAACAAGAGTTCCAAGTAATTCCAGTGCACATTAAAGTTTGAGAAACGTTAGTGTATGCTTTTTTCACCTTTCACCATCAGACACCAGAGATGATGATGAAAACTAGATTTTTCTGTCCTACCCGAGACTTTCATTCTGAGTTCTTCATAATCTCCAGGGGATTCCGCTAATGGTCTGACTTTACTATTCAAACTAGAATCTCTAGTTAGTCTCTTAAATGGGGGTTCTTATTCTTTTATTAAAATCACTAATGATTAGTCCAATATCCCTGTGTGCTTTTATCTAGGTAATATTGATAGAGCTGCTTTTATCTTACCGCCAAGATTACATGGTTTCAAATAGTTAACAAGTAATATTTTACTAGTGTTAGCAACAGAAACTCACGTGACTCCCCTCTTTCCTACACACACACACACACACACACACACTCTCTCTCTCATAGATTTCTGACTCAATAGTCACCAACGGTAAAAATTTGGGCTGTTTTGGCCACCATGAAACTTCTTTGATCATAGCTATTTAGATACATGTATTATCTTTGCTCCTAGATTCTACGAGAGATAAACACATTTTATTAAGTTACCAATTACTATAGATAACCTGATAAACAAATTATTAAAGATCTTGTAGAGCACAAGTTCTGGAGACTCAAAGCTGGAAGGGAAGAAATTGCATTGCATAACTTTGCTGAGATTTGAGATTTGTGTGGAAAAACAGGGAACCGAGCTGGCTACCAGGAAGGACATTTCCGACAGAGGAACCGGGAGTAGAAACTCGGAAGAGGATAAGCATGGTGCCTGTTCCTGGAATAAGAAGCACTCTAGTTTGGCATCTGCACTTATTTACTTCGTTTATATAAACTAAGTACCTGTGAGGTTTAAGGCTTAGAAAGTAAGTTAGGCTATAGTTTGGAGAGTATTAATAAGATGAGTAGAGGAGTCTGGAGTTCATTACTTGGGCAATTAGAAACTGGAAGTTTTAGGGAGCAACATGACCATATCTCTGTCTTTGAAAGATTTATCTGGCAAAAGGACTTTGGAGGGATGGGAGGTGGGAATAAATGGAGGAAGCAAGACATGGAGAGATTATAGAGGCAGTGGCAATGGACCGGAAAAGAGGGAACAGATGGGAGGTCCACTAAGGATTTGAACCATTATGGTGGTAGTTGGAATAAAAATAAGAGGGAGAAAATGAAAAGTGTAAGGGAGATTCAATCTATAGAACTTGATGATCTCTTGGGTCTTTAGGGCTAAGGATTTTGAGATGACACCTCTCACCTTCCCATTCATCCAAATTACCTGTGGATAAATGAGAAAATAGTGATACCATTAAACAAACTGTAAAATTTTGGCTGGGTACAGTGACTCACACCTATAATCTCAGCACTTTGGGAGACAGAGGTGGGAGGATCACTTGAGTCCAGGTGTTTGAGACCAGCCTGGGCAACATAGCAAAACCCCGTCTCTACTACAACTTAAAAAAAAAATTAGCCAGGTGGGGTGGTGCATGCCTGTGGTCCCAGCTACTCAGGAGGTTGGGGTGGGAGGATCGCTTGAGCCTGGGAGTTCAAGGCTGCAGTGGACTATGATTGCACTACTGTACTCCAGCCTGGGTGACAGAGTGAGACTGTCTCTTAAAAAAAAGAAAACATCAAATCAGGGAAAGACTTTTTTAGTTTGAGATAATATCACTACTTAGAAAATGATGGGTGGAAATGTTTAGTTGCCAGACAAAAATGTGAGTCTGGAGCCAAGAAGTTATGTACCCAGAATACAATAACTGAAGCCACAGCAGGGGAGGAAATCATCTAAGGAGGAAGTGTTAGGAAATAGAAATGGAACAATGATGAAAGTTAGGGGCCATCTACATTTAGGGGTGAATGGAGGAGAAAGAATCTTCAGGATATTCAGAGAGAGACCATAAAGGTGGGAAGAGAATTAGGCACTGCTATTTTCCATCTTTTTTTTTTTTGAGACAGAGTCTCGCTGTTTCACCCAGGCTGGAGTGAAGTGGTGCAATCTTGGCTCACTGCAACCTCCCCAACCTTGGGTTCAAGCAATTATCCTGCCTCAGGCTCCTGAGTAGCTGGGACTACAGGTGTGTGCCACCACACCCAACTAATTTTGTATTTTTAGTAGAGACGGGGTTTCGTTATGTTGGCCAGGCTGGTCTTGAACTCCTGACCTCAGGTGATCCACCCACCTCGATCTCTCAAAGTGCTGGGATTACAGGTGTGAGACACCGCACCCGGCCGGCACTACTATTTTCAAAAGTCAGATAGAACCTTTCCAGATGAAGCAGGTAAGCAACGGTGTTAAACAGTCTAGCAAAACTGAGAAGAATTGAGCATGAGGAAAGGCTGTCAGAGAGAAAAGGCAGGTAAGTGGCTCCTAGTGACCAGGAAGGGAAACAGTTTCAGGAGAGCAGTAGGAACTGATGCCAGAACACAAAGCTTCATGGAGTAAGTGAGTACAGTTAGGTGCCGCTTAAGGATGTTTTGGTCAATGACTGCATATATGACAGTGGTCCCTTAAATTATGATGGAGCTGAAAAATTCCTATCCTCTAATAATGAAGCCAACATAATGTCACAGCACTATGCATTTCTCATGTGTATGTAGTGATGCTATGTAAACAAACCTACTAGCTGCCAGTCATGTAAAATTATAGCACACACAGTTGTGTATACTACATAATACTTGATAATGAATGACTGTGTTTCTGGTGTGTGTATTTACTGTAGCACACTTTTTGTCATTATTTGAGAGTGTACTCCTTCTACTTATGTGGATAAAAGGGTTTTTGTAGGACAGCCTCAGGCAGATTCTTTAGGTGGTATTTGAGAAGAAAGCATTGTTATCATAGGAGATGGCAGCTCTGTGCATGTTATTGCCCCTGAAGACCTTCCAGTGGGATAAGATGTGGAGGTGGAAGACAGTGATACTGATGATCCTGCCCCTGTGTAGGCCCAGGCTAATATGTACATGTGTGTCTTAATTTTTAACAAAAAAGTTTAAAAAGTAAAAAAAGAAAAGAAAAAAATTAAAAAATAGAAAACAGCTTATAGAATAAGGACATGAAAAAAATTTGTTTGTACAGCTGTACAGTGTGTTTGTGTTTTAAGTTAAGTGTTATACAAAACAGAAAGTTAAAAAAAATTAAAAAGTGTATACAGTAAAAATGTTATAGTAAGCAAAGGTTAACTTATTATTGAAGAAGGAAAGTATTTGTTTATAAATTGAGTGTAGCCTAAGTGTGCAGTGTTTATAAAGTCTACAGTGGTGTACAGTCATGTTCTAGGCCTTCATGTTCACTCACCACTCACACACCCACTGACTCCCCCAGGGCAACTTCCCCTCCTGCAGTTCCGTTCCTGGTATGTGCTCTAGACAGATGTACCATTAAAAAAATACTTTTCTATTGTATTTTAAATGTACCTTTGCTATATTTAGATACATAATTACTTACCATTGTGTTACAGTTGCCTACAGTATTCAGTACAGTAACATGCTGTACTGGTTTGTAGCCTGGGATCAATAGACTCTACCGTATAGACTTGGTGTGCAGTAAGCCATACTATCGAAGTTTGTGTGGGTACATGCTATGATTTTTGCATAATGACAAACTGGCAGTTTCTTGAAAGAAAGTAGAAAGAGCAGATGGAAGAAGGAAACTGAAGGAAAGAAGAAATAAGGACCACCAAACTGATCTAAGTTATTATTATTAATTTTTAATTGGATGACTATGGTTTATTTTAAGACTGAGACAATGGACCCAAAGGTGGGAGTAAAACTGATGTAATCATTTTTTGGGGTAATTTACGGGACATACATCCCTGGAGGCCAGGAGGAATGGGAGAGGATGTAATCAAACACAAGGCTGAGCTGCTTCTCCTTCAGAGATGGACTAGTTTCAGCAACTGCCACTCCCTTCCCTCCAGATTCCAAGCTAGTAAAAGAGGTAAGAAGTGCATCAGATAAAAGTGATGCAGAGGGTTCCACTACATACCACAGTCCCTCTATGCCGTGTTCCTGAGATTCTTTTTCTCCATTTATATCCAAAGCCATAAGTAGCATATAAAACAGTGTCTTTCTCTTCTGAGTTGCATATGCTTTAACAAAGAAAAAAAAAAAAGGAAGAAAGAAAAGCTTCATCCAAGGCAGAAGTTCTGCTTAGACTCTAGTGGGCTTCTCCATTTCTCTTCAGTGTTTTGTCAGCTTGTATTATAATAGAAACCTGAGCTTGCAGTGGGAAGAATGGGTTGAATCTGATTTTTGCAAATTGGTAATTATCTTGGGAAAAGTTAACCAAGTTACCTGAGCCTTAGTTCTGTTCATCTGTAAAATTGAGGGTAGTAGCGACCTTGAAAGTGGTCATGAGCATTTAATGAGAAGATACATAGAGTATGTGGGACATGCACTTATGCTAGTGGGTCCTCAATAAATGCTTTTTGAGAGGAGATTCAGTAAATTTCAAGATGGCAGAGTCTGTGTCTTATCCCCTGGGTCTGTATCCTGGGGTGAGGGGCTGACATCTTCCTTAATCTGTCTGTCTTGAAGACTCACCCCTACTGCGTTAGTCTCTTACTAGATTGCTTTCACCTTCAACAACTGTTGCCTTCTGTTTCCCTTCCCTGAATAGGTGTTATTCTCTCTCTGCTTTCATTGTTCACAGGCTACACATTCTGCAACTGTCACCAACATGCTGAGATGTCCATGGTGAACCTGTTGACCTTTCAAGGGGTACTTTAATTTTAGGAGAGAATGGTGGGAAGAACGCAGTGCTCAACACTGTGGATCAACAGTCTGGTTCCAAACACAGGCCAAACCTGCAAATGTGATCCACAGATGTGCAACCTTGGCAGCTTGCAAGAAATGCAGATTCCCAGGTCCTACCCAGAACTGTTTGAATTGGAATCTGTATGCTAGCAAGATCCCTAGGTGATTTATATGCACATTAAGGTTTGAAAAGCACTGTTTTAGAGAAATAACTATTTCATAAGGTGGTTTTGAGGATTTAATGGGAATACATGTACAGAACACCTAATGCATGTAGATGTGTAATACAGTGCTTAATAAATACTCTTGGCAAATCCCAAGAGAGAAGAAAGAGCCCTCTGTCTCCAGGGCCAATGATGTATAAAGCAGATAAAGAGAAAGGACAAACAATGCAGCACTCTTTAGAGTACTAAAAAAGGAGGTGTATGTGTTGTGTTTTGTTTTGTTTTGCCAGAGGAAAGGAAAATAATAAAGGCAGAGGAAGGAATGAAAAAACTGGCAAGTAAGAGCGAGAAAATATGGAATGGAAAAACAAAGTGCTTAGGAATGAAATACCTTGAGGTGGTGAAAGAATAAATAAACAAGGGGTAAAGAGCTCTTAAAATGTACAGTGCTGAAAATTTGGATGAGGGGAAAACTAGATTTCTCCAGATTGGAAGGGAGGTGTGAGTGTGTGATGTGTAAAGAGAGACAGCCAAACCCAAGTGATTTAGCATAAGGCTGGCTTAAAAAGCTTAATAGTCCTCGTGTAACATGGTAAGCTTGTATTTTGAATTTTCACTCAAGGACATCTTTGTTCAGAAGAGCAGAGTGGTTTGGTTTTGTGCCTGGGTGGGAGTGGGAGGCAGGTGGCCAAAATGGGGACTGTGAGGTTGTGTTGAGGTGTCAGTAAACAGGCAGGAGAAGTGCTGGCCCTCAACAACAGATTCTTTTTAGGGGTCTAGATGACTGGGTGAGTTTACTGTTAATCACATCCACACGAATGGGTGGGAACAAAATCACAGCCCCCATTCTACATCATGTGGATGGGATGTTTGCCAGAATGTGGGCTGTGTTAGGGACATGGTGGCTTTTTCTAGGAAGTGAGGGAAGGTCTCAACATTAGAGGAGGGTGGAAGGAGGCATTCTAGCTGCCTTCTATCCCACCTCAGCCAATGGCAATGAAGCATTTCAAAGCAGGATGGGGTAAGAGGGGGAGTCTGGCAATACAGGGATGAGAGAGAGAGAGCGAGAGAGAGAGTTCAGTAAGCTTACTTAACTTTTGTGAATCTCTACTTTTCATCTGCAAAATGGGCCCTCCCTCTTTAAGATGTCATGTCGTAAATTAGTGTCAGTTCTTAAGACAACATTCTAAGACAAATCTTAGCCTTTGACAAAGATGGGAACTTAGAAATCTTATAGAACCGAATCCCTTTCTTTCACAGGCAAGGAACTGAGACTGGGGCAGCCAAGAGTCTTGCAGATCTTGCTTAGGGACACAGAGTTCTTAATAATAGATCTCAAAGTGGAACCCAGGTTTCCCAATTCCCAACCTAGGGCTTAAAACATTGGCAAGCTCATTTTACCATTTTCTATGTTAAATTCAGGAGATGAAGGTACTTGCACTTTAATTTCTGGATTGTTGACTTTGTTGACCTTCACTGCTAGGGCAAAGATCTATGCTTAATGATAAGTGTTTTAACAGTTGGTGATTCTGACTTTTTATTTTGCTGAAAGGAATAGCCTTTGCATTTTACCCAAATTTTAACTTTTGGCGTGGCTCATTTGTATTACCTTTGTAATTCCAGTGAATTCAGCATGCTTCACTGTTGTGGAATTTGTTGGTGTCTTGGAAAGATCACAGATAGGCTTTGACATCACACCAACCTGACTCAAATCCTGCCTCTGCCACTTATTTGCACTTTAACAACTCTGGACAGGTTCCTTAATTGTTTGGAGCCAGTTTTCCTTATCATAGGTTCTACCTATTATTTTATGGAGTTATATTAATTATGAAGTTGTTTGATAGTGTTGGAAATAATGTTTAAAAGTGCTTAGAATTAGAAAAGAGTCTGGAATATAATCAGAGTTCAATAGATGATAGCTATCCACGTCAACAAATACTCATTGAGCGCCCAACTGAACGAAGTATGATGGTTGATTAGGAAATCAGTCTCACACAAATAAAATATTTGCCATGTGTCTTCACTGATCTGCCATAGTGTCTACATTGGAGGTAGCAAAAGTAGTAATTTAATAGTCTATTATCCGACCCCATCCCAAAACTGAAGTTGAACCCCTGACTGCAGATAATTGCTGAAATACTCAAATAATATTTCCTGCAATGCCTTAGCCACCCTTCTTTCCCACATTGTTTTTTTTTAAGCCTTTGTGAGGTTTATTTAAATGTCCGAGATGAGAACAAAGCATATATTTCTGTGTTTATTTAGTACATTTCTCACATATACGGTAGGTGCTGAATTCACACAAGTGATCCTAGAATCTTTTTTGGGTTCATCAATTTATGTAATAGCAAAAGTGGTAATTCAACAGAATTTTAACCCATCAATGGACCAAACACATATATGACACGTTCAGTCGAATAACAAACCATTGTCCCTCAGTTCATCACTTCTCCTATATTTTGCTTTGTGATGCTGGGTATGAGGCTCTGAAATTTACATTTCTCCTTTACCAGCTAGCTCTGCATTAGACTCTACGATACAAGTAGATAAAGAGAAAGGAAGGAAGACTAGAGGAAGACTGTAAGGCATGAGGAAAAAGTAGGGGCTTGTTCCTGTTGAATTTCCTATTTTTGCCAGTGTTGCCACAATAATGGTCCTTTAATCCACGCACCTACAAATGGTACCAGTAGCATTTAGTTACCATTTCCAGATTTTTCCCACAATCTGCGATATTTTAGAACACATGGCAGGTACCTGTACTCAGAGGTCTGATCTAAGCTCTTCAGGGTCCCTCTTCCAATCTCCCAGGGTATCAGCATAAACTGGGCAACATTACCTTCTCAGTGGTACCTTTCCCCACAAATATATATACTACTACTACATAGGTTTAGTTTTATATAGCATGTACTACGACATAGTATGTACTATGTACTATCACCCATATAAATTGGAGAATACACTAATATAAGTATTAACGTTATTCATGGTAAAATATAATACATATTATATATTATGCTTAATTATATCCGATATTGTCTCTATGAATATTCTTTACCAATAGCTGTTCTTCCATTTATATAGGACATTAAATCTTTAATTGTAAACAGTGCATTCTATTAACTAAATCCCTCCCAACATTCATATCAGCTATGCAAAAGTCTGGATTCCAGTTCTCTAGGGGGCCTTTTCCAAATATCTAGGTTCTAATAGTTCAAACTCTTCCCCTTTGTTCCTTCAGTAACTACTCTAATAGGCAATACCATTCAGGACATAGGCATGGGCAAAGACTTCATGATTAAAACGCCAAAAGCAATGGCAACAAAAGCCAAAATTGACAAATGGGATCTAATTAAAGAGCTTCTGCACAGCAAAAGAAACTACCATCAGAGTGAACAGGCAACCTACAGAATGGGAGAAAATTTTTGCAATTTATCCATCTGACAAAGGGCTAATATCCAGAATCTACAAGGAACTTAAACAAATTTACAAGAAAAAAACCCCATCAAAAAGTGGGAAAAGGATATGAACAGACACTTCTCAAAAGAAGGCATTTATGCAACCAACAAACATGAAAGAAAGCTCATCACCACTGGTCATTAGAGAAATGCAAATCAAAACCACAACAAGATACCATCTCAGGCCAGTGAGAATGGCGATCCTTAAAAAGTCAGGAAACAACAGATGCTGGAGAGGACATGGAAAAATAGGAATGCTTTTACACTGTTGGTGGGAGTGTAAATTAGTTCAACCATTGTGGAAGACAATGTGGCAATTCCTCAAGGATCTAGAACCAGAAATACCATTTGACCCAGCAATCCCATTACTGGGTATATACTCAAAGGATTATAATCATTCTACTATAAAGACACATACACATGTATGTTTATTGCAGCACTATTCACAATAGCAAAGACTTGGAACCAACCCAAATGCCCATCAATGATAGACTGGATTAAGAAAATGTGGCACATATACACCATGGAATACTATGCAACCATAAAAAGGATGCATTCATGTCCTTTGCAGGGACATGGATGAAGCTGGAAACCATCATTCTCAACAAACTAACACAGGAACAGAAAACCAAACACTGCATGTTCTCACTCATAAGTGAGGGTTGGACAATGAGAACACATGGACACAGGGAGGGGAACATCACATAGTGGGGTCTGTCTTGAGGTGGGGGTGGTAAGGGAGGGATAGCATTAGGAAAAATACCTAACGTAGATGAGGGGTTGATGGGTGCAGCAAACCACCATGGCATGTGTATACCTATGTAACAAACCTGCATGTTCTGCACATGTATCCCAGAACTTAAAGTATAATAATAATAATAATTTTTAAAAAAGACATTGGCAGACTAAAAAGGCACAAGAAGAATACTGGAACACCACAGGTGTGAAGGTCTGAACGTTTCTCCCCACCACTCCCCCTCCCTGCCAAAATTTATGTTGAAATCCTAACCCCTGAGGTGAGAGTATTTGGAGATGAAGACTTTGCAAGATGATTAGGTATTGAGGGCAAAGCCCTTATGAATGATGTTAGTGCCCTTATAAAAGAGACCTCAGAGAGATCCCTTGAGCCTTCTGCCAAGTGAGGACACAGTGAGAAGACAGGCATCTATGCAGAAGTGGTCCGTCACCAGACACTGAATCTGCCAGTGCCTTGTCAGCCTTCATAACTGTGAGAAATAAAAATCTGTTGTTTATAAGCCACCTACTCTATGCTATTTTGTTATAGTAGCCCAAATAAATCCCACATTCTTTCAGATTGTCTTGGTTGCTTCGTTGCTTGCTTGCTTGCCTTGTGGCCGGCTCTCATGCCACCCTGGGGACTGCTCTCCCATCAGGAAGTTTTCTTTCCGTGGAGGTCTCTTGTTTGTCCTGATGTAGGTAGGCTGGCAGTAAATTCTAGGAGATAGGGTAAATCTACAGAAGCAGCTGCTTTTACAAAGAAAAAGGGCAAAGGTGGTCTGCTTGCCTGCTTTTTATTTTTTAAAGAAAGGACAATTCACTTTTACTATTTTGCACAAAATGGGTAGTGTGGACTTCATTCACATTGTAAGGAGCTATTCATGTGGGACAACTGGGAAATGACTTTTTGTGACCATGATAGGAAGAGACATGCTAATGTGATATTGAGCAGGGTCTGGATTTCCGTTTTGACCTGTGGTTGGTCTCTCTGTCCAGGGAGAGAGACAAATGCAGCTCTAGAATACTGCTGAATAGTAGCATTAATATTCAGCGGCAAACCTTGATCTGTTGATCTTAGAATACTGGCGTGAAGAGCGATGTAGAATAAATAATTAGAATGTAATCTAATATTAGCTGCTCTGACCTGGCTTCCTGTGAGCTGGGTTTAGGGATGCTTCAATTCTTAATACCATCAACAAGCAATTGAGATATACACATACATCAGAAGCCGGGTCACAGCTGGTATGCCATTGGGGTATTTTGAGGAGAGGAAATAAAGGATTTAGACAGGGCAGAAATAAATAAGCCACATTTCCCCTCGTCTGTGTTGTGCCAGACTGGGAGACTGTATATTTGTGAAAGAATCTACTTCACTGTATATTTCTTAGTGCCTTAACATGCACAGAGGAAATACTGCCCATCCTTTTAGCAAGTTTTATATCATTGCCTTCACAATTTAGGATGAAATGCCCTTTGACCCTCTAAGGCTGAATAAATGCCCCACTAACACCAGGAGGTTAATGTATCAAGATAGATTCTCATCTGCTAATCTCAAGGCCAACAGACCCAATTCGGAGTTATTTTACCCATCCTCAAAAGCTTGATTTTAACAGACTGTTGAGAAATAGGTGTTTAAATGTCCACAGCAATTCCATTTATACCCTACATGACATTTAGGGCTTAAGGGAATAGAAGGGATTGCTTACGGGAGACATCAAGCAAAAAAAAACAAACAAGCAAACCAAAAAGAGATCCCGATTTTCTCCACACTCAGAACGGTGTGAGGGGAGTGAATCTCAGGGTTTTGTTTGATTTGCACGACAACATCAGGCAGTCAGCACATGTGTGAAATAAGAGAATGCAGGTTGGGTTGTGACTAGCACCCAGGGTGACTGATTTATGTTTAAACGGAGCAGTAAAAACTGTGGTAACCTGATTTAAATGACGAGTTGATGGGTGCTGACGAGTTGATGGGTGCAGCACAGCAACATGGCACAAGTATACATATGTAACAAACCTGCACGTTATGCACATGTACCCTAGAACTTAAAGTATAATAATAATTAAAAAATAAATAAATAAATAAATAAATAAATAAATAAAAAACTCTGGTAATCATAAGGCAAGTCAGCAAGGATCCCCCAAAAAAGAAAGTTCTCAGATACCCTGTCTCAAAAGGAAAAAATCTGTCCTGCAGTGGTTTTCTGTTCAGACGACTGTATTGATTGGACTGGTCTGCTGTATTTCAGTAAAACTTGTTGATCCATCACTCAAGCAGGTTGCTGCTAGCCTGGATTCATTTGTTCTTTTCCAGCTACATTCCACCGTCGCTTGCTTAGGGAGCTTTTGGAGAGCACACTCGGTGGGTGGTGAATCCTCAAAACTGCAAGCCATCAATCTCTTACTTTCAGAAGGTTGGAGATACCCTCAAATTATTTTCTCTTCAACCATCAGATTTTTGGGAAGATAAGCCTGAGGACAGCTCTTCCTTGCGTCGTCCTGAGCTGATTTTAGCACCCTTGAGGTGTGGTGTGCGGGGGAAGTATGACAAAACAAACCCGAGTGGAGCCCACTGGGGTCTTGTTTCTCAGGTGCTGCTTTGGGATATGCCATCCAAACACAGCAGTCTATTTATGGGTCTGTAGCCTAGGGATCTCTCATGTCCAAAGGACAAAGGGCTGAAGTGGTTCTTTTCCTGGCAAGGGATAATGATTTATTCATTGACAGAACAAATAAAAAATGGCCCCTGATGTAACGTCTGTTGTCTCTCTGTCAAGACAACCCAAACGCCTCCCTGCCCTTTTCTCCTTTGAGTAGGGCTATTGGTTTTGGCTAAGCAAAGATGAGATTCCTGTATTGCAGGTGAGCTGGGTGTCCCATGGGGAGAAAAGGGGTTTTGCCAGGTAAGGCAAGAGTATAAGGAACCATGGATTTGGGGAAAGAATGCTAAGATGGAGAGGATAGAGCTGGTGGGCAGGTCTGCCCTCCTCATCCCATCCCCAAAACGAGTGAAGGGATGGCCACACAGCAAAGCCTGGCTTGTCCAAAGGCACCCAAGGCTGTGTTAAGACTCTCAACCTGGCTCAACTGTGCCATTGCCTCACCTTCATGACTGGGCAATTGCAGCCTCAATGAGGCCTCACCAATGGGCTTAGGCAAGGCCCAGGCATTGTTAAGATAGCTCACCCAGAAGTGCTAAATCTGGCCAGTTCCTGAGGGTGCTTTTCTTTTCTAGTAAAGCCCCACGTTTGGGAATCACCATCTTGTTGGAAATCTCTCTCTCTTCTTTTTGCAGTTATGTCATATGATAGTCATCTTGCACAGTTAGGGACCATCTAGCATTCCACTCATCGCCTGGAAGAGGAGCAATGGGTAATGGCCAGAGGTACAGACTCCTGTGGGGTTTATAACAACGTATCAATCCAATGTACAACTTGACCTTGGGGGCCACTGTGCCTGTGAATGGAGCCCTTAGAAGAGAATCAAAAGGTTTGAGAAGAACTTCCCATGTCTCAGGGCCGGCTGGGAGAGAACACAATCTGATTTGCTCCATTTGACTCTAAGTGAAGCTTCCTCCAAGAAGTGGCTTGAAATATGTTTTATGTATGATAAATGACAAGGGCTTATATAGTTCCCGCAGAGGTTATTGTGTCATCTGAGTTTGCAGATGAAATTCCAGGAGGTGGTTGTCACTGCAGTATCATGGCTTTTGTCCAAGAACTCCACAGCTCCAGCAGCTTTCTATGTTCATAGCATCTTGATGAGAAGGTAGCGCATAGAAATGGCCTTATTCTGCAGACAAAAAGAAGATGGAGACAGGAGTTCTTAGGACTAGGTAGCCTGGATTCGTGCCTATTTCTTGTTAATTGCAGACTTTTGGAAAGCTCACTTTCTTGACGAGGCCTTTTTGCTCCAAAATAGTATTACTCCTGGTCACATGGATTGCTAATAACGCTCATGTTGTTCACATGAGGATTGAGAAATCTGAGGTTTCTGAACAGAAAGTGGGCTCCTAAATGGCAGAGTCTAATTATATTAGTATTTCCTCCTTCATGATAGAGCGGGAATTTCTATAGAGTACAAGAATTTCTATTTGGGGCACTAAATGGTACAAGAAATAGAGTCAGTTCAGTTGGTCATTATTCACACAGCAGACAACAGACTAAACAGTCCTAAATCAGGCAACTGTTTTAGTAATGATAATTTTTGTTTTCCTTGAGTAATTTGAAAATGCTTCATAGAATGGAACTATTTCTTTCTAGCCAATTCCACCCATTCAACTGGAAGGGTGTTTGTGAGTTTACTAGTCTCTGGGATGGGGATGAGCAGTGGGGAGGCCGTGGGGAGCAGTGCCGGGTGACCTGCAGGCGGGCAAGTCTTCTTCAGAGGAGGAACAGCTCACCCACCGCCTGACTCCCTTCTGGGTTAGCTCACTCCACTCTTCTGTTAGGCTTTGCCAACCAGGCCAACCACAAGGATACATCCCTAGATCTTGGGTGGCCACAGTGGTTGAGAACATAGATACAGAAGCTAATTTTATTTGCTACAACAAGCAAGAAGGCTGAGGTTTATTGAGCAATAGTTGGGTTTTGTCAAACTTGCTTAAGGATTGCCTAAGACCAGCAAAATAAACATGGTAAGGATGAAGAATGACCAGTTTTTCACTCTGCTGTGTTTGGAGGCTAACGAAACTGTCATTGACAAAATTGCCCTGATGGGACGGTTTTTTTTTTAATCTGTGTGAAATATTTTGCTGAAGAGTAACTTGATTTTATTGTGAGTGATGAGTTCTGAGCATACCAGGGAGAGAAACAGTGAGAAAGCCACCTACAGAGGTTTTTAACCCTCTCTCCTGCTGCTGCTACAAAGATGTCATTGTTAGATTTATACCCAACAAAAAGACTCAGGGAATATTTGTGGAGTAACTGCTTATTTGTTTTATATATTATTATCATTTGTCTATGTATGACTCTTTTAAAAGTTAATTAAGTGATATGGTAAGTCCCTGTGAAATCATCACCCATGCCAGAACTGGAACCGAATCAACTTACATCAAGATCCAAGCACTTCTCTTTATTCTGTCTTCTTCTGTTACCCTCAGAGGCATTCATTATTCATTTCTTGTTGACTTATGACAATATATCACTCAGTTTTATTTATTTTAAAACTTTATATAAAGAGTATAATGCTATATGAAGTTTCTTGGAATTTGCCGTTTTCACTTAATATGATACTAAAATTTTCTGTGTTGTCGAACACAGCTGTAGTTCATTTATTTTCTCCGCTGCATAATCCTTCATTTCATTGACATATGCCATTTATTTATTTATTCTACCACTGATAGGTATTTTGTCATTTCCAATCTTTTAGTATTATGCCGTTCAATGCTATGAACTTTCTTCTCTTCCTCTCCAGGTATATATATGTGTAAGTATTACTCTTGAGTATATATCTAGGAATGGAATGCTGAGCTGAAGGGTATAAACACAGTCAACTTCTTTTTTTTTTTTTTTTTTTTTTTTTTTTTGAGACGGAGTCTTGCTCTGTCGCCCAGGCTGGAGTGCAGTGGTGTGATCTCAGCTCACTGTGAGCTCCGCCTCCTGGGTTCATGCCATTCTCCTGCCTCAGTCTGCTGAGTAACTGGGACTACAGACGCCCACCACTTGTACTTTTAGTAGAGACGGGCTTTCACCGTGTTAGCCAGGATGGTCTCAATCTTCTGACCTCTTGATCCACCCACCTCGACCTCCCAAAGTGCTGGGATCACAGACGTGAGCCACCGCGCCCGGCCTCAACTTCTTTTTTAGCTTATGAATTGTTTATTTCCGGAATTTTCCATTTAATATTTTTGAACCACAGCAACTAAGGGTAAGTAAAACCATAGAAAGTGAAAGCATGGATAAGGTGGAACTACTGTGTGTGTGTATATGTGTGTGTGTATATAGATACATGTATCTATATACATATATGTATATACTATATAAATGTATATATCTGTGTATACTCATACGTGTTTATAGATATCCATTCTGTGTAAACTAGACTATACATTCTTTGACACTAGGGAATGAAGCACAGTCAACTTTAAAATATAATGCCAACTGGCTTCCGGGAGTTGTATTTTTTATTTAAGAACAAGTCTTGTTTAATTCTTTAACAGCATGCAACAGATCTGTCATTTCTGGAATCTTGTGTGAATTGTGTATCACTTTGAGGGTGAGTGCTCAATGGGTTGTTGTGGTGGGCACATGAGGCTCTGTGGAGAACTTAGCAATGTTTTCAAAGAGGCCTTGCCACACACATGCTTTTGGAGTTTCAGTGACTCAGAAAGTTGTTTACTTTTGGCCCAAAGCCAGTGTCTTCTGGAGCTAGTGAGTGCTGCTTTGGATGGATTGGGATCAGCAGAGCATCTACCACAGAAATTCTGACAAAATGAGGGTTGGACCTGTGGGCAGCGTGAGCAACAAGGGCTTCTGGAAGCTTGGTCACCACAACTACTACTCTTTCACGTAGCTGAACTTCCTGCTTTCAGTTCACAGAGCCACTCACAGACTTGCCATCTGCTCTCACCAGGACTTCAGAGGGTCTCAATGCTGCTGTTCTCACAAGCTGTCAGGGATAAAATAACAGGAAACTTGCAAATTTGTCTTCATTGTTGCTTATGGTATGGTTAGAAAATGTATGAGTTAATATGGGAAATATAAAGATCTATCATAACCTCCTTTTTTGTAGGTGAGGCTACTTTTCCTTCCTTAATAGTTATCCTTCTGCTGAGGCCCCCTGTGGGAAATCTTTAGGGGACTTAATCCCTTTTTTTCAAACTTCCCTGGGCCAGTGCCCAAATGGTCTATATGTTTTCTGTCAAATCAAAGAAACCAGCTTTCTGGTTTTTCTTTATGGTTTCTTCCCATACAATTAACATCTTACAGTGCAACATGGAAATTTGAAATAAAGGCATACCATTGCACATCTAAGTTGAGATCTAGAGATGGTGGTTTGAAGTTCTAATTAATAGGAGAAATGGGATTGCTAACTTTGGCTTTTCCCAGGGATCCTTAAGGTCTGGGACAGATCCCCCATTGGTCTAGAGGGGTTAGGGTTAATTGTAGTTCTGCTTGGAGACAAAGGTACTAAAATGTTACTACTGGCTTTTTCAGTTATAAAATTTAAGAGTCTCTGCATGGTCTGTTCCAGGCATCTCCCTGAGCCAGGTCAAGGAACTGCCTTTAGGTCTCTTCCTCCCTTCCCCATCCCTTCTTTCTCTCATGCCTTCTTTTCTTCCCTGCCCTTCTTCCTGGCCTCTCTCTCACTTTCATTTCTTCTGACAACTAGTGGAGAAGCCAGAAGAAAACAATTAAGATGGTCATCAATTTGGGCAGTATTCTGTTCACACTTATTTGAGACTTGTTCTGTAGTATATGTGACCATACTCAGGACATAAAGGAAATAGAATAGTGAGCCAGAAAATTGTGATAAATAAAGGTGCTTCTACCCATATTTTGTTTACATTCTGGGTGGCACATGAGATTAAAAGCTGTGTGACTTTATAAATAGAATGAGGTAGATGACTAGTTTTTGCTGTACGTAAGGTCAACAATATCACTCAACAAGTAGCCAGCTCCTTGCCACACTCCCTTCCTTCATTCCAGTCACCTGTCTTACAAGCACAATCTAATTAGATCCTCATAAAAGTCTTACAAGGCACATATTACTGATGGTAGTGGAGGCCTGTCTGGAGCAGCTGCTGCCATGATGCTGGCTGCAGGGTGTGAGGCATGGCCAGTGCTGCGCACTCCAAAGAACCAGCAGGAGCTGGGAAAAGGTGGAAGCCCTGGCAAGGAAGGAACCTGGTGCTCCCCAGGAATGGCTGCAGTCATCCAGCTGTGGCTGTGGACCTGGGCATCCCTGTGCTCTTAGGGGCTGGGGTTGGGCAGGAGCCCTGCCCTTCTGAGTGTAGCTGCAACTGCCCAAGCCATGGCTACAGACCTGGGCATCCCCTCTTGGGGGACTGGGAAAAGCCCCTGGCCACCTGCAGGCTTGGAAGTGCCTGCTCCCACTACCTGGCCTCTCCCTACTCCCTGTACCCGCTCTGATCTTGGAGCAAAGTTGAGGCCGAGCCCAGGGGCTGTTGCAACCTGGCTGGGTGTGTGCACAATTGGGGCAGCACTGACACTCCAGCCCCCTGCTGCCTTGGCCGTCTCTGGGCTTTGGGCACCGATAAGCATGGGAGGGAGCCTGAGTGGGGGCTGAGGGTGGCTCTGCATGGGCCTCCAGGTCCCCCTCAGCACAAACAGCCTGGGTAACAGCAGGAGGCAGACAGGGTCCTGGGTGGAAAGGGGTGGGTCCCTGGTGAAGCCCTGCTTTCGAGCTGGGGAAGGCCTGAAGCCTGAGGGCCAGGCTGCCTGCCCCACAGACCAGAGTGGGAACTTACGGTACTTCTTCCAGGCCCACCCATGGCTGCCCACGGACCAATCAGCAGGTACTTCCTCCCATCTGAAACCCATAAAAACCCCAGACTCAGACAGATTCAAGGAGATGACAGGACAACCTGCCTGCAGAGAGGAGCTGCCCACTCCAGGTTCTCCTCTCTGCTGAGAGCTGAACACTCATTGGGACGCCCTCCCTGTGGAGAGGAGCTACCCAATGCAGGTCTTCTCTGAGCTGTTCTGTCACTCAATAAAGCTCCCCTTTGCCTTGCTAACTGTCCACTTTTCCATGTACCTAATTCTTCCTGGATGCACGACAAGAGCTCAGGACTCACTGAATGGTGGGGCTGAAAGAGCTGTAACACAAACAGGGCTGAAACACACCATTGCTCACAATGCTGTGGATGACAAGGAGAGAAGAGAGAAGGAGAGAAGAGTTGTGGCCCTTCAGGGAGCCCACACCTAGGATCTCCCCCAGCCAGGGCTGTGACACCCTCTTTGGGGCTCTGCGGTTCTTGGTGTCTTCAAGCTTCTGAGCACCACTGGATTCCCCAGTGCCAGCTATGGAAGCTGCTGATGGTACACCTGGGCTGGCACCTGGAGCTGTCTGCCCCACCCGCCACCAGCATGCCTGGCTGTGTGCAGTGACCGGACCCCATGCTCACTTACTCACATACCCCTTACCACTCCAGTCGCTCTTAGCAGGTATGGGATCCAGGCCAGTAGAGCGAGCTGAGTGCAGCCTGCCAGGCTAAGTGGGCAGGACAAGCCCAGCGGGCCTGAGGAAAACTTGGGCAAAGGTGCCATTAGCCCCGTGGCTTTCAGCTGGAAAAGCAACACCTCAAGAATCCTGTGACATTACTATAGTGGCCATTTTACAGATGAGGAAACCATGGCTTAGAAAAGTTAAGTACCTTGCCCAAAGTTACATATTTGGATAGAGAAGGAGGTATATTAACCTTAACTGAAAGCCTGGCTTGGCTAAGGTCCCTCTGAGTGACTCGCTGTTATTAGAATTAGCAGGAACGGGGGCCTAGTACGAGCTGATGGAGAAGAGGCTGATACTAAACTGAGGATTCTTTGAGCTACAAAAAGCTGGGCACGTGAGCTACAGTCATTGCCATTGGCAGCTGGAGTCCATCCCGATCCCAAGACTGGGACTCAAGCCACAAATGACCCGCTTCAGAGTGTTTCTTAATTCAAATTAGGAATACTTTGATTCAGTCCATAAAACAAATCCATTAAATTATGAATGTGGCTGTTCCATCTAAACAATCAGAAGTAATGCCTCTTTCACACTAAAGCACCTACTGCATTTTGAGGAATGAAAAATTGGCCTCTTAGCTAAATATATGACAGAATGTGATGTTTTAATGAAAACCTGGGTACAATCATTGTGAATCCAGTCCTTATCCTGAGCTCATAGTATGACCCAAACTCTTTTGGGTTCTATTCATATTTTGAGCTAAGTGTCAGAATTCAGGGCATGCCCATGGCAAAGGCTGGGCTTAGTCACAGCAACAATAGAAAACGCAGTTCCAAGCAAAAGGCAGGAGCAGGCGTGTTGCTGGCAGACAGCAGACTTGGCAGGCGGTGGCAGGGTACCTTCAGGAACTTTGCTCAACAGTCCAAGTGACCCCGAGAGTCCTATGAGAGAAGCTTGGAAAATTAGAAGAAGGGGGTCACATTTGATCAGTCCACTGTGTCTTCTGAGGAAAGGCCATCACGTGTTTTATGGGGAGGCTGGCACCCATGTTACCAGTTCCTGTGTTTCTATTAAATGTTACTGTTTAACAGAATAACCTTCCTGGTGCTGACTTGACCAACAAAAATAAATTTAACGAGATATTAAACTGTTGAGAGTCAAGTGTAGAAGAGGAAGTGGAAATTCTTACAACCGATTGCGACTATGTGTCTGAAAGCAAGGGGGCCAGGAGATTTGTATTTTAATTGCAAATTTAAAAATTCCCAATCTTGTGATTTTCTTCCAAAGCAGTTGTTACTCAGCTCCTAACACTTCTCATATGCTACACGTCTTTAATCACTCTTTTCACTTTTGCCTCAGGGAAGCAATATCCAATTTACGAACATGTTTTTTTTCTAAAAGATTATTTGTAAACTGGTTACTGGGAACTAAAAATACATTTATTCCATAGAAGTTATAATGTTGTAAACAGCAGTTAAAATCTCAACAGACTCTTCATACAGTAAAACTCATTAATAATAATATACAGCTATTGCTATAAGGAAGTGAGTTCCTCATTCTAATTCTAAATTGAGCCTCTACCTAATCAATTAACTCCTATGGGCTCGTCATTGTTCCAGTAAAAAATAAGAGAACAGGCCAGGCATGGCGGCTGATGCCTGTAATCTCAGTGCTTTGGCAAGCTGAGGTGAGAGGATTGCTTGAAGCCAGAAGTTCCAGACCAGCCTGAACAATACTGTGAGACCCTGTCTCTACAAACAATAAAAATTATCTGGGTGTGGTGGCACATATTTGTAGTACTAGATACTTGAGAGACTGAAGAAGGAGGACCCCTTCAGCCCAGGAGTTTAAGGCTGCAGTGAGCTATGATCGTGTCACTGCACTCCAAACAGAGGAAGGTCCTGTCTCTAATAAGAATAATAAAAATAGAACTATTCAAATCAAGAAATATCAAGTGTTTGTGTGGAATGCAACTGAAACTCAATATTATAATGTCACACAGAGTGGCATGAAGGCAATTAGGCCAGGGTCCACAGAAGAGGGTAACTTCAGCTAGGTTTTGAAAAATTATTCAGATTTGAATTGGTGGAGGAAAAAGGGAAAATCATTTTAGGTAAAATGAGTAAAAACATGGAAATAGGAAGAATGCTGGATGGAAAATGAGACGTGGTAATGGGGAGACGCTGGAGAAACTAAAGTTTTGTATGGAGAGTAGAACAGCCTTGGGATGGCTGAGCATTTGGACTGCCTCAAATAAGGAATTTGGAATTTAAGGAAAGAAGGTGTTTAATAAATATTTGTTGAATGAATGAAAGGATGTCTTATTTATATTACATTTTGGTTCCTAGCCTTCTTTCCCTCTGATTTATTTTATTTCACTGCCTTCTCCTGTTTCTTTCTTCTCAGGCCTCTTGAACCTTCTAGCTGTTTTTTTCCCAGCGTATATAAAACTTTCCCCATCTTCCTACACAAGTGAGCAGGAGCATTTCCATGATTCTTAATTAAATTCAGTAGTTTTCGGAAATCCTGCTAATGGGGTGTTAGTTACATCTCCATTTGCTGGCTCTTCCTTCCTATTACAGGCCTGCTCCTCTCCCTGCTGTGCGCCTGGGAGGGAGCGCACATGGGCGTCTTCAAGGTTTCTGAGCAGGCTGCTCAGCAGTGGGCTCCTCTGGCAGATTCCCAGCAACCCAGAGCCCTGAGGTTTTGCCCACATGCATGACAGATTTTATTTGATTTATTTGTTTATATATTTTTTGAGACAGAGTCTCACTCTGTGGCCCAGGCTGGAGTGCAGTGGCATGATCTGGGCTCACTGGAACCTCTGTCTCCTGGGTTCAAGCGATTCTTCCATCTCAGCACCCCCGAGTAGCTGGGACTACAGGCACGTGCCATTATGCCCGGCTAGTTTTTGTATTTTTTGTAGAGACAGGGTTTTTCCATGTTACCTAGGCTGGTCTCAAACTCCTGGGCTCAAGTAATCCACCCACTTTGGCTTCCGAAAGTGCTAGGATTACAGGTGTGAGCCACCACACCTGGCCTTATATCTATATTTTAATCAAAACAATCTCCATGAACTTTATAGCTGGATCTGAATTCCCACTCTTAGAGAGTCATTTGTTTCCTTTAGGCCAGAATCCAGTTAAAAGTAGAAACTTATGTGGGTAAAGCCTTATTGTTCATTCAATGCTGAATGTGAATGGGTTTGAGGTCCTTTGAGTCATTAGAGCTTTGAGAAACATTCTCTAAGGAGTTGCTCTCAATCTCGGGAGCTGTAAAAAACATACAGATTATTGGGCCCCACTCTTGGGGATTCTGATTTGCTAGGTCTGGTGTATGTCCTGGGGATTTGCCATCCATGGCAGATAGAAACTCCCTGCATGATTCTGATCCTAGTTAAAGCTGTAGAGCCGCTGATTATAGCACAGTGCCTTTCCCTTAGCAGAGAATTATTGTGTGGCTCGCCTAAGCCCGAATGGGCAGGCAGGCCTGGGTAAGATTCAGCTGTGGGGGCTTGTTTTGAAATGGGGCTCTGTGTTAAAATGGGAACAGTCTGTATGGAGAGTTTTTGGCCACTTTGGGCTACTCACTTGGGAGATGATGTCTGCTGTCGTTGGGAAAAGGGGGAGATTTTTTCCCACTTCAGAGGCTTCCGTTGGGTATGCCAAATTGAGTTTGTTTAGGTTCAGTGCTGTGCAGAGCAGCTGGGGATAGGAGGAGCTAGCAGCTAGCAGCCGGCTCTGAAGTTAGCATTCTGTGTGAACACCTAGGTACCTGCAAGCCAGCAGCTTCAGTGTCTTTTGTGATACCTCCTCTCTGGGAAGTTTCTACCTGTTGGCTATTGTGCCCACTGTTTCTACAGTGGTCCTGTCATCAGGGCCTTTTCTGAGGCTTGTGGCCCTCAAATTTTTCCAGTGTAGAAATAGATTTCCCCAGTATAGAAATATTTGGTGGGGGAAGGAAATTTTGAATAAAATTACTCTGTAATCTCCCTGGCGATGGCCTTTGACATGGCCTTTGTCTGTTTAATTCACCCACAATATTCATATAGCAAACATAAAAGCAATAATGGTCCTCTTTCTGGATCATTATAATTTGGAAGGTTTGCCCAGGTTGGGTGTAGACGAAGGAAAGGAATGATAATTTAGAGCAGATGTGCTATTCTTATGTAACCTGAGCTTGAGGTAGTACAGGAAAACTTTGGAATTATTCAGGCCCTGAAACTGCATCTCTGAAAGTTCGTTTTCCTGACAGCCACCTTCCTTCCTCTTCCTACTCCATTCCCAGCCCATGTTCAGGAGAAAAGGCAATCACTGTAAACCAAGAGAAAATTCACCCAGGGATGCCAAGAGAAAATTCACCCAGGGATGGTCATCAAAGCTGGGTGTAGTTTCTGCCTTTTGCCCCAGCTGCAGGGTTGGGGGGCATTGGTATGGCCGACAAGGTGGCCCCCGAGAGATGTCATACCTTTGCCATTCTCCTTTTTCTAATCAAAGGGCTAGGTCCTTCCATTTGTGCTCTTTTAAAAACACATTCCTCTAGGGGTTAGGGGAGACATTCCAAACTACCCTGGACTCTGGCATTTTTGTCACCGTATCCCAGCATATGTCCAGGGTCTTGGCACATAATGAGTGCTTTGAATTATTTGTTGAGTAGATGGTGATGACCATTCTACATTCTGGTTTTGGTCAGATGAAGGCTGCTTATTTTTCCACTTTATAGATACTGAGGTTTTTTCCTTATCTCATCCATAACCTTCATGCCCTGCCCATATCCCTCAAAGGCCATCTTTGAGCCCTTGGAGGTGGAATAATACTTTATATTTTATTCCATCACATCCCTTATTCTCTCAAGATTATCTTTTTTACTCCCTTTTACTTTTGGTCATCTATGTAGATGTGTGTAGCTATAGCTCATTGATTTTCTCTGCTGCCAGTCTTCCATGAGTGGAATCATTGGGTCATAAGTATATGTATCTTCACCTTTACAAAATTATGCCAAATGGTTTTCCAAAGTGATTGTATCCATTTCATTCTGTTCCAATTATTTAATGTGCAAATGACCCCAAGTTGGGTGGATTAAAACACCAATTTTATTTTGCTCATAAGGTTGTGGGTCATGAGTGTGGGAGGAGCTTGACTGAGCAGCTTGTCTCTAATCCATGTAATGTAAGCTGAGGCTGCTGACATGAAGGATCCACACCTACCATGGCTTCATCACTCATATCCACATCTTGGTGCTCTTTGGTTTCTCCACATAGCATCTCATCCTCCAGGGCCTGCCCACATGGCTTGGGGTTAAGAATGGTGGCCTCAGGGTAGTCTGACTTGCTACGTATGGTGGCTCAGTGTCCCAAGAACAAATGTTCCAAGTGTTTGGAAATGAATGCTGTCAGTCTCTTAAGGCCTGGACCTAGAAGTTTCCATAACATCATTTCTGCCACATTCTATTGGCAAAGGGGTCACAGGTCCTGCTGAGAATCATGGGGGGGAGGTATAGATCTCCCACATCTTATTGGGGTAAATATGATAGAGAACAATAATTTGTGGTTGTCATTTTTTATCTGCCATACATTCTCTGCAGTAAAATATTGAAGTTCTTGTTGCTACACACCCTTGTTAACAACTATTATCAAACTTAAACATTTTTGCCTATCTAGTGACATGAAAAAATAGGAAGAATATTTTTGAACACCATTTATTGAATATTTACTATGTGCATTTACAGGCATTGGGCTAAATGCTTTTTATTCCCTGCCCTAATTTTAATCTTAACAATAATCATGTGAAGTAGGTACTATTACCCTCAGATAGGTTAACTAACTTGCCAAAGGTCATCTAGCTCATAGGTGTAGATTTGAACAGAGATTACCTGACTTCCAAGCCCATGCTTTTCACGTTTCCTTTTATCCCAAGGAGTGAGCTGAGATGATGATTTGAGACAGGGGCAGGACCATAAAGGAAATGTAAAACTATTGAGCCATGATGATTCCATAAAATATAAAGTAATAGGAAAGAAAATATAATTTTAAAATGTTTATTCATTTCACTCGGGGGTGTGATGTCTCCCTTTCTCTATACCAAGCATTAAAAAATATTTGACTCCAAAAGTAAAAACAAAACAAAGCAAAACAATGCAACAGTCTGCCATCCCCAACCCAAAACTTTTTAGTGCTTTATAGGAATTGGTACTAGTTTTCAAAAAGGGGCTGGAGCTGACCTCAACATACACAGAGCATGACTGAAGATGCAGATACGCTTCTTTTATCCAAGTCAAGGCAACATTGCAGCTTTCGTGGTTTGACTAGCCCAGAAGGAAAGGATGAGAATATTCCCTGCACAGTAGGTTTTGGATAACACTTTCCTTACAGCCTAAATTGGCGTCTCATTGATCAATTTTCTATTCTTTGCTGTCCTTTTCTCAAAGAATAACAACAAAGCTGCATGCATGAGCATGTCATCCACCAGCCAGATATTTACAGCGAACAAATCTACTTTTCCATAGTGTGAGGATTTCCAGGGCAAGTGCCCAAACCTCACAATATCACATGCAGCCTTCTTGTGGTGATAGAACTTCATGACCTAACACATTTTTGTGTCCTGTTTTATTCCTGATATGGATTCCCTCATCCTTGAGGAAAATAGGTCTTCTTGGTACATTTCAGAAATAACTCATGAGTTCAAATCATAACTGATTTCCATGGCCACATTAGTTGCTTAAGGCCTGGGGTCTCAGATTCCAAATGACTCGGAATAATTTTTTAGATTATTTCTTCCCTAAACTTCAATCCCTCTCACGGACTGAATTAACCTTCTTCATCCTTTCCTCAACCTGTTCTTTTCCAGGTAAACTTCTTGGTTTACTTTTCCTGCTCTGAGCACCCTTTGAGGAGTCTCAGTGTGTTTTCCTTACATTTATTGAATTTTATCTTTTTTTTGTATAGATAGAAAGATTTATTATAAGGAATTGGCTCATGCAGTTATGGAGGATTGTATATTGCGTTTCATTTTTACCAGTGTCTGTTTCATTATAAATTAGTATTTCTAGGCTTTTACATTTTTCTATTGTTTTCAGTGTTGCTCAAAGTGATTAGAGTTTTATCTATAATATTTGGCCAGGTTTAAATATCTCCCCAAAGGGATGACATGTGGGTTATACATGGGATCATTCATCTTTGTTTTCTTGTCTTTTCTATCCTCAAGAAGTTTGGTTTAGTGGTTCAGTAGTTTGGCTTCATTTTCTGCTGCCCTGTTATTAGTTGAAAGCTGGACTCAAGAAATTATGATCACAAGGAAAATCTCTAGCTGCTAGTACCATACACACAAATTATTGACTTAATATAGCAAAATTAGAAAACCTTTAAATATTTCATGCAGAATGTTATTTAGGATCTATTAATATATTTGCGGTTTAAAAAATAACAGAACTAAAAGGAAGAAAATTTGAACTTGGAGATAACATACTACCCACTTGATTGTAGGGGACACGAATTCCACATGGTGGTATTCTCGGGTCTAACAGCTCTCCTCTCCTAGATGATTAAACAACCTTCTTAGTTCTTAGCAATAGATTTTCAATTGTGGTGAGCTTTTGTGGTGACCTTTAATGGTGACCATATGACACGGAGTCAGGGAGGAGTATGCAGATGTCTCTTGTGGAAGTGATGATGTCAGTGAAGTGTGAAAATGTGTCTGCTTCTTTCTTAAATCAAAGCCAGCAGTCACTTAAAAGATGCATCAATGATCAAGAGCTCTAAACTTAACTTTATGTTAACATTAATAGGAATAGAACTTTTGGTTCTACTTAGCCTGGGTAAAATGCCTGATAAGCTTTTCTAGGAAAATATCTCTTACTGGGAACACAAGTAAATTGTGCAAAGGGATATCGTCCTATTTTTCTATATTGAACCCGAAGTGTGTCCTAGACAATCTGTAGGAATTCCCCTTGCTCCAAAATTCTATGATCTCGGGTAGAAATGAAATCTTTAGCCTGAAACGTAGAGTTAGAATCTGAAGAGCCCATTTTTTCCTCCTTTTGGCTTTTCCAGTTTACAATGATTGTCAGGTGCCTTCTTTTTAGACTTTCAGGGATGTTCAAAACAAAACATGACACAACAAATTGTTCTTTCTCCACAGGCATCATTGGTCTCCACAGGCTATTGTGGGTGAGAGATGATTTAATTAAGAATCGGGCACCTATAACATTGGGGAAACAAGATCTTTGTGTAAAATGTGTTCCCAAGGGGAGTTCCGGGAGGGATGCTGGAACCAGGACAGCTTGAGATCCCAGACACCGCACTCATCTGCCATGAGTGCTCCGGCAAACGGGCTGTTGCTTTTCAGTCTCCTCCTCCCTTCTATTCAGACTGCCTCTGTCTTTTTTTTTTTTTTCTTTCCTTTGAAAGGCTATGAATGATTTATTTGTCTTTGCTTTAAAAGTCATGCCCCATTATGTTTATAATACGATATACCACATATACCTAAATAAAATACAATTAAGAGCAAAATATATGTTTGGCCAATTTGAAAATTCTTTATATATCTATATATTTTAGAAATATAGATGAGATAGTCAAATGTCAACAGATATTTAATTTATTAATACAGGTACTCAATTATATTTAAAAGAACATCTTAATATTAACATATTATTTTTCCACTCTGTTTCCTGAAATGATTTTATTCAAACACTACCTGTGTTTTTTTCTTGACTTCTATTTGAGTCATGTAACATGACTTTCTAGTCGCATTCGACTCACTTCCAAGTTGTTTGGGAAACAGCATTTTTGAATCCCTATTCAATGTGGTAACAGGAACTGCTGTGCCAGGCCAGAAGGACTTATTTGGTCAACATTAGGTGGTTGGCTTTTCATTGTCATGTAGGCATATATTTGTGATCATCAAAATGTCACCACTTATTATGTTGCTTTTAAAAGTTATTTTAAAATGTGTGTTGCTCTATTTTTAACTACATTTGATAGTTGCAAATATAAATCTTAACCTTTATGAATAAATCACTGAATCCAGGTTAAATTTCTCATTTCCTTTTTTACCTATATTGACATCTATAAGAACCCCAAGCAAGCATGGATTGAGGTTGTTTTAGGCTTGTATGCTTTTCCCATGAGATACTTTAGTTCAAAATAAATTACTTCAAAAAAAAAAAAAAACTTCTTTGTGAGATTTTGTCAGGCAACTCATTTTATAAGGACAGAAAATGTTTGCCTTACATTAGGGCATTAGAAATATAATGAAGTGAGTTCCCTAACAAGAGATAGAAGGTGTATTAGTCCATTTTCACACTTCTATAAAGAAATACCCAGCCGGGCATGGTGGTTCACTCCTGTAATCCCAGCACTTTGGGAGGCCGAGGTGGGTACATCACCTGAGGTCAGGAGTTTGAGACCAGCCTGGCCAACATGGTGAAACCCCGTCTCTACTAAAAAAAAAAAATGCAAAAATTAGCCAGCTGTGGTGGCAGGCACCTGTAATCCCAGCTACTCGAGAGGCTGAGGCAAGAGAATCACTTGAACCCAGGAGGCAGAGGTTGCAGTGAGCTGAGATCACGCCATCACACTTCAGCCTGGGGGACATGAGTGAGACTTCATCTCCCCGCCCCCCAAAAAAAAAAAAAAAAGAAAAAGAAAAAGTAATACCCGAGACTGGGTAATTTATAAAGGAAAGAGGTTTAATGGACTTACAGTTCTGCGTGGCTGGGGAGGCCTCAGGAAACTTACAATCATGGTGGAAGGCAAAGGAGAAGCAAGGACCTTCACAGGGCGGCAGGAAAGAGAGAGAGAGCATGAAGGAGGAACTGCCAGCATATAAAACCATCAGATCTCATGAGAACTTACTATCATGAGAACAGCATGGAGGAAACCCCCCAATGATCCAATCATCTCCCTTCAGGCCCCTCCCTCAACACCTGGGGATTATGGGGAGTACAATTCAAGATGAGATTTGAGTAGGGACATAGAGTCAAAACATATCAAAAGGACTACAAGAATTCTATGTTTCTATTTAATATGCCCATTTTATTTGTATAATATGTGGAAGTGCTTGTTAATCCATTTTCTTTTCCTACTTTCTACTTAAAGGTAAGGCTGATAAACCAGGGGTTGAAGCTTGGAGAAGGCCCCTCCCCTTGCTTGTTGTTTGTCTCATGGGTACATCCAGAAATCCTCTTAGAAAACAGACAGGAAGGATTATGTTTGCTGATCAAACCCTTTGAATGAACCTCACACTTTGGACAGAGAAAGAAATCAGATTATGTTAAAACACTTTTAAGCATTGAAAAGATCATGAATGATGAAAGCCCAGTGGTATACCTGTCAGGGTGCATGAGATGTCAGTGGTGTACCTGCATGCTGCTTTCGAGTGACCTTGGACATTTCTTAATACAGTCCTTGCCGTCATTGTCATCACTGTCATTATTGTCACCATTACTATCTTTCCCTGATTACTTGCTGTGCCAAGGACTGCACATGTTGATTTTCACAAATCATTTCTCTTGGTTCACACAGTTAATGATCCAGCCTGGCTGTGGTTGGAAAGTTTGGAGAGGAAAACAGTTTTATGTAATAACTGTCTTACACATCTTGGTAGCTTGTTTTCAGCCCCACTTCAATCTTTGAAAGATTAAAATCCATAAGGTTGTGAAGGAAACTAACCTTAAGCAAAATGACAAAGTGGGACAAAGAGGTTTTTCAGTCTTTTTCATTCTTTTCATCTTCCCCTTGGCAGCATTCCCAGCTCCAGGACCATACTTTCTTTGACCTTCCCCCTTCCTCTTTTACTCTTGCTTTCTTTTGGGATTCTGCCCCCTGTTAAGGCTAATTTGAGGCAATTAAATTAGTCTAAGATTGAAATTTTGAAGGCTTTGGCTTGAAGCTTGGATTTCTCACTTAAGAACTGTGTTATCTTGAGCCAATCATTTAAGCTTTCTAAGCCTCAGTTTTCTTATCTATGTTGAAAGTGGCTGTGTGTGAATTAAAAGAGATAATGTATGTTGCTGAGGCTAAAGTGTGATTACGGTCCCACATATTATTTGCATTTTAATGTGGCCTTCAATCGAGAAGTGTCTGAATTGGAGAATTTGAGCTATAGAAGTCTGATGAGGGAAATAGGTTGTATGTTTGAGGAATAGGTTTGAATGCAGGGCTACCTGGACCCCTAGAATAATTTGTGGTTGAGAGGTCATGTTTGTTGCCTATTGGCATCTGCCCCCATCTTCTTAATTCCTCAGATTAGAACAACAGACACTGTAAGCCCAGGAGAAGTTGTGTAGGCCCATACGGTGTAATGGAAAGGTGAATGGTCTTGCCCAATATTGCACAGCTCGCTAGCGTCAGAGCTGGGGTGAGAGCCATTTGTCATCACTCCCAGTAGTGGAGTTGGCAATGTTTAGTCTGAAGGAAGCCTGTTAAATTCCATTTCCTCCTAAGAGTTCCTAACGGAAGCTTTTAGATACCTAATGCTTACTTTTTTGTGCATCCTCTGTGTGGAATGATTTCACAAGAGTCTTAAAAAGGGATTCATCTGGACCTGACAGTCCCAAAGCTGGTTAGGACTGCACCAGGTGGAGATTAGCATCTCTTGGACTCCAGAGACACTGCCTGAGGTCCCAGATATTCAAGGAATTGGGGAGAGCTCTGTGAATGAATTCGGTGGATTTCTGAAGTTGTAAACTGACTTTCACCTGAAGACTCTTGTCTGAGGCTCTTAACATTTTTATGTTGAAACACTCCAAGCATGTAGTAAAGAATTAAATAAAAGTAGTGAACACTGAACTCACCACAGCTTCTTAAATCTTTCTCTTTTTTTGCCATTTAACTTCTTTTTTTTTTTTTTTGAGATGGACTCTTGCTCTGTCACCCAGGCTGGAGTGCAGTGGTGCGATCTTGGCTCACTGACAGACTCTTGCTCTGTCACCCAGGCTGGAGCCTGTGGTTCACTGCAACCTCTGCCTCTTGAGTTCAAGCAATTCTACTACCTCAGCCTCATGAGTAGTTGGGACTACAGGTGCCTGCCACCATGCCTAGCTCATTTTTGTATTTTTAGTAGAGATGGGGTTTCACCATGTTGGCCAGGCTGGTCTCAAACTCCTGACCTCAGGTGATCCACCCACCTCGGCCTCCCAAAGTGCTGAATTACAGGCATGAGCCACTGCGCCAAGCCTCATATCACTTTTTAAAGAAATAAAATGAAACAAGTACTGAAGTTTTTTGGTTTTTTAAAATCTATGATCCTTCAGTATTCTTTCCCCATAGAAACCATTGCTCTAAATTTGGTGTTTATAATTATTTTTGCATATTTTATACTTGACTTATGAATCTGCAGACATAAGTACTTATCCATGAGTAGTATAAGTCAGGTTTTGCATGTTTTAAAAATTTATCTAAATAGTATCAGACCATATGATTTCCATACCTTGCTTATTTTGTTTAACATTATGTTCTGGAGATTTATCCATGTTGAGACATGTAGCCTATAATATTTTAATGGCAATAATTTACCTGGTAGGGATATTCAACTGCTTATTTGCCACTTTTTGGTTGCTCACCTGTCTCACTATCTTCATACTACATTTTAATCTCCTCTCAATCATTTCATTTTGTGACTTCTTCAGAGTTGTGCAGTGAACCACGGTTCACTATTACGACATAAAAATGCAGGTCACTGCACAGAATCTAAAGGTGTGCATGTAGGGTTTTGAATGGTACTAATGTGGCATTCCATTCTGGATGCTGCAAGGGCCACCTCTAAGCTTTGAGTAAGAAATCTGTTTTTGCAATGCTAGTTTTCATTTCTTCTTAAGGCATATTGAAAGCAGATCTCAGAGTGACTTTAGGGTTGTATTTTGAAAGAACATTTATTTTTTAAACAAACTATCATTCCCCACTCCCTGCCTGCCATTCTTGTGTTTCCTTTATCCAGCTTGGGATGAGGCACAGTTAAATCCTGATTGTTGCCCAGGAGTTTTGTGCTGATTTATCTTTTATTTGCCCCATATTCTTGAAAATCCATTAAAAAAGAGGGATGAAAAGGGATTGTAAAAGGTTAGTGTGGTTATTTCAGGGAGGAATGTTAGGAAAGACGATCTCCCCTCTCTATGACCCCTCAGAGCCTCCCTCTTCTCCTCATCCTGCCTGGCTCCCTGGTATACCCCTCCCTGAGCAGCATGGCTCTGTCTCCACAGGTCCCCTTCTGTCCCTCCTTGTTCTCTTTTCCTGGATCCTTGAGCTCCACTGAAGCCATTCCATCTGGTCATGGGACATCTGTGATTTCAGTCTAATGACATTTTGTGAGGCTGGGATCCTGTGTCCCAGCACTCTTTGGGGAGAGCTATTTCCAGGAAGGCGAGGGCCTGTGGGCAGTGAGGCAGACAGCACAGCTGCAGGGGACAGCGTGGACAAAACTAAACCCTCCCACAGTGAGTGCATATTATCAATGTAAATATTGATCTCCTTTTTTAAATCCTCAAGGGACCCCAAGGAGAGGGCTGTGTCTCTGGAAACTTAACTAGGCAAAAATTGGTATTATGGTTGGAAATGAAGCTGGCCAACGCAAGGAGCTTTGAGCTGAGAGGGTCACAGAGAGGTCAAGGGGAAGGGAGCTGGGGGAGTGAAGGGGCTCAGATGAAATATTTCAGGGATTGTAAGCTTTTAAATAAATATTCCCGCCCCTACCCTTGGCTTATCAAGCCATCCTAAGCTTTTGAAGTTCACTGATCTTGCCCCCCTTAAACTCCCTGTGTTCCAGTCGGTAGCGACTGGATCAGCTTTTGACTGTCACAGTGTCCCAGAAACAAGGCAAATGAACGCTGGGAGGCTTGTTATCAAGAGGGCAGTATCTGTGAGGGCCTGGGGCCTGCTGAGAAAGTCAAAGTAAAGGTGGGTGCCCTTCTGACCTCTGGATCGGATCACCTCTCTTGTCTTCTGTCCTAGTGCTTAATTAAGGACTGGGGTGCCCTGGGGGCCCTGGCTGCGGTCTCCTAGGTTTCTCTTTCTGGTACAAGCTAATTATTTATGATATTTCATTTAAGATGTTCATTGCTTAATTGCAAAATTATCAAAACCAAAACAGTAATAACCAGGCATGATGAGCTGGAGGTAAAGTGGTCATAGGATTGAAAATGTTTGAGAATAATAGTTTTCAAGTGTTTCCTGCTGGCCACGTGGATGCCACAGCCTATCTCAGGACATGGTGAATGATATCAAAGAAGAGTTAAAACTTTCTGAACACTCATCATGTGTCTCATACTTTGCTAAACTTCTATATGTATTCTCATTTCATTTTTCCTTATCTCTGTTTTATAGATAAGACTGAGGCTTAGAGAGATCCAATAATTTCATAGCTGATATATGGAAGAATCAAGATGTAAACCCAGGTCTGAAAGGATCTGAAGTGTATTATTTTTTGTTTGTTTGTTTGTTTCTGTTACACCATCATAGTGTGGGCCACACATCTGTGTGTGGCATACAGCATACAATATTTTTCAATTTGGTGACTTGAGGATGCCAACCAATTTAGAAATTGCTTTTCTTATATTAGTGTTCAATACAAAGTCCACAGGGCTTATGATATAAAATTAGGAGGAATCTTTGGGTGTTCTTTTTTTTCCTAGTCAAGCTGACCACTTAAATCATTTGTTCATTCAATATTTATTAGGTGTCTAGTCTGTGCCAGATACAGTGCTAAATGCTAGAGAAACAATGGTAAGCATCAGCAACTATGGACCTGGGCCCGTGGAGCCAGAGTCAAATGTAATCAAATAATTACAACAATGTGGAGTTTCTCTTGGGATAAGTGCTGTGAAAAGAGAGGCACAGGGCATGAGTGTTCATGGTATGTGGAAGTGAGTGGTCTGAAAGGTCAGGAAGGCTTCCTGGGAAGCAGTGCAGGAGCGATGTGCACATGGAGAGACTCCGTGACTATTGGAGCTAGATGAAGCCTTCTGGCACTGCCTTTGGCTGCTCAGCGGAGGAGCACCCATTGGGCAGGTAGCGTCCTTGGATTTGGCCTGTCACTTGGGATCACCTCTTTGGCCTCGAGAAAAGATGCTCCAGATTATGGGAAGTCCAGGCCCTTTTGGGGAGTCAACCAAGCATTTCATAATTCAAGTACAACTTAGCATAGAATGCCCAGGAAGCAGGAGGCTCCCACTCGTCCAGCCTAAAAATGGACCTGAATATCTCCTATTTGTTGGACGGTGGTTATAATAGGGACTAGCAAGGTTTATCTTATAGAAAGTCAGTCCCTAGAATAATCTGTATTTAGGCTTCATGAAGATACATACAGTGACGTTTCTTCTACACAGAACAGCACTCACGAAGTCCTAGAATCTTAACGGTGGAAGGACGTTAATGAATGTTAATGGAGAAGGATCATATTTGGGTCCAGCACCTTGTTCGGTAATGAGGAAAATAAAGCTCAGTGGCCAGATTTATGTGGCTAGGCTCACTGATGTATTCACTCTCCTGGGTGCTGTGGCCACTAGAGGTGATCAAACTATACAAGACGCCTGCCCTCATTAAGGTACATTCTAGGGGGTCTCCAGTTTCCTAGTTCCAGTCCAGTTCTCTTTTATGACATATTCACTTTCCAGACCTTACTCCTCATTGGAAATGAGTTCTCCTTGGGGCAAACAGGCATTCTTTTGATTAATGGCCCTCCTAAAATTTGGAGCCCAGAGTTAAAATAACCAAGCAAATGTCTGTAAGAACTTTCTGTGGCTGAACGATGCCAACATTTTCCTTAATTAACATACGGTTGCTTTTTCAGAAAAGGAAGCATTATAGCCCCATGACAAAGCTGTGCTCCGTGTTGACTCGTACTATCGGCTACTATGGGCTTTAGGTGGGGGATCGTTAAGAAAATATTGCCACGTGTGGTGGCTCACGCCTGTAATGGCAGCACTTTGGGAGGTTGAGGTGGAAGGATTGCTTGAGCCCAAGAGTTTGAGGATGCAGTGAGCCATGATCATGCCACTGCACTATAGCCTGGGCAACAGATTGGGACCCTGCCTCAAAAATAATTATTTTTTAATTTATTGCTTTTTTATTGCATCAACATATTAATTTTTAATTACTGTTTTTGTTTATTATTCTTAGGATAAGGGTAATAGTCTCCAAGCTGAAGGCTGAAAAATCATCTATTTCTTCTTATCATCATTGAGGCCTAGAATCTTCTTTTCAGATAACTTTTTCATTTCATTATTTCTGTGTTAAATGGAGAATTAGATATTTTTCTCTATAAATAGTTATCCCTGAAAAGTAGTATGTACCTGCTAAGTGATTGTCACCAGTTTTAAATTAATTTGCTGTTTTCAGTGGATGACTTTCCTAGTGATGCCACATATATTTTAATAGCTGATGACCCTTTAGTGTCAGAACTAGATACCTGGATATCTCAAATCGATGTAATGTTAGCCTGATGATAATAATAATAATAGTGACATAGTGCTTGCTAGGAGTTAGAATCTGCTTCAACCACTTTAATATAACTCATTTTCATTCTCACAATAATTCATGGAAGGATGTATTTTTTTTTTTTCATTGTACACATGAAGAGGCTACAATAGAGGTTAAGTATCAGTATGTTGAAACACCACCTTTAGTTTTACAATAACTATGTAATTCCTCACTTTACTCCCAAATCTTCACTAAATATGCTGAACTCATCTCCAGGGTAGTCATTTGTTGTGCAAACTCACATTGATTTTTCAGTCTCTCAAAGTCAGAGCTGATAATGACTTTGGCCACCAACTGGTTCGACTGCCCCCCACCTCGTGACTCTCTTCACCAGACTTTTCAGGGAAATCAAAAGCTTCAGGTAAAAGCCCCAGCATACTCTTCACCCTGCTTGAGTCGCCTTTCATCTGAATCTCTCTAATGATAAGCTCTTAATGAGCTGATCTTCACAATTGAAATTCTGGCTTTGTTTTGCCATATATTGTTGTGTTGGCACTAAGGGAGGTCACTTAGCACATGAAAACACCCCTTACCCCCTTCCAGGCTACAGACTGTGACCTATTTTATCCAGTGAGGCTGCTGGCTTTTGACACGGAGTGATGGATGGACGGGAGGGATTCTGAGGTCAAAAGTTCTGCTTCCTTGCTGCTCAAAGTGTGGTCCAGGAACCAGGCAGCATGGGTATCATCAGGAAACATGTGGGATATGCGCACACCCAGGCTCACCCCACACTTACTGAATCAGGATCTGCATTTAACAGCATTGTCATTAACATTTGAGAAGCAGTGTTCCACTCTACAGTCCAGAGAATGAAGATTGCTGAAGTCCATTTTAGGATTTTGCCCCTTTTCACTGGTGTTTCTCTCCTGTATTCTCATCCCCAAGTGTCCAGAACAGATCTTGGCTTTTGGTAATTTTTCTCTGATTAATATGCATTACTATAAGTCTTATGAATAAAAATAAATGTTCCCTTTTGGGTTTCACACCTGTTCTTGCTTCATGAAGTGTAATGTCTCCAGGCAGCTTACGTTTAAAAAACATTCTGAAGTGCTGTGTGTGTTTCACAGTGTGACACCATTTATTTCTCTGAAGTTTTCAAGAAATAGTATTCCTGTTTTCCCATGCTTCATATTGGTTGAAAAGAACAGTTTTCTTTTCATAAGCTGACTACCATACAGCTGCTTTTGATGTGAGATTAGAACAAACATTGCCAAGCCAAATTGTTTTGCTTTGAAGTCCTGTAATTGCAGCGTGATTTTGACTAGATGTATTTCTTATCTACACAAACCGACAGTTAATACTTCATTGGGAGCATTCTACTGTCGTGAAATGTTTGGAGTAGCACTTACTTATCAAATTATTTATTTATTTTTCAAGTGGAAAGGCATATATTACATCTTCATTATGTTTTTAAGTTCCCAGGATTTAAGTGGGAGCCCTCAGGTGTTGGTTTTAAATTTAATTTTAATTTTATAAAAGAAAATGATTGTACTTATTGCATGGACCAGGCCAAAAGGCACATAGCAAATTATCATAGGCCTGAGGCTGGAAGAGTTTAGGATTTAGAAACAACTTAACTGTGGATAAGAATTCTGAAGAAAATCCAAGTTGCCTTTTGGAATGTGGCTGTAATTTTGTAATGCAGGCATTTGTTAAGCGCCTACTGTGTATATCGTCCTGGGTTGCTCTGTCTCTGGAGAACATATACCCTAGATCTTCTGGAACAGTCTTAATTTCATTTTTTCATGGCCAGATCACATGTCTGAATTTTTGGTCCAGCACATATGGTTCACAACAGGGGAAGCAAAGAGAGCAGAAGGTGGAGGACCTGCCTCTCAGTGAGGAGTCATGAGGCCTGTGTTTCTTACTCAGACCAACCTCTTGCTCTATCTGGTAAGTGTAGGAAATGGCTGAGAAAGCACGCTGGGCTGGGAAAAGATTATGCACATGAAAGAATTTTTAGGGAACCCTACCCCCCAGCACCCCCCACCACCTCCTTCAATCTCACCCCACCTCAGAAGAATTTAGTTATCTGCAAAGCTCAATTATAGGGCAAATTAAACCTCCATTGGCCTTTGGACCTGGAGATTTTTCCAAACAAATTGTGCAGTCAGTGAATCAGCCATTAGGCAATAAAGTGCACACAATAAAATATTTTCGTTGGTTTTATACACAAGACTAACAGCTCAAACTTGCCTGATTTTATAGCTAATTTAGATTAGGCAGAACAAGAAGTTTAAGGTAGTATATTAACAGAAAATTGCAATCATTTTTTAAAACAATGTACTTTCAACTTTTTTTCACATTCATACCCTCCAAATAATCCCTATCTCTTTAAAAAACAAAACAAAACAAAACAACTTCCACCCCCAAATCCCTATAATTGGTTACATACAGCAATAATACTTGCTTTGAATTTATTCTTATCAGGTTGGTGTAACAGTAATTGTGGTTTTTGCAATTACTTTTAATGGCAAAAACAGCAATTACTTTTCACCAACCGAATACATTTATTTCTTCTCTGTAGTCTCTAGTGGAGGTGCTAATGAGTTGAACAATAAGGGAGATTCACTTGCTGGTTTCCTAGCAAGAATCTGAGAGTGAGGAAATTAACTGGGCCCTGAGTCTCTGCTTTTCCATATATTGTGTGTTGAAAGGCAGACTACATGTGCCCAGTTGGCTTGAAATGTTCAAAACAAGAAGGTCAGGAGCTTCCAGTGTAGACAGTGTCTTCGCTCTCCTTTTGAGACGTCGTTGTTCTACTTCTTTGCAAAGTCATTTGTCATGGGTCTTTCTAGCCCAGACTTGGAGGAACACTGTAGCATCCTTCTCAGAAGGAAATGGGCTCCGTCAGCGTGCCATGGAGGAAAGGGAGTGTGCTAAGGAGCCAGACATTGGTGTCCGCGTTGTGGCTTTACTACTTTCTCCCTCTACAACTTTGGGTAAGTCTGTTAAACTCTATGAGCGCCAATTTCCTCATCTGTAAAATGGGCACAATAAAACAGATTTCATGGGCTCACTATATTAAATGGGAGAACATATATCAATGAAGCTAGGCAGCTGCAAAGAAAGTACTCAAAGGTTATTAATTATTAATTAATAATTAATTATTATTTTTTGAGACTGGATCTCACTCTGTTGCTCAGGCTAGGGTGCAGTGGTGTGATCAAGGCTCACTGCAGCGTTTACTCCTGGGCTCAAGCGATCCTTCCACTTTACCTCCCGAGTAGCTGGGACCATAGGCACATGGCACCAAGCCTGGCTAATTTTTTAATTGTTTGTAGAGGCGAGGATTTGCCATGTTGCCCAGGCTGGTTATTTTTTCCCTTTAGAAATGCAGTTAAGCATTTTATATGCTGTGCAGCTGGTACAACCTCCCCACTCCCCACAACCCCTACTCTGCCCTCAGCTCATGCCTCTAACTGTGGTGTATTTCAGGAGGTGCTTCTTGCATGGAAAAGCCTGTAAATCATCCATTGATTCGTTTACTCATTCACTCAGCATATATACGCATCAGGCATTAGGAATACAAAACAAATTAGACAGTCTACTCCTGAGGGACTCTTCAGGGACCCCTCCCCATGTTTATCTAAATGACCCTCTTTTACAAAGGCCTCTTTTATGGTCTCGTATTTCTGGCCTGCCACCTGGAAGCCAGTGCTTGCTTTCATTTTGAGTTCATTGGCTAATTGCACTGACCAGAAAACCATTAAAAAAACCCCCAAAACTCTTAGTTTCTTTTTATTTAAATTAATTTTAATTCACATTATTGCTACTTGTCATCTTTAAAGAGAATTATTGCTTGTGGGGATTAAAATGCATACAATCTAGAAAAAGACACCAGCAGACTCTCATCTGTCTAATATTTAGTGATGCCCCATAGTATTTATAGTTGGTATCACATTGACTAATATGACCTGGCACATAGTAGGCACCTAATATTAACTTGGGTGAGTTATGATTCTCAGAGGTCAGATAAGATGGCATTTACTATTCTGCTGCCCTGTAAATCAATATTTGAATTAAAGGCAATTCGAATGAAAGAACTCAAGAGCAGCATCATTTGTAGCCTCTGGTTGAACTGAATTTTTTTTTTTTTTTCCAAGTAGGAAGCTCTAGGGTGATTGTTGGGAGAGTGTGGAACAGGGTAAAAGCACAGGCTTTGGAGTTAGACAAATGTAGTTACACTCTCAGCTGGGCCACTGATGTGAGTGAACAGATCATTAACCGTTAGCTGTTAGTTTGGGCGGTCACGAGAGCTCTCTGAGCTTCTGTTTCCCCACCTGTAACATGGGCATCATAATAGCACACAGCTCCTGACTTGTAGTGAGGAGAAAAAGAGACACTGAACATAAAATGCCTGGTCTGTGGGAGCCGTGGGTAAGGGGGTCTGTTCTCGTTAAGTCAGGTGTGGGGACCCAGGAGGTTGGAATTTGGGGTGAATGGCTTTGCCTTTGGAGATTAGCATTCCCATTATTATCACATAAATCAAATGGACAGTCTTTGAGGGTTTATGGCCCTTCCATCATCCTAGGGGGCACTGCTTCCTCCAGATGTAGTTCTTAACCCACAGGCCACCTGGAGGGGTTCCCTAGGAGTCATCTATTAACAGGCTCAGGGATGGGGCCAGAAGGGAGGAGGTAGCTGTTCCCTGGAGGGGCGGGGGCTACAAGTCTGGGGCTGCTCCCTGTTCCTGTACCCCACCCCCATACTTTATTTAGCTTTAGTTCAGGGAAGAGGGCACTCAGGCTTTCAGATGTGGCTGTTTCATCTTAGCTGGGTCAGAGGTTAATGGAGATAAGTAGTGTCTTCTTACCAGGAGGCCTCAGGAGAGCCCAGTGTGTTGTTGGGGTTGAGTCAGGATCTTAGAGATTTAACAGACTGATATTCTCCTACCTTGAGAAGAGAGAGTGAGGCCCTGGGAGAGAAAACTGCAGCTGGGCCAGGCTGCAAGGAGGGGAAGGCTAGAAGAACGTGTCAGTCATTGAATGGCTCAGAGTAAGGCAGGACAGATGCCCACAGGGCAGATCAGAAGTCTGGGAACTGTATATTTTGCTATACTAAGTTGGCAGCTTCTACATAGCCCCACTTTTAAATAAAGGCAGGCGGCCTCTCTCCCGTGCCATGGTGCCAGGGTAGACTTCTTCGCACAGGCTGCCACTGTGATAGCTCGTGGCCTGGCTGCTGCTGTGACCCATGGGCCTCTTCCCAGGAATCACAGCCTGATGTCTGATTCCAAGCTCCCTCTGGGCAGGATCTGTTCTGAAGCGGGCAGCATGTCTGCAAAGTGCATGGGATTTAAGACCTGGAACTTCTCTTCTGGGCTGAAGCAATTGCAATCCAGATTACTAAAGAAGGCAAAGTATGTATAGGTTAGGAACGTTTTGAAACACCCAGCAAACCCCTCCTCTTTTGAAAAGTCTTCCTTGGTCACCTCACATAGACATAATAATGTCTCTGTATTGTTAGAGCACTTGGTATCATTTCCTGTCTGTGGCCTGATTGACTGCGCTGCATGCCAAATTCCCTCTCATCTCTGGCCTAATGTCCTAAAAAAACCCCAAACTGTCTCTTTCTCTCCTTCTTCCCTCATATCCTCCTTCCTTCTTTCCCTCCCTCTCTCTTTCTTCCAATGACATGTAGTAGGCAACTATATGCCAGGCACTTTCTATGTGCTGGAAACAACTGTGGACAAAGTAGGCACAGTCTTTGCTCCTGTGCAGTTGATATTCTAATAGGCATATTTACTCACCTATTCCTTTCCCTGGACCACATTCTTTGGGAAGCAGGAGCCACCTCATTTCTCCTTGTGTCTCTTGTAACCCTTGTAGCTTGTGCCTTGCTGGGGGCTTAAAATGCTTATTGAATGAATACATGCTCCTTGTCAGAAGCATATGTAGAGGCCGCCAATTCAGAAGATCCTGGGACAGGAAAGGAGTGAAACAGGCTGAGTGTCTGGGATACACAAGGGAATGGTAGTGACGTTGACAAATCAAGAGAATGTGGGCTCTGGATGACAGCCACTGCTGTCATTTCAGTTGGATGTGGCCATCTGGGAATATGAGCCCTGTTTGCCAAATGTGCTGATTTTGCAAGAGAAGCCAGAAATGAAAATTTTAATGTGAAATCTCATTTTTAAATGTTGGAATTTAATGCAAAAACCCAAGAAAATATGTCTGTGGGCCAAATGAAGAGCATGGGCTCCCAGAGAGCATTCATGTTGGTAGGTGGGGATTTGCCACTTTGGGTGTTTGTGAAGAGTTGGAATACCATGTCCCTGGCCACCACACTAGAAATCTGTGCTAACTCACAAGATTCCTCCTTCTCCCATCCCCTAGAGTCTGGCTTCCTCTCATTGCAGAGACAGGCTTGTCACTTGCCTGTCCCTTTAGTTCCTCCTGTATTAGTCCGTTTTCATGCTGCGGATAAAGACATACCCAAGACTGGGCCTTTACAGAAGAAAGAGGTTTAACTGGATTTACAGTTCCACATGGCTGGGGAAGCCTCACAATCATGGTGGAAGGCAAGGAGGAGCAAGTCATGCCCTACATGGATGGCAGCAGAAAATGAGAGAGCTTGTGCAGGAAAACTCCTCCTTATAATACCTTCAGATTGCGTGAGACTCATTCCCTATCACAAGAACAGCACAGGAAAGACCTGCCCCCATGATTCAATTACCTTTCACTGGGTCCCTCCCACAACACTGGGAATTCAAGATGAGATTTGGCTGGGGACACAGTCAAACCATATCAGTGCCACTGAACAGTCAGATGTAGCTGTGGGGAAAGGAAATCCCTAGAAAAGTAAAGCAGGGCAGTTACAAGCCCCAGGCTTGGCGGTGTTGCACTGTGGCTACTGCATTTATTTAGAAGAGCGACAGCCCTGAGTTTGAATCTTGATACCACCAGCTAATGGATATATTACTTCTTTAACTTCTCTGGCGTTGGTTTCCTTGTCTGCAAAATGATCATAATATCTGCTTTGCAGGATGGTGATAAGAATTAAATGGTATATGTAGGTTATGAATTATATATAAAAGATTAAATATTAAGACATATATAATTTCCGTATTGGGTATTCAAGGAAGCTCTGGAGAGCTACTTAGCCCCTGAGGATCATGACCTAGACACAGCTGACCTTGGATTTGTTTTGGGATTTGAGGGATGGTAATGGGGTGGTGGGGATTAACAAGGAATTGAGGGGCTTGGGTGGGGGGCAAAATTGGGAGATAAATTACAACCCACAATTTGGGCCAGTTTCATGTGTGGTTTTCTAAAGATGCTGGTGAATTGAGATACTTCTGAGAAAGCCAAGGTACTACATGGACTAAGGGAATAGGACCTTGATGTCACAAGTATTTCTCTGGAGCCTGCCACATCATTGCTGTTAGGGTTTAGGGTTTCTGGTTCTCTAAGCTCTGACAGAGAGATAAACCTCACTGAGCTTGTGATAATGAGGATTTACCCTACTGGCTTCTAATGTGGATACAAAATAGTGAAGGTGAAAAGTGGTACGTGTTTCCCAGATTGAAGGGTAGGCAATTTCTGTCTCAGCACTGAAGACTTGGAGTCAGATGCAGAAAGTTCTTCCGCTTTCTGTGAGTCTCTCGGAAGATTACTTGACCTGCTGCACACCAGTTTTCTCATCAGTAAACTGGAGATGCCACTACCCATTCTATAGGCTCTGGCAAGCATTGCATTAAATGACAGATGGGAAAGTGCTTTCTAGCTGGTCATCGCCTAGAAAGGCGGTTGCAGATGGTCACCTGTATCTTGAGAAGACACAGGCACTTTGTATGTATTATTCAGGTGTGTATTTAAAGCCAAGGCTGATCCCGATAAGGTACAGTAATGTATAAGATTGATACTTTCACAGACTGAGGAAAACATTTCCACTTTAATCCCAAACTCCAGACCTATCCTCTCCCTTGAAAAAGCTTAGAAATGATGTCTCTAGAGCTGGGCACTAAGAAGGATGGAAGATGTGTTCAGCTAAGAGGACCTAAATCCTGAATAGCTGCAGAGAAAATGACCAGCTTTGCAGCTTCTGGGGCACATTTGAGGGGCATCTCTCCAGGAAGACGTAGCACCAAGCATCACTTGATTTACTGATCTTCCCACTTCCACCCCTGCCCGGAGTTCCCATGGCTGCCATGAACTGGGAAGTGGAAATGCAGCAGTTGGGCTGTGAGAGCCTCCTGGGTCTCCTACTGGTGACTTCCTCCTATAAATCAGCCACAGACAGCTGCATCCACTCGCACCATGGGATAAAAAAATAGACCCTGTTGCTAGACAGCAACACAGGCTCCACAAACACCGTGGGGTCAGAGGGCAAGGGGTCTTAAGCCAGGCACTAGCCAAGCAGGCCCGGCAGCCCCGTGGATCCATTTGTTTATTTTCACAGTGGCATTGCCTGTCTGTGCTACATGAAGGAGGGAGACTCCCTTGCCCCTCTCTCTGCATGTGTAGGCCACTTGCTGCTCACCACCGGAAAGGCCCGCTGACCTGCTGGCTAGTTTATTTATTTTGGTTGCACACAGACTGTCTGCTAGGTCTAAGTTTCAAGCTGATGGGGAAGTCATCAAGTCTAGTACAGAGTATTTAGCGATTGAATTTTTATCTGGTCCATTGAATATCTGACTGAACAAGAAACGGACTCACAACCTCGCCTCCTTCAGCACCTCCCTCCAGGGCCTTCCGTTCAAATCAGCATCTGACCCACCGAGAGAAACAGGCTTATGATGGCTGTGAGTTTGGGCTCTCCTTCTTCCTTTGACTTGAATCAATCTCTTTGAAAATAACTTTTCCAACATTTTATCATGGCATTTTCAAAACAAGTTGAAGCGGAGCGATTTTTACAGTGAACCCTGTAAACTCATCTAGATTCTACCATTAACATAACACTACACTTGCTTTATCACATATCTATCCATCAAGTCATCTTATTTTTGACACATTTCAAAGTAAATTGTAGACATATGTATGCTTCCCCTAATTACCTCATCAGGTATACCAGTAACTAGAGTTCAATATTTGTTTGTAGTTTTTTCTTTTGATATAAAACTAACATACAAAAAATGCAAATATTTTTGACATATGTTCCCTGAGTTTACAAATACATACATCTGTGTAACCCAAACCCCTATCAAGAAATAAAACATTGGCATCACCCAAAAAGTTCCCTCATGTCCCTGCCTAGTGAATATCCATCTCTACTTCTTTAGAAGTAGAGATTATTTTCCTCCATAGATCAGGTTTGCCTGTCCTAGAGTTTCACATAAATAGGATCACACATTGTGCCCTCTTTGGGTAAGGTCTCTTTCCCTCAGCCTAGTGCTTTTGAGGTTCATCCCTGAAGTTTTCTGTATCAATAGTTTGTTGCTTCTGAATAGTATTCCACTGTACAGAAGTTCCATAGTGCATTCATCCATTCTTCCATTTCTGGACCTGTACTGTTTCTAGTTGTTGGCTCTTATAAAAAAAAAGTTGCTGTGAATATTCTTGTTCAAGTCATGTTACAGACATATGTTTTCATTTCTTTTGTATACATGTCTGGATTTGGAATTGCTAACTTGCAGAGTATTATAAAATTAAGTCTACACAGACATTTTTTGTTAGACTTTTTGTTACAAAGTGATTTGAACATCTTACATTTCACCAACAAATGTATGGGAGTTCTGGTTGTTCCATATCTTTATCAACATTTAGTGTAGTCAGTCTTTTTAGTTTTAGCTATTCTGGGTTGATGTATAGTGGTATCTCCTTAGGGCTTTAATAAAGCTTTACCTTTGATAATTGTTTATATATGTTTTCTTTTGTCTTAAATAATATAATAATAACATATAATATTTCTGACTTGGCTTCAGGTTTTAATTTTCATTTTATAGCAGTAGGTTGGAGCCTATGGATACTTACCTTAAATGTTCCTGAGGCTGAGTTAAATATTTATTTTTTGAAATTATTATGATCACTGCCCATTATTACTAGGCTAGTATGGGAATTTCGGTTATAACACTTTTCTGGGGGAGTATATTTTAGGAAGTGAATGAAGGATGTGTTTTCAGGAATAGAGTTCGATAAAAATAGGATCTTGGGGATGTAGTCTTTGAATGAATGAAGCCAGCAAGCGTATCAATTTTTAGGATTGTTGGCATAGCACGTTTTGCGGCAGCAATTGGAATACCATTGACTTAGCTCTTGGAGATTTCTTTCTATTCTGAAATAGTCATAATAGGACTTTAATCCTACTTGTAGGGCTCCTCGGCTTCCCTAGTCCGTCCTGATTTCTCTCCTTGCTTGCTGCTGAGTGGGCTGCCCCTTAAATAGGACCTTTTCGTCCTCTGTATGTACCGCCTCTGCTCAAATCCTAGTCTCTTGGCTTCAAGTCTCATATCTATGTAAATTTATCGCTGCAGCTCTGCCCTTTCTTCTGAAAGGAGAAACACCTCATCAGAGCGATCTTTTAAAGGCACAAGTCTGTTTATGATTATTTTATAATCCCCCTCACCTATAAGAGAAAGCTCATAGTAGTTAACGACGTTTTTGGATTCCACTCTGAGCCCAGTTCTGCCTTAACCACTTTTTAAATATCGTCTCGTTTAATTTCCACAGCAATATCTATGAGGTAGGTTGTAGCTTTAGACTCGTGTTTCAATGAGGAAACTGAGCCTCAGAGAGGTTTTGCAATTTACCTACGGTCACATAGGTGGTAAATTGTGAAATTAGTATTCAAACCCAGGCAGTCTGACAGCAGAATCCACACTTTTAGGTTGTATATTGTTCCTTAGTAACATACCCCCATCCTGTTTTCCCAATTTCAATCATGACACTTTCTATCTCCTGCTTACCTTACTCTGGGCTTCAGTCACAGATTTACTGTAACTTGAAACAAGTCAGGCTCTTTCCTACCTTCTGGGCTTGACAAATGCTGCAGCATCTGTCGGAACACTTGGCCTGCTCTCCACCTTTCCCATCAGCTGGACTCATCCCTCCGGAAAGAGTCCAAGCCTCACTGCTCCTGGGGAGGCATCTAGGTCAAATGCTGTTCCTTGCTCCTTCTTCGGGTTTTCTACAGCAAGTGTTGTTCTGGTGTTTTGGCCTGCAAGTTACACGAGGCGGAACTTTGTTTTACTCATTTTGTACTCTAGAAGTTAGCCAGTGCCTAGAAAATCATGGTTACTCCATCTCTTAGGTAGGGTTCCCTGGGAACCAGACATTGAGAAGTGTTTTGGGAACAGTACCTGGGCGGAAGTGAGATTAGCAGAACTACGCAGAGGGACAAGTGGAACTGAAGTGCAGAGGGCCAGGTAGAACTGAAGTATAGTAACCCGGGGAGCCTCTGTGGATCCGTGAGGAGCTCTGGAGGTGGGAGGGACTGTCATTTGGACTTGTTCCTCATTGAGGCGAGGTGTCAGGCCTTTATGGTCCAGTACCTACCAGTCATTAGATGTGGGCTGCTCCAGGGAAGGGCCATAATCTTAGGTGGCACTAGAGCAATTCTGGGAGAAGAACTTAGCTTTGAGCCTGCAGCATGCAAGGCCCTTTGGACAGCTCAGGAGTGAGTGCCTTGGTTCTGAAGGGAAGATGGGTAGCACATCACTGCATGTACTACCCTCAGCAGATATGGACTGAAGGAATGAATCCAGGAAAGGAGTCTGTCTGAAGCAATTGCATTGAATATAGTGTTTAGTGTTTGCTGCATATGGTGGTCTTGGGAGGCCAAGGTGGGTGGATCACGAGGTCAGAAGATCAAGACCATCCTGGCTAACAAGGTGAAACCCCGTCTCTACTAAAAGTACAAGAAAATTAGCCGGGTGCCGTGGCAGGTGCCTGTAGTCCCAGCTACTCGGGGGGCTGAGGCAGGAGAATGGCATGAACCCGGGAGGCGGAGCTTGCAGTGAGCCGAGATTACGCCACTATACTCCAGCCTGGGCGACAGAGCGAGACTCCCTCTCAAACAAAAAACAAACAAACAAACAAAATATATATATATATATATGAAAAATTTTTAGAGAATTCGGAAATGGATTATTAGAAGAACATTAACTGACCACATCTGTGTTCAGAAAATAGCTATTTGTTTGATCTTACCAGAATAGAAAAGTTCCTCATACACTAAACGTTGCATATCAATACATTTGACATTCTTGGATGAGGGAGGTGTTGTCTCTAAACTAAAAAAAGCTTTCGTTTTGATTTGTAGTCTGAGAAGCATGCTGTGTGATAACGAGTGTATGCTAAGCATGTTTAATAGTCATCACTAGATCCTGAGACCATGAATGTCATGTTAGTGCCTCCCTTTTCTTTTCTAACTGAGGTCACTTAGGATTAAATGGGCCTGTTCCGGCTTTGTCTGCAGACTTCCTTTGTTAAGTAGATCCAGTGCCATAAGGCCCCAGTGTGCTAGTTAGGTTCAGCTTTATGCCATAGAGTTTGTAAGGCAGCCGTGTCCCCCTCCCTATTTCTGTTGTTTTGTTGATTTAATCCTACGTTGTGGTTTGGTTGGTTTATAGCTTTTTTAAGGTATATCGAATTTGCCTCCTGGTTCATCTTTCCCAGAAGGAGGCAGAAGTAGCCTTTTGGGTTAAGACTCTGGCCCCGGAAGCCAAGGAACCTTTGACCCCTAGTCGCCCTGTGGAATCTGAGCTACCTCTAGAGAGGCTCACAATGACTGAGCTGGTTAATGGACTTTGTGGAGTACCTCAAATTGTGGTCATTTAGTACATTATTATGGAATTGTTTATTGGTCTGTATAAACACACACACCACTTATCACTCTAATGTAACAAGTGCTTTCCAGGCTGCCAGCTGGAGGTACTGTAGGGTCTCCAAAATAGTCACAAAATAGTCTTTTTCAGGCGCGGCTGTCTTCACAAAGAACTGCAGAAACCTCAGCCTTCTTTAAATGTTTCCTTTGGGTTCAAGGCAGGGGAAGTTTGGGAGAGCGGCGCTGGTATCTTGAAAACTGATGTCTTTCTTCACATTTTACATAGTGAGCTGACCATTGAAGATGCCACTGATAGAACACCCACCCATGATAACACAATGGATGTTCTTATTTGTCTTTTTCATCTTGGGGGAGGGGAGTTCTTAATATTTCATACTAATGGCCTCATTCTTTTTTTGTTTAGTCAACAAACACTTAAGTTGAGTGCTTATTATGTGCTGAGTACTGTTTTATGTACCATGGGCATAGCTATAAAAAAAACAGATCAAGTCCCTGCTCATGGTGTCTGTAAGCTAGTGAGAGGAAAGAGATGTTCTATGAACAAATCAGTACAAATTAGATGCTGGTATGTGCTACAACAGAGAGTAAAGCAAGAAAAGGGATACAGCGCAATGGTGGGGATAGGCACTATTTGATATAGGTAAAGTGATATTTAGGTAGTGGTCTCAAGGAGTTGAGGGATTGAGCTAGGAGGATATTTGAAGAAAGAGCGTTGCAGGCCAGGGAAGGACTTTGGATTTTACTCTGAGACAGGAAGCACCAAAAGGGTCTGAGCAGATAAATGACATGATCTGACTTTTTACATTTTTTTCAGACAGAGTCTTGCTCTGTCACCCAGATCTCAGCTCACTGTAGCCTTCACCTCCTGGGTTCAAGCAAATCTCCTACCTTAGCCTCCCGAGTAGCTGGAATTACAGATGCATGCCACCATTCCTGGCTAATTTTTGTATTTTAGTAGAGACAGGGTTTCACCATGTTGGCCAGACTGGTCTTGGACTCCTGACCTCAAGTGATCCACCCCCCTTGGCCTCCTAAAGTGCTGGGATTAGGAGCCACTGTGCTCCTAATTATAATTGAACAATGTCACTCTGCTGTGTGCATAGACTGTAGAGGGTGGGGCAAGTATAGAAGGGAGACCAGTTAGGAGGCCAGTGCAATTGTCAAGGGGAAGGAGGATGATAGCTTGTAATAGGACGCTAATGGGGGATGTGCTAAGAAGTGGTCAAATTCTGAACCTATTTAGAAGAAAGTTAATGGAATTTGGTGATGGGTTAAATGCGAATGTGAGAGAAAGTGAGGACAACTCCAATGATTTTGGCTTTAGCAACTGGTTGAATGGAAAAGCCATTTAGTGTCATGGGGACAAATGAAGGAGGATCAGATTTGAGTGGAAAAATAAGAGTTTTATTTTGACATATAAGGTGCTGAGTAAGTGGTTGAAAATATGAACTTGGCACGTAGATGTTGGGATTGCAGAAATAAATTTAGGAGTGTTCAGCATATAGATAATATTTCAAGCCAGATTACTAAATGCAATCACCCAGAGAGTGAGTGTAGATAGAGAAGATATGAGTTCTAAGGATGAGGTCTGAAGCTCTCCAATATTTAGAGGCCAGAAGAGACTGAGAAAGAGTGACCACTGTGGTCTTCTTGGAAATAAGAAAATGTTTTAATAAAAAAAAAAAGGATCAGTTAGGTCAAATGTTTCTGATAAGTTCAGTTAGACAAAGCCTTAGAAATGAACATTGGTTTGGGAGGCCGAGATGGGCAGATCACGAGGTCAGGAGATCGAGACCATCCTGGCGAACATGGTGAAACCCCGTCTCTACTAAAAAAAATACAAAAAACTAGCCGGGCGAGGTGGCAGGTGCCTGTAGTCCCAGCTACTCGGGAGGCTGAGGCAGGAGAATGGCTTAAACCCGGGAGGCGGAGCTTGCAGTGAGCTGAGATCTGGCCACTGCACTCCAGCCTGGGCGATAGAGCGAGACTCCGTCTCAAAAAAAAAAAAAAAAAAAAGAGAAATGAGCGTTGGTTTTGGCAATAGAAATTCATTGGAGACCTTGTCGTGAGCAATCTAGGTGGTGTGTGGGATTGAAAGCCAAATTGGAGCGAATTCAAGAAATAATTGAAGGGAGTAGAAATAACAAACATGTGCAAGTCTTTGTGGTAGTTTTGCTGTAAAAAGGAACTGAGAGGTGGAGCTGGAAGGGAATGTGGGGTCAAGGGAAGCTTTTAAAGAAAAAGATGTGGGGTGTAACTGAGTGTTCGTATAATAGTGGAAATGATCAGGTAGAGCAGAAATAATGGCTTAAGTAGGAGGAAGATGATATAACTGTAGAAGTTACAACCTTTGAGTAGAGGAGAGGGAGCAGGATTCTGTGCGTAAGTGGAAGCTTTGGCATTTGCCAGGACGTGGGTAGCTTAGTGCAGCAAGAGAGAAGGTAGTCTGTGGCACAGATACAGATAAGGAGGTTCACCAAGTGGTGGCTGTGGGTGCAAGCCCTCTTTTGATTGCTTCTATTATCTTGATGAACTGAAAAACAAAGTCAGAGGCTAAGAATGAGGATGGGGAGTGTTGGAGATGTGAAAAGAGATGAAAAGGAATGAAATAGTTGTTTAGAAAAGTGGCAGAATAAATCAACAATGGAAATGGAGCATGATGCATAGCCAACGCCTCACTTGAGAACTTGCGAAGAGACCTGTCCCTGAGGTTGTGCCTGTTTCCCCAGCCGTGTGAAGTTACCTGGGTCGACAAGTAGAGTAGGGGAGACATTGTGGTTTTGTTAGGCGATGGCGGGATGAGTAGTGTGGGTAACTGACTGCCTGTGGACTCTAAATGGAAAATAAATGGGAAAATATATCGCACTACTAGAAGTTGTTTGTCTACATTATGCCAGAGAACACACCCTCTTGAAATCTCTGAAATTTGTCCAAAGTGAATGGGACAGAAATATAATTCTCATGTCACCCAAAAACAATCCCCTGTGCCACTGGATATCATACTCCTGCCATGGGCGTGGGCCCCAACTTTCGATCCCATCTGTACACAGGGGGTATGAGCCCAGAGAGGGTGTGATCGTAGGATAGTCCTTATTCCCCACTGGCTGAAGGGATGTCTTACTGTCATCCTCATGCTTCCCCTAGCATCCAGTCATTGTCTTTTCCCAGCACAGTGAAGACCTTGGTTCCTCAAGTCACAGGAGCTCTTTGATGGTGCCTGCAACATTCCTTCCTCCCTATACACAGAGTCTGAATGCCAAGACTTCTGTCATCACATTGTCCCATTAATTTATTTTCTCAGTGTGTGTAGATCCTATCATTTCCAGGAAACTTGAAGAATAAATAAAGTGAATATTTATTTATATTGTTGCAATAGAGGTCTACTCTTGCATTTATTTAGCAACAGACTTAGGAATGACCAAAAAACTTCTTCTTTTCGTTTGAAAGTCTTTTGAAAATGTTTGTCCCAAATGAGATTTTATGTTTAAAGCATCAATGATATCCTTGTTCTATGAACTGAGCGTCAGGGATCCATCACTTGAAAATGATCCTTCTGTCATTCTGAGGTTTAACACGTATTTTTCTCCCAAATTTACTGGAGTTTTCCATTAAACAATGATGATCTTACAGAAATGTTCTTTCTCATTTATAATGTCTTGACACACAGCATCCAATAGGCAGTAATGTAAAACTGAAATCACAGAAACAAGCCTTCCGTTATTGTCTGGGGGTTAAAAATCCAAAATAATGAAAAGCGCCATGCATATTTTTCCAATTGTCCTTCAATGTTTTTCTTACCGTGTGCCCCAAGCAGCTAAACTTTTGTACGCATGATTTCTTGTATGGCTTGGAATTATACATTTTCTTACCAAGTCAGATGTTTCTTGCGTTTTCGCTATGCAAGCTTTCTTTTCTGAAACCCATCCCTCTTCCAAGTGTTAGAAATGGGGCCAAGCTGCCTGCAGAGTGGAGAGCAGCACTGCTATATCAATCACTGCAGCTTGACTCACATAAGCCAGATCCTGCCTTCCGTCCCCCACGGCTACTCCTCCACAGAGAGCTCTCTTTAGAATGACCATGACTTCTGTGACTTAACTTGGTTGTGGGCTGAGATACAGACCACTGCCAGAGCCTCTGCTGATGTCAGAGGAGCAATGGGAAAAGGAAGAGAGGGAGTGAAGGATGATCTTGAAATGGTCACGTCCCAGGCAGTGGGAAAAGAAGACATCCCAGAGGTGTTGCCTTTAGCTCCAGGAGCTTGGACCTCTCTGACTTGTAGGGCGTGGCAGCTGAGCTCTTGGCCAAGCTTTGGAACTAGGGGAACAAGATTTGCAGAGGCCAGAGAAAAAGGGCTGCCCTGGAGCAAAGATGGTCTTGAATTCTTTCTTCCCACACTTATTATTCACTGCAAATTCACCTCCTGAGCGGTTGATGTTGAAAGGGAATTATGAGAAGACAATAGTCCATTTAACAAAGCAGATGTTTCCAGCTCCTGTTTTCACCTCCTTCACATCCTGTCATCACTCCTGGAAGTGCAGAGTTTTCACAGATTGGAAAGGAATTGTCTGGGAGAAAGGCCTATCCCTGCATGTATTGAGCACGAGTAGGGGGAGGCTTAGCATACGAGCGCGGGTGAGGATGAGGAGTGCCGACAGGAAGGGCATGCAGGGGACAGTGCAGCACCTATACAAATCTCATCAATGGTTTTCCATTGTACTTAATGCATAGCCTAACCTTTCTACCATAGCTGCATTCCTAGGCTTGCTCAGCTCTTTCCTGCTTGAGGTCCTTACAAATGCTCTTTCTAGCAAGAGCCCTCCCATGATTTCCATAGCACCTGCAATACTAGCTAACATCCATCATGTGCTTACTAGGCACTAACCACTATGCTAAATACTATATATGACTGCAGTGATTCCATTTAATTCTCACAGCTGCAAAGTAGAACTTATTACCTCCAGTTTACAGATGAAGAAACAAAGGCGCAGAAAGGTTAAGGAAATTGTCAAAGTTTCACAGTTAATGAGTGGCTGAATTAGGGTTTGATTCTAGGTCTGTCTGACTTCAGACCTAGACCTTCTGTTTTATTTTACCTTTAAAAAAAACCCATTTAATCCTGTTTTATTCCACTAGATCTAAGTTCCGTGACAGTGGGTGCTATGTCTCTTTTATGTAATACTTTCCCCCTGGTAACTAGTAGAATACTGACATAGAGTGCATATTTATTAAAATAATGAATAAAAAATGAATTAAAGAGTAGGTAAAGGCCACAGATGCTTCACTGTGGACATGCTGATGTTTCATTATAGTTCTCATTCTCAGGGATCGTGATCCTCAGCCCCTGACATTCCTCCACTTTCAAGTGTTTGAGTAATAATTTGGAAGATAGATTTGGGAAAAGATCCTGAGATCTGTACCTACATATCCAACTATCAACTTGACATGACCATTGGATGCCTAATAGGTTTTGCAGTTTTAATGTCTTAACTCTTCCTTCCTCATTTTTCACATTAGTCAACGGCTGTGCCCCTCACCCACTTGCCAAATTGCAGAACACTGACAGCCAATTCTCGATGCCTTCCTTTCCTTTATTCTTTGTTTCCAATCCAATTGCATGTCCTGATATTCATCCTTAGACTGTGCATGTCTCCCACCACTATCCTAGTCCAAGACAACATCATTTCTTATCTGGACCATTACAATAGCCTTCTTATCTAGAGGATCCCTGGTTTGGAGCATTGTTTCTGGATCTTTATGGATTCTCAGTGAATCCACAAAGATCCTCATGAATTCCTATGAGAGGAAAAAGATATTTTGTCAGGAAAGCATCATCAGTCAGGACCATGCACAGCACAGGAGATAGGGTTGGTTCATTTGAGCATAATATTGGGCAATGTAGGCTGGATAAAGTGGTTGGCAGGATTCGGTGATTAGAGCATCCCTCTACTTGGCAAAGGGAGGTCATGGCTGAGCTTCAGGCTCTGAAATAGCTGTGGGTGTGGCCTCTCTTCCCTTCCTACCATCTCTGTGCATCTCTTCTCTGCTGGAGTCTCTTTGGAGAATCCGGAGGCCCCCGAGCTGGCTGCAGAGTCTTTCCTACTTCTCTCCTCTCTTTCCTCCTGTTCTTATCTCAGCCCACTTGCATCTTTCCCAAAGCACACAGGTAGACAAAGCCTCAAGAAGAGCTCCTAACAGAGTTTGGAGGCACCTGGGAATATCCTCATTAGCTTTTCTGAAATACCCAGATATTATGAAGCTATACTGATTGCTCTAAAATCTCCTAGACCACCTTGAGAATTCAGAGGCTTGGGTAGATACGTAGGTTGGTGGAGAAGTCTGAACTGACCTGTTTATTCTCCTTTCCTGGCATGGCTCAGGCTTGAGACTGGAGACAACTCTAGTCTCATGAAGAGTAAAGAGTTTCTGGAGGGGAGCTCAGTGGTCTATCTATTCCTTAACGAACAATTCTGCCCCTTATGCAAATACCACACCTCCCTTCCACCCCCCACCCTCCACAACACTGACACTTCTAGAACCTTGGTAAAGCCTGAACCAGAGAAGAGTAAAAATCTGTATTTTCAATACCATATAGACAGTAAGGACCAAAAAGCATGAGATGGGGGCCAAGGGAAGAAGAGTTCATAAGTAGAAAATAAGATTCAGAGGAAACGAGGATGCTTGTGGGAGAACGAGCACAAGGCAAACTTTGCATGTTTAGTGATTTTTAAAAATGGTTGCACAGGAAGAGAGGATTATTTCTTTCACATTGGAGTGTAAGTTTCTTGAAGATGAGGGTCACATTTTGGTCATTTTGTGTCCTTCCCATCACCCCAGGGCCTTGTATAAGCTTATCAAAACAGTAGTTGCATTTATACAGAGCCTCAAAATAATTGACACAGACTCCATGTGAAACATTCTAGGCGCATCTCCATCCTAGCTCACCATCTGGGCTTCTGGGAGGATGGGAAATCATTTCTGTGTCAGAGTGGCTCCAAGATTGTTCAGAACTGGCATACAGAGGATTATCAGAGAGAGAAATTTTGCAGTCTCTTGGGGGCTTCTTTGAAGAAGGTGTTTATAACACATTTTGCTGACTGCTTCCATAAATCCCAAGAGCACTGATAATTTTTCATCAGAAAACAAGAAGTGAAAATGAAGCAATTTGGCTGTGAGAACATCCTTGAATTTCTACTGGTCGCTTCTAATTGTAATTTGGCTATAACTACATTTTTATCCTTTGCATTAGAGTATGAAGAAAAACACAGCCTTAAGCTTTAGAACAGAACAATGTCTAAAAACATCCTCAAGTTCAGAGGGCAAGGAGAATTCTCTGAAACAATCTTGGCCAGGACTCTTGAGAACACAGGGAGGAAACTTTTCATTCCCTAAGAACCATGGCCTTTGTAGTGCAAATACTGGTTTTGTGGAGGCATTTGGTCTGTCATTAATTAGAAACTAGTGGTCTTTAAGTGTGGGGCGCCAGTGTTCAGATTCGAGGGCTTGAAGTTTGGGATGAGGAGAGCTTTCAAATGTTATATTTTTTTCTATTCTCTAATAACTTAAAACAAAAACAAAAACAAACTTCGAAATCATGAGACCAATAAGAGCAAGGAATTGAAATAATCACAGCTAACATTTATTGAGTGCTTTCTAGGTGCCAAGAGCTATTTTATGTGCATTAAATCATTTAATCTTAACAACAATCCTATGCTAAGAGACGAGAAAACCTAGAACGAGAAGTGAAATAAGCCACCAAGGTCACACAGCATAGCCACATTAGTCCGATGCCAAAGTTGAGCTCCTACCCAAGTGGTACCACTTAGAGTTTGTGCTTAACTAAGTAAAAAGGTGAAATAACTAGGACCAGAGGCTCCATTTATTGTGCTGAGCTCTGATACCTAGTCCCCGACAAAGAACCTAGTAAGAGAAAGTAAAAAAGACTGAAACAGAGAAGTCCGTCCTGTGTTTTCTGCAAGTCCACGGCCAGGCTGATGGAGCCAGTTTTGAGGCAGCTTAAGATTTTCCCTTTCCATGGCCAGATCTGTTTTAAATTGAATCTTCCAGCTGGTCCTGATTTGCAGATTGGTGCTCAGCTTTCCAAACAAGTCTTGCACTGGCATCTCAGAATTCCATTCCAGCTAATGCATGTTCGGTTGTGCCACAATTCCGATGGTTGGGGTATATGTTCCCCCACCTCTTTTTTTTTCTTAAAAGTGGAGCATAACAGTTCATTCTTATTGTCGCATTTTGTAATATTTTCACGTGCAATTTTCTCCTTCAGTTCATTGCTCCCTACAAAAGAGGTAATGGGTAGATTATTGTATTATATTTATAATTGAAAACAGCTGACTTCATGGATTTTTACATTTTACCTAGTTTTCCAGCTGTGTCTGACTTTGGCTTGTCATGTGAGGCGGGGGGAGATGGTTTAGTGGAGAAGGGGGTGGTGTCAAATCATTGCTTGTATAGCCAACATCAATAGTAAACTAGCTCCAGAGAGGAAAGGGCAGAATTCTTTTAGCAAAAAACTCTATGAGCCAAGGAGGGTTTCTGGAGAGCAGCTCATAAATATAAAAAGGGGAGAGAGAAAAGGTGTGAGTGAGTGAGTGAATGTGTGGGTTGTGATACCAAAGCCACCATTTTGTTGAGTGTTTATCATAAGCCAGGTACTGTGCTAAGTACTTTATATGAATTATTTCATTTAATCCTCACAACGACCCCATTTTTCAGATGAGACAACTGAAACCAGGGAGCTAGGATGTACGCATGAGACTTTCTGAGGTCAGAGCCCAGGCTGTAACCTCTCATTCTACTCTCCCTCCCACTGGGCTTTCCTGCAGGTGTGATGTTCTAGTTGGAGAGCCATTCAAAGGCCCCTTTAGAGGACACCTCAGCCTTGTTCCACCTCTGCAGTTTCCTGGAATTCCCAGTGGGAAGACAAATGCCATTTGTAATGAAGACCCCTCCTGTAGTCTGTTCAAAGCTCTTATTGTCGACTCTGTATTCTTCCTGTCCCCATCACTATTTTTTTTCCTTCAATTTTGACTTTAGGTTCAGGAGGTACATGTTTACCTTGGTTTACATGGGTTAATTATGTGTCATTGGGGTTTGGGGTGTGAATGATCCCTCTCACAGGTAGTGAGCATAGCACCTGAGAGGTAGTTTTCCAACCCTCATCCTCCCCCAACCCTCCACCCTCAGTTAGGCCCCAGTGTCTTTTGTTCCCAATTTGTGTCCGTGAGTACCCAATGTTTAGCTCCCACTTTTAAGTGAAAACATGTGGTATTTGGTTTACTGTTCCTGCATTTATTTGCTTGGGATAATGGCCTTCAGCTGTATCCATGTTGCTGCAAAGAACATGATTTTGTTCTTTTTTTTTTATGGCTAAGTAGTATTCCATGGTGTATATGTACCATATTTTCTTTACCTCGTCCACCACTGCTCCATCATCTGTATTAGGATTTCCCCGAACTTCTTGGGAGATTAAAAAGAGCAGGGGTTCCCTTTTATAGAGTTGTTCTACCTGAGAAATATCTGCAGTCGTTTAATATGTGGGACATTGATGGCCTCATCTGTGAGTTGTTCTATTTGCTGGAAATTCTTCGTGCAGTGAGTCCCCTGGAGGCCACCTCTTGGTCCAACCGCTTGCCCATAAGGTAAATTTCCTGTGAATTATTCAGGATTGCCACCATACAGATTTCTAACTTCATTACCCATCTTTTCTCAGATACATTCTCTACATGTCAGTGAGTAGATGAAGAAATATGTCCCAGAATTTATATTGACTTACAAGAAAAAGGGCGCATGTTTTTCTTCTTGATCAGTGCTTCCCAGGGCAGGCTGGCTGGCCAAATGCATGGCCCCTCTGGCCTGCTGTTCCCACCTGTGCCTCCACTCTGGTGGTTGTTGAGTTTGCCCTTGACAAAGAATGTTAAGGCATCTTATGTAAATTAGATGGGGAACTTAAAACTTGAGACAAAGTATGTGCAATTCTCGAATTTTTCTCTACTTTTGCTTTACGTTGTGGCAGTGACATTGAAAATTGATGAGATTATTCTTGCCCAAAATCTACCTATAATTTTGTATAATTATTCCAAATTCTGTGTAACAAAACTGAATTTTTGAGGTAAATATGTAGGACTTAATGACTTGCAATCTGGATATCCTATAGAAAAAAACCCTGTATGATTTTGATATTCTTTTTTTTTTTTTGAGATGGAGTCTCGCTTTGTCGCCCAGGCTGGAGTGCAGAGGCACGATCTCAGCTCACTGCAAGCTCCACCTCCCAGGTTCACGCCATTCTCCTGCCTCAGCCTCCCGAGTAGCTGGGACTACAGGCGCCTGCCACCTCGCCCGGCTAGTTTTTTGTATTTTTTAGTAGAGACAGGGTTTCACCGGGTTAGCCAGGTTGGTCTTGATCTCCTGACTTTGTGATTCGCCTGTCTCGGCCTCCCAAAGTGCTGGGATTACAGGCGAGAGCCACCGCGCCCAGCCAATTTTGATAGTCTTTTTGCTCTTTCATCATAGATTTGGTCACAGGCTTGCTGTATTTTCTTTATTTAGTGAGATACTTTCAGTCCCTTCAAAAAATGTTTGTGTCTGCTTTTTTCTTTCCAGAAAGAGAAATACAACATTTTGATTTTTTTCTCAGTGAACAAACTATTATCGAAAGTAAATAAACACTGACTATGATGATGTTCATCAGTGGGTTTTTCCACTGGCATGATTTTTTTTTTCTGTCTTCAGCTTCAGGCTCCACTCCCTAAGGAAAACTATTCACTTTCTCCTGGGTAGTAAGTATATTTTGTATTTGGGTGGCTCCATGTTGTTTAGGCTACAGGCTTGAGGTATAAAGGGCAAGTCTTTTCCCCTTAGGCAGGGATAACTTTAGTATATAAAACGTTCTCACCAACATGAAGGGAAGAATTTTATTCATCTGAAATTTTTCATGAAATTTATTTATGAAAAGTCATCAGAGGAATTCCCAGAAGGCTACATGCTTCTTTCTCATAGGACTGAGAAAGGATGGGGTAACATGGGGTTACAGAGTGAGTTCTCCAACCAGGTGGCCAGAGCGTGGGTAAGTCCTGGTGGTCGCACCTGGCTGGGAAGCGAGGAAAGATGCTCACAGACAAGTGGAAAAATGAATAGAATTGTGGTGAGGCACCCTCCAAAATGAGAGACAGTAGGAGAAATGTTAGCAATTATACTATGTGTGGAATTTCAGAACTAAGTACTGGAGCCTAAAGATAATTTCTGGGAAATTTTCTGTTTGATATCCTGTATAAAACTCCTGGATGGCCTAGTTAAAAAACCTATAGAAAATATCTACAATATGGTCCAAAGTTTATGAAGCCAGATTTATGTTTCCTTTGACTGTGACTCACAGCTAAGACTGAGCCACATGGAGCCTTAGGGATTATTTAAGTTAGATTACATATTAACAAAATATCGACATATCCTTTAGTAAGATATCCATGCAGTAATGTCAACTAATCACAGTAGCATAGCATTTAAAGGGATTTTTGAGCAGGATTGAAAGAAATATGAATAACTAGATATAATAGGAATTTTCGTAAAGGGATGATTTACAGAGCTGTTGCAGGGTTAAAAGGACCAGCAAGGAATGTTGAAGCACTCCGAGACCAGCAACATTGAAGAGTGGAGGGGAAGGAAGAGTGTTGTTATTAGGGCCCATTAAAAATTGGGGCTATAGAAGGGGAGCCAACTGCAACTACATCAGGAGCTACAGTCAGAGAAGGATGGTGCCACTGCCAGATTGTGAACCATGAAGCTGAGTAGGAAGCGAGTAGCAGAGAAATACCCTCATCTCTCCTGCTGTTGCCTTCCATTGGCTGAACCATCCAGGGCATCTGAGCCTAAGAACGTAGAGAATACTGCCGGGTGCTCACGCCTGTAATTCCAGCACTTTGGGAAGCCAAGGAGGGTGGATCACCTGAAGTCAGGAGTTCGAGACCAGCCTGACCAACATGGTGAAACCCCGTCTCTACTAAAAACAAAATTAGCCAGGCATGGTGACGCATGCCTGTAATCTCAGCTACTTGAGAGGCTGAGGCAAAAGAATCTCTTGAACCTCGGAGATTGCAGCAAGCTGAGATCTCACCACTGCACTCCAGCCTGGGCAACAAGAGTGAAACTTTATCTCAAAAACAAACAAACAAACAAACAAACAAAAAACTTAGATAATACTATCTGTAAGCATCAGTTCCCTGAGAACCTAGGCTTCCATGGAGGAACAGAGAATGCACATGGAATGGTGCACAAATGGAGAAGAACGCATACCCTGAGTCTCACTCTGGTGAATTCTGACCTTTCTTTAAGAGAAACAACCCAATTTTGAAATCTTTCTTGACATGTCCAGGCTGTCTAGAGCTCTAGGACCTTTATAACTCTCAGTCACAGGAGGCTTTACATTCCCTAGAGCTTTTCTTCTGCCAAAACAGAAGAACAGAACTATGGCACATAGTTTTCAATCCATCTTCTGCCTTAGCACAGGTGAACGGAAGAAAACAGTGACATTGCACATCCGTAATGCCAGTGCACAATGGGGCACAATTCTCACTGGGCGTAGGGGACACAGTGCCTTTAGGAAGGTATAACAGAGCCTCAGGGTGGTGTTAGTGTACATTTGAAAAAGCCCCTACAAATGATTCTCATCAACTTCTGTGCTCCTCTGAGAATGACTGTGCTAAAAGCTTTAACCAGGATCTGTTGATGACAGGATCTTTCTCTTTCTAAGAGGAAGGGTAGAGTTTCTCTTTCTGAAAGGGAGGGAGGGTAGAGTTTTCATCAAAACATTCAAACTTCTGCAAGTGGCAGTAGTGAAAATCCTTGGGAATTCAAATTTGTATCTCATTTTAACTGTGTAATCTTGGGCAAGACAGTTAATGTCGCTGAGCCTCAGTATCTTAATCTGTGAAGTAGGCATAATTATACCTACCTCCAAGGGTTGCTAAGAATAAGTCAGCTAAAAGTGCTTTGTAGGTGGAAAAATTCTAGATGATTTTTATTTATATTATTGTTATCTTGATGTCTTTTCACATATGGAAAAAGCTGGCTTTTTATTCCATGCCGTCAGCTTAAAACTGAAAGACATAAAATCATTTATAGAATAACTCGAGTCTGAATCCTTTGCATCAATCCATTACCAATCAGAAGGTGGCATATTTTGGAGTCCTGAGCTTATGTAGATATGGGTTTTGAATTAATGTATAACTCCTTTTAAAATTACAGACATTTCTAGCTTCCTTTGAGTTTTACAAACTAACAGTTCAGCCATAGACACTTTTCTCCTTTTTTATTTCAAACTTCAAAATATATTTATGACAATAAACTAAAATTGTCAGGTTGCTAAGTAATGAGATTATAGGTGAATCCACACTCCCAGTTTGCCTTAATATTGTTAAATTACTTCTATAACTAACAAGGGAAATATTCATTTAAACCAAACATAGTAAGTTTTCTTTGTAATTTATTTCCTTTTATAAAAGCTGTATAGATATATGCTTATTGTAACAAACTTAAAAAATTAATAAATATTGTACCTGTGGACTTTTTCTTCAAAAATAACAATTAATATTTTGAGCCATTTTTCCTCCATCTTCCCCCTTCTGATGGATATATTTTAATAGTTGTGAACATTTTCATGTTCCATTTTCCTTCTACCTTACAACATAAATATTTCACATTGTTACTACAAGTTTTTCCTTGATAATTTTAATGGCTATGTAACAGTTCATCAAATAAATATATCTTAACATTAGACTTTTATGTGATTTGCTTCCACTAGATATTAATATATATTAAATTAAATAATAACAAGAACAAGGAAAGTTAAAAAACGAGGAAATTGTCCCCGTTTTTTTATAACTTCCTCATGGCTTACCTGGATCTCCTCCATGTCTCACTAAAATTTAACTAATTATTTCATAAGAGCACGTAGAAATTCTGGCAATGTGATAGACATATTCCTTTTACTCCTGACCACACAGACAAAGCTGTAGTACCACAATGACAGAGGCCAGCAAGCCAGAGGCATGTGTTATTTTTGGAACTTCTCTAGAGAAAATATGAACTCAAAAGTCTGGGCTTAACAACTGTTCCTGTTACACACATACACAAACACACTCACATATGTTAAATATTGGGATACTAGATGGCTTGTTTTCATTATGCAAAGACATTTCTCTCTTTCCCATGATGTCTAAAATAGTACTATGAATTCCAAGAATCATGGAAAGTTAGGAAGTTTGGAGATTATCTATGTGGGATTTTTAATACATGACATGTCTGCTATGCTAAACACATGGCAGGCATTACTGAGCAATTGTTTTTTCCTGAGATAACTTCAGACTCCTTCCCACCACAACACTAACACAGTCATGACCAATCCTTCACAAATGGTTCAAGAGAGCAAACTTGTTCACCATTGAGAGTTCTTCAAACCTCTTACGTCATGGATAAGAAAACTGAAAGATTTTAGATTCCGGGCAGCAAAAATAATGCATCTGCTTGGCTTGTTGAGTGTATGTAGAGGTTTACATATTAAAAGGATCCCCAGGTGATTTGAAAGCACCCTAAGCTTGAGAAGCACTGATCTAGACCACTGAATGGAGGATGTCACAGGTACAGACAGGTCCAGAGTGAGATTGTCCAGCAGCTGTGGGCAGGACCCCAGGGGAGTCAGTACCTTGGAGAGGGCATCCCATATGGTGAGCTGTGGTCTTCACTTCATAGTTTCAGAAACTTAATTTAGTTAATTACACAGAGATGATTAACCCATAGGAGACCAAGTTTTACTGATGAAACTTACAAGGCATTGATGTGCAAACCAGAATTCCTATTTTGGTACCAAAAAAAAAAAGCCTGTTAGAATGATTCTTTGCAGTCATACGTAGTTGCAGGGGTATTTTTTCTGGCAAGTACCTTCATGCAGCTACCTAAGTTAGAGGCCCAGATATGCCTTTGTCAACACAGAATGATAGCAATGACAGTAGGTATTTCTGAGGGCTGTTTTTTTGTGTTAGAGTTATTTCTCCTTCAAGATGCTGGATAAACATGAAGAAATCCTCGCTAATACATTGCCTTTGAAAATCATTTTCTAGACTGGGCGCAGTGGCTCACGCCTATAATCCCAGCACTTTGGGAGGCCAAGGCGGGCAGATCACGAGGTCAGGAGATGAAGACCATCCTGGCTAACATGGTGAAACCCTGTCTGTACTAAAAATACAAAAAATTAGCTGGGTGTCTCTACACAAAATACAAAAAATTAGCTGGGCGTGGTGGTGGGCACCTGTAGTCCCAGCTACTCTGGAGGCTGAGGCAGGAGAATGGCTTGAACCTGGGAGGCAGAGCTTGCAGTGAACCGAGATTGCATCACTGTACTACAGCCTGGGCGACAGAACAAGACTCCGTCTTAAAAAAAAAAAAAAAAAAGAAAAGAAAACCTTTTTCTAAAACAATCCTTGGCCAATGCCAGCTATGTTTCGGTGAGTTTTCTTTTCTGTCAGTTTCATTTCAGTCATCTTCCTGAGGATATTCACCAATTTCTCCAGTTTCAGGAAAAATATCCTTGTAAGCTATTTCATGGAGTTATCTGCTTCTGTAGCTATTTAAACTCCACTGTTTATTGATTCTTCTTAACTTTATTCTCTAAATTCACCTAAATTCTAGATGCTTTTTCCTGTGGCTCCTAACAATGACTACTTCAGTCAAATCTTGGTTCCCCAGCTGATGGGAGGCAAACTGCTTAACCTGTACATATTTGTTACTTTTTTGAAAAGTAGGGATGAGAAAGTTGAAAGAACTTACAAAAAGAGTCAATGGCTTAACTGTAAATGTATTTGGAGCAAACAGAACCAAGATGTTCTTAAATCGAAGTCATTATTCTCTGCCAGATGGGAAAAGGCACAGTCTGATGGTTATGAAGAGTTAGGTTGGGTCTGTAGGGTACTGTAAACTCCGCTTAAAGCCAGACTTCTTTGTTTGCCAAGAATAGCTACAATAGACTAAAATGCTAAAGAGCAATTGGGGATACTATCAATCCGCTTGACATGCATCAATTCCAAACATCTCATAGCCCTGGTAGAGGGGGCACATTCTACTTCTCTAACACGCGGGAGTGGGAAGGCATGTTTCCAGAAAGTTGCACATATTACAGTGCATATATTTCCATAATCAAAAGACAACCCTTCCTATATTACATTATTGGACAATTTGAAAAAACATTTAATGCTTTGCTGTTCTTTTACTCTGAATTTTTCTAGAACACAGTTACATATCTACCACTTATTACATGAAGAAATCCATGATGTAGGAGCTCTTACTTAGCTTCCAAATAATCTCAAATCAGATCCAAAATTTAAGAAGGAAATAAGAAATTAATCAGTGATTATGTAACATTAGCCAAATGTCTTTCCCAAACCGAGGCCGACTTTACCTTTCTTAGGGGCCCAATTCCATTAATGGTGCTTTCTTATTCGGCAAGGTAGAGATGTGGATTACTTAGCCAGTGTTTTAGAACTGTGAAAACTGCACTGTACACACAACTGAGGGCTGGAAGGGGATCTTGCTTCATAGTTGGTCACTGGCTGCAGCAAGGGAGACTCAAGTGAGACCATACAGCAAGGACTTCGCAAAGCTAAAAGTACTAAATACATGCAAGGGGATTTGCAGCTACATAAAATATTTTTATACCTCCAGCTTCCACTAAGCTGTCCAGGGACAAGTAAATTCCTTTTCTCCAGCTGCTTGAAGAAGTGTGATGTCTGAAGCATTGTTCCTGGCCACTGTATTTATAGTGGAGTTGTCTTCTCCTACTATTCTCAACACGTTTGCTTTTTCATTTTCGAGGAAGCAATTTTAGAATCTGAAGTCGGACCTGTACCTTAACTGTCCTCTTCAAATACAATGATGCTCAGCCTCCCCCTGTTACTTCATCTCTTGTTATGAAATTCCGACCCAATTTAAGCTTGCATGCAAGTTTCAGTTTCTTCAAAAAGTAACCACTCTGAATTCTTAATAGCATTTTAACACTTATTATCCGATCTAAGCATTTCAGCCTGATTATATGCTGTTTTATCTTGCTTTTTAATGGTTCCATGTGCATAAGGTTCTTTAACAAAACTGTACATTAATTAAAAGTAAGAGTTTCTAATGCTTCTTCAATGCTATATTGTTTCAGTTGTGATTTTATTATAGCTGTAGAAACCATATTTCTTTTTCTTTTTCTTTTTTTTAGTGTGGAGTTTCATTCTTGTTGCCCAGGCTGGAGTGCAATGGTGTGATCTCAGCTCACCACAACCTCCAACTCCCGGGTTCAAGCAATTCTCCTGCCTCAGCCTCCTGAGTAGCTGGGATTACAGGCATGCACCACCATGCCCAGCTAATTTTGTATTTTTAGTAGAGATGGGTTTCTCCGTATTGTTCAGGCTGGTCTCGAACTCCCGACCTCAGGTGATCTGCCTGCCTTGCAATGACACGATCTTGGCTCACTGCAGCCTCCACCTCCTGGGTTCAAGCAATTCTGCCTCAGTTTCCCAAGAAGCTGGGTTTATAGGCACGTGCCACCATGCCCAGCTAATTTTTATATTTTTACTAGAGTTAGGGTTTCGCCATGTTGGCCAGGCTGGTCTTGAACTCCTGACCTCAGGTGATCCGCCCGCCTCGGCCTCCCAAAAGTGCTGGGATTACAGGCGTGAGCCACCGTGCCCTAGAAACCACATTTCATACATATGATAATCAGACATGAATTAAACTCAAGGTCTGTCAATGGGGCAGAATATTTGAAATCTGGGTTACTTTGAGAAATCCAGAGGCAATGTTACTGTATTTATTGTGCCACTGTATACTCCTGTTATAGCCACACATCTATGTGCCCTGCTAGATCTTCAGCAACCTGAGGTTAATAAAAGTAGTATTTATCTTTGTAGCGCCAGTGGCCACTATTGTTGTCAACAGTGTTATCCATTGTTAGCTTTCATTTAGTGCTTCTTCTGTGCCAGACACTGTACTAAGTACTTTACATGAATCATCTCATCTAATCCTCACGAACTTTATCTTCATAAGGTAATAAGGTTCAGTTACCTCCATTTTAAGACTGAATCCTCATTGGTGCATAAATAGTAGGCATATAATGAATTTTAGACTAATGAACGAATTGATGCTGAAATGGTTGATGCCTAAGACATTGCCATGGGAATATTCTTCTTGCTCCAACTAGAAAGGTAACTTAGAGACTCAGATCACTTCTTCACTTTTTAAAGGTAGATTAAGGAATATGGGTGCTCATTTTGATTCTGACTTACCCGTGTGGCGTTTTCTTTTGAAATAGTTATTGGTTTGTCCACATTCACTGATACCTCTGTTTTGGAAATTGTCAACTCTCCCGTATTAAATTGATATATTTGTGAAGGAATTATTGTTTAGGGATAAATGGGAGAGAATAGAAAGGACTAGGGAGAATCAAGTTGTGGAAACATTTATGTCATTGTTATATATATTTAAATATACCTTTTACCCATGGGGTTCTTGATTCATTTAGTGAAATATAAATTGAAATTAAAAATTTGAATTAAAAATGGAAATTTTATATAAAAGAGAAGGAAGAAAAAAGTTTAGAAAATTGATTGTTTCATGTCCTTTGTGAGCAGAAATTATGTGATAGATTCAATGAGTGTTTCAGGGGAACAGAATTTGCAAATAATTTAGTTTAATGGGTATAATTTTCAACTGATAATTTATTTTGCTGGATAAAAAAATAGATGATACATTTCAAAGTTACAGCAGCCTTAGGCCATATAATTCTTGTGAAATATCCCCTGGGATTACTCAATAGGGGAAAAAAAGTAAATTTTGAAGCAGTGCAAAATGCTATTCCATGTAGAGTGCTCAAAACTCTACATGAGCAAGGACCTGTCAAACATTGTATGACCTCATGACAGTTTATTTTATTTTTTAATTTTTTGTACTTAAAACTTTCAAGTTCAGGGATACATATACAGGTTTGTTACATAGGTAAACTTGTGTCATGGGGGTTTGTTGTACAGATTATTTCATCACCCATGTATTAAGCCTAGTACCCATTAGTTATTTTTTCTGATCCTCTCCCTCCTCCCACCCTCGACCATCCAATAGGCCCCAGTGTGTTGTTGTCCCCCTGTATATGTGCATGTGTTCTCATCATTTAGCTCTCACTTATAAGTGAGAACATATGGTATTGGGTTTTCTTTTCCTGCATTAGTTTGCTAAGGATAATGGCCTCCAGCTCCATTCATGTCCCTAAAGGACATGATTTTGCTCTTTTTTAAATATTCCATGGCATATATGTACCATATTTTCTTTATCTAGCCTATCATTGATAGGCATTTAGGTTGATTCTATGTCTTTGCTAGTGTGAATAGTGCTGCAATGAACATACATGTGAATGTGTCTTTATAATAAAATATTTATATTTCTTTGGGTACATACCCAGTAATGGAATTGCTGGGTGGAATGATATTTCTGTCTTTAGGAGCTTGAGGTATCACCACACTGTCTTCCACAATGGTTGAACTAATTTACACTCCCACCAACAGTGTAAAAGCATTCCTTTTTCTCCACAACCTCTCCAGCATCTGTTGTTTTTTGACTTTTTAATAATTGCCTTTCTGACTGGTGTGAGATAATATCTCATTGTGGTTTTTGATTTGCATTTCTCTAATGAATAGTGATGTTGAGGTTTTTTTTTTTTCATATGTTTGTGGCTGCATGCATGTCTTCTGAAAAGTGTATGTTCATGTTCTTTGCCCACTTTTTAATGGGGTTATTTGTTTGTTTCTTCTTGTAAATTTGTTTAAGTTCCTTATAGATGCTTGATATTAGACCTTCGTCAGATGCACAGTTTGCAAATATTTTCTCCCATTCTGTAGGTTGTCTGTTTACTCTGTCGATAGTTTCTTTTGCTGTACAGAAGCTCTTTAATTTACTTAGATCCCATTTGTCAACTTTTGCTTTTGTTGCAATTGCTTTTGGCATTTTCATTATGAAAACTTTGACTGTGCCTATGTCCTGGATGGCATTGCCTAGGTTGTCTTTTAGGGTTTTTATAGTTTTTGGTTTTACATTTAAGTCTTTAATTCATCTTGAGTTGAATTTTATATGTGGTGTAAGGAAGGGGTCCAGTTTCAATCTTCTGCATATGGCTAACCAGTTATTCTAGCACCATTTATTGAATATGGAATCCTTTCCGCATTGCTTTTGTCAGGTTTGTCAAAGATCAGATAGTTGTGGGTGTGTGGTCTTAGTTCTGAGTTCTTATTAGTTCATTATCACATTGCTATAAAGACATACCTGAGATTGGGTAATTTATAAAGAAAAGAGGTTTAATTGACTCACAGTTCTGCATGGCTGGGGAGGCACCAGGAAACTTACAATCATGGCAGAAGGTGAAGGGGAAGCAAGGCACATCTTACACGGCAGCAGGAGAGAGAGTGAAAGGGGAAGTGCCGCACCTTTAAACCATCAGATATATGAGCACTCACTATCATGAGAACAGCAAGGGGGTATCCATCCCCATGATCCTGTCACCTCCCACCAGTCACCTCCTCTGACATATGGGAATTACAATTTGAGATGAGATTTGGGTGGGGACACAGAGCCAACCATATCAGTTTTCTATTCTGTTCCATTGGTCTATATGCCTGTTTTTGTATCAGTACTATGCTGTTTTGGTTACTATAGCCCTGTTGTATAGTTTGAAGTTGAGTAGTCTGATGCCTCCAGCTTTGTTCTTTTAGCTTAGCCTTGGCTATTCAGACTATTTTTTGGTTCCATATGAATTTTAAAAGTTTTTTTTTTTGTTGTTGTTGTTTTAGTTCTGTGAAGAATCTGAATGGTAGCTTAAAAGGAATAGCATTGAATCTATAAATTGCTTTGGGCAGTATGGCCATTTTAACAATATTGATTCTTCCTATCCATGTGCATGGAATGTTTTTCCATTTGTTTGTGTCATTTCTGATTTCCTTGAGCAGTATTTTGTAGTTCTCCTTGTGGAGATCTTTCACCGCCCTAGTTAGCTGTATACCTAGGTATTTTGTTCTTTTTGTGGCAATTGTGAATGGGAGTACATTCCCGATTTGGCTTTCCGCTTGACTGTTGTTGGTGTATAGGTGATTTTTGCACATTGATTTTGTATCCTGAGACTTTGCTGAAGTTGTTTATCAGCTTAAGGAGTTTGGGGCTGAGACTACGGGGTTTTCTAGATGTAGGATCCTATTGCTTCTGACAGTTTATTGGCTAGAAATCTCATATGTCATAGTATTATATAACCTGGAGACACATTGCCTATTGTGATTAAATTTTCTCTGGAGAAAAGAAATATGGCAAATTAGAAAATGTTATTCCTTGCTCAATGGAGAGGGACTAGTCCTCAGTCATAGGGACACTTGTGAATACTGAAGAAAAATGAGGTTGGAGAATTACTTGTTTTTTTGAGGTATGCTCTATCTGAGGTCAGCTTGGCTTTGCCTGATCACTTTCAGTTTAAGAGTGTGGATTAATTGTCTCAGTCTAGGCTCTAAGAGGGGAACCCACATTTTCATGCTTTTTTATCCTCCTCTAGGTTTCAACTTCCTTGCTAAGTTTGGCTTCATCTGGGCCTTCCTTTACAAGCCCAATGCATTATCCATTGCACAACACAGCCTGGGCCTTCTTTTATAATCCTGGTGATCTGAGCTCTGAAATGAAACTCTTGCAAGCCCACTGCTTGGGTTGTATATGGCTAGAACAGCCCTTTCCAAGACTCAGCCAGCACCAAACTGGCTTTCGACAGATCATGAGCTGCACCAGACCTTGATAGATGTCAAAAAAATCCCAGCCACTTTTGGTTAGCTGGCATCACAGTTGATTGTGATAGGTAAGTCGCAGAGTGTTGCCTTTCTGAGGAAGAGATATGATATAAGAAAGTAAATGTGTTTGTTAATATTGATCTGGGGAGGATAGGTAAGAGGTGAATGTGGAGCTTAGCTGCTAAGAGGAATTTTTGTACTTATTAAGAAATATAGACTGGGCATGGTGGCTCATACCTGTAATCCCAGCACTTTGGGAGGCCGAGGTGGGAGGATCACTTTAGCTCAGGAATTTGTGACTTGCCTGAGCAACATGGTGAAACCCGATCTCTACAAAAAACACAAAAATTAGCCAGGCGTGCTGGCGCATGCCTGTAGTCCCAGCTACTCGGGAGGCTCAGGTAGGAGGATCGCTTGAGTCTAGGAGGCACAGGTTAGAGTGAGTTGAGATCATGCCATTGCACTGCAGCCTGGGCAACAAAGTGAGATTCTATCTCAAAAAAAAAAGTATAAAAGTATTTCAATATTTTGACACTCAGTATGACTGTATTGATTTATTTCAGCTGGACTTCTATAAGTTCTACTGTAGTCCATTAGACTGTAAGTTGCCTAAGACCAAAGTTGCAGTTTGCACAGAAGGCCGTATTTTGTGTTTATCTCATCACAATACTTTTTGTTCCATTAAGATGGACACAAACTTTTGGGTATAGTAGAGCTGAATGGAAAGAGTTACTGTTGTAGAAGGTGGGGCTACTGGAAAAAATGGGTCAAGGGGGAAAGCATTGGCCATCAATCATTCATCCCAGCAGAGATTTCAACAGAAATTTAATAAGTCAGTCTTCATAGAGATTGCAGAACTCTTAGGCACAGTTCAGACTAAATCAGGGTGTAGAGGGAGGCCAGCTGCTTTTGATAAATGACTTGACATGGCTGAGTGTTCTACAAAATGCAACCTTCAGTACTGCGAGCCTGCACAGATGATGTCATGAACCCTTCAAATGGATGAAGGCTAATGGATCAAAAGCAGAACCTGATGCCAAAAAAATGGCTTCACTGAGTGAGAACTCAGAGATGAAGTTACTCCGTTACACAAAGGATTCAGCAGTCTTTTCCTCAAGGCCTTAGTTTGTGGCATAACTCCATTTTATTTAGTTTTAACCAGGAAACACTAAATGTTCTTAAACTTTTCTTGACTAATGGGTTTGATACACTTAAATATTTTCTTTATCAAAATTTTCCAAGGTGGATAATTGCTCTAAGGATTGTTAACATTATAACAGGAGATTAAGGAGACTAGCTGGTAGATCCCAAACACTTGTAACCCTTAGCAAAATTCGGCATGCTTGGTGATCTTTACCAACATCACATCAAGTATGCATGCATCTAGGTGGAAAATTTCTTGGGAAGATGAATGTCAACATTTAACCTTTCAAATGTGTGGCAGGATTCTCAGGTGGATTTGCTCTACAGAATAGGTAGATGAATAATATATACAGTGATTGCCAGAGTGGACAAAAGCCTGGAAAGACTTGTTGAATGTAGTTTATGATGTTAGAAAAGTGAATTTCCCTGGACATTTGTGCATCCTCTAGCTTTTAGATGTTCAATTTTATTGTAAAAGAACAGATTACAGGAGATAATTCAAGAGTTGTGGTCATCTACTCATTTTAAGAGACAGGTCATACTAACTCTCACCTGGCTTACTTCATCTATTTAGGATAGGGCTAGCTGTAATAATTGACAATAGTAGATGAGTTAGCCAAGAGACTAAATACAGGTGAAAAGATGACAGTGCTAGATCTTGACACGAATTACCTTAATGGCTGTGCAAATAGTAAGCTGGATAAGATTTGTTGAAAACAAACCAAGCTAAACAATCCATTGAAGTGCTCTCTTCCATCTATACCCAGAAACAGCAATTTAGCTTTTGGGAGACGTGGTAAAATAGTAGCTTGGACTAGTGCCCAGAACTCTCCAAGATAATGTAAAAGGAGAGTGTGTGTCTTGGACCAGAGCCATTTCCCTAGAAGATGCAAAGCCAGGCAGGGAGTCTTGGAAGGGTCCTTCCTTATTAAATAGAATTCTCCTCTGTATATGTCTTAGCAACCGCTGGTCTTCAAGCAGAAAGTGGATTCTAAGCTCTTCACCCTGAATAAGGTTTAATGGAGCTGCTCCAGAGCACAAGCATAATGTGGCATCTTAGATTCCCATGACTGCTACTTTCCCTCTCTCTAGTTTGGTGTCCCACCCCCCTCAGCGCCCCTTCATTTTTGGACTTGGATAAAACACTGCTTTCCAGGGGTAAGATCTGGAGTCTTGAGACTCCTGAGGAGCTGATGGTGCAACCAAGAAGAGAGTGGATGTTCACTCCCCACAGGGTGAGCCTTGACCATTAGGAAATGGGAGATGAGAGAGAGCTGGGCAGATAGACTTCTTCATTCTTTCTTCCACAGACTACTCTGAAATGCAGTTCCTCTGCACAGCACTTCTCGAGAAGTCCCATGTACCATGCACGCATGCCTGTTGAGTGACCTGCTGGATCTCTTTCTTGGTCATGGGGATGGTGGCGGTGGAAGAGAGGGGGGTAGCAAAGTGTACCATACTGCAATGCAACTGTGCCTTAATTCATTTTCTTTTCTTTCTCTTGCTGCCCTGAGATTACATCTCCCCCAAATAGTGTTGGCACCTTAAATCTTTGTCTCAGCCTCTACTTTCTAGATTACCTAGGCTGTTAGACACCAGACTAATCATTAAATATTTGACCAGCTCATTAATGGATTGGCCTAATCAATATGTGATACTATCCTTCCTAAGATCCGAATGAAAACTGATTTAAGTCATTTTCATATTTATGGTTTAGATTTGCACAGTCAATATCAGCCCTTCTTAACCAGCATTCTGGTTAACTAAGCCCTAACATCCCAAGGCACCTATTGTATATAAGGAATTAATTTCTTTTCTGTGCATATAGAATGTATCAGCCCTGAGATAATTGAGAAAACAGTTACTCAAATCATTCTTTGTAGGCTTTAATTCTTTTGAGGAATCCTGGTTGTCAAGAGCTGGTCTAAATATTTTCCTGAGATTGTTTTTATTCACATTGTTACTAGACAAGAAATGTATATTTAACTTATTTATAAGTTTTTCAACTCTAGTCTTTGTTTGGCTTAAGTAACAAAGGAAATGAATTACATGATTATCTTTTATGCAATAAATATCTGAATACCAACTAAGACTAGGTCCTAGGGAAACTGGAGATGGCTGAGGCTTGTAATCTGTCCTCCTGGAGCTCAGAGTCTAGTGGGAAATAATACAGACAAATATCACACTATGTATACTGTAACAGAGGTATGTAGAAAGTAACATAAGGACTGAGGAGACAGATAATATTCTCTTTTCAAGTCACACATAGCATATGCAACTTTACTGTATCTTAGAAAACATAACTAAATCAACCAAATAAATGTAAAATAAATATCAAAATAAAATGAAATATTAAAATGAAATAAGCTTAGAAAACATAACTGAGATAAACCACCTATAAGAAAACTATGATGAAATATTCTCGATCATTTGTATTACAACAATTTTTCTGGGTTCTCCAAAAAAGGAAAAAACCCTTAGTTCTACATGACATCAAATAGGAAAAAAACCTGAAACTTGCTGAAACGTTCAGTCTTGAGTCCACCCAGCTAGGTTACTAATAACCAAGTTTTTGCTCAGTGTATTATTTTTTTTACACTTCTCATAAAAAGAAAGGTGGACTATCAAAAGTTCTACATAATGATTTTTTGTATTGTTATAAACAAATAATGCATGGGAATTTCTGTGATAGCCTGCATTCAAGTGATTCCTGATAGTGTGTTTTACAGCACTGGAAGGCTAGAAGGTTGGTACCAGTCTAAAGGGTATCTACCATTTGTCAAAGAAGCAAGTCTTCAAAAATTTTGATAAGTGAGGGTCCATTTAAACTCTGCTCTCATATGTATATCTATGAAAATCACTCTGCTAGTTCTAGGGTAGCAGTCTATCACTAACATTTACAATTCTGGAAAATAATCCAAAGCATTAAAAAGTATGTAAGTGCTCTAATTGAATCCCTTAAGGGGACTTGGTCTGGGATAATGGCCTTGTTAACCTGGAGGCCCTCAAAGAAAGGTGGATTTAGTTGTAAAAAAAAAAAAAGTGCTGTTTTTTGTTTTTTGTTTTTTTTTAAAGAAAACAGTAAAGACTAATTTTGGATAATTTTTCAGATGACAGAGATTAGAAGTCTGACATTTACAAATTAAAGTTATATTGCAAAGGTAATGAGAGTAAATGTTTTAATTTCACATGTGATGAAAAGCTTTTTAGAATTAAGAGAAGAAAATAGGGACAGATTTTAATACTGGGACACAATTTCATTCTTGGATTTTAAAATGAAAACATTAAGATTTTATCATAAGCTTTGCTGAAAATCTGCCAGAAGCACTATTTTTTTTTTAAATGCCCTAGAAGAGGGGATAGAAATCAAAACTCTTTAGTTTGAATTCTAGTTTGAAACTCATCCTTCTAAAATTCTCTAGCAAGCCATCTAGGAGACAACTATTTAGAGAGTTATCTGGATTGTCTGTGTGGAGTCAAAGCTTCTGTTCTTTGGGCTGCATGATTTGCCTTTCTAGTCAGCCTTGCCCTTGAATCAATAAGAGTTCACAGAATGAAATGTTCAGGGCTCTCTTGGTCATGAGCCAAGGATAGCTGTGCTGGCAAAGCAAAACAAATCCTCAAAAAGAATGCATAAACAAAAATCATCTGACTAATGCCTGGTACAAAATGATGACTGGCATTTGTACTTTTGGTGGAAGTTTGTGCAAAGGAGCAAAATGATTTAGCTTTTGTTACCCATTTTTTCCATTGAGCAATCTGGAGGAGTATCATTAATTTGGAATTCAGGTCTGAGATGGGGTTAGGCTGTCTTTTGCAAGTAATGTTTTCCCTGGTGTAGCTTTATCTTCCTTTGTTTGCTTCTGTTTGAGATTATTAGGAAAGCATTCCTTGTTCAGCAAAAACAGGGTCCTGCCTAGACCTCCTGATTTTTTTTAAGGTTTATTAATTTATTAATTTTTTATTTGTATACATTTATGGGGTGCAAGAATAATTTTGTTTCATGTGTAGATTGCGCAGTGGTAAAGTCAGGGCTTTTAGGGTATCCATCACCCAAATAATGTACGTTGTACCCATCAAGTAATTTCTCATTATCTCCCTTCCTGCCCCCTCACCCTTCTAAGTCTCCATTGTCCTAAGTCCACACTCTATATCCATGCATACACATCATTTAGCTTCTGCTTACAAGTGAGAACATGTGCTATTTGTCTTTCTTCATCTGACTTGCTTAACTTCAGATAATGGCCCCCAGTTGCATTCATATTACAGCAAAAGACATGATTTTGATCTTTTTTATGGCTGAATAGTACTCCGTTGTGTATATATACCACATTTTCTTTACCCAATCATCTGTTGATGGCACTTAAGCTTGATTCCATATCTTTGCTATTGTGAATAGTGCTGCAATAGACATACGAGTGCAGGTATCTTTTTGATATAATGATTTCTTTTCCTTTGGGTAGATACCTAGTAGTGGGATTGCTGGATTGCATAGTAGTTCTATTTTTAGTTTTTTTGATGAATCTCCATACTGTTTTCCATAGAAGTTATACTAATTTACATTCCTACTAACGGTATATTTTGTTTTCTCCACATCTTTGCCAACTTCTGTTATTTTTTGTCCTTTTAATAATAGCTATTCTGACTGTTGTAAGAGATCTCATTGTGGTTTCAATTTGCATTTTTCTGATGATTAATGATGAGCTTTTTTTTTTCAGAAGCCTGTTGGCCATATGTATGTCTTCTTTTGAAAAATATCTATTCATGTCCTTTGCCCAATTTTTAATGGAATTATATGTGAGGTTTTTTGTTGAGATGTTTGAGTTTTGTAAATTCTGGATATTAGTCTTCTGTTGGATGCAGAATTTGCAAATATTTTCTCTCATTCTGCAGGTTGCTCACTCTGCTGATTATTTCTTTGGCTGTGCAGAAACTTTTTAACTTAAGTAAGTCTCAACTGTGTATTTTAATTTTTGTTGCCTGTGCTTCTGAGACTTTAATCATTAATTCTTTGCCTAGACCAATGTCTGGAAGAATTTTCCCTAGGTTTTCTTCTAGTATTTTTATAGTTTAAGGTCTTACAGTTAAGTCTTTAATCCATCTTGAGTTGATTTTTCTTTCTGATTTCTTATCCCTGTGAACTGACTAAAGCCATGGAACACCTCTAGGCCCTCAGTGGAAGTTGAGAACAAACAGCAGGCATAGGAAATGAATGGTATTCAGGGAGCAAACTTTTGACTAATATTGACTCATCTATGTTTAATAGTCATATCAATTGCATTTTAATGAGCATGTACTATGTGATAGGTGCTATTATAGTTGCTTCAAAAGAACAACTTAAATTATATTGAGCCCTCCTGTATGCTATGTACTGTTCCAAGTACCTAACATTTAATAACTCCTATAAGCTTCATAACTCTCTGAAATAGGTAATATTATTACTCCCATTAAAGAGTGTAGTCTTCATGGGGACAGGGACGTTACTGCACTTACAGCACTCGACATATATAAACTAAATGACCCTGTTATACAGTTGTGGAAACTGAGAGGCCAAGTGTATTGCTCTGGCCCAGGGCTTCTCAACCTCAGCATTAAGAACATTAGTTTTTAAGAACTAAGGACTAAGTCTGGTGAATAGAACCCTCACGGTGATAGGGATGAGGTTACACATGAGCTTAACATTAAGAACTCCCACTTACCACAGCAGATCTACACTGCCACAGCACATGTTCAACTGCCAGAAACAAAGACTATCACTTGAGAAGACCAACCAGTCTCTTGGTAGCACATGGACTTTTCCTACCCTAAAGGGGCAGTGTTTATTTTGACAGATATCCACACTTAATCCAAGAATGAGTTTGCCTTATCCGCCTTCAGGGCTTCAGCTAGCACATTTTCTTGAGATTTCTTTGAGATGTTTGAAGCAGCATAAGGCTGAGCAGGGGTAAGAACCATGGGGAATATCTACCTTTTGACTTACATATGAATGTCAAGGATTTGTTATTCCCTCAGGAGAACACAAGTATCCGTTTAAATTTCTATCATGGGCTGAGATAATTGGATAAAATGTCATGGGCCACTAGTTATATTTAAGTTAGCAAACACACTCTGCAACACACAACAAACATTGGTGGTAGTGATTGTTACTAACTAAAGTTGGAAAGAAAGGAGGAAGAACAGGTTTCAAAGAAAAAGTTCTTTCAAAATTTGAAGGCTTCTCCATGTCATAGCTGTAGGAAGGAATAGGGAAATGTGGGAAAAGCAGATTGCATTAGGAAGTCGAGGACTGGAGAAGAGGGAAAAGTGGAGTCTGAGCTACGAAGCCAATCTCTTGGGAGTCTCTAGCTCATATTCAATTTTCTGTTTCAAGGTTTGAATGGGGATCGTGATCTTTGGGGACCCTGCTCCAGATGGACATGCAAGGAACATGAAGTAGTAACAAAGGATAGTGTGTTTGGGTAGTGGAGAGGCTAAAGGCCTGAGAGTGTGTTTGGGGAGGACATTTTATATAAAATGTATGTTTTCTAGGAAGAAGGGGCATAGTTTTTATCTATTTATTGAAGCTTTCTTAAGCAGTTTTTCTCTATTAAAAGCCATTGGCCTGAACAATGAGAATCAGGATTATTCTGGGCATAAAGAATCCTTCATGATTTGTTTTTAGTTTGCTTTTCCAGCATTTACCCATTCCTCTTGCTACTGTTTGCTGGTGATAATGACCTACTCATCATTTTCCCACTGTTTTCTCCTCCCCTCGCTTCCATGAGACCATTCTTGTCTGGAATGCCTTTCTCTCCTATGCCCTTCAGAGAGTATCTCCTCATCTTTCAGAGAGCCAGATGCGCTGTCATTTTTTTCCAGATGGCCTTCTTCAGTGCCCAGAGAATGCTGGCTGGTCCTCCTTGGTACCCACCTCTGTTGTATGCCTGATAAAGAGGCGTTCACTTGATTTGTTACAGGCCTGTTTCCTTCACAGGTAAGTTTCTTACGCTGGGGGCTGCCTTATTTTCTTTCTATGTTTTAGTGCTTGGCAGATAGCAGGTGACATAATAAACACTTACTGAGAGTGTGAATTTAGAAATGAGTCACTCTGGAGGTGGCTGATCAGGTGTCTTCAGTGTAACTTACAAATAAGAAAAACATTTTTGGAAGTGTAGTAGAAGTTTGAGTTTGTGCAGGGAAGAGGTATAATAAGTATATGTAAGATAAGTGTTATATAACATGATAGGAAATATTTTACAGGGAATCTAAGACCAAGATAGAAACCCATCTGTCCCTGCTGACAGAGATGTAGTCTGGCTCATGTTTTCTTTTCTATGATTTTGTAATTTAGGATTTAAATCCCATAAAGTGAACAGCTGACAAACTAGACAAATGTCAGAATACAGATAATAAGCAAAAAATCCAAACACTTTCTTTATTTTGCCTTCTCTCCATTGTGTCACTCAGTCAACTATTTCCACCCTGAAGTGTTGGTCACATTAAAGGACAAGGACACGAATAGACGCTTGTGAAGGGTTGTATGTTTTGGTAGAGAAAGCACTCTATTTTTCTTTTTTTTCCTTGGGTGAGAGGCAACATTTTTTTTTAGATCTCATATTTTTAATTTATGAGGTATTGTTTGTGTTCATTTTCTTCAACATTTCCAAAACCTCACAAATTTAGATGAACTTAAACTACTACAAAAGTGAAATATCATAGAATATTTTAAAACTAACTGCATTAGCTTTTTTTTTTTTTTTTTTTTTTTTTGAGATAGAGTCTTGCTCTGTCACCAGGCTGGAGTGCAGTGTGCAGTGGCGCGATCTTGGCTTACTGCAATCTCTGCCTCCAGGGTTCAAGCGATTCCCCTGCCTCAGCCTCCTGAGTAGCTGGGACTACAGGCGCGCACCATCACGCCCGGCTACATTTTTGTGTTTTAGTAGAGATGGGCTTTCACCATGTTGGCCATGAGGGTCTTGAGCTCCTAACTTCGTGATCTGCCCGCCTCAGCCTCCCAAAGTGTTGGTATTACAGAGTGAGCCACTGCACCCAGCCAGCTTTTTTTTTTCTTTTTTCTTTTTTAAGTACATCATTAAAGGAAACAACATTAGAAGAACACAACAAAGCATTCATGAAGAAATTTAGTTAGGTATGCTTTAATAAATACATGATTCATTTTTTAAAAGCCTAAATCCTTTTATGTGCAAATAACCACTAATCACTATAAAAATATTTAAAAATCTAGTTCTCACAAGTAGGATTAATATGGCCTGTTATAATCTTAATATAATACATGTGCTTATTTATAGTAGATATTTGCTTAAACAGCTTCTTTTGCCATAGATGTTAAAGATATAAGCCTCAGCTCAATTCTGGTCTAATTATTAAGAACTTAAAAAGAATTATTATTCAAGTGATTGAGTTTTAAACTGTACTATGTTTATTTTAACTCCACTATTTGCATTACATGAACTATGAACTTGCATCAAGAAAATAGTGTATATGTCTAGAAACATTTTGAATGCTGGGGGAAGAATTTGACCAGCAAGACATCCTGTTGTCTAAACAGTATGAGGGCCTGTTTGCTTCATGGTGAGATCTGCTTTCCTAACAGATTCTGAAGGTGGAGAACAGAAGGAGATGAAGGACTCTTGTCCTGCAGTGTAAGCAGATAATAGCACTTCAGCTGCTTCTCTACACAGGCAGGAGGTTGGACTTAGCAATTTTGTTAGAGACTTCTTAGTTCTTAATATCTGTATCATTAGTTGACAGATGGATTTCTGTCTGGAATCTTATTTCAAGAAAGCTGCCTCCTGCTAGATAATCTTCTTAAACTGTAATTGACAAATGGAATGAATTTCATTTTCCTAAATTTTGGATGAATATACTAAAATGTTATCCATGCCTTCAATCTGTGGAGCCCATTCTTTTAATAAATATTTATTGAGCATTTACTATGTGCCAAAAATTCTGCTGGGAACTAGGATACAGTGGAGAATAAGAAGGATACTATCCTTATTCTTCAGTGATAGCAACAAACAAGGATTTGAGTGCAAATACTCTTATAATTTTTTTGTGTATTTATCAAAAGTCTGTTCTTGTTCTCTTTACCATTTTGGGTGAAAAAAGGAGAGATTTTTCTAGGATGTAGTAACTTTTTTCTCTCTCTATAAAAAGTACAGTCAACCTCTCCAGTTAATTTTTTCAGACCACAGCTTCTCAACTTGGGATAGTCACAACTGAGGTCAGACAGAAATTCTCTTTGAATGGTGAAGGCCAGTTATTACAGATAAGTCTAATAAACCACAGTCCAACTTCTCAGCCCAGACTTTGGGACTTTATGGCTGATGGTAAGAGAACCTATCTTTACATTGTTCTCCTACAGAAACCCTGCCTGAGTCTCCTCACTGCTGGCCTGGCCTGCAGATTTCAGACTCTAGACCACAACATCTACTCTTATTGAATTGCTAGCCTACCAGACTGCTCTGCAGATTTTGGACTGGCCAGCCCCCAGAATTTCATGAGACAATTCCTTAAAACAAATATACGTGTCTCTCTTTACTTTTTGCTTGTTCGTTTGTTTTGTTTTGTTTTTTGAGACAGAGTCTCGCTCTGTCGCCCAGGCTGGAGTGCAGTGGCGCAATCTCGGCTCACTGCAAGCTCCGCCTCCTGGGTTCATACCATTCTCCTGCCTCAGCCTCCCGGGTAGCTGGGACTGCAGGCGCCCGCCACTGAGCCTGGCTAATTTTTAATATTTTTAGTAGAGATGGGGTTTCATTGTCGTCTTGATCTCCTGACCTCGTGATCTGCCCGCCTCGGCCTCCCAAAGTGCTGGGATTACAGGCGTGAGCCACCACACCTGGGCTCTTTTGCTTTCTAAATATATGTATATGATATATATGAGCATATATGTATATGTTCTATATGTATGTATGATATATATACATAAAAAACTAGATATGATTAGTTTCATTTCTGCAGAGAACTCTAATACAGGCAATCTGAAAAGGATCAGATATTTAGTGTATTGGACTGGAAATATTCAACGTCCTAATAGATTACATATATTTTGCTGAATTCCACCTAGAATCCACGAGAACATACTGCCAAAACCCTTCGTCTGGTGTGGAAAGCATGAAGGACACTGCCCTCAGCCCAAGGCCTCTGCTTAAAAAGTTTGAAAGCATTGTCTGCCTGCCTCCATCTCCTGAGTCCTGTCCTGTGGACCAGAAAAAGGTGATGCTCACACCCTTATGCCATCTCGTGCTGTCTTTGTTCCATCAGCAACCGCGTGTGGCTGTCTGTGGTAAGTAATCGAACAACTGCTCAGGGAAGTACGTGCGCTAATGGTGCATGGCAGCATTACAAACACTGTCTGTTTAAGTTAGACCTGAATTGTCCTCTGATTTAAAGATTCCACTGTGATTATCAGAGCCCTGGGGATGATGCTGGCCAGAAAGAATGTGCATGGCTATTATTGTGCCAATTTTATAATTCGTCTTTTAATAATCTGTAACTGAAGAGCTGAATGGAATTGATCAAACCCGGCCTTGTTTCTCACTGGGGAGCTTTCTGTGTTTTGTTACTGAGCCAAGCCTGAATGCAGCTGTTGGAGCTGTCACCAGCATTCTGGTTCACCCAAATATTGATAATAATTACTCCTGCTTCACATGGAAAGCATTTATTTAAATATCTGTAATGGAAAGACCGTTATTATAGGTATTGCAGCTTTATAGTGGGTACATCAAAATGTAGATATGACATTCATAAACTGTGTTTGCAAAAAGCTGTATCTGTCTCCTGCACAGTACACAGGACCCTGGGCTAGTATTGCTGCTCATCTGTTCTTCATAGAATTAGGGAGAAGTTATTACTAGAGAATAATTAAACCCACAGAAATGTCCAAATGTTGGCAGGCTGCAGCCATCCCCAGCAGCACACAACAGCCTGTTATGATCAGCAAAATCCAATAGCCGGAGCTTTGAGCCTGAGGGGGGTAAATAGCATAATGAATTTTCTTTACCCTGTCATTACTCCTCTCTTGGCTTTCCTGGATTACAGTCACAAGCAGGTCACAGAACATTTATGCACACTTCACGCAAAGTGTTTTGGAGTGGAGGCTGGGTCTCAGTCTAACTGGTGGTGATCTATGTATCATTGAGAGGAATGAAAAGCTGCTTCTGCGCCTTGCCAGCTCTATCACTGGGAAGCCCTATACTAGCACAAGCCCATTGTCCCATATTTCCTCCTTAGGTTTTCCCTTTTCTGTTCTCCTTGCCTTCCCCTGTTTGCTTGCTCTGGTGGTCTTCTGTCTCCTGAATCAAAATCTCTTTGTTCTTTATCACGTGAGACATGTTTCTTGCTCTAATTAAGATGCTTTTATTTCATAGATAATGTCAGATCACCTCCAAGGGAATGTTTGAGTAGCCGCCTACTGTAGTGAGGGCCTCAGCTGAGGCTTGCTTGTATTCACAGCAATGAGTTGCCCTGCCTATTTGCAGAGGCTAAGGAGAGCTTGTGAGAAATATCCCTAGGGAGCAAGGCCTTTTCTATCAAAGCCTTACTTGTCAGAGGGAAAGAGAAAGACTGAGTCTAGCCCTAGGGCTGTTAGGAGACTTGAATCATAGCTTAGCCCCTGGAAGCATGTTTGGGCCTGGAGGAGAGAGAGCTGCAAGTAAAAATTGTGCCATTATGCTCTGTGACGAATTAGGGCTCGGTGACATACTGTTTAGGGACTCATCCAGCAGAGTGTGACACAGATGCGGTGAGCCCCTCCCCCGCAGGAGAACCGCAGTGCCTGGAGCAACTGGGGGCCACAGCACTCTGCCCAGTCTGCCAGGGGGCCACCAGCAGAGGCTGCTATGCCTCCGGAACTGCAGAGCTCAGCCAAACAGGATGGCAGTCCCTTTAGCAGTCCGAGTTCCACTGGAATATTCCTGAATTAATGGACAATATACCTTTGCCCTTGTCTGACACATGTGGTCCATCTCAGATACTTAGTTCCTTCCTCCATGTATTGTGAGTCCCTGGCTGGGAGGGCTGAGCTAATTTCCTTAAGCAGGGCTTCTGTATTTCCCAGGTGAACGCTGCATCCTGATCTTAGCTTAAAGCAGGAATAACAGTAGTTTTGCCTTATAACACACCTGAAGTCTAAAATTGGACCAGCTTTCCAATAGCCTGTTGGCTAATAAAAACGTTTGTTTTTGGTGGGGCGCAGTGGCTCACGCCTGTAATCTCAGCAGTTTGGGAGACTGAGGTGGGCAGATCACGAGGTCAGGAGATCTAGACTATCCTGGTCAATATGGTGAAACCCTGTCTCTACTAAAATACAAAAAATTAGCCGGGCATGGTGGTGGCATGTGCCTGTAGTCCCTGCTACTCAGAAGGCTGAGGCAGGGGAATTGCTTGAACCTGGGAGGCAGAGGTTGTAAGGAGCCAAGATCGCACCACTGCGCTCCAGCCTGGGCGACAGAGCAAGACTGCGTCTCGGAAACAAACAAACAAACAAACAAACAAACAAAAAACCGGTTTATTTTCAAGGAATAGCTTTTGGGACTTAACATTTCTTCAGTAGATTCCCTGGGAAGAAAACCTGAAGGAAAATTTAGGAGACATTAATGTCCTTACGACAGAAAAACACTGGGTAAAGAATGTTATGCTTAGCCAAGTCAGCCATTTGAGACAAAACTCCTCTTGTTTAAATTGCAAACTATCTATTTTGGCCAATGAATGTAGTCTTAAAGCATATCCTTAATTTCAGAAGCCTTTGTTACAAGAAAGCCAAATAATTGGGGTTTACAGTTTCAGAGCACTTTTCCTGTTTAAAAATGGCTTGGGGTTCAGAAGATGAATCATGTAATTTTGTAAGAATTCCTTATAATGTAGTATGAAATTATGCTCACATGCTCTGAAGTGTTTTTAAATAGCTCTGGCCACATCTTGGATATTCACTGTCTGAGAATGTATAATTTAAGAAATCGTAACAAGATGGCAGAATTTTGTTCTAAAGGATTTTCAAGGCATTGATCTCCACTCACTTCAATGTTGTTTAAGTGCTTTCCTAAGACAGCTCTCGACTCCTGCTACCTTCACCTCCAAATCACAATTTTCAGAACTTTCAGGACGGGTTCTGCCAACTTGGGATGGTAGTCTGTAGCATTGTAAAGAAGGAGTTGATTCACTGAATTCTTTCCTCTTATTCAATGCCATGAATTTAGGGCCTGCTTTCTGTTCAATACTTGTTCTCAGCTTGCTGTCAGTTCCCTGCTAAGTGATTACTATGACCTTAGCTTAAGGCAGGTGGACTGATCCACCTTTCAAAAAATTTCACAAAATTTGGTGTATTTCTGGCGGGTAGAAATATTTTAGGAGGGTTTTTAAATCAGAATCTTAAAGAGGTTTGTAACATTAAGAAGTGTAGAAACCAAGGGATTAAGGAATGTGCTGATTGGGCAGACATCCAGAGGACTCTAGGCTAAAGAGAAATAATGGTGAAATAAATGGTGATGTGAAGGATAATTTGAGGCCTGGGAATGTTGATCAACACCCTTTAAATTCCACTATCTACAAGGCTGATTTTGTTTGTGAGGTTTCCAAGCGGCTAACAAATCTTTCTCTTTCATATGAATTAGAGCTTTGGGTTTCTTAATTCATGTTTTGCTCGTAGGTATACTTCTTTTACAGGAGCTGTTTCAGTTCAGAGAAGTTGTATGCAAATTAATATGTGATAAATTGAGTACTGCTTTAACTCCTTGAGATTAGCAGATTTTTAAAGAACTTTTTTTTTTTTTTTTTTTTTTTGTGAAACCTTTGTAAAGTGAAGTGTGACCAAATAATTCGTTTACTTGGAAAATCCAAATTTTTTATGTATCAACTCTACTTAAAATGGGGAGATCTTTCATTGTGCAGTCTGCACTGAGCTAGAGCTTTTATCTGTGAAGTCAACTGGGGAGTCAGATTCCCTGTCCCATCCCACGCTGCTGCTGCTTCTGAATATGGTACTTATTTTCTACTTGGACATTGATTACAGTAGAACCACGTGTCTATAGAATTAATTTATAAAAAGAGAAACCTGTTCAAAAAGGAAATTATTGGAGAATTAGAATTGCTAGATTTTTGTTTTTATTTTTTGAGGAGGAAAGAATAAAAATGCCCACAATTCTCAGGGAACAAGATAGGTCTCTTAGTGGCATTGTAATTTTAATATTTTTCATTTCTTTATGGAAGACATCAACATTTAGAAACAGAAGTCTCATGATATTCAACATGTTCTTTAATTTTTAAAGTTGATTTGAAAAAATACATATATGCGTTTCTGGATTATATTTGCATACATAAATATTTATGTACTCTGTTCCGCTTTTTCTTTTGTCACTGTTGTTTATCCTCACAGAGCATTGCAGGCACCAGCCTTCATGTGGGCCAGACTGCGGCAAGGGTGGGGACAGCACCATGGACTGGAGAAAGAGTGTAAATGACAACCCGAGTGTGCACAGTCCATCCCATGCTGTTGGCTGTGTGGATTTGGGTGGGTTTGCCTTGGATGCGGGGATGGGGGTGGAGGAGGGTGAGAGTGAGTCCCAGAATCAGCACAGCACAAATTATATGTGGATATAGAAATATTTGGGTACTCTGGTCCACTTTTTCTTTTGTCACCATTGTTTATCCCCACAGAGCATTGCAGGCACCAGCCTTCATGTGGGCCAGGCTGCAGCAAGAGTAGGGACAGCACCCTGGGCTGGAGAAAGAGTGTAAATGACAGCCCAAGTGTGCGCAGTCCATCCGGTGCTGTTGGCTGTGTGGGTTTGGGTGGGTTTGCCTTGGACACAGGGATAGGGGAGTGGAGGGTGAGAGCAAACCCCAGAATCATCACAGCATGTCACTGGAGCAATAAAATGGGGAAAGGATGGAAAGAGCTAAATTAAAGAAAATAAAGGACAAAATATGTGAGGGACAATCACAAAGTATAAAGGGGAGGAAGGCATAGGCACTAAAGTGGAAGGAGTGAGATGATAAGTCAGAAATACTATAGTTGGTACCCCTCATCTGTGGTCGCTTCCATTTCATCATCAGAGGAGGCTGGGGTAAGGTGTGGTGGGGCAGAGAAACAGGCTCAGGCTGAAAAAGGGATGAGAGCAATACAGGGGAAGAGAGGAAGTAAGGGGAGTAGAAAGTACTGTAAATGAGGGCAAAAGGTAGGGTCTGAAGGGAGGGGCTGGCCTCTGTTTGGAGCATTAGGAATAGGAAGGATTCATGTAAGACTGAGAGTGGAGGGTTGGCCTCAGAAAAAGTAGTTTTCTAGAGTGTTCTGCTTCTGCTTCCTATTTTGCTCTCTGCCACTGAGAACAGGAAGGAAGAGGCCTGAGAAGACCCTCCTTCACTTCCCCAGCTGAGGACGGGCTGGGTGGGAACAGGTGAGGCTGAGGCAGGGCTGTCCTGCTGGTGGAGACACAGTACCCCAGAGAGAGCCTGCAGTGTGGACAGACCATGGTCGTGGAGTTGGACAGATCTGCCTCTGTGTGCTTCCTTGGTGACTTTGCCCAAGTAATTTAACTGTTCTAAGCTTCAGACTTTTTAATCTATAAAATGAAAATGAAAATATCTACCTTCCAAGGTTGCTGCTATAAGTGAGATATTGGGCAACATGGTTAAACTGGATTCTTAATCTCCCCTCTGCCCCTTTTGGTAAATTGCCTAATGGATGCTGGGAATTCTTGCTCTGTTGGAATGCCCAGGGACAGTCACCAAGAAGCACATAGTTATCCAGGGACTGGAGTGGCCTTTGGTCCATCATGGGCCTGGTCCCAGTTTCACCTCCTCTAGTGGTGACAGAACTTTTGCTGTTGGGGAGGCAGAGCATCTCCAAGACAAGTGGCCTGCAGTGGCAAGGTGCCCCAGGATGGCATAAAAGTGAGCAGTGTATGGCTTATGCATCTTTTTGGGTTAACCTGCTTAATTCTTCTATGATCCAAATGTATACAAAGTTAAACATAGCCAATTGACTTTCAACTTTTAATTTTGACTGTAATAATTATATACTTTTAATTTTGACTGTAATAAAAATATACCTGTAGACCTCCATGCCATGGAGTCAATTATAAATAACAGTGGAATAACTGAAAATTGCTTTGATATTGGGGGGCCTGGAAATTTTGACTAGTACTCTTAAATTCCATAAGCTGGCCTTGCCTTCAGGTTCTTAACAGTTCTCTGTTTCTCTTTCATATGAGTAAATGGGTTTTGGTGTCTTGAACTTCTGTTTCATCTGCACGTGCACTTTTCTTCTTTTCAAGCTTAGGGTTGAGACTTCATTCATTTCCCTCTACCACTACACTCCTCGTTCACATGCTCATGCTCATCTTCTACCTTTTCAATTCTTAGTTACCAGATTTGGGCTCTCATCCACTCTGCTTGTCTGAAACTTGGTTTTTGGATCTGTAAAATGGAGCAAATATTACCTTTTTCCCCCCCAAGCTATCTTGAAGATTAAATGAAATTATGTAGTTGTTAAGCTACATAAAAGACCTCTCAACAAATAATAATCATGAACAAATACATTACAGAATGAGATTCTAAATATATTTATATTATTAATTGGCAAACAATGGGGTGAGAGATGAAGCAGAAAAGACAACTCAACTAAGACTGAGGATGTGTATGTATTCATATGGAATATCTTGTCCCAAATTCATTTTCTGGGAATTTTCCTCTTAACTATATTGTTGCCGTAGAAGCAGTCACCATGTGGCCGGTTCCTGGTCTGTAGGTAATTTTGTCAAAGATGGGCATCTGAACTAGACTAGGTCAGTGAGTCTATTCCTTGGAATCTTTGGAATTCATCTGAGGAAGTTAAGGAAGTGGGTTGAGAAGGAAAGAGAGCCAAGTGTAGCTGAGCAGCTAGAGTAGAGGAGAGAGGCAGCAAGGCTCCGGACAGGGCTTGAACCCTGGTTCCATCTGGTTCTGGTGCCTGGCTATATTTCTGTCCCTGGGTTCCTTGAGGTAACCCTGTATCTCTGTAGTGATTAGTCTCCCTTTTGCTTATACCAGTTTGAGGTGAAGTTCTGTTGCTTGCAACTAAGGGCCCTAACTAATATAATGATCAACTAGATATAAACATTTCCCAGGACCTCGTGAGCAGTGTAAACTGAATTATCTATAAGGCATCTTTGATTTCTGTGATTTTATTTAATTTTATTTATTTATTTATTTTTGAGATAGACTCTCACTCTGTCGCCCAGGCTGGAATGCAATGGCGTGATCTCAGCTCACTGCAACCTCTGCCTACCAGGTTCAATTGATTCTCCTGCCTCAGCCTCCTGAGTAGCTGGGATTACAGACACCCAGGCACCCACCATCATGCCTGGCTAATTTGTGTATTTTTGTAGAGTTGAGGTTTTACCATGTTGGCCAGGCTGGTCTTGAACTCCTGACCTCAGGTGATCCGCCTGCCTCAGCCATGCAAAGTGCTGGGATTACAGGTTCGAACCACCGCACCCAGTCTTATTTTAATTTTAATTTTTACATTTTTGAGACAGAGTCTTGCTATGTCACCTACTGAAGTGCAGTGGTGCCATCTTGGCTCACTCCAACCTCTGCCTCCCGGGTTCAAGCAATTCTCCTGCTTCAGCCTCCCAAGTAGCTGGGATTACATGCCTGGTTAATTTTTGTATTTTTAGTAGAAATGGGGTTTCACCATGTTGATCAGGCTGGTCTCGAACTCTTAACCGTAAGTGATTCACCGGCCTCAGCCTCCCAAAGTGATGGGATTACAGGTGTAAGCCACCATACCTGGCCTGATTTCTGTGATTTTAAGTGTGTGTGTGTGTGTGTGTGTATGAAGAAAGTGATGGTAGGGTCTGGGCAATCACAAGGTTCCTCATCTGTTGCCAGATAAATGCAGAATAGATCACAAATGATAAATGAAACTAAAAAATGTAATTTTATGGACAGTAAACAGTTTGAGGGGGTTGCAAGCTGCATATATGCTATGATTACATAAGTATTAGCAACACAGCTTTTGATTACTTTCCTCAAGTTACTTTTTAGCTCTAGATGTTGAGGAGCACAATGTAAAGGTGGCAAAGAAAGGTTTCAAATAATCATTTTAGGAAAACAAGGAAATACAATTGGGAATTGGCAAGTCTGATTCTCCAGAGTGAGATGATGTTAGCGCCATATGATTGTCCCTGAACCCTGAATTTAGGACAACTCTTTTCAAATAATTTCTGAGAGATGAGGGGTGTCCTGCCTTTGAAACGGGAAGGACAGATGCCCTGCAGCTGTCCCTTCAGAAGGAAATGTGCCAGGTGCGAGATGCCACATTGGCCTCCTGACGATGACTTATGAGCTCTGAGCTTCAATTACCATGAGCTTGATGGAGATGTCATTTGTCATTGTTTCAGGGGATGTGGTTTGAAATATCTGAAAAAATAAAACTCAGCCTTATCTTATTGTTTATTTTTAAGGGATCTTTGTGCTAATCACTTCAGATGGGTGACTTTTGTTGCCTAATCTATGCTCTTTAGTAGTTGACTATCTGCCTTTTAGCTGGGGTTAGCTTTCATCTAGTCTAAATTAACTCAGTTTTGTTCCCTACTACACATAAAAAAGCCACTAATGTATCAATAAGTACTGTTATGTTCAGCTGATAGGGTGATGCCAGCTGTCTATGGGGGTAACACTCTCTTCTCCCACAAGCCTTCTTGGGTAGTGGCTAAGAGCCCAGACTCTGTCACGGGACTGCCTGGGTTTAAATCCTAGCTCTGCCACTTATTTGTGTGACCTTAGACAAGTTACTTAATATATCTGTAGTTCCTAATTTATAATGTGAGGACAATGACCTCGACTGAATGGGTAAATATATGTCAAGCACTTCCACCAGTGCCTGGCACATGGCAAATGCTATGCAAATGTTTGGTAAGTGACTTATTTCTCCATTAGAATAAACTTAAACATCAAGTCTTCTTCCTCCAACCACAGATTGCCTAAAACCACACAAAGATAAAATTTGTTTGGTATCTGATGCTGCTGTAAGAATGGATCCTGGCTGGGCATGGTGCCTCACATCTGTAATCCCAGCACTTTGAGAGACTGAGGTGGGTGGATCATAAGGTCAGGAGTTCAAGACTAGCCTGACCAACATGGTAAAACCCCGTCTCTACTAAAAATACAAAAATTAGCTGGGCATGATGGTGTGCACCTGTAATCCCAGCTACTCAGGAGGCTGAGGCAGGAGAATCACTTGAATCTCGGAGGCAGAGGTTGCAGTGAGCTGAGATCGTGCCATTGCATTCCAGCCTGGGCAACAGAGCGAGACTCCGTCTAAAAAAAAAAAAAATGGATCCTGAAGAGATGGATTGCAGAATGTAATAAGGGAAGGAGGCCCCTTGAAAAAGGGCAGGGCTTTGAAACAGGAGTCCTATAGGACAGTTTAGCCACAGACCATCCTTGTCTGGCAACCTTCCACTTCCAAGCAAGGAGCAGCAGGGCAGGTTGTGAGATCTGCTTCTTCTTCATAGTTCCTGCTGTCATCTCTCTGGAATCCTACATGCCAGGGTTTCCCGGGGAAACTCCCAGTCAGAACTGTGATGTGTTTTCCACTACAATGGCTCAATTGTAGAGTGGGTTGGAAATAGGCAGACTTCTGATTCTTCACAGCAGGTTGATAGAGAATAGGGTTCAGGTGAAAGAAATTACCAATCATTTTTCATTATCCAAGGTATCACTCACCCACTCCCAAGGAACATGACTGCGGCAGCTGTGAGGATGCCGAGTATCAGGCCCCAAACCATCTGGCAGATCAGAAGGGGCATTTTCTGGCTGGGGGAAGCTGACATTCAGTAAATTGTTAGTGCTGACTCCCACAGTGACCAGCGTAGCTTCAGGCAGTGGGGAAGTTATGGTGGGGAAAATGAAGCCTTGATATACAGGTTGCACAATCTTGAGTTTTTTGTTTTTGTTTTATTATGGCATTTTCTTTCCCAAAAGGATGACTTGAGAAGCTTTTGTATACATTGGCTTGTTACACTGGTGGGTGACGTTTTTCCATGGGTCTCTCATGTTTCTGCGTGTCTTGTGAGCAAAGACACTGCCTACAGATAGCAGAGATACTGTCTTTTCAAGAATATGTGTTTAGAGATAAGCCTGAAGTTACTGTCTCCCTCTTGAGCAAAGGGCAGACATGCTTCTAATCTAATCTAATAAAGACAGTATCTTCCTCTGAAGAAAAAGGCAGGTATGCCGATGCTATCCATTGTGAAAATTGTGGGTTTCCTCAGCGCAGGATCCCTCTCCTGTTACGCAACCCATGATGTGTGCAGATATGTATAATTTTCTCTTCAGATGGTCTCAAAATCGGGAGTTGGGGCTTGAGGACTGGCATAGATTTTTGACCTGCATTCTTTCTAAGCTTATTGAGGTTGTGGAGCATGTTCATAGCACTAGCGATTCATACAACTGAATGTAATTCTCAATGGTGCATTCTAGCTGAATAGGTCCAAAATCTCTTTCTCTCTTTTTGTTTTTTTCTGCCAGCATCCTGCTGTATGTCACTACAATCTTTTTATTTCTGTTCAAAAATGGAATATTTTGGTCAGGGTTCAAGATTTAATATGATAACTTGCACATTATTACGTTTTTCCTATTAAAAAAATCTACTTCCCTTTCCCAAGATCCATCCTGATTTACTTTTTTCCCCCTCCAAGAAAGAGTTCAGCCTTTCTAAGGTTCCATTCCTGGACAACAGTTCCACATTTGCTTAGTTCCATAAATAGGAAGTAACTGAATAGGGCCTTGTTAATCCTATCCGAGGTCTGTCTGAATCCAAATCTCATGTGCTTTCTGCTATATCGTTCTGCCTTTCCATAATGAAAAGAGCAACCACAAATATTTATTGAAGATTCATTCTAGCCAGGCACTGAAATAAGAGCTTCACTTGTGTTCTCTTCCCTGATCCTTACGACAATTCCACTGGGATAGATTCTGTTATTATCATTTTCACATAGATGAAAAAACTGAGGCTTAGAAAGTTATCTACTGTGTGCTAAGACAGCTAGTAACTGATGGGGACGAATGGGAACTCAAGTCTATCTTCTTAACAACCAGACTGCATTGCCTCCCAGGAGGGTCCTGCCCAATTGGTATCCGAATAACATGTAAATGAAGGAGGCTTTATTGAAATGAATTATACTACCCACAAAATATTCATTTTAGGTTTTAAAGGTGTCCTAAAGCTAATTGCAATGAAGTGAAGATTACATAGTCTTGATTCTCTATTATGAAGAATCTTCAAGAAGAAACAGTTATACTCCTTGTTAAATTTTTCAGACTTGCTCTCTTGGCATTTAATAATTTATATCACTTAAGATCTTTTCTCTCTACTAATGATGACTATTGAGTAATTTATTCATCTTGGTTTAGTCAAATTGAAACTATGTTGCTTTTATAGTGGTAATAATAGTAGAATAAAAATAATTAAATCATAACACAACTGGGCATCTATTTTCTCATTTATACCAGTGCCAGGTATAAATGACTACCAAATTGCCCGTCAACTAAGAGTGATTTTTAAAATATCTTTGTTTGCTTACTTGCACAAGCTTTATATTGCATGGTATTATTTTCTTTTTTCTTTCTTTCTTTGGAAACGTTAAGTATAAATTTACTATCCACCTAGTGGTAGCTAGGTAAAATTGCAGGCATAATGATAAATAATCAACTTTGTAGTTCTCAGCTTCAAACCCAAACCTGTAAGGGGCAGGACAGACTCAAATGCCTCAGGGACCAGGCAGAGAATACAAATAAATAAAATAGGCCAAGTGAGAGAGTACAAGTCTTGCCAAAAGGAGCAATCCCTATTTAGCTTCAATTGATCATCCTTTTATGAAAAGCAGATCAGAATTGCCACACATTCTGATTGATCGAGAGAGGCCAGAAATTCTAATTTTAATGTGAAACCTCTTGATTTCTTAGACGGTGGCTCAATTTTCTTGAAAACACTAGGTGAGCTAAATAAAGCTGACAGTCCACCAGTTTTCAATGCTCCTCTGTGCAGACTGAATGGCATCTCCCCTAACTGTAGTATTAGACTGCCACTCACAAGCCACAATTTGCAATTGCAATAGAGGCACAAACTGACAGAGATCGGCTGCTTTACTATGTACACACAGCTGAACTCTTGAGCTGTGGAGAACAACTAATTCTACAGGAAAAAGTGTAAGGCTAATCTGAGCCACCCAGGGATGGCAGCAGGGGCCTTCATGGCTAGCTACTGGCCTGTAGGTGCTAAATTGCAGACTGCTCCTGCAGGAAGCCTTCTGGGCCTGGGAGGCCTTTATCTGGCTCAAAAGCTAGGGCTGCTTCTCGAAGGACTTTCAAATGCTCCTCAGCAGCTGACAGTCACTGGTCAATCCAGTCCAGGACTCTGTCAGATGGCAGGCATTCCTTGTCACCAGCACCAGATGACTGACAAGACAGGAGCAGGGCAGTCGTCCCTGCATCCAGGAGCTTGGGGTCCAATGGAGGGTACATCGACTTCACAACATCATCCACCCTGGGGCTGTTCCACTTGGCCACCACAATGATGTCGCTGATAATGGCTGAAGTCTTCATCTTGGCCCCAGAACCCATTGTGATGGCAACAAGCTTCTCTGTCAGAGTGTGACAAATCTTCAAGATGGCAATGCAGTGGGACATGAGACCTGAGGCATCTTTGATCCAGTCTTTGTTCTCCAGAATGGTCTCAATGTGGGGGGTGGTGATAACAACATCATCCAGTTCTAACTCAGAGGGCTCAGACTGGGTCACCATGGCACCAATGAGGTCCATAATGGGCTTAGAATCATAGCGCCGCAGAAGTCTCGGGGCTGGTAGTAGCGCTGCCTGCAATCTAGCATCAAGACTGCAAACGAAGCCAGAAAGATGGTGGCCAGCACACCTATGGCAACAATCACCACGGTCTCCATGCTTCCGGGGAGCTCCTGACTCAGTCTCGTTCACATTCTCTTCATGGGCTAAAGCTGCTGGAAGTGGCAAATTGGGGGAAGAGGATGGCAGGAGCTAGGTTCGTCCATGACACCTCCGGAGACCTGAGGGCCTCAAGTGGCAGCTCCGGGGCACATCCCACTGCGCTCCTATGATGGCCCCGCAGATGGCAAAGTCAGTGGTATTATTTTCTTTTAATTCCTTTGTTAGAACTCTTAAGTTTCATCCAGTAAATGGTACATTATTTGAGCTTTTTTTTGTATGTTATAATATTTATGAACCATTACTCCAGATAAAGGAAAGAAAGCCTTACCAAGGCCCATTAGATGCTTCACAGTATTCCAGAGACAGCACAGTAGGCAAAAAAGAATTGTGGTAGGTTAAATATGGATCCAAGCTCAGTGTCTCTATTTACCATTGGAGTGATTTTGGTGAATTTCTTAATTCCTATAAGCCTCAGTTTTTCACCTATGAAATGGGATAGTATTATCTAGCCTAGAAAGTCTTTGTGGCGACAGAGCGAGACTCCGTCTCAAAAAAAAAAAAAAAAGAAAGAAAGAAATAATATGTATAAGTTAACTGGCATGTATTAGGTGCTCAAGAAGCTGAACAATCATCACTGTTGTTTCTAAGATAATTATTATCACTACTATTAATCCCTCATCATTTATTAATGCCCCTATATCTCTATGGATCTGTTTAGATGTATAGCCATGAGGTCTTACTAACTAAATGATAATCACAGAAATATTCCTTGTTATTACTTTTTCTTCAGGCGAATTTAAATATTTTTCTAACTTTCTACTTTCATGAAAGTTAAATTAACCCTCTCTGGGTGCAAATATATATTCTACCTTAAGTAGATATTTCTTACCAAGCATTTAATGCATTAAATTTCAACTTTAAATATTAAAAATTTCAAACTGTAAACATTAATTTCAAACTTTAAACATTAATAAATTTGACCATAAACCTCTCTTAATTTGAAAATTTTGAACCTTGAGGCATTAATATACATTTTTTTGGCCCTGCCACCAGCTGAGATGCCTAGCTTCCTCTATGGCATATGACTACTGTATTTCTATGGCAACTACCTTAGCATTTTGCAAGGGTCAAAAGAACCATTCTGATATGTTAAAGGCAAGAAACAACGATAGTCATTTAACATCAATTTTAGTCTATCTCTAATGTTACCCTTCTATTCAAGCACTTCCTTGAATTAACTCCATACTAGATTTTGAAAACAAGTCATTTCCTGTTTCATTTTATTCCCTTTTCTTAGAAAGTCACCTCTCTTCTTTTCCCCTATTGAAATTCTATCCACCTTTGCAGGGAGAGCTACAATGTCATTTTCCTGGAGGCCCATCCCACTATTACACAAGACAGGTTCCCTACCTTTGTAACATTGAGGTTTTCCTGCTAATTAGACTCTTAGCTCAAATATATTTAGGGTGGTGAGTCATTTGTGCACTTTGTTCTTCCAGAGAAAAACATTGTTGTCTGCATGTCTTTGTGTGTGCATAGTGCGTGAGAAAGTCCTTTACAATCATAAATGCTCAATTTAGGTTAATTGAAAGAATAAATAAATAATGAATGATTTGTTTGGAAATAAAACAAACACTGGCTGGGGTAGCAGGGAAGCTATAAAAGGCTAGGTTGGAGACCTAGTCTGGTTGCCTGTTACATGCGTGGCTTGGGAAAATAATTTAACCTCTCTGAACTCAGTTTCTTCATCTGTAAAAACACAAGTGATCCTGCCTCCGTCCTTTCCCTGTGTAATTAGGGGATAGTTGTGGGAACCAAATAAAGAAATGCATGCACACTGTCAATGCTAACCTGAGGTATTAAGTTCCAAGACAGCTGGACAACTCAGTTGACATTAGATACTTTTAATAGCCAACTTTACACGCTATTATCTCACCCCATTAAGAATATGTTACCGAGCTGTTCTGATATTACACAGCAAAGATGATTCATTTACTCCCTCATCTGTTTTTCTGTTCATCCATTCATTCACTAAAATTTATTGAGTGCCTACTACATACCAGCTACCATGCTAGGCACTCAGGCTGTGAACATGACAAGGCAGATGTAGTTCCCTTCTCTGAAGGACCTTGTATTCTTGTAAGGGAGCACTGAAATAGGTCTACAAACAAATGAGCCCACAGATAAGATAATTTTAGACGAGGATAAGTGCCAGAAAGCAAATAAAACAAGGTAGTGTGCTAGGAAGTAAGTAGGCATGGACATCATTAGAGTGGTCAAGAAAAGCCTTTCTGGAGGGACCAGAATGAAGAGTAGGGACAAGCTCTGCAAAGTGGGGACAGCAAGTGCAAATGCTCTGAAGTGGGACCAGGCTGAGGTTGATCAAACAGCAGAAAGGCCAGTGGGCTGAAGCAAAATGACCCAAGGAGAATGGAGGCATTCGCTGATGGAAAGGTGGTTTATATGCACAGAAAGATTCAGAAAGAGAAAAGCAATATATTTTCTTTGGCAATACAGATCAAGGAGTTGAAAACTGGTTTAATTCTTGGGAAAACATAGCTCATTGGATAATATGTTAGGGTATTTACATTTATATAACCATACCGTTAGGGAGTTTTGAGATTTACTATTTTAAAAAATCATTTTAATATTAACAAAAGCAAAGGGATCTTAACATTGTCCATGGTGGTTGATATTTTACCAGAATACTATTTTTTCCTTCCCATAAGTTGTTGCTATTATTATTTTGGTGATTTGTTGCACCTTCTGCTGTCATGCATTGTAACCAATATTTAGTGGAAAGTCTGAATTAAAACATTTAAAAATATATTTAATTGTATTGCATTCACAATCTTTTACTAGTAGGAAGTGCTAGGTTCTTTGTAGGTACTAGCTGAAGGGGGAAAAAATTAGTCCCTCATGGAGTCCTCATGGAGTACACACACACACACACACACACACACAAACACACACACAATTTTTAACTGTGATAAATGCTGAGAAAGAGGTTATGTGCTATCACGATAATTCCTTTTTTTTTTTTTTTTTTTTTGAGACAGAGTCTCACTCTGTCACCCAGGCTGGAGTGCAATGGCGTGATCTTGGCTCACTGCAACCTCAGTCTCTCGGGTTCAAGCCATTCTCCTGCCTTAGCCTCCCAAGTAGCTGGGATTATAGGTGCCTGCCACCACGCCCGGCTAATTTTTTTAATTTTTATTTTTAATAGAGATGGGATTTCACCATCTTGGCCAGGCTGGTCTCAAACTCCTGACCTCGTGATCCACCTCCCTCGCCCTTCCAAAGTGCTAGGATTGCAGGCGTGAGCCACGGCGCCCAGCCCTATCATGCTAATTCTTAACAACAGGAATTTACCAGGTAAGAATGTCAGGGTTAACCTAGTCAGGATTATGAACTATCAGTCCTACTTTAATCACAATTAGAATGATATATAATAAGTTTTTATATCCACTGTAGCTTTTTACCTTTCCTTAGAGATAAATTGCATGTAAATATATATTAAAGTGCTTCAAGTCAGTTTTGTCTCTTAAGTATATTTTTTTTCTTTGTAATCTGCTTTTACTTTTTTTTTTTTTTTTTTTTTTTTTTTTTTTTTTGAGACGGAGTCTTGCTCTGTAGCCCGGGCTGGACTGCAGTGGCCGGATCTCAGCTCACTGCAAGCTCCGCCTCCCGGGTTTACGCCATTCTCCTGCCTCAGCCTCCGGAGTAGCTGGGACTACAGGCGCCCGCCACCTCGCCCGGCTAGTTTTTTGTATTTTTAGTAGAGACGGGGTTTCACCGTATTAGCCAGGATGGTCTCGATCTCCTGACCTCGTGATCCGCCCGTCTCGGCCTCCCAAAGTGCTGGGATTACAGGCTTGAGCCACCGCGCCCGGCCATCTGCTTTTACTTTTAATTTGAACAGCAAACCAATATCCTTTCCCCACCCTTTTTCATATTCACAGAGAGGAGTCAGCCCTGTTGTTGACACTAATCAATGATCACTCGTATTTGGTTGGCAGAGAGATTTATCCCATCTCCTGTGAGTTCTCTTCTTTTTTGCACTCTCCACCCTAGACATCTGGGCCACAATTGCCAGAAGCCTCGTGAGTGCTCCATCTCACTTTCCTCCTTCCAAGCTTCCCCGTGTGTCATCTCTCTGGTCACAGTGGTGTCCCAACCAGTGGTCCCTGCAGTTTCCTGACACTGAAACCTGCTCCGCCAGACGGCACAACTCCCTCCAGGCAGCAACTCTGTGCCAGGCATCGGACTTCCAGGCTCATAAACGTGGAATCTGTCAGGCTGAGAACATAAGTGCTCCAGCCCATTATTAGCTGGTAGAAAGCTTATAAAAAAGAACTTTATAAACCAAGGCACGAGTAAATAATTTCATGAGCAAAGCTGCAGTGTGGCAGTTCTTGGTTTAAAGCTGAAAGCCTTTCTAATGTGTTGCCAGAGGATTAAATGCTATCACCATGTTTCAGGCAGTGATTTTTATTGCATGTTTCATTCAGGATTTGGCATTGGAAAAGAAGGAACTCTGCATACATCAAATTGAAATGAGAAAGCAATTCTTCGCTATTTGAAGCAGGGATGCTATTGTTTCAAGGACATTATCTTCCATTGAGGTGATTCCCATCTTGTGCGCACTCTCTCTCCATTTTTCAACAGATATTTACCATTTTTCATTTCTTGATAAATCCTTTCTGTAATGCCTGGTACTTTCGATATTATTCTTCAAATAATTCTGACAAACAGAATGATACGTTGCTTAACGATGGGGCTGTGTTCTGAGAAATGCTTCATTAGGTGATTTTGTCCTTGTGAGATTATTGTAGGGCGTACTTACACAAACCTAGATGGTTTAGCCTCCTACACACCTAGACTATATGGCATGACCTATTTCTCCCAGGCTACAAACCTGTACAGGATGTTACTGTACTGAATACTACAGGCAATTATGACACAATGGTAAGTATTTGTGTATCTAAACAAATCTAAGCATAGAAAAAGCACAGTAAAAGTATGGTATTATAATCATATGGGACCACTGTTGTTTATGTGGTCCATTGTTGACCGAAACGTTGTTATGTGGTGCATGACTGTAAGGTGGTCTGTTTGCAGTATTAGAAGAGAAATAGCTTGTGTAGCACTCATAGAAAATCAGGGATTAAAATAGGCAGAGCAAAAAATCAAGGACTCACCTCTCTTACTTAAAAAAAAAAAGCAGGTCATTGAGCACAAGGTTGTGGCTTTGGGTTGGCCACCCTGAGTTAGAGTGAGACTTGAGGGTCTGAGTCTCAGTGAAAAGTTATTTCACATCCTGGTGGATCAGGCTCTTTGAGAGTATAGACCACATGCTACTCTGCCTCTGGGATGGCAAACAGGAGTGCCCAAACTCCCTTCACTCAGCTCCCTTTCCTTTTCTACCATTTTCTATCTTCGTTCCTTCCCTTTAATAAGGGAAACACAACTTCTTCCTTTTAATGACTGCCACCAGAGCTCCTCTTTGCAAGGTAACTTTGTTGTGAGAAGGTGCACGACATTGATACAGACAGCTATGGGCAGGTGAGACACTAGGACGTGGAGGAGGCTGGTTCCAATGGCCCATTAAGGACGGCAAGGCAGCCCTGCACAAAACCAAGAGAGCAAGGGCTCCAGACAGGCTGGGGAGGGAAGCATGAGGTAGAGGGCCCTGAGGCTGGGATTGTGGAGTGAAGAACCCATGGTACCCTGGAGGTGGAGGGACTGAGGCACACTTAACAGTAGTAATGCCTATTTTTCTATTTGCATTTTTGAGATGTAAATGCCCCCTCCAACTCCCTCTAAAATCCTTTAGTAGGGAGGAGAGTGCTGATGAGCTCCTGCCTAAGGGATGGGTGGGCCTAAGGAGGGCCTGAGTTTCCTGTATATGTATTATAGAACAGCCATAGTCAGCCTTACAGCTGCAGGAGGTCAGGAGACCATCACAAGAGTTAGGCCCTTCAGGGGTTTGAGGAAATCTCAAGGCTGGAATCTGGACTGCCCTAAGCCATGAAATCTGGAGATTTAAGTCAATTTTCCCTGGGTCTCCAAACATCAGCAGAACCATCAGCAGAACCTACTATTAACTTTGGTTTATAATAGATTTTCAATAGGCCTATACTACAGTACTTTGTAATAAGTAACATGAAAATGAATGTTAGTGAGGTGGTTTGCAAAGATCCTGGCTTGCAGCTAGACAAAATGTGCAAGGCAGAAGGCAAAAATGTGCTTAGCGCAAATAGGTAATTAAGAGAATTAAAAAAAAAAAATCCAATAGTCTGGTTCATGGTAGAATAAAATGCCACTCTATTCTGTTTATAGGAGCATTTTTAATTGGCAAATATTAGAATCCGTGGAAAATCAGTCAGAGAAAATCCAGTTAAAACTCTTCATGGACTCATGCTCTAGCAACATTCTTAGAAAAAAGGCTTTTAGAAAAATATTATATTTCTTATTCCTCATACATTTAGGGAACATTTTTCTGCAGATTACTTCTTTCCGGGATTTTATCCTGGGGCTCTTCCTCCCACCCTTTGCTCTTCTCTCCGTTACATACATGTAGGTTGCACTTTGCCTGTGAAAAGCCATGGTAGGTGGCTGCCCTACTGCAGCAGCTTGGGGTTCTCCTCCGGACGCTATCCTCCAGTGGTTGCATGGAGGTCCCGCAGAGCTCTCCCAGCTCCCTTCATGGTGGGCTTCACCTCCTCGTAGGGGACCTCAATGGACTCTTCACTTCAGAGCTTCTCATTCTTCTTATCCAGCTTCTCCACATAGACAGAAGCCTATGTGCAGAAAATTCAGAACAGCGCAAGGCTGATTTTCCTCCAACATGTAGGTAATAGGATTCGAGAGTGTGTAACTCTTTGAAAGGACTTTCTTCCATTCTGTTTAGAAAGGCATTTACTGTTAGCACAGAGAAGTGGCTTTGTCTTTCTCTATTGGTCTGAGTGACAAAGAATGCAAGGTGTGTAGTTGTGTGTGTGAGAGTGTATATGAATGTACTTGTGAGTGTGTGCCTGTGTCCGGGTGGGGAAGAATAATAGAAAAGGAAGGGAAATCTAATGACTTAACTCAATAGTGAGCAATCATTTTTCATTCAGGACAATTAAGAAGCATACTGTATAACATTATCTTTTGCATCAATACATTCATTATTTACACTAGTACTTCAAACATTTATTACTTTGTCACTAAAAGGTTTCATTTTGGGAGGTGAATTGTCAAGGTGACCTAAATAGTACAAACTGCAGAACTTGATGGTTATACCATGTCTTTGAACACTTACTGTATCTTTAAAAGCAGTGGAGCTGAGGCGAGGGATTTGTGGAATTTGAGAATGAGGCTGTGAATTGGCACCAACAGATCAGGGAGTGATGCTTTGGTGCCCAGGAAGCTGGAGGACAGAAGCTGTTATCTGAGACAGGGCTGAAACAAGAATGGATTTTAAATGCTCTGTGAATACCTGTCCTTACTTTTCTGCTCACATAGTCTGTACCATTTGGGCTTCTTGGTTGCAAGCAACAGAAACTGGCTCTAATTCATTTAAACAAAAAGGGAATTTGTTATAAGGATATTTTCAATGGGAAGCTGAAGAACAAGCTTGGAGAGTAGGAAGCAATGTCTCCTCAAAACCCAGGCAATGGAACCATAACATCGCAGGTCCCACCGCAGAGACGGGCCACTCTACACTCCATCTGCACAGTTGTGAGAAGTGTGACCCACAACCCTCCCCTGCTTTCCTCGCATGCTCAGACCACAGTTCTGGGAGGTTGTACCCTTGGCTGAGCCTAACTCAGGGCTGCCCTTCCTCCCCCAGAATGCTGCACAGGGGTAGGGGAGGGAGAGGACTCGCCCCTTTGGCGTTCATGGTGTAGTGGATGGTGATTTCCTTTGTCTCTAAGACCACGCAAAATGAGGGCTCTCCAATAAAGAGAGACTGACGTGCGAACGCGAAGATGGTAGGAAGTTGAAGACTGTCAAACTAAAAAGTGATTAAAGTTCATTACATGCTCCGTAACTTAGCCAGAAGAGACTGGGATACTGAAGCATGTCCTTATAGGTTTCTTCCTGGTTGGGGTTTCTTCTCTCTTCTACTCCAGGCTCAGCTACAAATGTCACATTTCTGGGGGCAGCTGACTAGATGAGAGCATAGGAGTAAGAGGCTGGCTTCTGTAAAATAAAAATAGCACCACCCATCTCCCAGTGTTCTTGTGAGGATTAAATAGGCTATTTGTAAGGTACCTAGTACTGTGCCTGGCATTGAGCAGTGTGCTCAGCAGATGTTAGGTTGTGGCCCTCACTGTGCTGTTTCCCAAAGGGCAGTGGACAAGTGGGATATGCCAGTTGTCATTTTATTTATTCAACCAATATACCAACATTATTGAGTGCCATTGCTCTAATTTTCCTCAAGGACTGGTGAAGACATTGTCCAGGAATGTACCACCTACTAGTTGTGCAACCTTAGGCAAGTTTTTTAGCCTCTGTGAGAATCCATGTGAACGGCTGTAAAGGAGAGATAGTAATCATACCTACGTCAAATAATTTTTCTAAGTCTTAAATGAGATAATCCATGTAACTCAGTAACTGTTAATGATTAATAAGAACCCAAAGAGTTTAAAACGTTTTCCTTGAATCCACTTACATATCCAACCTCTTCTACCCAAGAGTGGTATACTTCATGAGCTTACCACAAGCTCTTTGTTCCAAATGCAGCTTATTTTCTAAGGATCCAAGAAGCTACCATGTAGCCCTGAAGCTGGAAGAACATCACAGATGTTATAGCTCATCCTCTAAATTGTACGAAGGAAGAGATGGGGGCTGGCTGGTGGCAGATTTACTGACTCTCCACATGGTGCTCCATCAATCTCATCTCATGAATTGATCATCATCAGTTGCAATAGGCTTATTTTCTATTTCTTTTCCTTTTTTTTTTTTTTTTTTTTTTTTTGAGATGGAGTATCGCTCCGTTGCCCAAGCTGGAGTATAGTGGTACAATCTCAGCTCACTGCAACCTCCTCCTCCTGGGTTCAATCAGTTCTTCTGTCTCAGCCTCCCAAGTAGCAGGGACTACAGGTGCCTGCCACCACGCCTGGCTAATTTTTGTATTTTTAGTAGAGACAGTGTTTCACCTTGTTGGTCAGGCTGGTCTCAAACTCCTGACCTCAGGTGATCCACCCACCTCAGCCTCTCCAAGTGCTGGGATTACAGGTGTGAGCCACCACGCCCAGCCTTATTTTCTATTTCTACCCACCTCAATTCAAATGTTGGTCAGGCAGAGTTCAGTTACCACAGGGTTCTGCTGTTTTACCACTTCTCTTCCTGTTGTCATTGATGGAAGTGGTCAGGCTATGCGGTTAGGTAAGGCCTGTCAATCTCACCTTATCTAATCATTTCCATCTACTCATGGCAGACTGTCATAAGAAGAAATGGAAGTGGTACGGGGAGGCTTTGGCTGTCTTTTAATTCCTATTATCCTTGAAGTGGTTACTTAATATTCTGTCTATTATTCCTTGTGGAATCTCTTTGGCATTACCAATTGCCTTATTTTCTCATGGAATTAAATTACTTTCAAATGATTTTTCTTGCACTATGGTAGCTTGCATTTTTCTAAGCTGACTCTAGTTTATAATTTTCTGGCATTAGATCCAATCCCTTCGTCTTTGTGTATCTGAACACAATTTTTACCTATTCAAAACAGAACTTCCACTAATATCAATAACCTAATGTTCATTCTCTATTCCAAGTCATTTACAAAATTTTTATTGGGACCAGAGAGAATAGACCTTCTGCCAAATATCTTATCTGAATTGGATACTGAGCCATTTATCGATTTCCTTTGTTTAAAAAATAGGTTAGCTATTTAAAAATTTATTTGACAATGTTTTTCCCAAGCTAATTTAAATTTACTTTAGATAACATTTTATTAAATACTGTATCAGATGATTTATTAATTCCCTCCCTCACGTAATTCTGCATTATTTCCTAAACAAATTATTATTATTATTATTATTTTTTTATTTATTTTTTGAGACAGAGTCTCACTCTGTCGCCCAGGCTGGAGTGCAGTGGCGTGATCTCGGCTCACTGCAAGCTCCGCCTCCTGAGTTCACGCCATTCTCCTGCCTCAGCCTCCAGATTAGCTGGGACTACAGGCGCCCGCTGCCATGACCGGCTAATTTTTTTGTATATTTTTTTAATAGAGACGGGGTTTCACCGTGTTAGCCAGGATGGTCTCGATCTCCTGACCTCGTGATCCGCCCGCCTCGGCCTCCCAAAATGCTGGGATTACAGGCGTGAGCCACTGCTCTTGGCCACAGATTATTTTTATAATTTCGCAAAGAGCAGCTATGTTATTTTGTTTGAAACAACTTGTTTAAATAAATGCTTGGCATTGCTTTGCTATTGCTTGGGATTTTAAAATTTTGAAGGTTATAGTTTTGATTTTTCTTACACTTTTAAAAAATAGATGAGCTGAGTAACTCCCTTTAATCAAGAATTTATAAGTTACAAACATTCATACTTTCCATACCAAATAAAAAGATAATTCTTTACAAATCGACGTTTCTGTAGAGACAGCAATTTTTTTTTCAATGATGTTCTTTTGGACTTTAGGAACAGAGGGTTTTTGTTATTGTTGCAGTTTTTAAAACTCTTCTTCAATGTACTTCAAATTACCACTCTTCAATGTTCTTTTTAAAGACAGATTTGAATGCCACTAAGCTTCATGTACAAACTTTTAAAAAACTGTTGTCATTAATTTCATACCTACACTTATTTATGTTGTGTATATTCTCTGTAATTCCTGTTTTCTTATCTATTTATTTAAGCTAGAATCTCCTGGTGGCTCTTGTCAATGTGAGTCTTAATGTAATCACCAAGCGCAGATTTTCTTTGGGTTTATTTTTGTGCTCTCTAGCTCAAAATTGCCCTTCATATAATTTGGGACTTTTTGATGTCAACTGATGGGCTGTCATTAGTTTAATGTGTCCACTCATACAGCGTTGTGAGGCCTACACCATCTACATAGTCAGTCTTATTTCTCTTTCCCTGGGGTCAAATCAGTATCTACTGTAATTTCCTTTACCTGTTTTTAACTACATACTATTTTACAGGACTACAGATTACTTTTTTCCAGACTTTATCCAAATGTGATATTAAAAATCCTTTCCATATGCCATGCTATATTTCAACATCTTTTTTAAGTTCAATATTGATCAATTAGGAACATATTTATAAGGAACACTCTTAATATTTAATCTGAGTGATTAGGTTGCATGTTCAGCTATATCTCAATATACAGTTCAATAAGTTCCTCACATCTTTTCCATATGAGGATATAATTACCCGGCATTTTCTTTTTCACAGAATGAGATGTTCTGGATTAAGCCTACATTTTTACGCAGCATTAAATAAATATATGTTGTTTTAAAATTGATGTGTAAATGATCTAACATTACACATATATGTTCATTCCTTTCTTTCCCCTAACAATTATATCTAACATTTTATGTAAATAAGATTAAACTCTGGCCAGGCCCTATGGCTCCCCCTATAATCCCAGCACTTTGGGAGGCCAAGGTGAATGGATCACTTGAGATCAGGAGTTTGAGACCAGCCCGATTAACATGGTGAAACCTCATCTCTACTGAAAAAACAAAAATTAGCCCAGGTGTAGTGGCACGCACCCGTAATCCCAATTACTCGGGAGGCTGAGGCACGGGAAAACCTTGAACCTAGGAGGCAGAGGTTGCAGTGAGTCAAGATTGTGTTACCGCACTCCAGCCTGGGCTACAGAGTCAGACCCTGTCTCAATAAAAACAAAAGATCAAACTCTCCTTTGTCTCCTTTGAGTTAAACTTTCATTTCCAGCAGAAATGTTCAGTCTTTGATTTCTGAACTCCTCATTCTTTTTCTCCCCAAAGGGCTTTTTTTCTTTCTTTCTTTTTTTTTTTTGACAATGTTATAAAAAATTAAGGAATACATGAATTTTATTCAAATAATTACATTCTGGGAAAAAAGGACCAACATTAACTCTGAAATGATAGCTTGAGACCAGGAGTTCAAGACCAGCCTGGGCAACATAGCAAGAACCTGTTTTCCACAAAAAGAAAAAATAAAATAGAATAAAATGAGGCCATTCCCTGTGTTGCCTACCCCAGTTTCACAAGACAATACTAGTGTCTTGGATGTTAGGGGAGTTCTGTTGGGGTCTGACAGAGACCACTCAGTATACTTTTTTGGGACCTGGCTTCCTTGACATCCAGCTCTGATTTAAACGTCTTTGATTATCTTCACAGCTGAAAACGCCACAAATTTGTTCTTTTTAAAAAAATTGTAGTAAAATATCATTTAGTCATTTTTAAGTGTACAGTTTAGTGGCTTTAAGTACATTTATGTTGTTGAGCAACCGCCACCAACATCCATCTGCAGAACTCTTTTTATCTTGCAGAACTGAGACCATTTGCCCATTAAATAATAACCCCCTATTCCTCACTTTTCCCAACCCCCTGGCAAGCACAGTTCTACTTTTTGTCTCTGAGAATTTGACTACTTTACAGACATCATATAAATGAAATCGTACAGTGTTTGTCCTTGTGTGTTATTTCACTTAGCATAACGTGTTCCAGGTTCATCCATGTCATAGCATGTGTCAGAATTTTCTTTTTAAGGCTGAATAATATTGCATTGTATGTATGCACTACACGTTGCTTATCCATTCTTTTGTCAATGGACTTTTGAGTTGTTTGTACCTTTTTCCTATTTTGAATAACACTGCTATGAACATTGGTTACAAATATCTGTTCAGGCCCCTACTTTCAATTATTTTGGGCATATACTAGAAAGTAATATTGCTGGGTCATGTGGTAATTCTATGTTCAATTTTTTTAAGAACCCACACATCTGTTTTTACCCGTATGATGATAATTCCTCTGATTATATCCACTTTTAGCAGAAATTTTATTATCTTGTGGCTTCTGCATTTTCAGTTTTTAACAAGTACAAAAACAGAGGTAAAATAAAATGCCAAGAATTATGGCACTCCTGGTTTAGTAACTTCTAAAATAAGGCATAAATTAACTTTTAGAAATGATAAGCTATAGATTCTCTTTCTGTATCTATAGCAAAGCCAATTTCTTTTTTTCAAAATTATTATTTTAAAAACGGAGTTTTACTCATGATTATCTTTTCAAAATGTTCTAATATTTGAAGTTTTCATAGTATTTTTTCCGACTTATAAAGCTTACTTAAAAAGGAAACAAAGAGAAGTGTGATTTGCTGAGGCAAAATTATAGGGGTATCCTTTAAAAAATAAACCATTCCTAGAGATCTGAACTTAGGAAACGAGTCCATTAGAAGATGATTATCTGTGTTGTCCAAAGCAGATCTTGAATTGATCAAAGGTTTCTTTTAACTAGTTTCCTGATGCATTTTTTGAAAGGATTTGATTTATTAATAATTTTCTGAGAAGCCATTGTAAAGACATTATGGCAAAATTGTTCTTGATTTGTAGAGTAATTAGAATTTGTGATATTTGTACAGGGTTCATGAAGTTGGCTTTTTTTGCAAAAGTTGTTTGAGGAAAAATAAAAGCTTGTTAACAAGACTATAAACAAGGTTCCAAAGGAAAATGATTGCCTGTTGAAGAGAGCCAAAGTGTTTTCAGGCATTTAAGAAATAGTAATTTAGGGACAAACTGCCATTTGAGTGTCCTGCAGAGGCTAACAATGCTTATGCTGAAGCTATAATATGCTAGCTTCAAGCCATTCTTATTGATTAATGCTTTAATGGGCTTTTTGCTAGGCAACATTTAGTTAGAACAGTTATGATACATGTTTGACTGTATAAAATTGCATTTATTGAATATCCAGTTTAGGAAAGATAAAGGAGAAAATTACACTTTTCTTGAGTTGTCTCTGGCACTACAGTTAGGTTACTGCCTTTTAAATGCTTGAAATTAAAGCTTTCATCTTGAATTATCATAGTATTTCTACTTTTATTTTCTGAGTATGGTCTATAGTTACAGCTGCTGACAAAGAATGGAATCTGGCTAACACAAATTTGAGAGAAGGAAGAAAAAGCTGGTTGAATTCCCTGTAGATCAGGATTTTGGGTTCTGGGACAGACATTTACCAACATCTGTTTCAAAGGAGAAAATAGAAGCCCACCCTAGAAGTCTAAGGGTCATCAGGAAGTAGACAAACATCAGGATATTATATTAAAGCACATCTGTCTCCACTTTGGCATGAAAAGGCTATATTTAGATATTATTTCAAGAGCTATGTTTAAAAATGCTGATAAAGTAGATTCCACACTCATTTCTTAGTCAACTGTGTTATTTTTCTTTTTCACAGATGTGCACACTTGGTACTATAGTCTGAATATATTTTTTACCAAGACCAAAATTTAAAAAGTAAAAGTATGGAATCTCTGTCTTCTACATTCTGGCTTAAAACTTTGGAGCATACCTTGAAAAGCTTATGCATCATTGGTGGAAAGTCCTCGCATCATTATTTTACCTTGTGTGTATACATGCATGTGTGTATTTCATTGTTGTTGCCTGGGGCCTCCTCAGTTGGTGTGGTATATTGCTGGTCTTCAATCACCTGGTCATACCAGGCCTGTTGTAGCCCTGGAGGTTTGGTGCTTGTTTGAATCAAGTCTGGTAGCAACCTTCTGTAGACCTAATTCTTTCAGCTGTGATTTGTTATAGAAAAAATAACTGTTTGAATCTGAGATCTAGGCCAGCTCTTATCAGCTACTGAGGGTTCTGTTTGTGGAGGTGCCCCCTGTGCATGCTGAAACCAGATTTTGGCACAGTTACAGAGACATGCAGAGCTGCATTCATTTCACAATTCTAGATGCAAATAGCCTATTATGGGTTGGGTTTAGAGTTATTTATTGTAGTATTTTAGTCAGTTTGGGCTGCTATAAAAAATACAATAGACTAGGTGACTTAGACAACAGAGGTTTATTTCTCACTGTTCTAGAGGTTGAGAAGTCCAAGATCAAGGTGCTGGCAGATACAGTCTGGTGAGGGCTTCCCTTTTGGTTTGCAGACAGCTGTCTTGTATTCTTACTGGTGTGGTATATTGCTGTGTGGGGATGGGGAGGGAGAGATATCTCTTTTGTGTCTTTTCTTATATGGACACTAATCTCATTCATCAGGGCACCACCCTCTTGACCTATTAATAATCACATCCCAAAGCCCCACCTCCCAATACCATCACAGTAGGGATTTAGGCTTCCACATTCAGTCTATAGCCTATAGTTATTCATTCTTATAATAAAAGATGTATTTCTATTTTTCTTCATATCTTCTCTTCCTGGTCACTGGTTTGTTTTTTCATTCTGGAGAATAATAAGAGGTAATTTTCCCCCAATTATAATTTATTCCTGGAATCAATTATAATTTATTCAGCTCCAGGAGTGTTACTTTGTAAGTTTGAAAGAAACAAGAAGATATGCTTGGCTTTGCTAAAAAAAGGTATTATTACTATTATTCAGTTATTAAGAGAGGGAGAAAGTCTTAGTTTTGTGCTAATACATCTTTAACAACAACCTATAATCTCCTATTTTAAAAAAGAGAGAGTAGGACCCAAGCTCAGAGTCTTTAGGAGGCAACTGTTTCCAGTGAGAATTTAATGACATTACTGTGTTTTTACTTCTTTAGAGTTTCCTTCTATTTATGGCAAATAGAACAGCTTTTAAGATTTCTTTCAAACTCTTGTTGGACCAGAAGTTGAAGTAAATTCTGTTTGGATTGTTTTATTTAATCCTTACAATAACTCAGTGTGTTTGAGGCTATTTTATTTTATTCTATTCTTTTGAGACAGAGTCTTGCTCTGTTACCCAGGCTGTAGGGCAATGACGCAATCATGGCTCACTGCAACCTTGACCTCCTGGGCTCAAGCCATCCTCCCACCTCAGCCTCCCAAGTAGCTGGGACCACAGGCATGTGCCATCATACCTGGCTAATTAAAAAAAAAAATTTTGTAGAGACGGGGTCTCCTTTTGTTTCTCAGACTGGTATCAAATTCCTAGGCTCAAAGTGCTGGCATTACAGGCATGAGCTACTGCGTGAGGCCTGAAGCTATTTTAAACCACATTTTACATATGAAAAAAACAGAGACTCAGGGAGATTAAGTAACTTGCCTAAAGTCACTTATATTGTGGAAATCTAGAATTCGGATTCAGCTCCGTCTGAATCCAGAGCCCAAACTTTGACCCACTGTGCACATGGTCTGTGCATCAGAGCTTCTGTAACAGGGAAAAAGCAAGTTTCAGGCCATCTCTACTCATGTCCAGCAGTTCTTGCTAGCATCCTATGGGTAGCACAGAAATTTATATGTGCCCAATTCCTTCTGTCCCCAGACTAGCTGTAGTAATGTCACATGCTGAAATTCAAGATAATAACATTCTCAGAGGGCTTTTCTGTTTCGGAGTGGGAACAGTTTAAAATAAAACTAATTTTCCCCACCAATGGTATTTTTTTTTTTACATATATATATACGTATGTATATATATATATATAGAGAGAGAAGTAAAATGGGAGAAAAAGTAGTAAAAATATTTAACCCAATTTATTGTCATTCATGGGCAGCTGAATATCCTGGAAGAGACACTAGACTGTACGCCAGAGGGGAGTTATAGTGCCGAACCCAGCAAAGCAGGTCCAGAAACCACTAGAGATTTCTGCTGCTTCGCTGACATAAGCTATAGTTAAATTAAAACAATGATTTTTAGCCTGGCAAGGTGGTTCATGCCTGTAATTCTAGCAGTTTGGGAGGCCATTGTGGGTGGATCACCTGAGATAAGGAGTTCGAGACCAGCCTGGCCAACATGGTGAAACCCCGTCTCTACTAAAAATACAAAAATTAGCCAGGTGGCAGGCGCCTGTAATCCCAGCTACTTGGGAGGCTAAGGCTGGAGAATTGCTTGAACCCGGGAGGCAGAGGTTGCAGTGAGCAGAGATAGAGTCACTTCACTCCAGCCTGGGCAAAAGAGCAAAACTCCTTCTCAAAAATAAATAAATAAACAAATAAATAAAATAAAACAATGATTTTTAAATAGCTTTTTAAGATGAATTATATACTTTTAAATTGTTTGTATAAAAATGGATAAAAGTGGAGCCGTTCTGATTTCTAAATTAGGGAGGAGGGATAGTACTCGGATCTGTCCATATAAATTTAATTCCAAACTCCCCACCAACTTCCTACCACTGTGATCTTTGGCAAGTTACTTAATCTCTCTAAGCCTCAGTTCCTTTATCCGTAAAGTGGGGTATAACAATAATATTCACCTTATAGAGTGACTGTGAATCAATGTAAAATCCTGAGAACAGCACCTGGAACATAGAACCATTGTTTATGTTACGGTTTTATTTTTGTTGGAAGCTGGTTGAAGAAAAGATACAAGTCGCTGCTTAAGATCTATTTAGCTGGTTGATCTCTAAAATCTCAGAATTCTATTCTGTATTTCTATACTAGAAATTTCTAGAGCATAACTCAGAACGCCAAACTTAAGAATCCATCAAATTACCATATTTAGGAGTGTTTTGTGCTTGCTTGTTAATTTTATGCCTTAAATTCTAGGAAACGTTGTTGATAGCTACGTGCCTATCATCTGTGCTATTTTTCCCAATGTGATTAGTCTCTGGAAGGCTGAAATCAAAATGTTTTGGAAGTGACACCAAAGAAAATAAGTCTAGGCTTTGTTAGTTATCCCTATTTGTTGTGAAAATGTCCTTCAGCGACTAGAGGATAACACTTGCACAGAGCACCTGCTTTCCTTGATGTCACACATCGTGTTATTTATTATATCTTGGGAACAATAATGTCTGCTCCAGAGGCATATTGCTGAAGTGTTTAATTAGCCAAAGGCCCTTGATTTCATCAGTACCTCTGGGTCCTTGACCCCTGACCTTTTTGGCTCCAGAAAGGCTGCAGGTACAGATCTATTTGCCGGTCAACAAGCTGGTATCAAGTCTCCTCTTTGCCCCATTCCTATCCCCTTTTCAGTAAACAATACATTCTAATATAAAATAGATAGGATGATAGCTTATCAGGGAAACTGCCAAGACCCCAGGGTTTCTGTCTCCTTGGAAAATTACTAAGCCACATTTAATACCGTGGAAATCAACTTCCTGTAGCCCAGAATTATTAGCCTGCCCTTTTGGTATTAAGCAACACTGCTGACACAATCTATACTAAAGGCAGAAGAGAAATAGGGATCTCTACTCTACTGTCTTAAAATAAATACAGGCAAATCTGTTAGAGGAATTCATTACATTTTAAAACTCAGAAGGATGTGAAAATAAGCACAGATAGATAGCTGCAAATGGAGAAAGGATAAATGCCTTTGGCACAAATTCTTCATTATATAGGAATTAGAGTAGATGCTAAGAAGAATCAAAATGTTATACATGCTCTACCTTCAAAAGTTAATTATGATTTTAAAATAATTCAGTGGAGTGGCTACGATTATAAGCTTTCAAGGCAGACTGCCTGAGATGGAATCTCAGCAATGCTATTAATTAGGTGTGTGATCTGGAACAGTTACTTCCCTCGCTGTGATTTTGCTCCTGCATCTGTGAAATAGAGTTCTGGTTATCCACTGCTGTCTAACAAACTACCCCCACCATTGAATTGCCTAAAGTAACACCCATTTTATGAAAACTCGTGATTTTGTGGGTCAGAAATCTGCGCAGGACTCTCCTGGCAATTCTGCTCCATGTTGCACTGATTGGGTCACCTGGTGGTATTCAGTGGGCAGCTGCTTAGTTCTGGAGGTCCATGATTTCCCTCATGGTCTGGCATCTCGACAGGGCAGCTGGGAAGCTGCACTTAGAGCCTCTGGAGATGGTGTCTTCAGCAGGGTAGTTGGGCTTCTTACATTGGAGGCAGGAAAAGGAAGCTCTTAAGGCTTGTCCCCGGAAACAGGCACTGCGTCATTTCCTGGTCAAAACAGTCACAGAGCCTGCAGAGATTCAGGGAGGGGTCTTTGACTTCACCCCTCCATAGGAGGGGTGTCAAAGAATTTGCGGCCCTCTGTAATCAACCACAGATGGGGTGTATAATAGTGCTGATCTGATAAAGTAATTGTGAGGATTAAATAAGACAGTATCTATAAAGTGTTCAACAGCATCCATCAGATTAAATGTTCCATGTGTTAGATGTTATATGTTTGTGTATACTATTTCTATATATAAATGTATACATGTATAATTATATTTATAAAACATACTATATATTTATGGACAATCTGACATGTATGCCTACTATAGCTAGGTAGGTAGGTTATCTATGTGTAATTACATTTATATAATTACAACAAAACGGAGGCCGATGTGGATATGAACAATCCTCAAGTAATTTCTACATCAACTTTCTTAGTATTTGCATAGTGAATCGCTTTCCTTGCTGGGGGAAATAAGAGAATCGTTGCAGAAAGAGGTTTTTTTTATTGAATTGTTTTAACTAAAACTAAACATCACTGGACACTGAAGTGACAGAACTGCTCCGGTGTGGACTCTCAGGAGGAGGTGGTGGCTGAGGCGCTCAGCCCACTAGCCTTGAGGAAGGAAGGTCAGTCAGGCAGTATGTTTGATGGGGAACAGAGGACACTGGGAGAATTATTTTCCTCCTAAGAATTATTTTACTGCTTTGTGCTTTCAAGTCTCACCTTTAAGGAGCCACATTGTAATCAATAATTGGGGAGTTAGCTTCCATGCCGAGAGACTGAGAGAAAGAAAGTAGTGGTCCTCTAAGAAGAAGCATTTCCAAATACAAAACAAGGTCACACATGAAAAGGCTAACGTGACAAATGTGCCAGCGTGTTGTAGGAAGGCCAAGGCTCTAGAAAAGAAACGGAAAATCCTGTACATAAAGGCAGCAGAGGCAGCCTATGCTCATGAAAAGAAAAAGGGTTAGGCCAGGGAATGGGGTCATTCAAAGAACATTAAGGGGTTTCAGAAATAGCTGTGCCCCAGCGGGCCACTAGGCAGAATGGGTTACATTACAAAGCTGTTAGGGTAGCATTTCAGGACGCGAGATGCACCATTTGCCAACAGAAGGGTGTGACCAGGAAGAAACTCAGTGAGGTTTAGGCGACTCTTGTAGCAGGACACAATTCGTTTTTTCTTAAAGTTGCAACTCGAAAGCATCAACCGAAAACTAACAGAAAAGTTAGGAAAATTCTCCGTTTTTCACTCCTAACTCATCTGGGTGAGTTTGTCTTTTTATACCACGGTGACATGAAAGCCATTTAAAATGATCATCCTACAAGACAAACCACAGAGAGGTTCTTGGTTACAGTTTGTGTACTTGCGTTGCTTATGAATAGTCCAGGTTCTGTCCCCTGCTGGGTAGAGGGGTCTGGTCTCAGCACAGTCCTCTGGTCCTCTCTGGCCTTCCTGAGGTCAACTTTGGGACTTGCGCTCCTGGGTTTACTCCTGTTATTTGTTAGATATAGAACTGTATTTTTGCAGACTGTGTTAATGAGCTGATTGCCTTAATTCATTTTATTCTTCAATTGTATTATCAGGTTTTTTTTTCCTAATAGATTTTTATGAAGTCTTTGTAAATTAAAAAAATTGGCCCTTTTTGTATGTGTTACAAATATGTTCCCAATATGTTGTCAATTGACTTTACTTAAATATATATTTTTCCAAATGGATGTTTAGATACATTTGACCACATAAACATTTAAATTTCTTTTATGGTATCTAGATTTCATATGTATTGCCTAGAAGGCATTTCTTTTGCCGAGATTGTAAATAAATTCATCTGTTTTCTTCTATTACTATAATACATTTTTTTAAAAAAGTTATTGATTAATCTGCTTTTATAGTCTCATTAAAGAATCTTTGATTAGTCTGGATTTACTTGATATAAAGACTGAAGAAGGGGCCAGGTGCCGCGGTGTGTGCCTGTAGTCCCAGCCATTCATGCTGCTGAGGTGGGAGGATTGCTTGAGCCCAGGAGTTTGAGTTCAGCTTGGGCAACATACTGACATTCCATCTCTTTGAAAACAAAAGAGACTGAAGAAAGGAGATAACTTTTTCTAAATAGATAACTAGTTTTCCCACTGTAATTTACAGATAATTCATTTTTCTCCTTTTGATTGTAATGTAAGTTCCCATGTGAATTAGAGTCTATTTCTGTATTCTCTATCCTTTGATCTTCTCATTTTCTCTTCAGCACAAACCTGTTTTTAATTACTGTAGTTCCACGGAAATATTTTAATATCGGGTAGGATTCACCCCCCTTATAGCTTTCCTGTATATAAACAAGATTAGGTAAGAGAATATAATGGAAAAAAAGATACCAATTACAACATTAACTAAAAAAAAAAAAAAGAGTTTTGGCACTAAGGAAACGTGCAGACACATAAATTTTAAAAAATTATACTTAGAACATAAGAAAAAACTTAAAAAGTTATACTGAGAACATAAGAACAACATGCCTTGATATTGGATAGAAAGACTCTGTAGTGTGAAGCTGTCTGTCCTTCCTTAATAAATCCAGAGATATAATACAATGCCAATTAAAATACCCAAAGGATTTTGAGGAAAACTTAAGAAAATGATACTAAGGCTCTCCTGGAGAAACAAATACACCAGAATGGCCAGAAAACTCCCCTTCCTTTTTGTACCTTATTAAGTCTCTTTAATATTGTCATTTAGGCTTTTATTTATTTATTATTATTTTTTATTTAGACGGAGTCTTGCTTCGTCGCCAGGCTGGAGTGCCGTGGCGCGATTTCGGCTCACTGCAACCTCTGCCTCCTGGGTTCAAGTGATTCTCCTGCCTCAGCCGCCCGAGTAGCTGGGACTACAGGTGCCCGCCACCACACTAGCTAATTTTTGTAATTTTAGTGGAGATGGGGTTTCACTGTGTTGGCCAGGATGGTCTTGATCTCTTGGCCTCATGATCTGCCCCCCTCAGCCTGCCAACATTTAGGCTTTTTAATACTTATATAAGTCACTCATACTTGTAAAGTGACTGCAAACATTACAGAGGTGTAATAACATTAACAGCTGACAGTGATGGAGGGTTCTAGATGCCAGGCCCTTTTCTGAATGCAACATTTATGAAATGTTCATGATCTCATTTCCTCCTCATAACAGCCTTACCAGGTTATCCTCCTTATTTTACAGATGGGTAAAATGAGGCACAGGGGGACTCAATAACTTTTTAAGGATTACTTAAGTGGTACCCACAGAGCCTGGGTTTTTAACCAGTACACCATTTTGTCTTCCATTACATAAAGAAGGAAAAAGAAAAAGTCCCTCTTTCACCCAGCCTCATTTCCCAGACTCTGTGTATCCGGTTCACTTAGGTACATATAATCATATAAAATATTTTCATAAAGTAGTGTAATTTAATATATACAATGTTCTGTGCTTTATCACTAAACACTATGTAAAGGGTTTCTCTATGTCAGCATATATAGAACCACAACATTCTTTTTAGCAGTCACTCAGGATGCAGATGTACCATAATTTAACTATCCTTTATTGATGTGCATTTAGGATGTGACCTCAAATTGTTATGTTTCCTTTTTCCTCAATCAGTTATCATTAACTCTTATTATTTTGTTGTGATGCTCACTTCAATCTTCTCTTGTAGGCCACTGACATTCTCAGTTGTTTTGTAAGAACGCTGCAGTGAATCTGCTCCACCCAGGAGCCTTTCTCTTTAGCAATTTCACAGTGCAGCTCACTTTTTGAGCTGTATTTGTTCAATACATTGTTTGAGAGCTGTTCTTTCTTTTAATTCTTGAACACTATTTTGCATCTCTCTGTGCGTTTTATTTGCTCTTGAAATGGTTCCTCAAAGACGTTGTACATACTATCTGCAGTTTCTCGTTCAGTGCTACCTGCTGGTTTTTATCTTTCCAGGGTATCATAAAGAATTCATCACCATCATGAGCATTTATTGACTGTTCCCTATGAACCAGGCCCCATGTTAATAGCTTCATTCCCATCTCATTTCCTTCTCAAAGCAATCCAGGATACAGAAGATAATGCAGTATAAAGGTCTTTTTTTCCTCTATCTTACACATAAAGAGAGACTGAGGCACAAGGAGGTTAAGAAAGTTGCCAGAAAAAAGGACAAGAGAGAGAAAGAAAGAAGGTTGCTTAAGACATGGAGCTGGGACTAGAACTCCATGTGGCTAACTTTTAAACCCAGCCTTTTTAACCTCTGTCCTTTATTGCCTTTTTTAAGCCATCATCACTTTCTCTGCTTTTTGGACACTAAAATGTCCTTGGGAAGAAATTCCATTCTTTCTCGGTTTCCCTTTTCTTTTCTCATTGCCTTCACGTTGCCTCAAACGCTTCTCATTTGTTCATTTATTTGCTTTTTGGCTTCAGTTTCCATCCTTTTCCCTTTCTCTGTGCATTTCATGCTACCACAGCTGGGAGCATTTATTTTTATTTTTATTTTTTTATAAAGACTTTGGCTTCCTTCCTTGCTTTGAGTTTTCTTTGTATCATTTAAAAAATATATCCTGCCATTCTCTTATCCCTTCCAAAGCCAGGAGGGCTTCCATCAACTTGATCATTCCTCTTACATCCTTATTTCTTCTTGTTTGAAGAAAATTTAGTCATCCGACACATACTTCTGCAAAATATCCCTCATTTTGCTAAATTATTTTCAGTTATTTCCTTATCATTAATAAAGTAGCTTAATTTCTCTCATAGCTCAAACTTCCTTGGTCCATTTCTCTTTGTGGGGACTGTGTGCTAAATAAGTAACCTTTAAGGTATTTGTTCTTATTGAGTGATTCTAACTGTTTAGATTTTTGGGTTACTTTGATTTCCTTTCAATACTGTCACTTTATCTTTTTCTTTTTCTTTTCTTTTTTTTTTTTCTTTTGAGACAAGAGTCTGGCTCTGTCGCCCAGGCTGGAGTGCAGTTGCTCCATCTCAGCTCACTGCAAGCTCCACCTCCCGGGTTCAGACCATTCTCCTGCCTCAGCCGCCTGAGTAGCTGGGACTACAGGCACCTGCCACCACACCCAGCTAATTTTTTGTATTTTTAGTAGAGATGGGGTTTCACCATGTTAGCCAGGATGGTCTCGCTCTCCTGACCTCTTGATCCACCCTCCTCAGCCTCCCAAAGTGCTGGGATTACAAGCGTGAGCCACCGTGCCTGGCCAATACTGTTGCTTTTTCAAAAAACTCATTTGAAATTCCTTCTTGCTACTGCTGCACCTAGTATCATGTGTAGGAAGTGAGAGTTGGAAATTCTCCTTTCCCCTTTCCAATTCATCCTGATCACCATGCATAATCCTACACACATCTTACTAATCTTTTAAACTTCCAGATTGTATATTTAAAAAGAGGAAAAAAGAAAGAAAGGAACCCATTCTCCAGTTTCATTCCCTTTCTATATTGACTAGAATGGTGATGTTCTTTTACTTGGCCTTTCTTTTATACTGCATTTTCTTATTCATATTTAGCCCTGTTTTCTTGCTGTAAAATGTTTTCTATTTTCTACATCTCTCTAACCTCTCAGTATACTAACATCTATGTTATTGGGAGGCCATGTGATACACTAGAAAAGATCAAAGCTTTGGAGCAAGATAGAACTGGTTTTGAACCTGGTTCTGCCATTTACTATCCTGCGTGACCATGAATAAACTACTGAATGTCTTCCAGACTATTTTCTCATCTTAGTGGTAAGAAAATGTACCCTGTCGTTGTAAGTATTAAAGGAAATGAATAAAAATGTGTAGTACAATGCCTGTACATAGCAGATGCTCTACAAATGGGAGCTGCTATTATTATTGCTGTCATTAGTATGTAAAATTAGTGACCTTCTGGACTTATGTAACTTGGATTTAATTAGTTGTACTCCTCTATATTTTGTAAGGTAGTTCTTTGCATTTTCTCTGTTCTTTTCTCCCCTTTCTTCAATTCTTTGCATCTTACTGTTTACCTCTCAGAATTTCTTTTACAGAACAGAAATATATCCTCTCATAGTTCTGGAAGCTAGAAGTCTGAAATCAAGGTGTTGGCAGGGCCATGCTCTCTCTGAAGGCTCAAGAGGAGGATCCTTCCTTGCCTCTTACTAGCTTCTGGTGGTTGCTCGCAATTTTTGATGTTCCCTGGTTTGTAGACACATACTTCAGTCTCTGCCTCTATCCACACATAGCATTCTCTCTTTGCGTGTGTATCTGTGTCTCTTCTTTTAAGGACACTAAGGATTGGATCTAGACCCTACAGTCATCCAGTATGACATAATCTTAACTTGATTACATCTACAAAGACCCTGTTTCCAAAAGATCACTACCATAAGTTCAACATTTTTGGGGGGATCTGGGGGGCACAATTCAACCCACAACACAAGGGGGAGAAAATGGGATAAATTAATACAGATATGATGGGAGAGTGGTAGAAAGGTTCCCCATCTATATACAGTGGCCACATGACTGCCTACCTCTCTGCCACATTAACCTTTCTGCTGATCATATGATTACAAGGACTAGAGCTGAGGTTTGAGTAAGGGAGTTGAATTAGACAGAAGGTCTCTGGGCTCAGTGACAAACACTTGCTTTATTGGAGGCAGATAACTGCAGCTTGTCAGTTCCCCTACTGGGCAGCTATGGGCAGAAGACACAAGAGGCCATGATGGATGTCACCAGTGAGTGGTCAAATAAGCCCTCATGAATATTGAGAGTCTTATATGTCTTGTGTTTGAGTGTATCATGAATATTCATGTTACATGGTCCGTCCCTTCTTTTTAATAATTTTACCTTCCATTCCTTCTTTTTTATTCATTTTTATCTTTTTTTTAACTAGAAAACATAGTGGAACACATGAAATATGCTCCATTTATGTTTTCTATGTCTCGATATGTTGTGTATATATATATAAAGCATATATCTGTTTACTATGTCTTATGAGTTTCATGTATCCCATTTATTTTCTTATATTTTGTGGCAGTGTTGAATATTCCCAAACAATACAGTAAACACACATTACAAGCATTTAAATAACACAAAACCTCCATTGAGTCCTTACTATATACCATCAGCACGTTATAGGCATTGACGAAGTTAATCCTAACTACAGCTCTATAAGGAGACAGTTATTAGTGGAGTACATTGTAAACTGATTCATAAGAAACCAGGAAGATTTTGGTGCCTGGAGGTGGGATGCCACTGTATCAAAAACTTTAAACCTGGATTTGGTCTGAGACGAGGTGGAGGGTTGAAGATGCGTGGGCCTCTAGAAGAGTGCGAGTAGAAGTCTAAAGGGCCTTGAGGAAGCTGTCAGTGAGAGCCAAAAGGAAATTAAGAAAATGGTTAATGGATGCTGGAGGAAAGTGGACTCATATAGTGGTGGAAGTCTTGGTGGCAATGTTGCCTGAAATAATGTGACAAATAAAAAATGCACCTAATGAATGCTGTAGCTAAGGAGATTTTCAGGAAGAATGTGGGAAGTGCTGCCTGGTTTCTTCTCACTCTCTGTAATAAAAAGTGAGAGGAGATAGAAGAGCTAGAGAATAAACTACTAAATATAAAAAGCCAGGACTTGTTGGAATTAAAAGTAAGGCTATTTCTCATTGCCAGCTTCTCCAGGTGGACAGACAACTCTCAAATTAAGAAAGGGCTTCAGGCCAAAGATCAAATCCAGGATAGGATTATCAGATCCTTCTTCAGACTTCAGGAAGATCTGGGGCACTGTGTAGTAGGGCAGTTCCTAGTAGAACTTTTCAGATAGGTGGAAGTTACTCTAAAGATCTTTTTTAAAAAATGGCTACATATTTTACATATTTATGTGTTACATGTTTTATTTTTTTTACATGCATGGGAAGTAGTGATCAAGTCAATGTATTAGGGGTATTCATCTTGAGTATTTGTTATTTCTGTGTTTGAAACAATTCAATCCTCTCTTCTAGATACTTTGAAATATACAATATTTTATTGTTAACTATAGTTACCCTACTATGCTGTTGAACTTTAGAATTCAAACCTTCTAACTGTATATTTGTACCCCTTAACCAGCCTCTCTCTTTCTCTTTTTTTTTTTTTCTGAGATGGAGTCTTGCTCTGTCACTCAGACTGAAGTGCAGTGGTGCAATCTCAGCTCACTGCAACCTCTGCCTCCCAGGTTCAGGCAATTCTGCTGCTGCAGCCTCCCGAATAGCTTGGACTACAGGCGTGCACCACCACACCTGGCTAATTTTTGCATTTTTAGTAGAGACAGGGTTTCCACATGTTTCCCCAGCTGCTCTAGAACGCCTGGCCTCAGGTGATCTACCTGCCTTGGCCTCCCAAAGTGCTGAGATTACAGGCCTGAGCCACCGCGCCCAGCCCAACTTCTGTACTATCCACTCCCACCCACCCACCCTTCCCAGCCTCTGGTAGTCTGTAGAGTATCTTTCTATTCTCTACTTCCATGAGACAAACTTTTTAAGCTCCAAGATATGAATGAGAACATGGGGTATTTGTCTTTCTGTAACTAGCTTATTTCACTTAAAATAATGGCCTCCAATTCCATTTGTGTTGCTGCAAATGATAGGATTTCATTCTTCTTTATGGCTGAAGAGTATTCCATTGTGTATATATACAACTTTTATTTTTTTTGAGACAGAGTCTTGCTCTGTCACCCAGACTGGAGTACAGTGGCGCGGTCTCAGCTTACTGCAACCTCTGCCTCCTGGGTTCAAGCAATTCTCGTGCCTCAGTCTCCCAAGTTGCTGGGACAACATGTGCACACCACCATGCCTGATTGATTTTTGTATTTTTAATAGAGGGGGGTTTCATGATGTGGTCAGTCCAGTCTGGAACTCCTGCCCTCAAGTGATTTGCCTTCCTCCACCTCCCACAGTGCTGGGATTACAGGTGTGATTCACCATGCCTGGCCCTATATACCACTTAAAAAAAATCCACTTGTCCATTGATGGACACTTAGGTTGAATCCATATCTTTGCATATTGTGAATGGTGCAGCAATAAGCATGTGAATGTAGGTATTTTTTATATGCTGACTTCTTTTCCTTTGGATAAATATTGAGTATTGTGGTTGCTAGATCATACGGTAGTTTTATTTTTAGTTTTTTTGAAAAACCTCAATACTGTTTTCCATAGTGGCTGTACTAATTTACGTTTCCACCAACAGTGTACAAGAGTTCCCTTTTCTTGGCATCCTCACCAGCATATGTTATTTCTTGTCTTTTTAATCATAGCCATTCCAATGGATAAGATGATGTCTCATTGTGGTTTTGATTTGCATTTCCCTGATGATTAGTGATATTGAGTGTTTTTTTATATTCCTGTTGGCCATTTGTATGTTTTCTTTTGAGAAGTGCCTATTCATGTCATTTGCCTACTTTTTAATAAAAATATTTGTTTGTTTCACTGTTGAGTTGTTTGAATTTCTTGTATATTCTGGATACTTGTTCCTTGCTAGATTAATAGTTTGTAAATATTTTGTCCTATTCAACAGATTGTCTTTTCTTTCTGTTGATTGTTTCCCTTGCTATGCAGAATGTTTTTAGTTTAATATGGTTCCATTTGTCTATTTTTGTTTTTAATTTCCCATGCTTTTAAGATCTTAGCCATTAAATCTTTGTCTAGACCAAGGTCCTGAAGTGTTTTCCCTAGGTATTCTTCTGGTATTTTTATAGTTTGGGGTCTTTTGTTTATGTTTAAGTCTTTGATCCATCTTGAGTTGATTTTTGTATACAGTGATAGACCCAGTTACACTAAATAGGGGTCCAGTTTCATTTTTCTACATATGGATGTCCAATTTTCCCAGCACCATTTACTGAAGAGACTTTCCTTTCCCTAATGTATGTTCTTGGCACCTGTAAAAAATCAGTTGGCTATAAATATGTGGATTTATTTCTGGTTTCTCTATTCTATTTCACTGGTCTATTTGTATATTTTGAAGTTAGGTAGTGTCATATCTGTAGCTTTGTTCTTTTTGCTCAGGATTGCTTTGCCTATTTGGGCTCTTTTTTTATTCCATATAAATTTTTGGATTGTTTTTTCTATTACTGTGAAAAATGACATCAGGATTTCGATAGAGATTGCATTGAATCTGTAGATTTCTTTGGGAAGTATGATCATTTTAACAATATTAATTATTCCAAAACATGTGCATGGGATGGCTTTCAATTTGTTTCTATCCCCTTCAATTTCTTTCATCAGTGTTTTGTAGTTTTCCTTGTAGAGATTTTTTTACCTTCATGGTTAAATTTATTCCTAGGCATTTTGTGTAGCTATTATACATGACATTGCCTTCTTGATTTCTTTCTCAGCTAATTCATTATTGGTGTGTAGAAACACTAATGATTTTTGTGTGTTGATTTTGTATCTTGCAACTTTACTAAATTTATTTATCTATTAGATCTATCTATGAGTGGTTTTGTTCAAGTCTTTAGATTTTTCTAGATCTAAGATCATATTATCTGCAAAAAGGGAGAACTGGACTTCTTATTTTCCAATTTAGATGCTTTTATTTGTCTCTCTTGCCTGATTGCTCTGGCTTGGATTGCCAGTATTATGTTGAATAAGACTGGTGAACGTGTGCATTCTTGTTCCAGTTCTTTGAGGAAAAGATTTCAGATTTTTTATATTCAGTATAATGTTCAAGAAGATGTTAGCTGTGGGTTTGTCATGTATAGCCTTTATTATTTTGAGGTTATGTTACTTCTATGACTAGTTTGTTAAGAGTTTTTTTAAATCATGACGGGATGTTGAATCTTACCAAATACTTTATCTGTCTCTATTGAGATGATCATATGGTGTTGTTTTTCCTTCTTTTGATGTGACACACCATGTTTATTCATTTACATATGTTGAACCATACTCACATCCCTGGGATAAATCCCATTTGATCATGGTATATTATCTTTTTGATGTGTAGTTAGATTTGGCTTGCTAGTATTTTGCTGATAATTTTTGGGTCTATGTTCATGAAAGATATGGGCTTGTTGTTTTCTTTGTTTTTTATTGCATCTTTTTCTGGTTTTGGTACCAGGGTAATGCTGGCCTTGTAGTATAAGTTAGGGAGAATTCTCTCCTCTCCTATTTTTGGAATAGCTTGAAGAGAATTGTGAGTTCTTCTTTGAAAGTTTGGTAGAATTCAGCAATGAAGTCATCTGGTCTGGGACTTTTCTTTGTTGGGAGACTTCTTGTTACTGACTCAATTTCATTACTTGTTATTGTTCTGTTCACAATTTCTATTTCTTCCTGATTCAATCTTTGTAGGTTGTCTGTGTCCAGGAATTTATCCATCTCCTCTAGGTTTTCCAGTTTGTTAGTGTATAGTTATTCATAATCATCTCTGACAATTTTTCCTATTTTTGTGGTATCAGTTGGAATGTTTCTTTTTTATTTCCGATTTTGTTTAGTTGAGTGTTCTCTCTCTTTTTCTTGGTTAGTCTAGCAAATGGTTTATCAATTTTATTTTTTCAAAGAACCAGCTTTGCATTTTGTTGATCCTCTGTATTTTTTTAGTCTCTATTTTGTTTAGTTTGCTCAGATTCTTATTATTTCTTTTATTCCAACAATTTTGGATGTGGTTGGTTACTGCTTTTCAGTTCCTTTAGGTCCATCATTAGATTGCTTATTTGAATTCTTTCTACTTTTTTTTTGATGTGGACATTTATTGCTATAAACTTCCTCTTAGCATTGCTTTTGCTCTATCCCGTAGTTTTTGGCAGGTTGTGTTTTGATTCTCATTTATTTCCAGAAATTATTTGAGATTCTCTTTAATTTCTTCCTTGACCCGTTGGTCATTCAAGAGCATGTTTGTGCAGTTTCCAAGGTTTCTATTATTGATTTCTAGTTTTATTCCATTGTGGTATGAGAAGATGCTTGATATAATTTCTATTTAATTTTTTTTATATTTGTTTTGTGTGTTAATGTATGGTCTATCCTACAGAATGTTCCATGTGTCGATGAGAAGAATGTATATTCCGTAGCTGTTGGATGAAATGTTCTGTAAACGTCTGTTAGGTCCATTTGGTCTAATGTGCAGTATAAATCCAATGTTTCTTTGTTGATTTTCCATCTAGATGATCTGTCTAATGTTGTGAGTGAGGTGTTGAAGTCCCAAACTATTGTTGTATTCGAGTAAGTCTTTCCCTTTAGATGTAATAATATGTGCTTTATATATCTGCATGCTCCAGTATTGGGTGCATATATGTTTAGAATTGTTATATCCTCTTTCTGACTTGATCCCCCTTCATCATTATACAATGATATAGTAATTATTTATCTCTTTTTACCATTTTTGACTTAAAATCTGTTTTATCTGATATAAGTACAGCTACTCCTGCTTACTTTTGGTTTCCGTTTGCATGAAATACATTTTTCTATCCCTTTATTTAGAGTCTGTATGTCTTTACAGCTGAGATTAGGTTCTTATAGACAGCATACAGTTGAGATTTTTTATTCATTTGGATAGCCTATATGTTTTAAGTGGAAAGTTTAATCAGTTTATATTCAAGGTTATTATTGATATGTGAGGGCTTATTCCTATCACCATAGTAATTGATTTCTGGTTATTTTGTATATCCTGTTCTCCTTTCTTTCTCTCTTATTGCTTATTATTTTAGTTTGATGGTTTTCTATAGTGGTAACATTTGAGTCTTTTCCTTATATATTTGCTCTCCCAATGGGTTTGATATTTTTGTGTGTTTTCAGGATGGTAGATATTGTTCTTTCACTTCTGGTTGTAGAACTTCCTTAAGCATTTCTTGTAGGACCAATCTAGTGCTGATGAATTCCCTCAGTTTTTGCTTGTCTGGGAAAAACTTTATATCTTCTTCATCTATGAAAGACAACTTTGCTGAGTATAGTATCTTTGGATGGCAGTTGTTTTTCTTTCAGCACTTTGAATGTATCATCCTATTCTCTCCTAGCCTGTAAGGTTTCTGCTGAGAAATTTGCCTTTAGTCTGATGGAGGTTCCTATATAAGTGACTAGATGCTTTTCTCCTGCTGTTTTTAGGATTCTCTCTTTGTCTTTGATTTTTGACAGTTTGACCATAGTGTGCTACGGAGAAGACTTTTCTGAATTGTATCTATTTGGTGATCCCTGACTCTCCTATATCTGGATATCTAAATCTCTTGCTAGACTTGGGAAGTTTTCATCTATTATTTTATGAAATAAGTTTTCTAAACTTTTGGTCTTCTTTTTGCCTTCCAGGGCACAAAAATTAGAATATTTGGTTGCTTTATGGTATCCTATATGTCATATAGTCTTTGCTCATTCTTTTAAAATTCTTTTTCTTTATTTTCGTCTGACTGTGTTATTTCAAAATACTTATTTTCACGTCTTAAAATTCTTTTTTTCTTGATCTAGTCTATTGTAGAAGGTTTTGAATGTATTTTGTAATTCATCCAATGAATTCATCAGTTTTAAAATTTATGGTTGGTTCTTTTTTATGAGATCTATTTTTTTGGTGAATTTTTCATTGATACCCTGAATTGTTTTTCTGATTTTTGTGCATTATTTTTCAGTATTCTCTTGCATCTCATTGAGCTTCTTTAATATCAATATTTTGATTTTTTTTCTGGGATTCTGTAAATTTCTTTTTTATTGGAATCTGTTGCTGGAGAGTTATTGTGTTCCTTTACAGATGTCGTATTTCCTTGCTTTTTTATGTTCCTTCTGTCCTTACACTGATATTTGTGCATCAATGTAGCAGTTGCCTCTTCCAATTTTTTGAATTTACTTTCATAGTGGGGTGCTTTTTCCCTGAAAATGTATGTATGGTATTGATTGGGCAGGGCACTTTAGCTTTGATTCTTGGTGTGTGTAGTAGTGTAGTCTCTGTATGATTTCTTCAGCTATAAACAGAGTAAGTGGTGCCTGTGATTTACGTGGTGGCCTAGGGTTCTGTTGTTAATGGAGGCTGTGGTGAATTTTTAATGGAGACTGGGACATCAGGTGGGCCAGTCTTCCGGCCCTTGTGGTAGCAGTGGTGGGCTGAGTATGCCTATTCTTTGGCCCCACAGTGGTATACATTGGCATTGGTGTTATTGTGTCCAGGCAGACCAATTCTTGGGCCTCCAGGTGGCTTTTGAGAGTGCCAGGAGTGGCAGCCATAGGCACCATGGGTGGGCAAATTCTTGGGCTCCCGGGCTGCAGATGTGGCATAGGTGATGGCAGTAGTAGTGGCAGGATACCCTCTGTGTCTCAAGTGGTCCACATTGATGTTGGCAGTAGATGCCACAGCTTGGCAATGCCCAGGCCTGCAAATGGCATATATGGGTAGGTATCAGCTGTGGTGGTAGCAGCAGGTTGGGTGGGCCCAACCTCAGGCCCCCAGGAGGAATTCTCAAGTGCCTATGATGGTGGAGTGGGATAGTGGATTGGGTTCTATGCCTCAGATGGTGTGCTTGCATACTAGTGGTATGGAGTCCAGCTGGGAGGACCTGCCTTTAGCCCTCCCCATTGGTGTGTATTCAGGCACTGGCTATGGTAGGCAGGGGTGGGACTATCCCCAGGTCACTGGTGAAATGCTTAGGTAGGGGCAGCGTGACTGTGCTGTAGGTCTGCTACCAGGAAGGTGGGGTTGCTGTCACTGGGAGCAGTCACAGGCAGGTAGCTAGGGGTGTATGCTTTGCTATTGCTTCGGCCCCTTTGCGGCAGCCCACAGCAACATCAGCTGCAAGCAGTGTGGAAGTGCATGGTCACCCCTTTGCTAGGGGTTGGGTTGAAGTTGCCTCTGGCAGCTCAGCCTTCATCCTGGCAGTGGCAACAGTTGGCAGTGGTAGCAGCATAGTATGAGGTGGCTTTTGTAATGGCTGCTCCTCTGCTGGTGGGGTCGGGTCACCGCCAGTGACTTGTGTTTTGGCACTTATGGTAGCAGTAGCCAGCAGTGGCAGTGGCTATGGGTAGGTTACCCTTCAGGGGAAGCAGCTGCTGGTGGGGAATGTCAGTGGGGCTCTGGGGATATGCAGATGCAGGGGCTGTTGGTCCCCAGGGCAAGATACAGACTGGTAGGAAATGGGATCTTAAAATGGCGTTGTGCTGTAGCTGCTTTGGACTTAGGAGGTGTGTAGAACTCAGTATGAGCTTCCTTTCTGGAACAATGCCATTGTGCAGTCTCCAGGCAGCTCCCTATGTTGGTCTTAGGTCCTGTGAGTGTCAAGGGGCTCTCCTGTGGGTACAATTGCAGGAGTCCACAGTGGGAATGTGGATCGCTTATCCGTTTCCCACATTGAGGAGTCTCTCCAGGCTTCCAGCCGATCTTGGTTGAGCAGACTGCTCCTCTCCTTCCTTGCCTAAGGTGTGTCCTTTCACTCCTCTGTTGAATTTCAGTGTTCTCTCTTGATGATCTATTCAAAATGTGATTATCTATTTATTGTGTTGGCTCTTCCTTGTGGAAGAGGTGGTGAGTATCCAATGTATCCAGTCAGCCATCTTGAAGCTGAGCCCACTAAGGATCTTAAAGGGTGCCTCCTGGATGCACCTCTTAAGCACAAAGGCTTTTAAGTATCCTAGAAACGTTTGGAGCCTCAAAGGGAACCTCAGAAGCCTCAAAGGCAACCTGAGTGAGAACTTATCTCAAAGAGATTTGCAACTGTGGCTTTTGTCTAATGGAATGAACTCTAATAAGATTCATATGAAACTTACAAGTTTTTCAGAGAGTTATAGTGAAATTATCACTAGTTGGGCCTAAAGAGAAAGTACAAAATGAAAAGAAGGTTGTTGCTTTAAAGGGAAGAAATTTGAGGGTCTTGGGAGACTGAATGTATTTTGCATGTGGGAGGAATAAAAATAATTTGTGGGCAGAGGGCAGACTCTTGTGATTTTTAATATATGACCTCACAATTTTTTGATACTTTCCCCATTAGAGGTATGTATGGCCTTATGTCCTCTCCTCTTGAATCTGTGCACTGTGGAATGCATATGAATTGCCCCTGCCAAGCTCTGCTCAAATGGCAGATTTGTAAACAAAATAAATGATTGTTGTCTTAAGTGACTGATATGGTGTGGCTGTGTCCCCACCCAAATCTCATCTTGAATTGTAGCTCCCATAATCCCCACTTATCATGAGAGGGACCCAGTGGGAGGTAACTGAATTATGGGGGCAGGTTTTTCCCATGCTGTTCTCATGACAGTTAATAGGTCTCAGGAGTTCTGACGGTTTTATAAAGGGCAGTTCCCCTACACTCGCTGTCTTGCATGCCACCATGTGAAACATGTCTTTGCTCCTCCTTTGCCTTCCACCGTGATTGTAAGGTGTCCCCGCCCATGTGGAACTGTGAGTTTCTTTTTCTTTATAAATTACTTAGTCTGAGTTTGTCCTTATTAGCAGCATGAGAACAGACTAATACAGCAACTAAATTTGGGGGTACTTGGTTATGTAGAAATAGATAACTGAAATACCCCATTTTATAGATGAGAAAATTGAGACACAGAGAAATTAAGTAACTTGTCCAAGGCCACATAGCTAGCAAGTGACAAACTCATGCGCTTCATTGTCTAAGCTTTTACTGTATATGCTACAGGACTTCTCTTGTGCCAATGCCATCTTCTCCAAATGATCTTCCAATTATTCTTTGCTTTCCTCTGAAGACTTGCCAGAGGAGAAAAGTGCACTTCAGCGTGTATACATTGACATCCTGGTTTACCTACTATTTGTGAGCCTGAGCTCTGGATCCAGCCTCAGCTTTGGCAGAATTCAGCTTTTGAGCAAGCAAAGCTGAAATCCAGACCCTGGAGCTGGGAGGATCAACTTCATCATCAGCACATGCAAGGCTGCACACTGAGGCTGGCAGCCAGCACCTTCTCTGGCCCATAGGCTGGTGGAGTCTTCAAACAAAAAATCCTTACTGCTATACATATTCATGTATCTCCTTTCTGTTTCTTGAGGTTTATAATTGGTGCTCATTTTTTTCTTACATTTATTAGTGTCTTTTTAATCTACCTATTTCATTTTCTAACCTCTTCACTCTCACTCCTAAATCCTAAATTCATCGCCTTTATTTTTCTCATTTTCTTCCGGAAGCCTCTTCTCTAGTTTCTCCTTTTAAAGCCTCTGGAGTTCTCTCTACATTCATTTGGCAGATGTTACTGGCTAAGTTATTCATTCATGTTAACTGGCCCAGCTGTGCAGGCCTCTTCTTGTTTTGATGTGAATTGGACAGTTTGTATAAATATGTTTTAATTTTGTCATTAAAGAGATTGTATAAATTTGTTTTAAAAGGATGAAATACGGATGCCTTGTTCTTTTAAAATACCTAAATGATTTTTTGTGCACATCGCTTAATCTTTTGGATTTATGTGTCAATCAGTTGACTTCTTTATCTATATTCATCCATCCACCTATCCATCCATCCATCCATCCATCCATTGATCATCTTCCACTTATTCTTCTGTCATGTCTTTTTGGCTATCTAATCTTACCTTCCCTATCTGTAATTGAAAACAGCATTGTGGGAATTTAACCCCACCCTTCTCTTGCTGCAATTCTCTTTCTCATGTGTACTTTCTATGTATATATTTCAAATATGCTGTTGCTTTCCCTGTAACAGTTAAAACATCAGTATGTCCCTTTAACTTCAGCACAAATTGCTTGTTTTCATTGTTGTCATTTTTGAGAACAAAACATTTAGTCCTGCCCTGCTAAACAGAATTGCCAAAAAATATTTGTAGAGCTAGTCTTTTTCTCTGAAATAGGCTTAAAAAAAATCTACTTCTGTTGATGATTTGAAGCTCTTCTGTTTCCTGGAATTTAAATGATTACAAATGATACCCTATGAGTTCATCCTGATTTCATTAATAACCAGAGTTCTTACCTCGGTATCTGTCTGGGGAGCTGCTCTCATCAATGCTGAGTGAATCCACACCACAAATCTTCCCCTGAAAGCCTTCCTGCTGTCCTCCCTTCACTGACGTGGCTTAGCTTTTCTTATCTTCTGCTGAAGCCTTAATGGAAGACAAAATCGACAGGCTAGCGTGTTCTGCTTGGCTCGTCTTCCTGCCCCCTCGTTCTTTGTTCCTTCTCTCCTTTATCCTGCCTCAGTTGTCAGCTTTATCCAGTCTTTCCTGTTTAGACTTCCCGTCTGCTGCTGACAGTAGGTGCTATCTCGATTTCTGAGGAAATCAGGGGAAAACACAATATTTAGTCCATCTCAACTTTCACAGTTCTTTTCTTTCTACTATTAGCTTTGAAGTTCCTACTTTCCTACCCTGAGTGTTCACATCTTTTGTTGAGAGCATATTTGTACTACAGCTTTCTCTCTCCCCCTCTAAGTTAGCTTATATTAACCACAGCATCCAGTCTCATTAGCTTATCTATTATAAATTATTTTCAACTCCCTACTCTAAACAAAACAGGAGGCCAGTTCATACTTCCTGACTTATATATGTTACCACCTGTATAGTAAACTTACTCAATATGCAAATACCCATTTCTAACTCTTTCCAGTGAAGTGGCCTATTTAGGACCATTTAAAACTGTATTAGAGTCCTATTCACTTTGCCTCAAGATGATTGCAGTCAACTTATCTTTTAGTATACATACAACTAGCTTTCCTTGTTTTCTCTTTCAGAATCACTGAAGTATTTTTTTAAAAAAAGAGAAAAGTGTTTTGAAATTATAACTCAAGACTAGCTCCATGTCAAAGATATTTGAATAAAAATTCTATTAGAATAAACATATTTGGATTCTGTAAGACTATCATATACAATAGTTGGATCAAGGAGGGTGAATACATTTTGTGGATGTTATCGTGTAGAAGATTATGTTTTACTTTTTTATTCATGGTAAAATTGTAAGGGGAAATAACAACAAATATTTTTCTTTCCCATTTGTTTCTAGTGAAAGTTATTCAGCTCTTTTTGTTCCTGATGAAATTCTATAATGACCAAGTCACTTAAACACTTGCATCTCTCTTAGGAGGGATATGTGGATTTTTTTCACAAAAGAAAGAGCATGTTGTTATAAATGCTTCATGTAACCAGTTTAATACATCACTGAGTAAGAGACACATGGAAAATAATTCCTCTTATTTGGTCCTGGGAGACTGGGCATATGCCTCAGTGTAAAGGTGGGAGGCTTGTGAGTGCTTATTTCCTGGAAGTTGAGAAGCATCTTTAGTCTACTGTGTTGACAACAAAGCCAGGATCAACAGACTGTTTTATTAATTTGTTGTAGGTTGAGTTGCTTTTGCCTCTGGGCATTCCCGTGTTCAACTGGGGCTTTTGCCAAAAAGGCCAGAACGCCCTTAATCTCCTCTTTCCTCATGAAACTCACAGCTTTGGTTCATCACAGATCTTGCAGATCTTGGCGGCACTCTCCTACTCCCCAGTTTTGTCTCAGCACCATATGGCTTTTGACAAAGTCAGGCCACAGCTTCAACCTAAACAGCTTAACATTATCGAAAGCCCAGCCCACTGAGGAAATAACAGTCCTCGTTTATTTCTGTAAGTCATATGGCTGGGAGTAGGAAGAGGGTAGGGAAGTCAGCGTGGTGAGGGATGGGGAACATGTGAAAGATGCAAAGAAAATAGGTGGATGTGGGAGCGAGGAGGGGGCAGTTCTAACAGAAAAGATGTAGTGGATTCTGAGCAATATTTTCTGAGTCCAATAAACATACTTTTCTCATATTCATTGTTTTCCCCCTAAGGATAATGAACTTTCACCTGGATTTAAAAAGAAAGGAGGACCCAAAGTCTGGTTTCAATTAACATGTTTTACAATATATGGGGGTGTTTTCTGTATTGCTTCCATAACTTGCAATGGATGCTTAGGACATAACGATGTCTTATATGCTCGGCTGTGGGAATGTGATGTCAGAATCCTCAGGGCTGGGGTGTGGGTGGTGGTCGTTTGCCTACACTGGGGTTCTGTGTTCCAGACCTCGCCCAACTGCATGCTATTTTTGGCTTGCAACCTCCTACCAGGCAAGCCTGATGAATGTCTAACTTCAAGGGAAAAAGAGAAGAGCAAAATGTAGGGAGCTGAATATTTCCCTCCATCCATATCAGGTTTCACTCCACTCTGTAAGACCTGGAGAACCAGAAGCAAGTTTCAAACCTTTCCACTAAGATCCACAGCAATCTGTGACTCCTGAGTGAAGATGAATCTAACGATGGCAAGAAACCAAGAAGGCCAGATGCTTCTTTTTCTGGTCTTCTAAGAAAAGACAAATGATGTATCCATCCAGTGTATGATTTCATGAACTAGCAGAACACTCGGCCTTGTGTAAACACTCGGTTCCAAAAGCCAGAAGCAGAGAAACCCAGCAGAGAAAACCAGCCTTTGTTTTTTAAATCCTCTGATGAATTTGAGGTTAGGAAAGGAAAACACACCATAAGAATGACTACTATTGTTCTGGGTCCTGATTTATCTTCAGTCAGCTTGTGAAAATTAACTAGGCTACTTTCCTAAAGAGCTGAGGAGTGGCTCTGAATTATATAAGCTGCTCATCTAACAGCATAGAAACTGATACACAAAGGAATTAGCTTTCTTGAGGTCACCTTTAAAAGCTCAGACCTCAAGAAATCTGTACCTCATTCAGCTCAGGCCATGCCTTCTCCCTGCTGGGAAACCTGCTGTGGTTCACTTCCCTCCTGGACTTCATTGGCCAGACAATATTTAGCTCTCACCCAGTTTTCCAATCCTACTTCCCACTTTTAACTTTTTCCTTGCTCTCCAAGTTCTTTACATCTAGGCCCCACTGGTTTACTTGTTCTTCTCCCGAGATACCAGGGATTCTTTGGATGCTGAATTTTGCTCATGTTTTCTTTCTGGAGTTGGAATGTCCCACCCGCCTATCTCAAATATGTGGACACTGACCTTCCCTTTAGGAACCAGATCAAATGTCATGATGTCCACAGAGCTTACTCTAGTTGGCCTATTTAGTCTAATGTATAGCACAATGGGTAAGGGTTAGTTAGCTAGGCCCAGGTTCAGGTTCTTTTTCCTTTCCTGATTATATGACCCTGGCAAGGTACTCGAGCTCTCTTTGAGTTTTTGAGCGCCTCCTCTGTAAAAAGAATGATGAACGTAGAGCCCATAAATAGGATTAATAAAATTGGGATCAACTCAACAAATATTATTTCATGAATTTAAATTTCAGGGATAAAAAGAAACTTCAGATCATCAAAGAAGATATCTATACCTCTATATCTATTAAGATCTACCTATCTAAGTATATATTTTGGCCTATTCCAGAGAAAAAACACTACACCAACTAAAATAGTTTATATCAAGTCCATTCTTCCATTTGTTTGTATATTGATTTAACAACCATTTGTTGAGTAGCTAATGTATACTATGTATACCTTAACATGTATAGTTTATTCTTTCATAAGGGTCATAGTTTGGCAAAGAGTGCCAAATATTATGAAAGACCTGGGCCCAGTGGCTCATATCTGTAATCTCAGCACTTTGGGAGTCTGAGGTGGGAGGATTGCTTGAGGCCTGGAGTTCAAGATCAGCCTGGCCAACATAGTTAGACTCCTGTCTCTATAAAAAATAAAATTAGCTGAGTGCAGTGGCATGAGCCTGTAGTCCCAGTTATTCAGGAGGTTAAGGCACGAGGATAACTTGGGTCCAGGAGTTCGAGGTTGCAATGAGCTATGACTGTACCATGCCACTCCACAGCCTGGGAAACAAGAGTAAAACCCTGTCTCAAAAGAAAAAATTATGAAAGAGAAGTTTAGGATGTTTAGGAATAACAAAAGGGTGAGCTGAACTATCTTGGGCTCAGCTTTTGGAAGTAGCCTCCTCCTGGGCCTTTCTGCTTCTGGTTTTATCCCTTTTATTTATTTATTTTTAATTATTATTATTATTATTATTATTATTTGAGACCAGGATCTAACTCTGTCAACCAGGCTGGAGTGCAGTGGTGAGACCATGGCTCACTACACAGCCTTGACTTCCCAGGCTCAAGCAATCCTCTCATCTTAGCCTTCTGAGTAGCTGGGACTACAGGTATGCCTCACCATGCCTGGCTAATTTTTTTAGTTTTTTGTAAAGATGGGGTCTCACTGTGTTGACCAGGCTAATCTCAAACTCCTGGGCTCAAGTGTTCTTTTCACCTTGACCTCCCAAAGTGTTGGGATTATAGGCATGAGCCACCACGCCCAAACATCCCTTTTATTATTATTATTATTATTATTATTATTTTAGAATTGCATCAAAGCCAGAGTGATTATTCTCAATCTACTTATGATAGTTCTCTCCTTCAAATTCTTCCATGGTTCCCTGATACTTATGCAAAGCTGTCTTTGAATGAGACATGACACTGATGTTTCTTCTGGTCTCCTCAGTCAAGTCATCTTTTCTGTTTTTTTCCTGTGGCAAAAATAATTGCCACAGGAAATTATTTTTTCCTGGCAGAAAAATAATTGTCTGCTCTTGTGGGTCTGGAGGTGTAGCTCTAAGCATACCACTGTAAGTTCTAGATTTCACTGAAATCCCTTACAAAGTTATGCAAATATTGCAATCCACGCCACAAGATCTGAGTTTATTATGCAAACGTTGCAATCCACGCCACAAGATCTGAGTTTATTTTAATAGAAAAATAAGAGTGTATATTGTCATGCCTGTTGTTAAGTAAACCGTGCTTCTAAGGCTGGAAGAACCTTTTGACATATTTTCTCCCAAGGCTCCAGCTTGAGAGAAAGGAAGGCTTTACAGGAGAAAGTTTAAACTCCTAAGCATGAAATAGGAAAGGCTTCATGCCCTGATCTCTGCTGACACTTCCCAGCATCTTCTGTCTCTTCTTCCCTTCCCATCATTACCAGCCTAAGTACAGCCTACCTGACTTAGTTGTATGCTGACCTGCCTTGCTCCTCTTCAAGGTTTCTCATCGATTATTATGCTGCCTTGAATGTCCTTCATCTCCTTGACAAATTCCAACTAACCCTACAAGACTCAGACTCCCAGAGGAGAGACTATTGTAGCTTTGCTCAGCATCCTTGGGTAGAGTTAAAAACTTCCTTCTTCATGATCCTATTGCTCACTGCTTTGTATCTGTGGTATCATGTTTTTATCGTTGATGTAACCACCTTCTCTATTGAATAGGAAGCCTTTGAAAGCCAGGGAATCTTCATGTCCCTAGTTTCTAGTCAGTGACTGAGTACAAAGGAGTAATTCTAACAGCTGGCATTTTGAGCTCTTAGGTCCAGGCACTGTTTTATGTAAGTTATTGGTAAGTAAATTAAAATTGTCACAGAAATCCTCTACTATATTATGCCCATTTTATACATGAGAAAACAGGCACAGAGAGGTTAAGTAACTTGTGTAAGGTCACATAATAAGAGCTGAAGCCAGGATTTGAATCCATGAAGTCTGACTCCAGTAACCATCCCCTTAAAAATATACTCTAGTGCATGCAATAATTATTTGATGAATGAATGAGAACAAGTTATACAACCTGTGATTCACTCTAGAAATGTCAAGTGGACTATTTTCACCCAGAAATAGAGTCTGAAATTGAATTATGAAGGAAGGTATGTTCACATGTGACCACTTCTTATCTGTTATCTCTATACACCACCCAGAAGCCAGTGATGACTGCTGACCAGGAAAGGTCTTGGCAGGAAAATGGGGGTGAGCTGCTCTGGCCCTGTAGGGCTCAAGGGACAGCAGCCTGAGGTAATTTACACTGGCTTGGAGGACCCCTGAGATGCTGAAAAAGCTACTTTCTCCCCCAGAGCCTGAGTTCGCCTCTAAGGAGATCTGCTAACCTCTGTGGTTCTCCCATGAACCTGGGCTGGCCTTAGCTCATAGGACTTCTGAAGACACACCTGTACTTTTAACTCTAATTCACCTTGACCCACGTCAGCTCACTGTCATGACATGAATGATCAGAGACTGGCTGGCCCTGCTTGGGGTCCTCTTCCATGATTCCTAGGACTGGGCAGCCCCTGGGGGAGAGTGTGACAGGGTGGTGTCTACCTGGTCCCACATCTACCGCCTTTGAAAAATAGTGGAACATTTCATTAGTAATCACAAGAGCTCATTTTGGCTGAGTGGGGTAATTGTGGTTACTGATGTTAACAGAGCAAAGCAATGACGAACGGGCTACCAAGGGGTATTTATAGTGGACTCTGGAACATATAAGATTTTTTTTTTTGAGACTGAGTCTGGCTCTGTCCCCCAGGCTGGAGTGCAGGGGCGCAATCTCGGCTCACTGCAAGCTCCGCCTCCCGGGTTGACGCCATTCTCCTGCCTCAGCCTCCCGAGCAGCTGGGACTACAGGCGCCCGCCACCACGCCCGGCTAGTTTTTGTATTTTTAGTAGAGACAGGGTTTCACCGTGCTCTCGATCTCCTGACCTTGTGATCCGACCGCCTCGGCCTCCCAAAGTGCTGGGATTACAGGCATGAGCCACCACGCCTGGCCCATATAAGATTTTTATTTAAAAAAAGATACCCTGGATCACTGTCTATGAGAGGGTAAATTGATTTAAATTTTCCAGAAAGCATTTTGATTATATGTATCAAATGCCTTAAAATCTTTGATACCCAGCCGGGCGCAGTGGCTCACGCCTGTAATCCCAGCACTTTGGGAGGCTGAGGCGGGTGGATCAAGAGGTCAGGAGATTGAGACCATCCTGGCTAACACGGTGAAACCCCGTCTCTACTAAAAATACAAAAAATTAGCCGGGCGTGGTGGCGGGCGCCTGTAGTCCCAGCTTACTCGGGAGGCTGAGGCAGGAGAATGGCGGGAACCTGGGAGGGAGCTTGCAGGAGTGACTCCAGCTGGAGTGACAGAGCCAGCCTCTGTATCAAAAAAAAAACAAACAAAAAACTTTGATACCCTAGACGAGGCGCCATGGCTCACGCCTGTAATCCCAACACTTTGGGAGACTGAAGTGGGCAGATCACTTGAGGTCAGGAGTTTGAGACCAGCCTGGCCAACATGGTGAAACCCTGTCTCTACTAAAAATATAAAAAATAGCCAGACATGTTGGTCCTTTCCTGTAATCCCAGTTACTAGGGAGACTGAGGCAGAAGAATTGCTTCAGCCTGGGAGGCGGAGGTTTCAGTGAGCCAAGATCGCGCCATTGCACTCTAGCCTGGGCAACAGAGTGTGTGTGTGTCTGTCTCAAAAAACCAAAAAAGTTAATTAATACTCTTTGATCCAGCAATTCCACTTTTAGGAATGTATCTTATGTAATAACAAGCATGTGAAGGTTTATATTCAATGATGACCTCCAAAGTGTTATTTATAAGAGCAACTAAAGATTTGACAACAGAGAATTTGGTTTAAAAAAGTATGGTTTAATCTTACATGATAGACCATATGATTACTAAAATAATATGAAAGGTGAATATTATTGACATGAAAAAGTGTTTATAATATATTAGATTTATAAAAACAGTAGATGTATGTAATGCATTTTTCTTAAAAAAAAATCTGGAAGGGTGAGGTGGGATTATAAGTGATTTAAATCTTTTTTTAGTTTATCTGTATGTTCCAATTTTCTAACATAGCCAGGTATCATTTTTTGTTATACTACTTTACATTTCAAAGCTAAAAAGATGTAATATGGACATCAATAGGCTCTGTTCTGTGTACTCGGTGATCAGCCACCCTGGCGCAGCGCACTCTGGCTGTTGCTTGGGCACATTAAGGTGTGTGTCATTAGCAGGGAAATGAATGTGGCAGCCCTGGGCTGGAAACTCTTCATGGGATGATGAACAGCCACTTGTTCTGCTCTCTAGGGTGTGAAATGAGGCATTGGAAGCTCACAGAAATTATTCAAAGCTTGGCTTGCAAAGCGTTGCAACCGTGCCGCATACATCTGTATCAAGCAGTTTTCTTTTTTGAATATTAATTTTATTTCATCTTGAAATAAAACTGTTCTTGTAAAACTAACCAGGGCTGGTCTGTATCAGTTTAAAGAGTTGAACAACGTGCATTTCGATTCTTCGGTGTCATCAGTTACAAAAGCAATTCTAAAATCTGCATTGTGAAGCCAGTAGAGGAAAACAAGCACCAGCATGTGGCAAGTCAGGAAAAGAGTCAAGAGCTCAGGAACTCAGGCAAGATGAGTAGGATGGGAGCATCCAGAGACTCCTCAAACTGCCAAAGACCAACAGCGTAAGGTCTTTATAAAGTAAAAACTTTCCCAGTCTGGAATCAAAGGCTTCCCCCCCGCCCCCCCCCAATCAGCAAAGATTTCCCAAGCACACATCATGTGCCAAACACTGCACTGGATCTTACAAAGTAATGAGATTATGATTGTGACCTCAGTCGGGGAGGTTGGGGGAGGGTTACTACTGTGCTTCAGGGCTTCTGAAAATTGGAATTAGATAAAGGTGGCACTGGGCTTTGGCCTTAGTAAAGGCGAGGTTTTTCTGCCTTTGTGTCACATGATTTTGGAAAAGTTACTGAACCTCTCTAAACCTCAGAATGAGGACAGTAGTGACATTTACTTAACCTGTGGTGTATCTGGGGGGAATGAATGACACAAAACATGCAAATAGTATGTTAAATGGCATTTAGTATATGCTAAAATTATGGGCTATAATTATAATTATTTTATTATAAATTTTCTTTGTGTGAGCCATGATATGTCTGGTGAGAGCTCTGTATCACCAACACAGCAAGTCACGTGTAAGAGGCTCCCTAGCTGGTGGCTATTAGCCAAAGGCACCAGTTTCTACTGTGGCGTGCTCCGTCTTCTGCCCACCAAGTTTCCAAATTAGCCAATAAGTGCTTACCTCAAGAAGCACAAATACAAGATCATATTTTTATTTTGGACACAGAACTGAGAAGGATCTTGGTTGTCAAATACCAGAAATGTTATTTAGATTTATCAGGTAATGTTTGAACAGGGAGGAAATGGGCACAACCCCTGGGAATAGGAGACAAAGAGCTATCTGTGGCATCTGAGGCCCATATAATTTTGAAAATATACTTCCTTTTCATTATTCTTTGTAAGTCTACCGCAGCATGAGGCTTGCAAGCAATTTGCTTGCTGGTGAATTAGAATGCTCCCTGAGGAACATTTGGATTCCAGCTCATATAAAACTTTTAAAAGATACGCATTCATTATGTAAACAGGATGGTAAATGTAGGTGCTCTGTTTTTGCAACAGGTGTAATGTAGGCCACCATGACGCTGAGTGCCTCCAAAATCAGGCGTGAGACGGATACCTAAGGTGAGCCAGTCCTTTGGGTTTCCTTCAGGAAACAGGATTAAACGATTTTGGCTGCATTACTTTGTTTCCACCTGAGAAGCATTTGTGAATTCAGACAAATAGGTAGTCCTTTAGCAAGCTGGCCACAGGTGCAAAGGTACCCTCATCTGTGATTTAAACAGGAATCTAGGGCTTGGTGAGAGTCCAGGTGGCTTGCTGGCAGAGGGGTAAGATGGAAAAAAATACCCACACGGTCGGTGTTTCAGCCTCAGACCGAAGACTGCCAGATGTGAGAAGACAGCTGAGGTTCTACTCCCCTCCTAATCCCAACTGGAAAATATCTCTGCCCTGAGCCCTTTTGTACCCCATAGGAACATATCATGCCTCACACATATACTATACATAGCAATGTCCAGAAAAAAGAACATTTAAAATATTGTCCCCAAGACATGCTGTAATTCTTGAAGTTAAATGTTAATCAGTGCAATTAAGTTAAAGAACTCAAGTTTCTGTCAAATAACTGAGTTAGGGAGCTTGGCTGAAAGTATCTTACCACCATTAAAAGTGCTGGGTTTGTATAAGCATTTTTATAGAATTTCCTGTACAAACCTTATTGGCTGTCACTTAAAAGAGATAGTGTGAATGATCCTTTCTAAGCCTGACCAGCTTCCTTGTCATTTTAGCAATTGGCTGTGGGATGAATGCAGGGGCCAGTTGCCACAGCAACAGCATCTTCAGTCAAGGTGATGAGAGAAATCATTTCTCTCTGAATGCTAATAGGTTGTCACTTTAGTCTTAAACTGGCTGTTTCCCACTGTTTTCCTGATTGCCATGAAGCCAGAGAGATTATTTACAGATTAAGGGCTGCTATTTGATCTGATCATCTCTGTCCTAATTTATGCTGGATCTTTCAGGAGAAAGAAAAAAAAAAAAAAGATTTGAAACAAAATGTTAAGGATGTTTTCAGAAATTTGAGGTTTGTGACTTTTTCTCCAGAGAAGTAAGACTTTTCTATAGTACTTAGAAGGTCATTTTTCAAGCAGAGACCATACAATGTTGAAAGTGGTCCAGGCACTGCCTGTAAATTACCTGCCCTGTAAAGGCTGGTCCTAGTTGCCAATGCTGAGCTTGGGGCTGGATATAAGGGTGGTTCTCTCACTAAAAGGCAGTGTGAGGTTGTGAAGATGATCATCCAAAGAGGAAATCTGCACATGAGACTTTTTAAGTCCTGGAAGTTACTTGAAACAAAGGATTTTAGTTTTTCTCATCCTTTACCCCAAAACACAAGATTCAAGACTTCATTCACTCACGGAAGTAAAGGATTGTTGAGTAAATTGTGATTGTGTGATAGGATAAGAAGATAATTGCTGTGTGGGCCATCACCCTTTCACTCCTGAAGAGAGTAGAAATTATTATTGGGAAGGCATGGGACAAATTATACACAATGTCCAATTCTCTGGATTAATTGAGGTTGAACCCTAGATCTGCCACATACTAGTGTGATTTTGACTAAATTACATAAACTCTTTAAGCCTCAGTGTTTTTAATGAAAAAAACATGGAAAACAACTCTTTTATATTAAAAGGGGTTGAGGAAGTTAAATGAGAAAATGCATGGGAAGTGCTTAGCACAGTGTCTGCCATATAAGGGGTGCAAAAAACTTATCCATTATTATTATTCTTTTCTTTTTTTTTTTTTTTTTGAGATGGAGTCTCACTCTTTTGCCCAGGCTGGAGTGCAGTGGTACGATCTCGGCTTACTGCAAGCTCTGCCTCCTGGATTCATGCCATTCTCCTGCCTCAGCCTCCCGAGTAACTGGGACTACAGGCACCTGCCACCACACCCGGCTAATTTTTTGTATTTTTTTTAGTAGAGACGGGGTTTCACCGTGTTAGCCAGGATGGTCTTGATCTCCTGACCTCATGATCCACCCTCCTCGGTCTCCCAAAGTGCTGAGATTACAGGCATGAGCCACCGCACCCAGCTTATTATTTTCTTGACATGAAAAAATCTTGATGGCCTGAAACCTTGAATAAAAGTACTGTCTAAGGTACAGAATTATAAAAGGGGTTTGTTTATAGTCTCTATTCCAGGGTCCATCAGAATAAACCAGGGCCTGATGAGCCTGTTTGTTCTGACCTGTGAGTGGCTTGAAAAGTATGATCTAGATTGATTCAAATATGTTTTTAAAGGAAAAATTTATCCTTGAATACTAAGGATCCACTAAAAATTTTACTGGAAAAAATTTTGTGACATGAAAAAATGTCCATGATATACTATAAAACGAAAAAGTAAGTTGCAAGTCAGTAAGTACAATATCATTCCATTATAGGATGGTATAGAAGAAAAACATATGTATATATACACACACATGCATACACAAATGTGCACAGACGTGAGTATGTACTCACTGAAAGAATATGCTGGAAAATATTGAGTAGGTATCTCTGGGTCTTAGGATCATGAGTGTTTTTTGTTTTTGTTTTTTTTCATCTTTTATTTACTGTATTTTCCACAATGAACATGCACTATGTTTGCAGTTTTTTGTTTTTGTTTTTGTTTTTGTTTTTAATACAGAGTCTCACTCTGTCACCCAGGCTGGAGTGCAATGGCGCAATCTCTACTCAATGCAACCTCTGCCCCCCGGGGTCAAACAATTCTCCTGCCTCAGCCTCCCAAGTAGTTGGGATTCCAGGTGCCTGCCACCACACTCGGCTAATTTTTGTATTTTTAGTAGAGATGGAGTTTTGCCATGTTAGTCAGGCTGGTCTGGAACTCCTGGCCTCAAGTGATCAGCCCACCTCGCCTCCGAAAGTGCTGTGGCTACAAGCATGAGCCACCACACCCGACCTATGTTTGGAGTTTTAAAAAATAGTCCCCTTAAGGTCAGGCGCGGTGGCTCACGCCTGTAATCCCAGCACTTTGGGAGGCCGAGGCGGGCGGCTGAGGTTGGGAGTTCGAGACCAGCCTAGCCAACATCAAGAAACCCCATCCTCTACTAAAAATACAAAATTAGCTGGGCACAGTAGCAGGCACCTCTAACCCAGCTACTCAGGAGGCTGAGGCAGGAGAATCATTTGAACCCAGGAGGTGGAGGTTGCGGTGAGCCGAGATCATGCCATTGCACTCTAGCCTGGGCAAGAAGAGTGAAACTCTGTCTCAAAAACAAAAAACAAAAAACAAAAAAAACAAGTCACCTTAAAAACAAAATTGGAATTGACCCTGAAATGTGAATTAACTGGAAGCTTCTTGTCTTTCCTATTATTTAATCATGCCTGTGGCTGGAGAACAGAAACAGAAACCCCTGTGGGGCTTGCATACTAGTCTGATGCCTCGTTAGAGTAACTTCTTGTTTTCTAAGAACACTAGAATCAGCTTCTGCGCTTGGGCTTAGGGGTAAGAAGAATGAGTCACAGGTGTGACCTTGTCATCCTGAGGTCCCTCTCAAACACGTCCCTTTTGGACAGGTCCCTGATAAGCCCATATGTGCTGCTGTCCAGTCATGGCTCCTACTGACTCTCATCACGGCTGTGAGTGACCAGTTCTGAGCCCAGAGAACTCTCTGTCCTTGGATCTGAAGCCAGTAGGAATAGAGCTGCTAAGGCATCTGGAAAGGAGTATCTTTTCCTCCCATCCCTAGGGCATAGGCGATTTTCAGTAGAGACCAGAGGAGTTCCTTTAAGGGGAAGTTGCACCATGAGATTCAGAGGCACACTTGGATATAACTAGAGGTTACCTTTCCAAAGTGGCACTTTGGGCTCCCTGTGCTGAAATCCAATTACTATTTTCTCTGGTCACCTATATCTCATTCGCCATGGAGTGCTGTGAAACTGCAGCCTAGGGCCTGGAGGAAATGTCTGTGTTGCCTTTGTGAGGGTGAGTGACCTGGAGTGAGGAACTCAGAAGTCTGCCAGTGACACTGAGCTATTGTTATCATGTTAGAGAAAATAACCTGAGCCACTGCCCCTAGCTTACAAATGTTTTCCCATGATTATCAATTACTATTGTTTTTCATAATTTATCATGTTGGGAAAACACAACCTCAGAAATAGAATTTAATGAGTAGACCCAGTGAAATGTTGCTGTTGAACCATTTTAAAATTTAAGAAAAGAAATCCTTTCAAGTAGAACATTTTGTTGCAGTAATAGACATTTCACAGGGCCATGTAAGAAGTGGCATATTCTCTAAGATCACAAAAATGCATTATCCTATAATCTTTGGCATGTCTCATGTGTTATATGCAGTATCAAATTAAGCGAAAAGTAGCTCTTGCCCAGGAGAGCTGCAACTGATGCTTTGGTGAACTGCCAGTTTCTTGCAGCTATGGCAGGGCCTTAAGATGATGAAATGTGTATTGTCTATCACTGGGTTGGGAACATTGTCAGGATTTTACTGGAAACTCATATAGTGGGAAATGGAAGAGTGAAAACTGTGCTTTAAGAAGTTACTTCAGTAAGTGTATGTTCCTGGGAATCCTAGAGGCGAGATGACATCAGGGACTCAGTAAAAAATTGCTGGTGGGATGGACAGAGAGATGGAGTGAAAGGGGGCAGGAGAGTTAATGGGTTGTGCTCAACATGCTCTTACAGCAAATTGACCACAGAAGTGGATCATTGAGAAGTTTATGATTGGGTGACAGGTATTCATCACAAAAAAGAAGACTGGAGGAAGAGTTGGTTTGGTTGGAAAGTGAGGAGAGGACAGTTTTGCATTAGATTGCTGATTTGTGACTATAGTAAGACAACCAGCCAAAGATCTCTAGCAGGCAAATTTAAAAGGTAGGTCTAGAACCATCAGAGATACTGGCTGCAAAGAAAGAACTAGGCATCATCCGCATAGAAAAGTTCAACAATGGACAGATATGAAAATATTATGCAAAAGAGTTTAAAAAATCAAGAGAAGAGCACTGAAGGGAAAACTTTTGGAGCAAGAGGGAGAAGGAGAGCTGGCAAAGCACATCTAACTTTTGCTACTGACATGATTATTCCAATAGTCTCCTGGGTTTAAAATCTTAAGACAGTTTTTACTCTTTATTCTTCTTAGATTTCCATATTTAATTGATCAAGTCCCATTGATTATATCTCTAGGTGACCCTTATATTAATCTTTCATCTCCATTAACAGGACAACTACCCTAGTTCTCATTTATGAGGAAAATCAAACTGAAACATAGGCCTAGAGTTTATGTGTTCTTGAACATTGCACCAGCTGGGATGTATTTCTGCATTTTTTGGTTTATTCATCTTCAACATCATCTCTAGAATTGACTTCTAAAATCGCTTTTATGGTGTCACCGTCTCAATATCTTTCAGTAATTATTATTCACCTACAAGGTAAAATCCAAGCTTTTGGCATCTACTTTAAGGCCATTCCCTATACAATTTGGTCCTGGTTCACTTTTCAATGGTATTCTTTACCATTCTCCTGCTAGAATATGACAACTACACCACACTACTTACCAAATATACTATGCTTTTGTGCCTTTGCTTGTGCTGCACTGTCTGCCTTCAATGCCATCTCCCTGATCATTTGCTACATCTGACATGCCCTTCCTTCTTCAAGACTCAGGGCAATGTCACCTCCTTTAGGCAACTTCTCTTGATCTCCATTCCTGTCCTTTGATGGAGATTATTTCCCCCTTTTCCATGTTCTCATTTCATTCATTCTACTGGGTATAATTAATTAAATACACAATAGTCTTCTTTCCAAGACTGAAAAACTTGAGGGAAAGAACCATGTTTTTGATGTCCTCATTGCCTGGTAAACTGCCTGATTCATAATTAGAGTTCAGGAAATGTTTTGTATAATAAAAGAAAGCAAAGAATGAACTGTCAGAAATACAGGAGGAAAAAACCAGGTTAGTGTCAGTGCAGATAAGAGAATAAAGTTTTATAAAGTGGAGGCGAGCTACAGGATCAAGTGATTTCCGAGGAGGGAAGTTTCTTGCATGATGATAGTCTCCACTTTCTTGCCACCCACTCACCCCTTAACCTCCTGTAGCCTGATTGTGTTTCTATATGTTAACTGTAACTGGAAAGTCACCATTGATGTCCTAACCATAAAATCCAACAATTCTTCTTCCTCTTTATGCTGTCCTCGGCATGCTCCATGCTGGCCTTAGACATGCAGCCATGGCTAAGGTTGAGCAAAAGTGCAGTGGTCATAAATGTCCCTGGAACTGAGGAAGCTGAATAATGGTTGGTCAGGATGTTATAAAGGTCATTTTCCTGGTTGCTAATGATGGTAGCTGAGGTTTGGGTTGGGGAGATACATTACTACCAGTGGTAACATCATAGAGGAAGGTAAGAATAGAGCATCGGAAGTAAGCACGTGAGAGCAATGAGAATTGATGACCAGTGGTGGTAAAGGTGAGAAGGGGAGGCTGTCCAATGGTGGGAGAAGCACAGTCATTGGAGAAAGAGCTGTGGGAAGCATGATGTGTTCACCCAAGGAAGTGATTTGACTGAAGAGGGTCAGGTTTCAGCCATGGTGAGGAGCAAAGGGAAACATGGATTCAGATCATTATAGGAATTTCACAGGCTAATATGAAAGGGCTAGTGGGGAAAAGGGCAGGGAGGAAATGGAATTGGAATAGAGCCTGGATGGGGACAAGGTTGTGGGAGAACAAACCCAGGGGCAGGATTTTCTCCTAAAGTGGGAGAGAGAGTTCAGTGGTCTGTGGAGGCAGATTTTTACGGGTCTGTTTTTTAAAAATGGGGATTGTTTATCTTCCTTTGACTATCATTTCATAAAAGCTTAGACATTTGAGCATAATCTTAGAATACAGAACAGTTCTTTGAATTGTATATACTTATTATATAATTATATATTTTAAATTATATATAGTTATCAGAAAATAACTACATTGTTCTTATTATTTTCAGTTTGCTATATACTACTGAAACATTTGTCTATTTGCTACCATTTACCAGTAGTGTGACCTTGGATAATTATGTAACCATTCTGTGACTTGGTTTCCTCTTCTATAAAATGGGCATAATAATAGTATCAATAACACAAGATGGTTGTGAGGACTAAGTGAATTAATATTATGAAGAATACTTAGACAGTGCTTAGCACATAGTAAACTATTATTCATGAACCAGCATTTGGGGCCAGATGGGTAGGATAATTGAGATAAGGGGAATATGGCACTGGGCAATAGACTGAAATCACATGTTACTGATATGAAAAGGGAATTTTGAGAGGCAGAATTTTGCTACTGCAAGGTATTTTAGGATTAACCATCTCTAGGTTTTCAGTGGAATGTCACAAACTTGGCTCCTTATGAGATTGGCCAGGCTCAGTGTGCTCTTGGATCATATTAATTAAATGAAAGATCGAGGCATCTTTATTTCCCCTCTACAGGTGGCTCTCCATTCTTGGTAGCCTTTGCTGTTTCCTCCTCCAGGAGATCTCCTGTATCCTGCCTTGGATAATAACTTCCATGAAAACATGGACCTCCGTCTGTATAAGATTTGTGAGCCCCACAGCACCTAACACAGGGCCTTACATACTCACTGGCCGTTATGTTTTAAATGAATGAATAAAATACCACCTAGGCCAATACAGCTCTCAGTCCTTCTTGTATTCTCATTTATTGACTTGGTTTTCCAATAAAAAGTTTATCTTTACCCATTTTATCTGACATCAATGGGAAACGGTAGATTTCCAGATCATTAAAGACTACCATTCTTTAAGTGCTAAGACTTTTCTTATTTTTGCTATTATATAATATAATGTACATATACAATATAATACATATACATGTAATATAGATACATATACACATAAAATACATTATGTATAATTTAATGATTATATATATTTATCTTTATTAAATGTATGTCCTTGGCTACTTAGAATACATAAAAAAGAATTCATTTTGATATATTGATAATTCAAGATAATTATCAATATCAGTGATTGACTTCCCTTAAAGCCTATTGAAGTGCGTAAAATTGCCTCTATGCTAAATGAGTTCTTCTGTCTGATTTTCATAAGAAGAGGAGAAAATGAAGTTTGTTGAGTTCAGAAGATGCCATCAAGATGACCATTATTAGTACTTCCTATAACACATGTGCTTTCTCTAGAAGCCTTTTGCCCTCCCCGTGTGCTGTATCTAACTGCACAGGAGACTGAGAGATGTAGCCTTTATTCTGGGTATCTATGTGTTACCACAAACATTCGGGGTTTTTATTAGTCATTTACTTATTTGACAAACTTTTACTTAGGACCTACTGTATGTCAAACACTCTTTTAGGTATTTGGGATGTATTTATGAACAAAGCAGGCAAAGATTCTTGGTCTCTTAAAGCTTACATTCTTAGCAGGAAGAGACAATAAACAATACATTAGTAAATTTTATAGTATGTTAGAAAGGAATAAGTGCTATAGAAAAAGGTAGAACAAAAAAGAGGGTCGGGAATGCAAGGACAGGGGTCAGGACACAGGAGTAAACAGGTGGTCAGGGTAGGCTTCATTGATAAGGTTTGAAAACCTTAAAGGAGCTGAGGGAGGGAGTTAACCATGCAGACATCTGATGAGAAATCCCCAAGGGACAAGTACAGCTGGAGGAAAGAGCAGCAAGTGCTGAGCCCTGGGGAGTCCCTCCAGTAAGAGGTGTGGGAGAAATGAAAGAACCTGCCAAGGACACTAAGAAGGTGACCAATGGGGAAAATCAAGAGAAGAGGATGACAAAAACGTGTGTAATTTTTTTTGTTACAGCTGAGAAACTATCCATACACTTTTAGAAGTGAGTGAATAAATTCAGTAGAGCCCAAGGGGCTCTCCTATGGCTAAATTAGTAGACGTAGTAACAACAGTAATAATAAAAATGATAACTATAAAGTTAACAGCAAACATTTATTGAGCATTGTTTACTATGTGCTGTGTATTTGTACCTTCATTAACAGGGGAGGAAACAAGCATAGAGAGGTGATGGCACATGCCCATAGTGCAGGTGCTTTGCGCTGACCATCTAATTTGGTGCTCAGAGGAGACTGGCTTTGTAGCCTTGAATCCCTCAATTATACCCTGAATAAATGAGACGACAGGGTGTGACTCTCAATTAGATAAGGTACTTCTATGCAGTGTTTTTCGTTTTTTTGCCTATTAACTCAAGTAATAGACTCACATGCTGAGTGATTAGCTTTTATCTTCAAGTGACTCTAGGAGATTTTTTTTTAACATGCCAGTTAATTACTGTGAAAATTTCACTTAAGTTAGTCACCAATTAGGACATATTCAACACATTCCTATGATGATCTCTTTTTAGATTTATCTTATTGCCTTTCAAAACAGCTGATAAATGTTCTTCCATTTGCTGGCAGTTACTAATATTCACCCTCAAATTTTTCTTTTCTACACATCCCTCCCAGCTATCCCTTAGCATTGCCTATGGCAATGCCAGTTGAGTGTAATTACCATTTCTATTACTACCTCTAACCCCAAAGATGACAGTTCCTGAGAAGTGGAATCTGGGAGTTCTTGAAGTGCCTAACACATTTCTCACACTTTTTTTTTTTTTTTTTTTGAGACAGGGTCTCGCTCTGTCACTCAGGCTGGAGTGTGGTGCTATACACGACCCACTGCAGATTTGATCCCCTGGGTTCAAGTGATCCTCCTGCCTCAGCCCCTCACGTAGCTGGGACCACAAGCACGTGCCACTATGCAGCTAATTTTTGTATTTTTTAGTAGGGATGGGGTTTCGCCATGTTGCCCAGGCTGGTCTTGAACTCCTGGGCTCAAGCGATCCACCTGCCTCAGCTGGGATTACTAGTGGGAGCCACCGTGGCTGGACCCATTTCTCATACTTGTATTCTTTCTTGGCCATTTTAATTTAGAAGGTAGTAGGGCTGAACTAACATTTGGGGCCTTAGAGGTTGCTGCAGACAAAATATGCACTATTGAAGAGATTTTTAGAGTGAAAGAGATGGTTTCATTAAAAATGTTATAATGATAGAGTAGAGGTTGTCTTTTTCATTGTTCTGCAGGAATAGGCTTCTCGTGTGTCCTAATATATGTAACATTCTGATTAAAGGCCTTGAGGAAAAATTTGGCACGTGCTGTATTAACAAAGGCAAACTCCACTTACATTTGCCAACAGCTGAAAGGCAGATTCTTGTGGTAAGATCTCTGAACTATAAACAATGCCATAATAACACTTGTAATTTGAGATCTCATCAACTAAAATAAGAGACAATTATTACAAATTATATTGCTAATATTTTGAGAAACGGAGATCTAATGTTGCTAAATCAAATTCCTGTGAATTCCACAGGGCACTGAGCGCATTGTAAGATTACCCTGTGCTCTGAGCGTGTCCTCATTAAGGCTGCTGGCTACTGCGTTTTTATTGCTCCCCTGGGAGGTTTGTTGCATTAATGCTGCCAATAAGAAGTCGTGTTTTCCTAGCATCCCCTGTATACAGGCCTCCCAAATAGGTCTGCAGCCAATGATATGCTAGATTAGGTTATGATGATTTGTCTTGCCATCTCCGTGAAAAGTGAAGGCAATTAGAAGTCAGTGTGAAGTACAGTATAGCCATGTAAATATCTAAATAATCTCATCACAAAAAGGAATGCTATAATAGGTCCAGAATGAAAGTATTGAAGGATAAGCAACTCAGTAGCATTAATGTTTTAGATCGGTGCTCACAGAGTTTGCGCTTTTGTCATCGCCATCACTATTGAGTAATTACTGTTAGAAAGGACTACTAAATACTTACTGTGAGTTAGGCACTGGGCAAAATGCTTCACATGCATTATTTGATGATCCTTACCAAACCTTATTAATCCAGGTGCTATTTTCAGCCCCATTTTACAGAGAAGATAACTGAGGTTTCCAGTTTACAGACTATATTTATAGCCGTGTGGTAAAGAAGAGGCTGAGCTGGCATTTGAACCTAGATCTTCTGGACTCATGAGCCTTCATTATTAACCATTATGCTATGCTGCCAACTTTATAGAAAACTGATAAATATGGCAAGGAAAACACCAACTTAGAATAGTTACAAAATCTTTGTTTATTGGCTTTTGTCTAGTAGGTTGTAATAGTTAAAAAGTAAAGAATAGAGTTTTAAAGTATTAGAAGATGACAACCTTCTAATAATAATTTTATTTATCCAGTGTAAGACGTATTTTTTCTAATTTCATTAAAAATTACAAGACAGGTATCATTATTCACCAATAAGCAAACAGAGAACCAGAGATTTAAACTGCTCAAGGTCATCCAAGTAGTAAGCAGTGGAGCCAAGATGTGAGGCCCCATCTACCTAATTCCAAACCTTGAATGTTTTCAGCTTCCTCCGACAACCTCCACTATGTGTGTGTGTGTATGTGTGTGTGTGTCGGGGGGTGGTGGGATGTGGGTGCATTATTTGTGTCTCTGAGAATAGTGAGTTATGTGTGAGTTTTCTAGAAATACCCTACTAATCTTATAATAAAAAGTTTACTATAAAAATTCTTGGATTTGGAATAAGCCTCAAAGGCTACCTTCTAAGACCAGCAACTCATTTGATGCTTGAGTGTGTCCCACGGTCACCCTATCAAGTGAGTCTCTGTTTTTTTGGTTTTTGCATATCCCAAATGTTGAAAAATTTATTGCCAAAGCAGTCCTTCCATATTCTGATATCTTTTACTACAGAATGTCTAGCCTGGTCTTCCTCTTTCTCCCTTCTCTTGGTCCTGGTTCCAAACCTTTGAAATGTACAGAGCAAGTCTAATGAATCTTCCACAAGGAAACCATGTGAATATTTAAAGATGGCTATTTTGGTCCACCTTGAATCTTTTCTAGTCCTCGGGACCTCCCATATTCTTCAATTATTCTTCTTGTGAAATAGATTCGGTTCTTTCTTGATGCCATTTAATCTGTGTTTTGGCTGTAGGAAAACACAGATGCTTCAAGGGATCCGTTCACCTTCTTAGAACATGATGCTTAGGATTAATCACTTTTCTTTAAGTGTGGTCTTAGCAGAATAGACCAACAGAGCATGTCCATAACTTTGTTCTTTCTGGATACCACATTAGCATCTTTCGTGACCTCTCTCTAAGCTTTTTCTTATATGATGCTGTGAAGTTATATTGCCTCTAGCCAACGGATGTGCAATTGCTTTTGAACCTAACTATCAAACTTTTATCCTTGTTCGGTTGTATCATGTTATATTTGCCTTTAACCCTAATTCTGTCATTCAACATATTTATCAACTCTTCTAAGTAGTCAGTATTCAGTGCAGGAGACAGAAACCTCTCTAGAGATTTTCAGCATGAAGAAATTTCACACATACTATTAGGTGCTTAACAAATACTGGAAGAATAGATTTTAACTTGAGCCTTCGGAAATAACTCTCAGAACATTACAGAATTGTCCCAACAGAGGAGTTACTACCTCCAAGGCCACTTCTGAAGTTGTGCATTCAAGAACACAAAGTCCTACCTGTGATCTAGGAATGAAAATGCTACCACCACTGCTGCTGTCGCACCTTTTGACACCTAGAAAGATATCGAAGAGACACTGAAACGCTGCTGCAGAAGAGCCTCGCATCTCCATAGCCTCTCTGTGAAAAGTGGAACACAGAAATATCAAAAAGGGCAGAAAAGTGGGATCTGCTTCACTTCCATCCTCCACATTCTGCATGAGAGGGGCTAATTAGGCAATTTCTGTCCAGAATCTTAGTTACAAGAGTTGTTTGCTTTTTCTGTTTTTAAAAGTTCTCCATAATCTTCAGCCAGAAGGAAGGCAAAATGGAGATTGAGCAGCCCAACCCCCAGTATCTATCACATTTCCGAATTGTATGTGATCTACAAATTTAATATACTTTGCTTCAGGTGAATGAGTATACTGCATATGTGAAATGTGTGTCTATGAGAGATAGACAGAAAGAATATGAACAGTGAGACACTCAGGTCATTGACAAAAATCCTTTTTGGCATGGTACTAGAATTTTCTGAAGTTTTGTATGAGTAATATCCATGGGTGTCCATAGGAATACAAGGGTTGAATTTGTTCAGCTATATCTTCTGGTATTATTTATGCCTTGCATAATTCAAGAGCTTTCAAGAGGAGCTTCATAGTCTCAAGTGGAGTTTCTTGGGTTGTTGGCTTCTCCTACTATACACTGGAGGGCCTCTCCGAGGGAGGAGTTGAAGTCTCCTCTGGATGTTGAGTAAGTTTGTGTGTGCTGTCACTACTGTGTGTCTCAGGGCCACAACTTCAGGGGACATGAGTTACAGTGCATTTGATATTGTGTTCCAGAGAGCTACGTTCACCCAGAATACTATGTAAATTGTGTTCCTTGAAGCTGGGCAAACTGGTGTCTGAGTAGGCCATTGGATAATGACAGCTTGTGGTTGAGCTTGGTCAATTTCATGCTATCTAAGGAAATTAGACCTGCATGCATCAGTTACATTGGTCTATAACATTTCCTCCACCTACCGGTTTAGTGATCGTGTTAAAAAAGAGAGATGAAGTTAATTGAATAAGGTTCTTGCTGAATTCGCATCACTTCTGCTTTCTCTTATAGTTACTCCAAAACATCCCTGTAACATATGTTTATTGCCCCCAAATTAATGTCAAGTTATCCAGGATCAGTTATAGAACTCCACTTTCCTTCTTTGAAAACCAGGTCTCCATTGGTTTATCATCAGTTTGTTGCCCATTTCCTTCTCTTCATATGTTGTAAGTACTGTTGAAACCCCTCTCACACTGCCTCAGCTCTCACCATTCTTAGCAAGCCTATAGAATTCTATCACAAGCACCTATAAATCTCTACCAGGGTTTTTTTTTTTAGGCTCAAATGATGGGGAAGGTTGGAATGGTGGAGAGTCAATGACCCAGAAGGAACTTTTGGCTACTGACTGATAGAGTTGGAGGTGATGTCCCAGCTTCCTTGTGCCATGGATGGGACCACTCCTAGACATTTTTACACTGTCTCACAGAGTTCTCTGGCAGGATGGAGCCCCAACTGTCTGCAGAGGTCACTTGCTCAGTAACTCCCCCTGTATTGTCTTTCTCTTTTCTCTCTCTTTTCCTCACTTTCTTACCCATGCTTTCTGACATCACCTCCTAAATAAAATGCTTGTATGCAAATCCTTTGCGTCTACTTCTGGGGAACCCGTCCTCATGCATTTTGTACTTCAGAAATCCCATCTGGGCTGTGGTGATTATTCCCAGTCATCCAGAAACCCTGGGGAACCTTCACTGGAATTAGAGGCTCCCTTACAATGCCCCTGCTATATGGCCTTCTTCTCTATCCAATCTGCGTTATCCTTTTCCATCTGAAGGTCATCTTTCTTAAAGATAATAGAAGATAGATGTTCACCAGCTGCTCTTGTTAACACTCAGCTGTAACCCATTCCACAACTGACCACTCAAAAACAAGTTTATTGCTTTATTGCCGATGCCGAGTATCACTAAAGTTTCCATGGATCACCTTCAGTGTTTTCCTTAAGTTTCAGTTCAGTTAATACCAAAGTTAACATACTTTTTTTTGGTCATTGTTCATAGAAGTCCATGTCATCCTCTTATAATTACTTGTAGTAACATATCTCTCTTACTATCTTTGTTTTTTAACATGCTTTTGAAAAATGAATTCGTCGGAGAGTTCCCTATGGTTTAAAAGAGAAGGAAAGGTCTAGAGAGTAGAGAGTAGTTATTGGGAATTATTAATCATCATTACACTTTGAAGCCAGCTTATTGCTTCAGGAGTAAAAAATAAGGGTTGCTCCAAAAGGCATACTTCTCCCCCCTGCTCCTCCTTCCATCAGTACCCCCCAGTGCTTTGAGTTATATGGACTAATCCTATTTGGCCAGATAGAGGTACGGGTTCAACAATTCCCTCAATCCTGTGAGAAGAATGTGGAAGAACATTATTATAAATATTTCTATGTAGAGGCAAATTTCAACACCCTTTAGATAACACTCACATTCATTTCTCTCCATCAACTAAAGTTACCTAGCTGATTATCAGCTTATCCTCTGATATCAGATTATCAGATATCCTCTGCTATCTGATAATATATCAGATTATCCTCTGCTGCATTCTGTGGCTACTAATTTTCACATTATTTTGATGCTTTTTGTCTCCTTATCGCTCTGTACTGCAACTGTATTTGGCTTGCTTGTCTCATCCCTTGAGTTGTGAGATCTTGGAAACTTCATCACAGTTGTGTGCCCACTGCCCAGTGTAGGATCAGGTACATGGTGGTTACTCAATGCACATTTGTTGGACAAAGCAGAGCATGCCTGGCACATGCTACTCAGGAAAGACAGGCCTTTGTGCAGCATAGGTAACTGACCTAGGGAAGCAGAATTTTCCATGTAAAATCTTGAGCTTGCTACTGGTTACTGAGAAACCGACTCAGTGACTGGCATCTTGCCATACTTTGTAATCCTCTGGAAATTACATTTTGAGAACACAACCTCCCCTTTGTGATGGGCAATTAAATAACACATGACTGACTGAATAGAAATTATACAGGTATTTTGATTAAAAAATGTTTTGAGCACTTTCAATTTCAAAATATTTTTGATATTCATGTCACATTAGTGTTTGTTTATAAAGGTGTCTGTACTTCCTGTCAAATTCTATTTGTGAATTCGGACACGAGTAATAGTGCTCAAATGCTGGTCATGTAGAATCTGATCTCTACCTTCTTGCTAAGGCAGGGCTGTGAGTGGCAGGGTAGAAACAAACCATGGTATTATCATCAAAAAAGTCTTAATTTGAAGTCAATGAAAAAAATACTGGCCCAAGAATTTGGGTCAAAACTCTTCTACTTGGAGACAATGCGTACTTCTCTTTGAGAGTTCTTTAATGGAACGTAAGCTAATAGTGAAAGTGAAATTGAGGGTTTTATTAGCAAAAGCAGGGTCTTCTGTTGTCCCGTTCATATCCCCTGCCCATCTGCTTCAACACCATTTCACAATGAATCTGTTGCATTTTGTGAGATTTTTCTCTTCTTTAGTGGTATTTTGGGAAATTAGAGTTGGCTCTTTCATATAGTAAAGCTCAGAAACCTTCATCCTCCCTGAATGATACTGGTTTATCACACTGCTTTTGGAAGGAGCTGAAAGAGTTGTGGACTTAGCAAAATGTAGAGTCATTAAGGATTTCTCAGACATATTTAAGTATGCTAATACTCTAAGAATGATACTTTAGCAGAAACATCTAATGTTTTGCCACCAGGTTATTTACAATACTAGATGAAGTTCAAGGAGTCTTTGGCTTTGCTTTTCATTTCCCTACAAATTATTTTCCGGCCTCTATGGATTTTCTGAATTTTGTCTTTGTGCTCCTCCCAGAACTGACCACAGGAGAAGACTCCCATTCAGACTCTTCGTTCTCTGGTTCAGAGGTTTGATGTAATGGTTGTCTCATTGTATATGGTCAGCCATAGCACATATTTCATCCATTGCAGAGCTGTACTGTGAGTTCCAGAATAATCAATCTTTGAATCTTTAATTTCATTCATATATGTGAACATTCTAAGAGTACAATTATATCCAAACACATTTTTAAAACTTTGATTTTTGTTTAGATTATACCAATAGACAAAAGGCTAGAAAATATGATCAAGAAAATGTGCTAATCTTTTGGAAGTCAGTGGAGTTCGATGGCAGCAGAACTATTGATTAAAAGTCCAGTTCTAGATCCTTGAGGATAAATCATGCTCCTATAAAGACACATTCACACACTTATGTTTATTATGGCACTATTCACAATAGCAAAGACTTGGAATCAGCCCAAAATGTCCATCAATGATAGACTGGATTAAGAAAATGTGGCACATATACACCATGGAATACTATGCAGCCACAAAAAAGGATGAGTTCATGTCCTTTGTAGGGACATGGAAGAACCTGGAAACCATCATTCTCAGCAAACTATCATAAGGACAGAAAACCAAACACCCCATGTTCTCACTCATAGAGGGAATTGAACAATGAGATCACTTGGACACAGGGCAGGGAACATCACACACCGGGGCCTATCAGGGGGTGGGGAGGCTGGGGGAGGGATAGCATTAGGAGAAATACCTAATGTAAATGATGAGTTAATGGGTACAGCAAACCAACATGGCAACATATATACATATGTAACAAACCTGCACATTGTACACATGTACCCTAGAACTTAAAGTGTAATAATAAAAAATAATAATTTAAAAAAGTCCAGAGTCAAGTGTTTACACTTTGTAATGCAACAAATTACATTGATTTATTAACTTTATTACACTAATCCTAGGTAGGATTAGTAGACAGATAAGTAAACAGAATAAATCACATTAGTGTTCTGAAGACTGTGATAGACATAAGATTCATGAATACATGAAACAGGGACAGCCAGCCCAATTGTTGGTTTTAACACTAAACCCTTTTATTGAGTGTTTATTATGTGTCAAGCACAAAAGTACTTTATATACATTAATTTAGCTACTGCTTTATGCACTCATTTATTTCATAGACAATAAACTTAGTATGGTCACTGATGTTGCCACCAAATTTGAGCACCACTTTTGCTGGCCAACTCTTACTTGCCACTTATCATGAAGTTCGATCATAGCAATAGCTTTCTGACATACAAGTTGGTTAGAATTAGAACCATACTTGGTATAATTCATTTCCTCTGGACCAGACAAAAAAGGAGGACTAATTACAATAGGACTGCTAAGCTAATTACTTAGTGGCAAGCTGTAATTCCAAAACCACAAAAGAAGAAGGCAAAAGACATTCTAATAAAAATATGCTTCAGCAAAGCCTTAGGTCATATGGTATAAACATTTGCAGGATTTTTGTTTTGTTTTGTTTTGCAGCCTAAGTTCCATGCTATAATCAGAAATACGTGGCACATTTTGAACAAAGTAAATATGTACCCAACAAAGTGTCAAAATGGAGCTGCCAACCAGACAAACCCTAGAAATATGTAGTCACTTACCAGGCAGAACACAGCTACATGTGTTCCCAATGAGGAAGGCATTCTGGATGTGTATGCATCCACATTTATACATGAGGTTAGTTTCACTGTCAATGTAGCATCAAAAATGGGAGATGGTAATATGCAAATTATAACCTTTCAATACAGGAATGCATTGTCTTAATTTTTGTTGTAGTCATTAAAAGTGAACACAAACGGCTGGGCGCGGTGGCTCACGCCTGTAATCCCAGCACTTTCGGAGGCTGAGGCGGGTGGATCACAAGGTCAGGAGATTGAGACCATCCTGGCTAACACGGTGAAACCTCGTCTCTACTAAAAATACAAAAAATTAGCCGGGCGTGCTGGCGGGCGCCTGTAGTCCCAGCTATTCGCGAGGCTGAGGCAGGAGAATGACGTGAACCCGGGAGGCTGAGCTTGCAGTGAGCTGAGATCGCGCCACTGTACTCCAGCCTGGGCGACAGAGCGAGACTCCGTCTCAAAAAAAAAAAAAAAAAGTGAACAAAAACTAAACTTCTAATAAAATCTTTGCATTTCAAAGGTATAGTTTTGACAACCATCCAGGGATTCTAAAGATGTTTTATTTTTTCCGAATCTCCAGTGGCCACCCACCTTTTCTAAGATTCCATTCCTCCCGACAGCTTGGAATTGCTTTGGGGTCAATATATTTTATTCATTACTGATATCCTTCAAAATGCACCTTTACTTCACAAGTAGAAACATATTGACAACCTAATAATTGAGTTGATAACTTGTTAGGTGGAAACGCAATTCCTGAGAAAGAGAAAGCAACACTGATTCTTCCTTTTCTCAAGCAAACAGCACAACACAAAACTGAGCAAATCTACCAGTGGGCAAGAGCCTAGGATCGATAAAAATGGAGGTTCCCATCTTTCTTCTTCTTCTCTCCCTCCTGTTTCTCCAGGAGAGCATGCCTCCTCCCCTCACCTGCCAGCTTTAGTTGCTGGTGCCCAGATCATATCGTGGAATCATACAGGTGTAAGTTAAAAATGAACTTAGAGCAAATGATTCTCTTTTGATTCCCTACCCAATCCACACTCTCCCCTGTCCCCTCTATGTCATTCCTGGCAAGTGGACATGAAGCCCCAGGTGAGAGGCAAGCATCTGTGTTCAAATTACCATTCCCCGTTTGAATGACTTTGTTTGCAGGATCTTCTGCTTAACTAAATTTGCACCCCACCCTCCATGCACTTAAAATCCCTTTAAAATTTGTTGATCCTTAGTCATCTCCCTGGAGCTCCTTCTATTTATACACAACAACTGGTTTCCAAATATTTAAAATGAGCTCTTGTAGCCCCTCTAGTTTTTGTTCACTTACTTGCCTCACTTCCCACAGGCTGAACACTCCAGTTCCCTGGACTTTTCTCATATGATATGTACTCGAGCTCTTTATGCCCAGATTTTCAGGGGGTGATTTACTATCTTAGCAGGCTATCAAATCTCTGGCTATGCACCTCCTCACACCGTTCCCCTGCAGCCACAGCTGATCTATGTCTCAGGTTGACTTTATATTTCAGTAGCCCTCTTAGGTTGCAACTTTTCTTCCTAAAAACTCATGCTTAGCTCCTCTGGGGACCCAGGTGTATGACTTGATGTCTCTGCCACTCTCTTCTTTTTGTGAATCAGTCTAGGCTGTCAGATTTAATTTTTGTTTTAATTTTTCATTTGGAAGCAATTGGTCAGTGTGCCTTTTATATCCTTATTCATTCCCATACAATTGTTGAACAAGACTGAATTAAGCACAGAATTCAGTAAAAAGCACTGGCTAAAAAGAACAGTCTCAGGAGTTTGGCAGTTTTGGGTTAACCTCTCAAAGTTCCCATATCCTCACCTTTAAAATGCTGGCACTAGGTCTGCCCTCACAAAGTGGTTGTGTGGATTAAATTAGATAAAGTGTCTAGCACATCATCTAGTCTACAATAAGGACTCATAAAATAAATGTTAGCTGCACTTAGTATTTCAGTATCATGAATGACCTTTTATAAATGCGGATGTCCTGATAAACATCTTCTCTGGACCCTGTTGTATTGAGAGGAGGTAAAGAGCAAGGCGTCCTGGGTCTCCAGGGATGCTAGATAGTAGAGGTTGAGAGCAGGGAGTCTGAAGCTCCAGCGTGGCTGCTCACTGAGTGACCCAGGCAAGGCATTTCATCTCCCAGGGTCTCAGAGTCCTCATTTGTAAAATGGGGATGATAGCATTGACCCCTACAGGGCTGAAAAAGTGGGATACCTTTCCTTAGCTGTCATAAGGGTCATGGCCAACACACCCATAAGGAAAGGTAGGTTAACAAGAGAAAACCATAACAAATAGATTTAGTCAAAGTTTTTTGTGATATGAAGCTTCAGAAATGAAGACTTAAAGACCCAGGGAAAATTGTCTATTCCTCTGCTTAGGTTCAGTGAAGAATGGACAGCTGTGTAGAACTGTGATAGGAAAAAAAGAGTATGATCTAATGATAATAGACTGAGAGGGAAATCCAGCAAGGCCTGTCTGTTTAGAGGCTTCTTGGCCTCTCTCTGCGCATTCCTTTCCTCTGGGTACGGGTCAGGACACCTGTCACATGGGAGTCTTCAAGGAGAAGGGAGAAGGTCACAGAGTGACCTCTCTAGGTTTTACTGACTTGCTTTGGGAAGAGGAATTCAAGTGTCGAAATCTACCTTGGGGGACAGAAATTTTGGTTTATATGAATTCTTTGAGGACAGAGAAAGGGGCAGGAGACAGGAAGATGGGAGAAGGACAGAGAGACCTTGCCTCTGAGGCCCCTCCAATGTCTTTTGGTTCAAAATACTCAGCATGCCAAGGTTCCATAGTTTTAGGGTGTAATGTTCTAAGCCCTGACACTTCATGGGGCACTGTGAGGATTTAATGAGCTAATATATGTAGAACAGCACCTGGCACAATAGAAATAATAGTGTTTGTTATAGTTGTTGTTGTAAAGGTCTCCATATGTTCACATTTCAGGATTCCTACTAACTGTTTGTTTTCTAGGCAAATCAATTTTGGTATGTTAGGGTATTATGCAAACTAGATCTTCAAACAGTCCACATTTTGGGAAAGATTCAGGGAGAGAAAATCAACTGAAGATAACTTTTAGTATCAATATGAATAATTTGATATCCGGGGATTTTATTGATGTCTGGGTGGTGTTATGTCAATGACAGTGACTATCAACTGTTGTTATCTATTAAATCTGAATCTAAATGAGAATGTAGAAGAAGGTGAGACTGTGTATAGCTTTCTTTTTTAGAAAAAATATACTTTCCTATATTTCCCAAATTTTCTGTAATGAGCACATATTCATTTTAAAATTAGTAAAAAAAAAAAAAAAAAAAGTTGTTTTAAAAATAAAATAGGCCAGGCACGGTGGCTAACTCCTGTAATCCCTGCACTTTGGGAGGCCAAGACAGGCGGATCACGAGGTCAGGAGATCCAGGCCGTCCTGGCTGGCATGGTGAAACCCTGTCTCTACTGAAAATACAAAAAAATTAGCTGGGCGTGGTGGTGGCGGGCACCTGTAGTCCCAGCTACTTGGGAGGCTGAGGCAGGAGAATGGCGTGAGCCTGGGAGGCGGAGCGTGCAGTGAGCCGGGATTGCACCACTGCACTCTAGCCTGGGCAACAGAGTGAGACTCCTTCTCAAAAATAAATAAATAAAAACAAACAAATAAATAAATAAATAAATAAAATAATATAAGATCTAACTCTTTCCATCCTCCCTACCCCTTACAACCCCACTAATGTATTGAGTCCCTGCCGTGTGCCTTGTTTGTTTCTTCTTTGCTTTAACAGGAAAATGTGTATTCAAAGTTCTGCACAAATTCTATTAAGTTAAAGGAACTGGAATGTGACCCTCTTTTATGACATTTAAAATTGTAGATTGCTTCATTGAGAACCCTGATTATCACTATGTAATCCTGATATGAAATTTTGAAGTACTTAAACAGTTTCTAAATCAATATCACACTTTCATCTTCATTCACAGCCATCGCCTAGGCAGGCAATCAAAGGATGCTAATGGATAAGTGTTTCAGGCAGAATAATGGCCCCCAAAGATGTTGACCCCAGAATCTCCGGAACCTGTGCATATGTTACCTAGCATGATAAAAGGGACTTTGCCAATGTGATTAAGGTTAAGAACTTTGAGAGGGGAAGATGATCCTGGATTATACAGGTAGGCCCAATCTAATGACATAAGTCCTTAAAAGCAAGGAACATTTCTCAGCTACAGAGAATCAGAGAGTTGGCAGTATGGACTCTACTGTCACTGACTTTGAAGACAGAGGAATGGGGTCATAAGCCAAGGAATGAAGCCTTTTCCAGCTTCTAGAAGTTGGAAAAGGCAAGAAAATGTATTCTTCTCTAGATCCGACAGAAAGGAATCCCACCCTGATGACATTGGTGTTAGTCTAGTGAGACCCGTGTCAAGTTTCTGACTTATAAAACTGTGAGATAATAAATGTGCCTTGCTAATCTATGAGGTTTGTAGTAATTTATTGCACCAGCAATAGAAAACTAACACAATAAGTAAAGACTGCTAACACCTTATAGTATGCTTATATTTCTCAATGAGATGAGGCTTAAGCAAGCAGTGTTAACAGTAACATCTAAAGCCCAGTTGTTCATTGTTGAGGATGTTAGAAGAGAAGAGACCCAGATCTGAAGTTTACTGACTGTGTTACAATAGGCAAGCAGAAAAACAACCCTTATTGGTAGGATTCTTAGACAAGATAACCAAGAGGAACTGGTACAAACATGAACAAAGAGACCTGGGAAAGATCAATCTTTGTCCTGAACTTTTACCAAAGGAAAATGACTTGACAGTGGTGAAGCAGAGATTTAATTTGAAGTCCTGAATAGAAGTGTTATTCCAGTTTGCCTTTCGATTCTCACATGTCCTTACAATGGGAACTATAGCTGTGTTATATCATAGGTTTATGTATACATACATGTGACATAAAGCATTTTTCAAAGTAATACTCTCTTCTTGTATTAGTATTTGTATTGGTATTTACTAATACAAAGTAATAGTGAAGTTTTTAACTTTATTATTAGAAAGATATAAATTTGATGTATTTTGCTGGCTAATGGTGCTAGTGATTTTTTTTTCATGAAAAGAAATTTCATAATTAGATTGCAAGAAACTGTGAATTCATGGCATTGGGACCAGAAAAGAGGAAAGAAAGGTGTGAATAAAAAAGGAGTGGGGATAGAGTGGACAGTGGAGCCACAAAATACTCTATGAAATGTCCTTTCACTGGAAAAAGATTGTGTTATATAAACTGCTGAAAACACAAGTCAAGTGTCCAGGCTTTTGCTCCTGATGACATCTCTTCCAGGTGGACAGCATGTAGCTAGCTAAAGAGTCAAGAATCACCCCCAAGCCCAATGGAAGTTGGATTTAACTGTGGTTTAAGAGCATGATTTAGAAATCTTCAGAAAGAGTTTTTAATCATTATAAAAATAATACACTTCCATAGCAATAAAAATTCATATAAGGCAGAAGGTATAAAAAGCCTTCCTGCTGCCGACTACCTACTCCCATTGACCCTTCCAAGTTCAAGGAGAACGTCTTCTGTTTGTGTGTCTTTATCTTGTGGCAGCTAGCTGACCGATGTCACAAGCAGACATTGACCTTTATCATCTACCTATTTTGGATGGAGGAATTTAGTTCACTAAGAGAAATCCTACCCCACCCTCAATTTTGTTTTTACTTGTCTTTTTATTTTCAGATATTCTATTGATAACTTTAATAATTTCAAATGATATAGTTAAACATACATATCTTGATGTATTATATGTAGCCAACACTTTAAAGGAGATAACATGAGAAAAGTAGTGTTCCTACAGCGTGTTCTGCCCTCAAACACTCTCTACCTACTTTTTCCTTTCTTTATTTTGTTTTGCACAAGTGCATTCTCACCTTTTAAAGATTATTTGTTTTTTAAAGAAAGATCAATGGGAGGGGAATCTTGAATATTATGTCTGAAAGTCTGTATTTTACTTTTATAGTCAAGTAGAATTTTTCTGCATGTAGAACTCTAGATTCAAAATAATTCTCCTTCTGAACTTTGGAAGCCTGCATTCCTCTTTTTCTAAAATCCATGATTACTGATAAGAAGTAGCATGTCAACCTGATTCTCTCTTTTTTGTAAGTAACTTGGGTTTTATTTGTCAAAATTTGGGAGACCTTCTCTTCAATCTTCATGTTTTAAAGTTTTTTATGTCCTTTTTCTTTCATTCTGTTCAGTACTATATGACCTTTTAGCCTTTGGAAAAGCTTTCTTTTATTGTTTCTCAGATAATTCCCTCCCTCCATTTTTATTGTCCTTCTCTTGAGGAACTCCTATTAAAACACAGTTGACTGTCCTGATGGGTTTCCTTCTTTCTTCCTTTGAAATTCTTTTTCTTGATTTCCATCTTTCTTATCATTTCAACCTTGTTCCTTCCCCATTCCCCTGAATTATTTCTGAATCCCTTTGAGTTAATTTTTCTGTTGGCTCCTCTTTTCTTTTTCTCTTGAACTCTTAATTTTCCTCGCATTTCTGATAATCCTTTCTTGTTTATTCATATTTTTAAGTGAAGGATTAGGTTGGTTAGTATAGGGAGCTGGTGTGCATGTCTTTCATTTTTGTATAGATCTTTTTCACTAATAGATCGCCTCCTAAATGTGAAGACTAACTATAAGCTTTGTGTTTTGGATGCAATATGTATTCAATGACAAACTTCATGTTAGACTGCACGATTAAGGAAGATTAGGCAGGATGGGGCTCCCAGGGCCAAGGTGAGCAGGTCCTACTCTGGGATACCATCCCCATGCTAGATACCTGAGCTCCATCCACGCTGACAGCCCAATTTACTTAGAGCTCTGTATTCTGACTTCAAATGGCAACAACTCTGCATGAGCGGGGCTGGGGCTTAGACAACACCAGTTAGCCCTTATTTACTCAGATCTTTAGACAATCACCCCTGTCTTGGGCCTCCTTCCCTAGGTACTCTTCATAGCTGACTTAGAACTGGGAACCCTTCAGAAATCCTCTCTGAAGATGGCACTCACATCCACTTCAGCCCTTTCTTCACCCTTGCTGACTTGTGCCTATCTCTGGAATATCCATCCTTTGGTTTCCAATTGTCTTTTGTTTTCCAAAAATGTATCTAGATCTTTTCTTACTTCATGCCCAAGCTTCCTTTTATGGGCTGAATTGTGTCCCCCTAAATTCATATGTTGAAGCCCTAGCCCCCAGTACCTCAGAATGTGACTGTGTTTAAATAGAAGATCTTTAAAGAGGTAATCAAGGGTAAATGAGGTCATTAGGGTGTACCCTAAGCTCATATGACTGGTATCCTATAAGAAGGTGAGATTAGGACATAGACATGTTTAAAGCAAAGACTGTGTGAAGACACAGGGGAGATGATGGTTATCTGTGAACCAAGCAGAGAGGCCTCAGAAGGAAACAACCCTACTGATACCTTGATCTTAAATTTATAGGCTTTAGAACTATGAGCAAATAAATTTCTGTTATTTAAGCCACCCAGTCTGTGGTATAGTACTTTGTCATAACAAACTGATATGCTTCCCACACTTGAGGCTTTCTATAAATAAATTTCTTATGCTTCTTTACAATAATTCAATGTGATTTTGGGAAAGGGAGTTAGTACACATGTTCTGTCTTTGATCTTGAACTGGAAGCCCAGAGTAACTTTTGAGTTACTATCTCTGTCTTAGTCCATTCAGGCTGCTATAACAGAATACCATAGCCTGGGTGGCTTATAAACAACAGAAATTTCTCAAGTTCTTGAGGCTGGCAAGTCCAAAATCAAGGCACCAGTATATTTGGTGTCAGTTCCTGGTGAAGGCCTGCTTCCTGGTTCACAGATGGATATCTTTTCACTGTCTTCTCACATGGCAGAAGGGCAAGAGAGCTCTCTGGGGTCCTTTCCATGAGGGTACTAATTCCATTCATGAGGGTTCTGCCTTCATGACCTAATCACTTCCCAAAGGCCCCACCTCCAAATACCATCACACTGAAAATTAGGTTTCAACACATGAATTTTAGGGAGCACTAACATGCAGTGCATAGCAATTTCTGTGAATGACTGAGTATAGGAAGGTAGATTAGAAGGCCTGGGGTTTGTTTCATTCTCATGGAATAACACAACTGTGGGTCTCATTTCTTGAATCTTTCCTATGTGCCAGGCCTTGTGCTGTGCTAAAGTCTTTACAAATATCACCTCATTTAATCATCCAAACACCACAGAGGAAGGGTACTTGACGTGGTTTGGCTGTGTCCGCACCCAAATCTCACCTTGAATCGTAATAATCCCCAAGTGTCAAGGGCATGACCAGGTGGAGATAATTGAATCATTGGGGCCATTTCCCCCATTCTGTTCTCATGGTAGTAAATAAGTCGTATGAGATCGGATGGTTTTATAAATGGGAGTTACGCTGCACAAGCTCTTTTGCCTGCCACCATGTAAGATGTGACCTTGCTCCTCTTTAGCCTTCCACCATGATTGTGAGGCCACCCTAGCTGTGTGGAACTGTGAACCAGCTAAACCTCTTTCCTTTATAAATTGCCCAGTCTTGGGTATGTCTTTATTAGCAGCATGAGAACAGAATAATAGAGTACTCTTATTACCTCTACTTTGTATATGAGAAAACTGAGCCACAGAAAGCATGAGTAATGCTGACCAATTGTCTGGGTATTTGGATGATTCAGGAAATTTACCCCACATGCATTTTATCAGATTTGAGTAAAACCTTAAATTTTGAAATCTTCTTTGTATCTCTTAACAGTCATTTAAAGGAAGAATTATTTAACTGATATTTAAGGCAGTCTGTCATTGACATCATCCCTACTGCTAAATTAATTGCTAACCTTCCACTGGCTTTAACATTTGGCTACCTCACTGGGAACATGAATTGGACAGATTTTCTTTTTTCTTTTTTTTTTTTTTTTGAGATGGAGTGTCACTCTGTCACCCAGGCTAGAGTGCAGTGGCGCGATCTCAGCTCACTGCAAGCTCCACCTCCCGGGTTCACACCATTCTCCTACCTTAGCCTCTCGAGTGGCTGGGACTACAGGTGCCCAACACCATGCCTTGCTAATTTTTTTGTATTTTTAGTAGAGACGGGGTTTCACCGTGTTAGCCAGGATGGTCTCGATCTTCTGACCTCGTGATGCACCCGCCTCGGCCTCCCAAAGTGTTGGTATTACAGGCGTGAGCCACCACGCCCAGCCTGAATTGGACAGATTTTCATAGTGCTGCTTTTGAGTGACAGTACTGGCTCCATGGTGGGTATAAGTGGAAGGAACTAGGAAATTCTACCTTATCTTTTATTAACTTTAATAATGTCCCGTGTGGGCCGGGCGCGGTGGCTCAAGCCTGTAATCCCAGCACTTTGGGAGGCCGAGACGGGCAGATCACGAGGTCAGGAGATCGAGACCATCCTGGCTAACACGGTGAAACCCTGTCTCTACTAAAAAAAAATACAAAAAACTAGCCGGGCGAGGTGGCGGGCGCCTGTAGTCCCAGCTACTCGGGAGGCTGAGGCAGGAGAATGGTGTAAACCCGGGAGGCGGAGCTTGCAGTGAGCTGAGATCCGGCCACTGCACTCCAGCCTGGGCAACAGAGCGAGACTCCCTCTCAAAATAATAATAATAATAATGTCCTGTGTGAGTGTGAGTATAGCACAGTCCCAACTCTGCAGGGAGATGAAACATACACAGATAACTCTGGAAAGAGAGAGATCTAGTTTGGTTTCTTTTCAGTCTGTTTTATGGTCCTAAAACTACTACAAAAAATAATTAAAGCTTTACTCTCACAGTTCCTTGACCTTCAGCTTCATTGACTTTTGTCTCCATTTGTTTCTAATTTTTCAATCCATTGGACATATTCTATCTTCAGTAATAGTTTCACCTTTGAAATTTTAAGAGCCAATTGAAACTCTTCCACTGAATCTTTTTTTTCCCCCTTTGGACTCATGAAATCCTCTGGCCTTGTGAGGTTTCACAGTTGTGAGGTATCACATCTCTGTCTCAGTTAAGCAATTTTCCTGTGGCTTCCCTTCATTCCCATTGCAGTCTGATTCACTTGTGCCATTCTCATAATTTTCTCATATGCTCCCTCAGTTCTTTTCCACCCAAATCTTCTTCCATTCTATGCATGTACGACTCATGCAATCTTTATGATTTTCTTTTTGCATTTGTATACCCATGAATTTTGTTCTTTTAACAGCTATTTATTATCTACTCTGCACCAATCATTGGGTGTAGTGGTGAACAAGATGGACAAAATTTCTACTCTAAGCTTACATTTTGGTGATGGGAGATGGACAATGGATGGATCAACCCAGGCCAATGACAGATGGCCATGTGTTCAAGGAGCAGGACACATGGCCATATGGGCGGGGGCCACTGCTCATCTAGAGTTTCCAGTTTCACTGAGGCCCTCAGCAATACTCATCTATTTATATTGTCTTTGATCTGCATTTTCTCCTGTTCCTTTTAGCAAATACTCTTTACTACTCATGCCCATTATCTTGTCCCATTATGTTTACTAACAGCAGATAATCTTCGCTCATACTTCTGTAGTAAAAAGAGGTTATCAGTCATGGACTCCATCAATTTCATGGCTCCTCCCCCTCCAGAGGCAATCATTTATATCACCACTTGTCACTCCCTTCTTCTCCCTTCCTGGTCAAGGTGAACCTCTCCACCTAGCTAATTAATCTCATTTATTCTGGTTGCAGGACTTTTCATTATCATTTTTTTCCTAATATATCTATTATTTTCAATCCTTCCCATTAGCTTCTTCCTACTAGCCTAGAAACATAATTTATCATGTTTATCCTTCTGTAGTAATGGCTGTCATTTATAGAACATTGCTGCATGCCACATACCTAGCCTTCATCTAATTTCACCCTCACAACCCTGCAAGGCAAGTGTTACTATCTCTATTTAACTGAATTGGAAACAAGCACAGAAGGAATAGGTACCTTTCCCAAGTTCACATGGCTTGTTAAATGGTAGAACTAAGGTTCAAATTGAAGTTTGTTTGACTCTAAGCCTGAATTCTTACTATACCTGAATTCTCTGCATTTTGAAAGAACAGCTCTTTCTAGTTGCTGAGATCTCTTCTTTTCTTTCAGAGGCAAGTTTTTTAAAAGTGTGTCTCCATTCCTAACCCTCTTTTATCAGGTTTTGCCCCACAATTCTATGGTGCTTAGGTCACCGTTGGCCTCCCAATTCCTAAATCCAAGGGACACTTTAAGTCTCAATCTTATGTGAACTCTGTGTAAAGCATGGATTTGCTGTCCCTCAGAATTCTTGCCTTCTTTGGCTTCCATAATATTGTTCTATACTGGTTCTCTTCTTATATGATAACCATGGCCTCTCAGTCTTCTGTCTTGTACCATTCTTTAGGTATTAACATTCTCTGGGGTTCTTTTCTCGGTGTTCTCTCTCTTCCTCTTCCTTCATTTTTCTCTTTGATATTCAGAAGTCTTCCTGAATAATCTTCATTCCCATTTTTCACTCTTAAACTATATCTCTAGCTCTGACACCAATTAAAATAAAGACTGAAAATATTCGCTAAAATGAGCACTCTAGAGGTCTTTGTTGACCTCAGCTACCTCTCCTTTGGTGCAGTGATGGGACAGAGCCTTGAAGGGCAGGCTGAGGAGTGGGAAGGAAGTGAGGAAAAGGAAACAGTAAGGGTAAACGACTATTGACAAACATGACTATGAAAGGAGGCTAAAGAGTGTGATCCTTAGGCAGAAGGGCCACCTCCTTCATCAGAAGGAAGGAAGATGACGCAGATGCAGATATGTTTGCCGAGGAGGAGGGAGATCCTGCCTATGAGGCAAGGTCACACTGTAGGAGAGCATGTAAGTGGGGGATATTGCTGCCTTTGGAAAATGCATTCTGCCACATGGTGTTGAGGAACAAAAAGCACACCACCCCTAGGTGTATGAGAGAAAAAACACATTCATTTGGGAGAATTAGGTGGGAGTAGGTATCTCAGGAAGAGCCAGCTTTTAGTTAATGCAGGGAAATGGATGAAACCATTTAATGCAAGGGGAAGTTGAGGTTGAAGGAAGCAATCTGATAGTAGAGTGGTGACTCGAGAGCTTAAGGGAGTGATATCGTTTGGCTCTGTGTTCCCGCCTAAATCTCATCTTGAATTATAATCCCAATAATCCCCATGTGTTGAGGGAGAGACCTGGTAGGAGGTGATTGGATCACAGGGGTGGTGTCCCCCATGCTATTCTCATGATAGTCAGTGAGTTCTCACGAGATCTTATGGTTTTGTAAGTGTCTGAGAGTTCCTTTTTCACACACTTTCTCTAATGCCTGCCATCATGTAAGACGTGCCTGCTTCCCCTTCTGCCACGATTATAAATTCCTTGAGGCCTCCCCAGGCATGAGGAACTGTGAGTTAATTAAACCTCTTTGCTTTATAAATTACCCAGTCTTGGGTATGTCTTTATAGCAGTGTGTGAACAAACTAATACAGTAAATTGGTGCCAGGAGTTGGGCACTGTTTTAAAGATATACAAAAATGTGGAAGTGATTTTGCAACTGGTTAACAGGCAGAGGTTGGAACAGTTTGGAAGGCTCAGAAGAAGACAGGAAGATATGGGAAAGTTTGGAACTTCCTAAAGATTTGTTGAATGGCTTTGACCAAAATGCTTATAATAATGTGGACAATAAAGCCCAGGCTGAGGTGGTCTCAGATGGAGATGAGGAACTTCTTGAGAAGTGGAACAAAAGTCCCTCTTACTATCCTTTAGCAAAGAGACTGGCAGCATTTGGCACCTGGCCCAGAGATATGTGGAACTTTGAAATTGAGAGAGATGATCTGAAATTGGAACTTATGTTTAAAAGGGAAGCAGAGGCTGGGTACGGTGGCTCACAACTGTAATCCCAGCACTTTGGGAGGCCAAGGCAGGTGGATCATGAGGTCAGGATATCAAGACCATCCTGGCCAACATGGTGAAACCCTGTCTCTACTAAAATAAAAAAAAAAATTAGCTGAGTGTGGTGGCATGTGTCTGTAGTCCCAGCTGGTTGGGAAGCTGAGGCAGGGGAATCGCTTGAACCTGGGAGGCAGAGGTTGCAGTAGCCCAGATTGCACCACTGCACTCCAGCCTCATGACAGAATCAGACTCTGTCTCAAACAAACAAACAAACAAAAAATAAAGAAAAGGGAAAAAGAAAAAAGGGAAGCAGAGCATAAAAGTTTGGAAAATTTGCAGCCTGATGATGTTTTCTGGAAAGATACTCAAGCTGGCTGCAGAAATTTGCATAAGTAATGAGGAGCCAAATGTTAATCACCAAGACAATGGGGAAAATTTCTCCAGGTCATGTCAGAGATCTTGGTAGCAGCCCCTCCCGTCACAGACCCTAAGGCCTAGGTGGAAAAATGGTTTCATGGACTGAACCCTGGGCCCAGGGCCCATCTGCTGTGTGAAGCCTCAGGACTTGGTGCCCTGCTTCCCAGTTGCTCCAGCTCCAGCCATTGCTAAAAGAGGCCAAGATACAGCTCAGACCACTACTTCAGAGGGTGCAAGCCCCAAGCCGTGACAGCTTCTACATGATGTTGGGCCTGTGGGTGCACAGAAGTCAAGAATTGTGGTTTGGGAACCTCCACCTAGATTTCAGAGGATGTATGGAAAGGCCTGGATGTCCGGGTAGAAGTCTGCTGCAGGGTGGAGTCCTCATAGAGAACCTCTGCTAGGGCAGTGTGAAAAGGAAATGTGGGGTTGGAGCCCCCCCACAGAGTTCCCACTGGGGCACTGCCTAGTGGAACGGTGAGAAGAGGGCCACTGTCCTCCAGACCCCAGAATGGTAGATCCACTGATAGCTTGCACTGTACACCTACAATAGCTGCAGTCACCCAGCCTGTAAAGGAGCTGCGTAAGACCATAGGAACCCACCCCTTGCATCAGTGTGCCCTGGATGTAAGACATGGAGTCAAAGGAGATCATTTTAGAGGTTTAATGACTGCCCTGCTGGATTCTGGACTTGCATGGGGCCTACAGACCCCTGTGTTTTTGCCAATTTCTCCCATTTGGAATAGGCTTGTTTACCCAATGCCTATACCCCTATTGTATCTTGAAAAGAACTAACTGGTTTTTTATTTTACAGGCTCATAGGCAGAAGAGACTTGCCTTGTCTCAGATGAGACTTTGGACTGTGGACTTCTGAGCTAATCCTGAAATGAATTAAGACTTTGGGGCACTGTTGGGAAGGCGTGATTGGTTTTGAAATGTGAAAAGACATGAGATTTGGGAGGGGTCAGAGGTGGAGTGATATGGTTTGACTCTTTGTCCTCACCCAAATCTCATCTTGAATTGTAATCCCCATAATCCCCATGTGTCAAGGGAGAGACCTGGTGGGAAGTGACTGGATCATGAGGGCAGTGTCCCTCATGCTGTTCTCATGATAGTGAGTGAGTTCTCATGAGATCTTATGGTTTTATAAGTGTCTGACAGTTCCTCCTTCACACACATTCTCTTTCTCTCTCACCTGCTGCCATACAAAACATGCCTGTTTCCTTTTCCACCATGATTATAAGTTTCCTGAGACCATGTGGAACTGTGAGTCAATTAAACCTCTTCTCTTTATAAATTACCTAGTCTCAGGTATGTCTTTATAGGAGTGTCAAAACAGACTAATACAGGGAGGAAAAAGTTAGGTTATTGAGCTGGTACAAGGAAGAAGAGTATTAGGGTGACAGTAATGCTTACAGAATAGATTAAAGGAGCAGGAGGTGGACACTTTGGGAGCTGAGAACAGGGATGAAAGGTATGTCTGCATCTAGTCCTGATAGTCTCCTGTTGGAAGGTGGGCACTGAACCCAAAGAGTAGGTATCTTGGCTTCATGAACTCAGGGTAACTCCAACCTGGCCTCAGAGGTTTAAGGGCACAAGTCTTGGAGAATATAGGAGCCTGCAGGTCTAGGTGTCTTGGAACATCAGTCTGGCCTTTCTGTAGCCCTGACGAGTGAAGCCTCCCCCAGGGGAGGGAAGCTTTTGAGGCCAGGACCATCATTACTTTTGTATCTAGCATCTAGCATAGTGTTAAGTGTATCCAATCACTTAAAGATAGTTGAATAATTTAAAGAATTAGTGACAACACATCTATTCAAGCCCCAGTTTGCTAAAGCCAAAGCTTCCACTGATAGCTGCTACCTTTCAATTCTTTGTTCCTGGGACCTATAACCAGAGAGCTAAAGGGACATTTCCTTTTAGATTTTGTGTAAACAGCAAAAAGTGTTGGAAAAACCTGACAGTTTCTCAGGGAGTTTTATCAAAATAAACATTCAAATCAGATATTTCAGGCCAAATTACATGACTCAATATAATTACTAGAAATCTACCCCGTTCCATGCTGCCTAAGGCATATGGCTTGTCTTCAAAATGTAAAAAGCCACAAACCTTTAGGATGAATGCTATACTGCAGAATTTGTGACAATGTGCTTGATTAGCAGCTGCTACCAATTAGGCAGAGATCTGTGAAAACGATAACTCTCTTAGGGCCAACTCATGCACAAAAGACATGCTTAACAATGTAAGGCCATAGGAGCAGATTGGCATGGTCTAAAAATATACTTGTGAGATTTTGTTTAGGAGAAAAAAAATGTTGCTTTGGTATCTGTTGCAACTCCCATTCCATTGCCTACAGTACACATAAAATCTTTTAATAAATATATTTAACTCTTTATGTAACTGTCAAAAGTCAATTGCTGCAAAATAATATTTTCTCATGAATTCAAATTTTAGGCATATCCTACTACAAGGAAACACAAATGTCTCTATTCTGAGAATATAAAGCCCCCAAATAAAGGAGTGATTATTCACATGATGAAAAAGGATATGCTTTTACAAAAGACACACAAAGATACTTTTCCTTAAATAGTGAGTTCTTGCTGGATATTTAAAATACAACTTGAATCTCAACAAATTTTTAAAAGTTGAAATTATGTCAACTATCTTCTCAGACCAACAATGCAATAAAGCTAGAACTTAACACCGCAAGGAACTTTGAAAACTGTACAAATACATGGAAATTAAACAATATGCTCCTGAAAAATCACTGGGCCAATGAAGAAATTGAGACAGAAATTTTAAAATTTTGGAAACAAAAGAAAATGGAAACAGCATACTACAACCTGTTTGATGTAGCAAAACCAGTGCTAAGAGGGAAGTTTATAGCATTAAGTGCCTACATCAAAAAAGTAGAAAGATTACAAATTAAAATCTAATGATATAATTCAAAGAACTAGAAAAACAAGAACATAGCAAACCTCAAACTAGATGAAGAAAAAAATAACAAAGATCAGAGCAGACCTAAGTGAAACAGAGAGAAAAAAAACCCAAAACAAAAAATGGAATTAACAAAACAAAAAGTTGGTTTTTTGAAAAGATAAAATAAAATGGATAAACTGCTGGCTAAAGCACGAAGAGAGATAAGTCAAATAAACAAAATTAGAAATGAAAAAGAGATATTACAACAGATATTACAGAAATACAAAAGATCATCACAGACCATTAAAACAAAGATACACTCACAAACTAGAAAACCTAGAGGAAATGGATAACTTCCTGTAAATGCACAACCTCCCAAAATTGAACCAGGAAGAAATAGAAAACCTGAACAAACCAATAATGAGTAACAAGATTGAATCATTTAAAATTTTCCAACAAAGGAAAGCCCAGGACCAGATGGATTCACAGCTGAATTCTACCAAGCATATAAGGAAACAATAACACGAATCCTCCTGAAACTGTTCCAAAACACTGAAGAAGAGAAAATTCTCCCAAACTCATTCTATGAGGCCTGTATCATCCTGATACCAAGCCAGACAAAGACACATGAGAAAAGAAAACCACAGACCAATATCCTTGATGAATATGGGCCAAATAGCCTCAATAAAATACTACCAAACCAAACCCAAGAGCACATCAAAAAGATAATACACCTGGATCAAGTGGGTTCTATACCAGGGTTTGCAAGGATGGTTCAACATATACAAATCAATAAACATGATACATCACATCAGTAGAATTAAGGATAAAACCATATAATCATCTCAGTAGATACAGAAAAAGCATGTGGTACAATTGAGCACCCTTCATGATAAAAACTCAACAAATGAGGCATAGAAGGAATATACCTCAAATTAATAAAGGCCATACACAACAAACCCACATCCAACATCATACTAATGGGGAAAAGTTGGAAGCATTTCCTTTAACTAGAATAAGACAACAATGCCCACTTTCACCACTTCTATTCCACATAATATTGGAATTCCTAGCCAGAGCAGTCAGGCCAGAGAAAGAAATAAAAGGCATTCAAATTGGAGAAGAAATCGAATTATCCCTGTTTGCCAATGACATAATCCCATATCTGGGGGAAAAAAACCCCAAAAAACTACAGACTCTACACCCCCCCCAAAAAAAACCCTCTTATTTCATAAATTAATTTAGCGAAATTGTAAGATACAAAAATCATCATACAAATATCAGTAACATTCCTATGTACCAATAAAAATCTAGCTGAGCATGAAATAAAGAAGGCAATACTATTTATAATAGCTACAAAAATGACTAGAAATAAATATAACCACGGAGGAGAAATGTCTCTACAAGAAAAACTACAAATCACTGATGAAAGAAATTGTAGATGACACAAACAAATAGACATTCTATACTCATAGATCAGAAGAATTAATATTGTTAAAATAACCACATTGCCAGAAGCATCTACATATTCAGCACATTGCTTATCAAAATATCAATGTCATTTTTCACAGAATTAGAAAAAAAAATCCTAAAATTCATATAAAACCAGAAAAGAGCCCAAATAGCCAAAGCAATCCTAAGCCAAAAGAACAAAGCTGGCATCACATTATCTGACTTCAAATTATATCACAAGGGTATAGTAACAAAAATAGTGTGGTACTGGTAAAAAAATATAGACACATAGATCAGTGGAACAGAATAAGGAACCCAGAAATAAAGCCACATGTTTACAACCAACTGGAAGCTGACAAGAACATACAATGGGGAAAGGACACCCTCTTCACCAAATGGTGCTGGGAAAAATTGGATTGCCATATGCAGAAGAATGAAACTGGACCCCTATCTCTCACCATATACAAAAAATAAGATGAATTAAAGTCTTAAAAATAAAACTGTAAACTGTAAAAATACTAGAAGAATACCTAAAGAATAATTTTCTAAACATTGGTCTAGGCAATGTATTTATGACTAGGACCTCAAAAGCAAAGGCAACAAAAACAAAAGTAGACAAACAGGACTTAATTAAAAAGCTTTTGCCAGCAAAAGAAATAATCAAGAGAATGAACAGACAATCTGCAGAATGGAAGAAAATATTTGCAAACTATTCACCTCACAGGGGACTAATATCCAGAATAGACAAGGAACTCAAACCACTCAACAAAAAAAAACCTCAATAATCTCATTAAAAAGTGGGCAAAAGAATGAATGGACATTTCTCAACAGAAGACATACAAATGGCCAAGAGGTATATGAAAAAATGCTCAACATCACTAATCATCAGAGAAATTCAAATTAAAACCACAAGGGATATCATCTTACCTGAAACAGAATAGCTATTATTAAAAAGACAGAAAATAACAGGCATTGGTGAGAAAGAGGAGAATAGGGAATGCTTATACACTGCTGCTGGAATGTAAATAAGTAAAACCCCTGTGGAAAACAGTATGGAGATTTCTCAAAGAACTAAAAATAGAACTACCATTAAACTGAGCAATTCCACTACTGAGTATCTACAGCCAAAGGAAAAATCAATTTACCAAAAAAGATACCTGTACTTGAATGTTTATTGTAGCACTAGCAAAGATACAGAATCAACCTAAGTGCCATCAATGGATGAATGGATAGAGAAAATATGGTTTATATTCACAATGGAGTAACTATTCAGACACAAAAAAGAATGAAATTATGTCTTTTGCAGCAACATGAATGGAACTGGAGGTCATTATCTTAAGTGAAACAAACCAGACACAGACAGTCAAATATTGCATGATCTTACTCATAAGCAGGTACTAAAAAATGTATGTGAATGGATGTAGAGAATGGAATGATAGATACTGGAGACTTGGAAGAGTGAGGGGTGGAGGAGGGTGGATAGTGAGAAATTACCTAATGAGTATCATGTACATTACTCAGGTGACGGATACCTTAAAGCCCTGATTTAACCACTAGGCAATGTAACAAAATTGCACTTCATAAATTTATACAAACAAAAAAATAGGCTGGCTCACACCTGCAATCCTAGCACTTTGGGAAACTGAGGTGGGCAGATCGCTTGAGCCCAGGAGTTGAAGACCAGCCTGGGTAACAAAGTGAGACCCCCTCTCTACAAAAAATGCAAAAATTAGCTGAGCATAGTGGCCTGCACCTGTAGTCCCAGCCACTCAGGAGGCTGAGGTGGGAGAATGTCTTGAGCCCGGGGGGCAGAGGTTGCAGTGAGCCGAGATTGCTCCACTGCACTGCAGCCTGGGCAAAAGAGTCAGACCCTGCCTCAAAACAATAATAATAATAACTTGATTTATAGGATTTAAATAACCATAACCATAAAATTCTTCAGGGGACACATTAGTATGAAGTGAAATATACATGCATATTTCAGTAAGAGCCAACTTATTTTGTTGACAAGCCTACAGTAGTTAAATTTATTGAATTCACTTAGATTTTTTTGTACTTTTTCAGGACCCAAAATAGTGTTGGTTTGTTTAAAATCTTCCAGCTTTAAGAATGATAACTCTTAGAAATCCCTCTGTTCAACTGCAGTAGCATCTGATCTTCTAAATGTAGTTCCACGCTGGAGGGTGCAATTTAGCCTAGATAAATCCAGTCTGTCAACCATAACAGCTAGATTTGCTCATCTTATTCAATAACTGCTCAGTTATTTTTGACAACACACTCAGCTTTTCTGGATTCAACTTTTTTGTTTTAAAGAAGGAATAATAACTGTTTGCCAGTTACTTGCCTCACAGAGGTGTCAAGCACTTGTGAGATCACAAGTTCTCATGGGCCATTACAGATAGTAATCAGCAGCTTTGTTCCTTAGGTTTTTGGAGTGAGAAACTGAAACCCAGACAATTTGGAGGAAGTGTTTCATGGCCTTGGAAGGTGTTGACAAAGAAGATAGTCTTTAAGATGCCTAAGAAATGGAGGAATGGTCATAACATTGTCAAAGAATTATGTCATCATAATAATCTTTTAAAAACTCCTGTAAAGTAGTATAACCATACTAGTGTTTCATTTGTGATATTGAGCAACAGTACTTCTTGCTCAAGGATAATATATGACCTTTTGGACTGAAAGGGTAAGGTGACATGTGGTTTTTGATAAATATTATGATTTCTGAGTCTACCTCAATATTCTCCAATGTTTTAGTTCCCTTCCATTGCAGAATTCAAATGCACCTTTAAAAAGTGGCTGAATCTGATTTCCTATAAGTCTACAATATGTCCTTGTGTGTAGCTGAATTGCTCTCTGTGAGATGGAAGACCAGTAGCTTAACCACAGTTCCTTTTAATATTTTAATACTTCCCTTAACATGGCCTCATAGCCAAGAACCTACATTTTACTTTTAGTTTAAAAGTCTCAGAAAACTTTGGAAAAGTTAGGAATCAAAATATAGAAGATAAAACCCATCGGATAGCAACAAATCATAATGCTATTCTAAGACCTACTTCCAACAAAAGGCTCTTTGTTCTTTGCCTAGGTCAACGTTTGTTGCTTTCTGAACTTTCCTGGAAAATCGTCTGCCATACTCCAGCAAAACGGTGGATTTGAAAAAATAACGTGAGATCAACACTGTGCCGCTTACCTTGGTGAGAAGGGTGGGAGGGTTAAGAGAATGTCTTCCTAGTCAGCCAATGATTGGTCCCACCTGGCTTATTTGCTTCCTGGTCTTTCCTACTGGCAGAATCCAGGCAGCTGCTGGTGACTGTGATGAGGAGGTGGGCAAGCAAATGGGTTAAGTCTTCCTTCGGCCGAGTAAATGCATACCCAGGCCCCCAAAGAATGTTCCCTCAGTTTTTTGCCTGAGATTCTAGTGACATAATTCAACCAGTACAGACAGTCCCTCTCTTGCCGACTTCTCTGTATGTGTTGTCCACAGGTTTTGTCTACGAGACTTAGCTCATAGACTCTCTAGATGTCTCAGGTGCTCCACATGGCATCAGTCAGCATCCCCTTTTATCCTTTCCCACATTTCTTGTTAGCCTCCTCAGTTTAGGCCCTTGGCCTTGTGGTCAATTCTCTTCTTTTGAATTTTCTCGATCCTCATCTGTGGAGCTTCTGGCAGGGCTGCTCATTCTCTCCTGAGGTGTGATAATACTAAAAGAAAGCTCAAGGACTAAGGTTGTGATGGAACAGGAAAGAGTAGACTCTTTCAGGAAAAAACAGATTGCTTGCAAATAAATGATAGTTCTTTGTTAGCTTATATTCTGTACCTTATTATGCCAAAAAGAGGGTCTGGCTCTGCTCAGACTCGAGTTTCATAACAAAACTTCCCATTGGATTACTGTATGATTTGTTGCCCAGTATTTAGGAGAAGAAAGACAGAGGAGAAAACTTTAATTAACCCACATAATGATATTTTTTATTTATTTTGTTGAGATAGAATCTCACTCTGGAGAGGGAGATCACTCCAGAGGCTGGAGTGCAGTGGCGCGATCTCAGTTCATTGCAACCTCTACTTCCTGGGCTCAAGTGATCCTGCCTCCTCAGCCTCTCGAGTAGCTGGCATCACCACACTAGGTTAATTTTTTGTATTTTTGGTAGAGACGGGTTTCACCATGTTGCCCAGGCTGGTTGTGAACTCCTGAGCTCAAGTGATCTGCCCGCCTTGGCCTCCCAAAGTGCTGGGATTAGAGGCATGAGCCACCACGCCTGGCCTAACCTCATAACAATAACTTCTTTTGTACAGCATTTTACAAATTACTAAGTTCCTCCCTAAATACAATAGATTGGAAACTGCTTTCATGTGTTTCACTGCGTATCACACTCTGAAAAACCTTGTGACATAGGCAGGAGAGCTTACGAATCTTCTCTGTACAAGCTCAGGTGGTTGTCTCCCCAACGCTGCAGAGTTACAAAATGGCAAAGCTGGAGTTGGAACTCACACCTTTTAACTCTGTCCGGTGTTCTTTCCAATTTTTGTGAGTAATCACAACCTAGATATTTATTAGTCACAAGCTTCCCTTGTTTGGGGAGGCTGGCATGGAAGTCTTAGGGACCAGAAATCAGATGCACTTTTTTTCCTCCCTTCAACTCTCTGTGCTTCTTCAAATTTTATTTTTCTTCCAGATATCAAGTTGGTATGCCTGTTAGTTTCCATCATTTCCTTCTTTCCACTTTGTTTTTAGGACTTCACTTTCTCCTACCAGGCCTATTATTATGCATCCAAACTGGTGCCCAATGGTGCCTTAAGCGTGATTTTTCCCCCAAGTAACTTCGATTATAAAAGTCCCTGACTTTAATTCTTCAATGGCTCTCTTTCATCTAGAGCAGTGTCCCCAGGCCCCTGAAGTGACATTCTTATGAGAATAATGAGGTGATGTTCAAGTTGTCTAGGTGGTTCCTTGAATTTTGTGTTTCAAATATCAATTTTAAAAATCTATAAAAATAATATGTGTATTCTGGATCATTTAATTGACTGTCTTATCACTATCATAAAATTTCACTGTTATAGATCTTTATGATTCTGTTGGTGCCAAATTATACATCTTTAAATGTCATAAGCTAATGAAAAATGTACACAAGTGGACATAATTTGTAATGATGAGTTTGACCCACATGAAGGTCAAATGCTGCGATGGAAACTTTTTGAAGAAAGATTTTCAAACAACCTATTAGTAGCCTATTAGAGACAAGTCTGAGGAGAATTTAGTTACTACATGTCACATCACAGCCCAGGCATACCTAATTAAATTACAAACACGAGCAACAACCACAAAACCAGAGCCTTTGCATTTTGTAATACAGTCAGGTGCTGCGTAATGATGTTTCAGTCAACAATGGACTGCACATATGACAGTGGTTTCATAAAATTATAACGGAACTGAAAAATTCCTATCACCTAGTGACATCCTATACCTTCCAGTGGGACAAGATGTGCAGGTAGGAGACAGTGATATTGATGATCCAGACCCTGTGTAGGCCTAGGCTAACGTGTGTGCTTGTGTCTTAGTTTTTCACAAAAAATTAAATAGTAAAAATAACAAATTAAAAAACAAAAATGCTTATCATGATCTATAGAAAGAAAATCTTTTCATACAGCTGTACAGTGTGTTTGTGTTTTAAGCTGTGTTATTACAAGTCGAAAAGTTAAGAAAATTAAAAAGTTCATAAAGTAAAAATCTTTCAGTCAGCAAACATTCATTTGTTATTGAAGAAGGAAAAAAGTCTTTAAATAAACTTAGTGTAGCCTCAGTGTACGGTGTTTATAAAGACTACAGCAGTACAATAACATCCTAGGCCTTCACATTCACTCACCATTCACTGACTCACCCAGGGCAACTTCCAGTCCTGTAAGCTCCATTCGTGGTGAGTGCCCTCTACAGGTGTACCATTTTTTATCTTTTATACTGTATTTTTACTGTACCTTTTTTATGTTTAGATATGTTTAGGCACAAGAAGACTTACCACTGTGTTACTATTGCCTGCCGTATTCAGTACAGTCACATGCTATACAGGTTGGTAGCTTAGAAGCAATAGGCTGTACCATAGAGCCTAGGTGTGTAGGAAGCTACACCATCTAGGTTTGTGTAAGTGCTCTCTGTGATGTGCGCACAATGACTAAATCGCCTCACAAAACAGCTCTGAGAGCATATCCCTGTCGTAAAGTGATCCATGGCTTTATTTCTCTCTTGGTGAGTGATGTTTTCCTTTCACCAAAACATGTAACACAATAAACAAATATTAATTTGAACTTTATTGGTTTTATACATTTCTTATAAAATTCTTAGACTCATATAACATTGTTTAGATCCACATAAAGTCTATTAGCAAAAAGAGTTTAGCCTAGTTTTGAATTTCACATGTAAGTTCTCCTAGTTTTCAAAAGTATTTATTGTCCCTCCCTACTGGATCTTTCTTTTGTGGAAAAATTATGCTTGTCACCCTGCTGACTTTAGCTTTTTGGCTGTGCCACTTGATTTGACAAATAAAGTGTGAGTAGGAGTGATACATGTTATTTTCAAGTGGAAGCTTTCATAGCCACTGTGTGTTCTGCCCTCTCCCATTTTCCTTTCTATCATAAGCCTGATAATATCCCAGGAAGGGATTCCTCCATCAGCCTGGATCCCAGAATGAAGATTAGGCAGAATCAAAGAGCCAAGAGTCTCAGCCAGCGATGAAGCATACCTAACATGATTGGGAAATGCCTAAATATGCAAATGTAAAATATGTGGGTTTATATCAATGTACCATATGTGTGTATATGTACATATGTGTGTACATATATGTGTGCATATATCCATGTATACGTGTGTATGTATCTCTAGGTACCTATATTTCATGATTTAACACTGAGGGGCAGGGATAGTCATTTTCCTTTAGCAGGGGCTTTGTAAATCATTTAAGAAACTCTGGCCTACAGAAAACATCTATATTGTTTAGCTTCATATGTCTTTTTGAGATCTGCTGTAGCCTATCTCTCCAATGTCATCTTCTTTCCCCTATTTTTCTATCATTCTCCCAGTTCTTAATTGTATTCCGTTCATGGAAGCATTTCTACTTTTGTTCGTTCTGTTTCTTATCGGAGGAACTTGGGAAAATAAAAATAGTCTGATGAATTTTGTGATGATAACTAAGGTGAGGCGAGCCTGCTTAAGTCCCAGAGGATGGCAGAGCTGGTTCCTGCTGCCGTGTGCATGTGTGAGGGTTGCTAACAAGTGGTAACCGTGGAGTGTGTGAGTTTCTCTACCTTCCCTAGCCCAAACTGGCCTCACACAGAGGTGCCAGCAAGTAATGAGGTCCCCAGACAAGGGCACCAGCTTCTGAACAATGGAGAGTTTGACTGTATTAAATTAACAAGCCCTTTATCAAATGTCTTTGGGTGAACTCTGTCTTTGAGTTCCCACAAACTGCACAAACAGGAGGTTCTGAGTTGTTGCATCGGAAGCCTGCCACGCTGTTTCCAAATCATCCTTTTCTTAGAGAGCTCAGGGACTGTGGTTAGGCAAATTAATCCTAGGAGAAGTTAAGCAATTGTGATCTTAGAGAAGAGATTCTGGGCCCTCAAGGCCCTGGCAACCACACACATCAAAATCTCGCATTTAATTTATATCAAGCATGGAATTAATAAGAGTCGGTGGTAATAAACTGTCAGGGCAAGAAATGTAAAATAGATATCATAAAATATTTATGTAATAAAAAATAATCCCCTTCACTAATATAACCCACATCTTTTCTCTTGATAGCACCTAGTAATAAAAGCATTTAAATCCCTGTAAGGGATTACTATACTCTACATGATACATGTAAAGATCCAAACGCAGTCCACTTATCAAAAGCACAATATCCAGAAGTCAATGATAGAGACGGCAAAATGTGCAGCTGGATACTTCTCAATTTCTAATGGCAAATTCAGCATATATTCAATAAATTATCTTTTCCAGAACATTTCTGAAATTTTTTAATGAATGCAGTGGGCAGAAAATTGAAATGTAATTGAGTGACATCTTCTAATCATATATGCAGGATGGAAACGGGAAATACAAACAGGAAAGGCAGCTCCAGTGTTTCTTTTTTATCACTCATGTCAAATGGCTCTCTGTATTGTTTTAGCCACTAAACAAAGCCATCAAGGTTTTCTATGAAGGCAAGCTGGTTTTATCTTGGAAGGATGAGTTATAAATGACACTATTGTGTATGCAATTGTGAGTTTCCTATCTTTCTGCTGGCATGTTATGTCATTTCAATTAAAAAAATCTCCTCTAGAGAAGCTGTAGTAAAATGAACACTGAATAAAAGGAGTGTGATTAGGGAATGCAGGATTTTAAACCATTTAATTTCGACAATTTGGAGACAGTCACTTTGTGTGTGTGTGTTTTGCAGTCTCTCATCATGACCTGGACTAAAGCCTTAAAGGCTGCTAACAGTATTTGGCATTCCTGAGTGAGCACCTTTGGTGACACCTTCAAATGCTCAGTATGTCTATATGAAAAACACTCTTGCTTTGTTTGCACGATTTTTCTGTCTTAAGTTGTCTTAATAGAGTTTTCTGTGATAGGAATATGGAAATAGACGTGTTATGATTCAAAAGCTGTCATCTTCTGTGGTCTAAGTTTTTGTTGACTGCATTTTCTTTCAGGAAATTACACTTAAGCCATCTTTCATAATTCCCTTAGAGTCTGTGCTGCATGACCACATTATAACAAGATGCTTTTGATCCTTTGATAATTAAATGCTCTATTGAATGGTGAGAGAGACAGATCTGCCTTGTATTAAATTCTCCTCTAAGGAGAAAGGAGGTTAATGACACCTCCAGATAGTAATAGGTAGTATTACTATAAGATAATGAGCAAATTGCCACAGGCTGGGCCTGGTGTCTTTATACCATGAATATAAAATAGCATCTTATCTTTTTACCATGAATGAGTAAAGCACATCATGGTTCGAATTTTGCTTTCAGAAAGAATGCAGGCATCTGTAATTCTGTGAGCCAACTGTATTAAGTGGTTAATTTGTAGCTATTAGCTCCATTTGCCATATAGATTTCACTATATAAATAGTATTCTATGAATGCCTAAATTCAAGCCTATAGACATCTACCTGATTGCTGGGACCAGAACTGGTACACCTTCTCAAAAGCTGCAGCCTCTTAGAGGTCCTCGGGAGGAGGACAGTGTGATGGTCGGTTTCATATATAAACTTGGCAGGTTGCAATCTCCAGTTATTTAGTCAAACACGAATCTAGGTGCTGCTGTGAATTTGTAAATGTGGTTAACATCTAAACTCAGTTGACTTTAAGTAAAGATGATTACCCTCAATTATAGGGGTGGGGCTGCAACCGATCAGTTAAAAGCTTTAAGAGCAAAAACTGATTTCCCAGAGAAGAAATTCTGCCTCAAGACTGCAACATCAAGTCTCGCCTGAGTTTTCAGCCTGCCTTACAAATGTGGACTTGTCAGCTCCCACAATCATGTGAGCCAATTCTTTAAAAAAAGTGTGTGTGTATGTGTATATATATATATGTGTATACACATATACATGTGTATATACATATATATACACACACACATATATGTGTATATACATATTTAAAATAAAACATTTATATATGTATATATTTAAAATAAAAAACACACACATGTTTTAAGTATCTGTGTGTGTGTGTGTGTGTGTGCGCGCGCACGCACGTGTGTCTCCTATTGGTTGTATTTCTCTAGAGAACCCTGACTGATACATATGGTAAAAGAAAGATAAAGGCAGGTGACTTGCAGATCCCAGAAGAGCTTATTGGGCCCTTGATGCAAGCAGCTATCATGGACGTGGACTTAGCCAAACCTAGCAGCCAGGAGTAAATTTTGATGACAATTTATACAGGAAAGTACCCTCCTCACTGCAACATGTTTAACAAGCCGCTTCCAATTCAAACCATCTCTTTGCACATTTTGTCCATCCCATTATAAACAGGGAGCAATATGTTAAAAATGGGAGCAACATGCTCTCAAATACAATCTTTGTTATCAATCTGAAGGTGCCAGTGTCTAGTGTTCTAATCCACGACAGACATATGAACCAGTGGCCATACAACATGGAAAAAGATCATTAAATGTTAAGTGCTTCCAAATTCTTGACATCAGAGGTGCTTCTTAAAATCACAGTGTTCTCTTCAATAGCTAACATTTTTATCTCTTATCTCTGCACAGCTAAATGTCTTGAGAAACTTGCCTACAACTCATGGCCTTCATTTCCATGGTTGCTGCCCACTTTGTTACCCAGTGTGATACGGTCTTAGTCCTATAGACACTGTTTTTGTTAACCTAACCATAACCTTCCTGTTGTTAAATCTGACATGTACTTAGTCTTTCTTTTACTTAATGTAGTAGTTTGATCAATTCACAAATGTTGACCCCACCCTTATGCTACAAATCTCTTCCTTTGTCTTCTGCAACCAGTTCTCTCTGTTTGCATCCTGTTCATCTGCTTGCATTCCTTCAGGCTCCTTATGCCAACATGGTCTGTCCTGTATTGAACAGTGTCCTCCAAGAGGAATGTTGAAGTCCTCACCGTGGTAGCTGTGATGTGATCTTACGTGGGAACTGGGACTTAGTAGATGTAATCGAGTTAAGATGAGGTTATTAGGGTGGATCCTAATCTGACTGGTGGTCTTACAAGAAAAGGAAAACACCATGCGAAGACACACAGAGAGACAAGATAGCCATGTGACAATGGAGAGAGAAGCTGGAGTGACGCATCTCCAAATCCAGGAATGCTAAGGATTGATGGCAAATACCAGAAGCTGGAAGAGGAAGAGGCAAGGAAGGATTCTCCTCTACAGATTTTAGAGCGAGCATGGCCCTGACAACTGCTCAATTTCAGACTTCTAGCCTCAAGAACTACAAGATAATAAATTTTTGTTTTATTAAGCCACCTAGTTTGTGGTACTTCGTCACAGCAGCCCTAGGAAATTAAGACCAGGTCCCACAGGATGTCCTGAAAATCAAAGTGTTTTTAGCATGTTCTCTATTGGAAGTTGCTTCCTCAAGCTAATAACGTCTAGACTCATGTGTGAGCATTTCTTTTAGTGGAAACAGAAAAGCCGTGCTTACAATGAGCTAACACACGCACAGACTGTGGTTCTAAATCACACTGACTCGCGTCCAACTGGGATGTGCAGCCTTTCAGGCCTGTGGTAGTGGGGGTTTACACTGCCTATCTGTCGGGACTGTTCTATCCACAGATTTGCCCTGAATGGCACACATCAGTCTGCCTCTTGTTTGCTTATGGTATCTGGGGATTTGACAATGATGAAAGGCCAATATAGTCTTAGGAAAGATTCTCACTGCTATATTCTACTGTTGAGGCTTTCTAGCTCAGTCACTTTCTGCAGCTGAATTTCAGTCCATAATACATTCAGCAAGAAACATGTCCTTGGGCAACTGTATTCTCAATGGAATTGTCTGATGAAGTGGGCTCTGTTAACTACTCAGGAGGCTTCATATGCTTTGATTACTGCTCATGAGGTTTCTATTTCTTCAAGGAGCTTAATGAGGTTTTTCTGGGGGGCAAAAATCATAAATTTCCATGTTTTAGTAGCTCTGTTGATAGGAATACAAATCATGCATCCCTTTCATGGCCCATGAAACAATGTTTCTCATTTTTTTCTCTTGTGAGGTAGCAATGCAGATGTCATCTGGTCCATTACATCTAAGAAATATTGAGAAAAGCATAATTAAATATAAATATTAATTGCCTTTTTAAAGCCACATACTTTAAAACATGTCATTTCTTAAGTTTGCAAAGTATGTGATGCTGAATGTGCCTGAAGTAGGAATCAATTTCAATGGCCAAATGAAGGATTTTGTAGCTTTAAAATATCTGCATTCATTTACTTTTAAAATTATAGAGGGAGGACAAAGTCTTTTTAGTAAATTCTTACTTATTAAAATGATTTTTTCTCTACATAAATCTTCCTTGATTTATGTATTTATTTTTTGCTTCTTTCATTTAAAATTACTTTTATGACTTAAATGATTTGAACTGAATTCATGGTTGACAGCCAAGTGTTTTAATAACTTTCCCCCTTAGTTTGATGGCAAATACATCATTGTGTGCTCGGCTGCTTGTCAGAGCACCAACAGTGGCATCCATTTCTCTGAGGAGGCCAGGAATATAAAAAAATATGCAATCGGAAGCATTCTAAATATAATGGCAAATTTAGCTGATAGAACGTGCAGAATACTAATGAGCAGTCTGCTGGGCCTGCTGTGCACTCGCGCATCACAGACTGAGAATAATGACCTTGCTCAAGACTTAAGCAGAGAGTCATTGCAGTTGGCAACAAATAGATGCCTCTGATTACACTCCAGCCACCTAACCTCTCCTGGGACCTTGACATTAGCTCTACACATGAAAACTACTACCCCATTCAGGTCACGTATTTGCTCACTGCTGGGGGTGGGGCACAGACTAGGGGAAAGGTGGGGGAACAACCTTTAAAATCCACAACAGTCAAGCCTTAAAATGTCTTGCGTTTACGGACAAATTCTTGAAGTTAATTTGAAAAGTTAAATCAAACATTTATTCACTACTTTCCCTTGCTGTTTACAACCTTTAAAAATAATTTTTAAAAAAGCATCTCTTAAGAAACATCTGCCTTCTATAAAAATCAAAAAGGAGGGCCAGGCGCGGTGGCTCAAGCCTGTAATCCCAGCACTTTGGGAGGCCGAGACGGGCGGATCACGAGGTCAGGAGATCGAGACCATCCTGGCTAACATGGTGAAACCCCGTCTCTACTAAAAATACAAAAAAATAAGCCGGGCGAGGTGGCGGGAGCCTGTAGTCCCAGCTGCTCGGGAGGCTGAGGCAGGAGAATTGCGCGAACCCGGGAGGCGGAGCTTGCAGTGAGCAGAGAGTGGGCCACTGCACTCCAGCCTGGGTGACAGAGCGAGACTCCGTCTCAAAAAAAAAAAAAAAAAAAAAAAAAAAAAAAAAAATCAAAAAGGACTTCTTTAAACTAAAAGAAGGGAAAATATGAATAGAATTGGTAAATAACTTCCTCAAGATCTTTTCACCCTGTGGGAATGATGCAGAAACACAAAAGCTTTATTATTGATGGTAATCAAACTTTGCTAAGCACTTTCCTGATTCTCATGCAACAAAACTCAGAAGTTGCTGTCATTTATGTGCCCATTTTAGAGATGAGGAAAGTGATGTGGTAAAGCTCAGTTTGTTTAAATAGTTAATGATTTGGATTTGCACACAAGAGAGCACACAAGAGAGCACAACTTCAGCACCTGAGTCTTAACTGCTTTATTTCACTGCTTTTCTAGTTTTTCAAATGGCTTTCACTATTAAAATAAAGTTACAATTTCCTCTTGGAAATCCAATTAAAGAAAAATGTACAAAAAATTCTCATGATGTCAGCATGACAGATCCACTATCTTATGGCCAGTGAGACTACAAACAAAGGATCAAAAGTTTATTTAAATTAAAAAAAATTTAAAGTCAGGCAGTTATTTTGGAAGGTTGTACTTTAAACATATTTTCTTGGATATATCATCCCGCTGCTGGATAGGATGTAGAATAACGTGAAAGACTCTACTGCCACTGAGATAAGAAGAAATCATTGGAAAAACAAACAAACAAATCACTTTCTAGAACCATAAAACTTCTACGTGAAACATAGGACAATATTTTTATGGCCCTTCAAAGGCAAATATTTTGACAGGACAAAAAGCACCAACCATAAAAGAAAAAAAAATGATAAAACAACTTAATCAAAAAGTAAAGGTTCTAAATTTCAAAAGAAACCATTAGTAAAAGGAAAAGATAAGCCACAGATTAGGTGAAAATGTTCATAATGTATGTATTTGACAAAGGACTTCTATCTAGGATATGTAGGAAACTCCTACAGCTCAAAAATAAAAAGACAAACAACCCCAGCCCAATGTCAAAAGACTTAGACACTTAACAAAAGAAGATATATGTTAGACAATAAGCACAGAAAAAGGTGCTTAGCATCACTGTTAGTGAATATAAAGACATGAAAATTATAGCCACAATAAGATACCATTTTACCTACTCTAATAGGTAAAACAGAAAAGACTGAAATACCATATATTCAAGAATGCAAAGGAACTGGCACTCTCATACATTGCTGGTAGAAATGTAAACTGGTACAACCGTTTTGTAAAACTGGGCTTTTCTTATGAAGTTAAATTTACACCTACTTTATGACATATCAGTTTTACTCCTAGTTTTTTTATCCAAGGAAAATTACATACGTCCAAAAAATGCTTGTGCAATAATGTTTCCAGCAGCTTTATTCATAATATCCTCAAACTAGAAAGAATCCGTTAACTCAGAATGGATAAACAAATTGTGGTATACGCATACCATTGAATACTTTAGAAAACTATACATCAATAAAAAGGAATCAGCTATTACTACATGGAAGGACATTAATAAATCTTTTAAAACGTTATGTTGATTCTGTTGGTAGAAATCCAATCCGTGGCTGTGTGGAGTGGGTGAGGACTGCCTTCAAGGGAGCAAGAGAAGATGTTCTGGGGTCATGGAAATGATTTATATCTTGAATATTGTAGTGATTACAGAGGTGCTACTTATACATTTTAAAAAAACATATTAGACTGTACAATTCTGGAAGTCCTAGCCAGAGCAATCAGGTAAGAGAAAGAAATAAAAAGCATCCAAATAGGAAAGGAAGAAGTCAAGCTACCTTGCTTCACTGACAACATGATTCTACACCTAGAAAACACTAAAGACTCCACCAAAAGGTTCCTGTAACTAATAAACAAATTCAGTAAAGTTTCAGGATACAAAATTCAATATACACAAATCAATAGCTTTTCCATACTTCAATAACATTTAAGCTGAGAGCAAAATCAAAAATGCAATACCATTTACAATAGCCACACACACACACACACACACACACACACACGCACTTCCTAGGAATACATCTAACCAAGGAGGTGAAAATATCTCTACATGGAGAACAAAACACTGTTGAAAGAAATCACAGATGATACAAACAAATGGAAAAACATCCCATGCTCATGGATTGGAAGAATCAATATCATTAAAATGCCCAAAAGCAATCTACAGATTCAACACTATTCCTATCAAACTACCAACATCATTTTTCACAGAATTAGAAAACACCATTCTGAAATGAATATGGAACCAAAAAAGTACCTGAGTGGCCAAAGCAATCCTAAGCCAAACAAACATAACAAAGCTAGAGGCATCACATTACCTGACTTCAAGATATTCTATAAGGCTACTAAAATAGCATGGTACTGGTACAAACACAGACAAATGGAACAGAACAGAGGCCCAGAAAATAAAGCCACACACCTATAGCCATATGATCTTCAACAAAGTCAACAAAAATAAGCAATGGGGAAAGGCCCATCAATAAATGGTGCTGGGGTAGCTGGCTATCCACATGCAGAAGAATGAAACTGAATCTCTGTCTCTCACCATATACAAACATTAACTCAAGATGAATTAAAGACTTAAATGTAAGACATCAAACTATAAGAATTCTAGAAAGAAACCTAGGAAACACCATTCTGGACATTGGTCTTGGGAAATAATTTATGACTAAGTTCTCAAAAGCACTTGCAACAAAAACAAAAGCAAAAGAAACTATCAACAGAGTAAACAGACAACCTACAGAATGGGAGAAAATATTTGCAAACTATGGATTCAACAAAGGTCTAGTACCCAGAAACTATAAGAAACTTAAATAATTGAACAAGCAAAAGACAAATAATCCCATTAAAAAGTGGGGAAAAACAAGAACAGAGACTTCTCAAAAAAAGACATACAAGCAGCCAATAAACATGTGGAAAAATTTTCCTCATCACAAATCATCAGAGAAATGCAAATCAAAACCACAATGAGATACCATCTCACAGCACTCAGAATGGCTATTATTAAAAAGTCAAAAAAACAACAGATGCTGGCAAAGCTACAGAGAAAAGGGAATGCTTATTGCTGTTGGTGGGAATGTAAAGTAGCTCAGCCACTGTAGAAAGCAGTTTGGAGATTTCTCAAAGAACTTAAAACAGAACTACCATTCAACCTGGTAATCCCATTACTGGGTATATATTCAAAAGAAAAAAATCATTCTACCAAAAAGATGCATGCATTCATATGTTCATTGCAGCACTATTTACAATAGCAAAGATGTGGAATCAATCTAAGTGCCCATCAATGGTGGATTGCATAAAGAAAATGTGGTACATATACATCATCGAATACTACACAGCCATAAAAAAGAACAAAATCATGTTGTTTGCAGCAATGTGGATGCAGCTAGAGGCCATTATCTTAAGCAAATTAATGCAGGAACAGAAAACAAAATACTGCATATTCTCACTTAAGTGGAAGCTAAACAGTGGGTACTCATGGACCTAAGGATGGCAACAATGGACCCTGGGAACTACGAGAGGGGAGGAAGAGAGAGGGGAAAGGGTTGAAAAATTAACTATTGGATACTATGTTCCCCAGCTAGGTGACAGGATCATTTGTATCCCAAACCTCAGCATCACACAGTATATCCATGTGACAAACCTGCACATGTATTCCCTGAATCTAAAATTAAAGTAGAAATTATATAAATAAATAATTATGTAATTGACAATAATAAAATGCATTTGTTTGATATTTTGCCTTAAAAATAAACTATACACTTCTATGCATTTTGTTACATTATAACTCATAAAGTTGATTAAAATATATTACTTCGAGGGAGGGGCCAAGATGGTTGATTAGAAGCAGCTCCAATCTGTACCTCCCACCAAGAAGAATGAAATCAGCGGGTGAATCCTGCAACTTCAGCTGAGGTGTCCAGGTTCTCTCACTGTGACCCATGGAGAGGGAACAAAAGCAGAGTGGAGCGACAATTCACCTGAGAGATGCATGGGGTAAGGGGAAATCTCACCCCCTAGCCAAGGGAGGCAGTGAGTGATTGTGCGACCTTGCCAGAGAAACAACGCTTTTGCCACAGATCTGTGCAACCCACAGAACAGGAGATCCCCTTGTGAGCCCATGCCACCAGGGCCTTCGGTCCCAAGCACAGAGATGTGCAAATGCTTGGTGGCCGCTCAGGTTGTGGCCAGTGGCAGCAGGCTGAACTGCAGACTGCCTAAGATGACTGAGTTTCCAGGGGGAGGGGCAGCCACAATCACTGCAGCTCCAGTCAGCTGTTTTCCCATGGTGGTGCTGGGGAGACTTGGCGGTTTGGACCAGGAGGAATTTCCCACAGCACAGCACAGGGGCTGTGGCAGATTGTGGTCAGGCTGTTTCTTTAGTTGAGACCTAGATCCTTCCCCACTCACTGGACAGGGCCTCCCTGTGGAAATTTCAGCAATTCCAGCCAGGGGTTTACTGACAGAACTCTATTCTCCCTGAGATGGAGCCCCTGGGGGTAGGGGTGGCAATGGTCTCTGGTTCAACAGACTTAATCTTTAGCCCCACTGGATCTGAGGAGGCCGTGGAGTCTGGATGAGTGGGAGTCTCCCCAGTGCAGCGCACCCACTTTGCCAAGGGACAGCCAGACTGCTTCTTCAAGTGGGTCCCTGGCCCTATGCCTCCTGACTGGGTGAGACCGCCCAACAGGAGTCACCAGACACCTCATACAGGAGGGTTCTGGCCAACATCAAGTTGGTACCCCTCTGGGATGGAGCTCCCAGAGGAAGGAGTGGGCAGCCATCTTTGCTGTTCTGCAGGCTCCACTGGTGACACCTCTAGGTGTGGGAGGGACCCAGGTGAATAGGGTCTGGAGTGGACCCCCAGCAAACCGTAGCATTCCTGTGGAAGGGGGACTGGACTGTTAGAAACAGCAACAACATCAACAAAAGACACCCCACAAAAACCCCATCCAAAAGTAAGCAGGCTCAAAGATTGAAGGTATATAAACCCACGAAAAAGAAAAAAATCAACACAAAAATGCTGAAAATTCCAAAAGCCAGAATACCTCTTCTCCTCCAGATGATTGCAGCACCACTGCAGCAAGGGCACAGAACTGGGCTGAGACTGAGATGGATGAATTGACAGAAGTAGGCTTCAGAAGGTAGGTAATAACAAAATTCACTGAGCTAAAGGAGAATATTCTAACCCAATGCAAAGAAGCTAAGAATCATGAAAACATTACAGGAGCCATTAACCAGAATAACCAGTTTAGAGAGGAACATAAACAACCTGATAGAGCTGAAAAACACAACACAAGAACTTCGCAGTGCAATCACAAATGTCAATAGCTGAATAGACCAAGCAGAGAAGAGAATCTCAGAGCTTAGAGACTATCTTGCTGAAAAAAGACAGGTAGACAAGATTGAAGAAAAAAGAATGAAAAGGAACAAACAAAACTTCCAAGAACTCTGAGATTATGTAAAAAGACCAAACCTACGACTGATGGGGTACCTGAAAGAAACAGGGAAAATAGAACCAATTTGGAACACATACTTCAAGATATCGTCCAAGAGAATTTCTCCAACCTGCCAAGACAGGCCAACATTCAAATTGAGGAAATCCAGAGAACCCCAGTAAGATACTCCATGAGAAGACCAACCTGAAAACACATAATCATCAGATTCTCCAAGGTCGAAATGAAGGAAAAAATGTTAAAGGCACCTAGAGAGAAAGGCTGGGTCACCTACAAAGGGAAGCCCATCAGACTAACACTGGACATCTCAGCAGAAACCCTACCAGCCAGAAGAGATTGGATACCGATATTCAACATTCTTAAAGAAAAGAATTTTCGACCCAGAATTTTATATCTGCCAAACTAAGCTTCATAAGTGAAGGAGAAATAAAATCCTTTTCAGACAAGCAAATGCTTAGGAAATTTGTCACCAACAGGCCTGCCTTGACAGAGCTCCTAAAAGAGGCACTGAAAATGGAAAGGAAAAACCATTACCAGCCACTACAAAAACACACTGACATACACAGACCAATGACACGATGAAGCAACTACATTAACAAATCTGTAAAATAACCAACCAGCATCATGATGACAGGATCAAATTCACACATAACCTTAAATGTAAGTGGACTAAATGCCCCGATTAAAAGAATAGAATGGCAAGCTGGATAAAAAGTCAAGATCCATCGGTGTGCTATGTTCAGGAGACCCATCTCACATGGAAAGACACACACAGGCTCAAAATAAAGAAATGGAGGAAAACCACAACTACATGGAAATTGAACAACCTGCTCCTAAACAATTCCTAGGTAAATAATGAAATTAAGGCAGAAATCAACAAATTCTTTGAAACTAATGAGAACAAAGAGATAACATACCAGACTATCTGGGATGTAGCAAAGCAATGTTAAGAAGGAAACTTATAAGCACTAAATGCCCACATCAAAAAGCTAGAAAGATCTCAAATTGACATCCCAACATCACAACTAAAAGAGCTAGAGAATCAAGAACAAACAAACCTCAAAGCTAGCAGAAGACAATAACCAAGCTCAGAGCAGAATTGAAAGAGATAGAGACATGAAAAACCCTTCAAAAACTCAATGAATCCAGGAGCTGCTTTTTTGAAAATATTAATAAAATAGATAGCCTGCTAGCTAGAATAATAAAGAAGAAGAGAAGAATCTAACAGACGCAACAAAAAAATGATAAAGGGGATATCACCACTGACCCCACAGAAATACAAACAATCATCAGAGAATACTATAAACACCTCTATGCAAATAAACTAGAAAATCTAGAGGAAATGGATAAATTCCTGGACACATACACCCTCCCAAGACTAAACCAGGAAGAAGTCGAATCCCTTAATAGACCAATAACAGGTTCTGAAATTGAGGCAATAATTAATAGCCTGCCAACCTAAAGAAGTCCAGGACCAGGCGGATTCACTACCAGAGGTACAAAGAGGAGCTGGTACCATTCCTTCTGAAACTATTCCAATCAACAGAAAAAGAGGGAGGTGTATTCAAATAGGAAGAGAGGAAGTCAAATTGTCTTTGTTTGCAGATGACATGATCCTATTTCTAGAAAATCACGTTGTCTCAGCCCAAAATCTCCTTAAGCTGATAAGCAACTTCAGCAAAGTCTCAAGATACAAAATCAATGTGCAAAAATCACAAGCATTCCTATACACTAACAATAGACAAGCAGAGAGCCAAATCATGAATGAACTCTCATTCACAATTGCTACAAAGAGAATAAAATAACTAGGAATACAGCTAACAAGGGAAGTGAAGGACCTCTTCAAGGAGAGCTACAAATCACTGCTCACAGAAACCAGAGAGGACACATATGGAAAAACATTCCATGCTCATGGATAGGAAGAATCAATATCATGAAAATAGCCATACTGCCCAAGTAATTTGTAGATTCAATGCTATTCCCATCAAACTACCATTGACATTCTTCACAGAATTAGAAAAAACTAGTTTAAAATTCATATGGAACCAAAAAAAGCAAAAAGAAGGATGTTGGAGGCATCATGCTACCCAACTTCAAACTGTACTACAAGGCTACACTAACCAAAACAGCATGGTACTTGTACAAAAACAGACACATAGACCAATGGAACAGCATAGAAAACTCAGAAATAAGACTGCACACATACAACCATCTGAACTTTGACAAACCTGACAAAAACAAGCAATGGAGAATGGATTTCCTATTAATAAATGGTGCTGGGAAAATTGACTGGCCATAAGCAGAAAATTGAAACTGGACCCCTTCCTTATAGTTTATACAAAAATTAACTCAAGATGGATTAAAGCCTTAAATGTAAAACCCAAAACTATAAAACCCCTAGAAGAAAATCTAGGCAATACCATTCAGGACATAGCTATGGGCAAAGATTTCATGATGAAAATGTCAAAAGCAATTGCAACAAAAAGCAAAAATTGACAAATGGGATCTAATTAAACTAAAGAGCTTCTGCACAGCAAAAGAAACTATTGTCAGAGTGAATAGACAATCTACAGGATGGGACAAAATTATTGCAATCTATCTATCTGACAAAAGTCTAATATAGAGAATCTACAAGGAACTTAAATTTACAAGAAAAAAACAACCCCATTAAAAAGTGGACAAAGGACATGAACAAACAAGTCTCAAAAGAAGACATTTGGCTGGGCGCGGTGGCTCTTGCCTGTAATCCCCACACTTTGGGAGGCCACGGCGGGTAGATCACAAGGTCAGGAGATCGAGACCATCCTGGCTAACATGGTGAAACCCCATCTCTACTAAAGGTACAAAAAATTTAGCTGGGCCACCTGTGAGGCTCTCCTACTACCTACTTAGATATTAAGTATTACTACTTAATACTTAGGTAATGGGTTGATGGGTTGATAGGTGCAGCAAACCACCATGGCACACATTTACCTATGTAACATACCTGCACATCCTGCACATGGACCCTAGAACTTAAAATAAAATTTTATATATATATATGTTTTAATATGAAAATAAAGTGATATATAAATAGATATAGATTGGGATGTAATCTATATATCACTTCTATTGTATAGATAACCTATATCTATATATGTATCACTTCATTTTCATATAAAGACATTTTATTTGCACTTTATTATTCTTGAAGAACTCTGAAATAAATTTTTTTATTTCTAAATTATTTTTTATAATACTTTAAGTTCTAGGGTACATGTGCACAACGTGCAGGTTTGATACATAGGTATACATGGGCCAAATTGGTTTGCTGCACCCATTAACTCATCATTTACATTAGATATTTCTCCTAGTGCTATCCCTCCCCCAGCCCCTGACCCCCTGACAGGCCCCGGTGTGTGATGTTCCCCGCCCTGTGTCCAAGTGATCTCATTGTTCAGTTCCCACCTATGAGTGAGAACATGTGGTGTCTGGTTTTCTGTGCTTGTGATAGTTTGCTGAGAATGATGGTTTCCAGGTTCATGCATGTCCCTTCAAAGGACATGAACTCATCCTTTTTTATGGCTACACAGTATTCCATGGTGTATATGTGCCACATTTTCTTTATCCAGTCTATCATTGGTGGACATTTGTGTTGGTTGCAGTCTTTGCTATTGTGAATAGTGCTGCAATAAACATACATGCGCATGTGTCTTTATAGTAGCATGATTTATAATTCTTTGGGTGTATACCCAGTAATGGGATTGCTGGTTCAAATAGTAATTCTAGTTCTAGATCCTTGGGGAATTGCCACACTGTCTTCCACAATGGTTGACTAATTTACACTCCCACCAATAGTGTAAAAGCATTCCTATTTCTCCACATCCTCTCCAGCATCTGTTGTTTCCTGACTTTTTAATGATTGCCATTCTAACTGGCATGAGATAGTTTCTCACTGTGGTTTTGATTTGCATTTCTCTGATGACCAGTGATGAGCATTTTTTCATGTGTCTGTTGGCTGCATAAAAGTCTTCTTTTGAGAAGTGTCTGTTCATATCCTTTGCCCACTTTTTGATGGGGCTGTTTTTTTCTTGTAAATTTGTTTGAAAGAACTCTGAAATTTATTTTAGAGACATAATTTTTTTGTGAGGTTTGGAGGTAGACGTTATTAGCTACCCGTTTCAAAGGCAGTAAAAGATGCAAAATGATGGTTGATTTTCTTTGTGGTAACTCTCAGGTTAGATCTTTGTCTTTCTGATTTCAGTGTAGTTACTTTTTGCTGTTTATAGAGTCAACTGTGACCAAGACATTGTGATCATGTTGCTTAATTTTAAAAATACACAGTATTTTTCTTGAGATGAGAGCAAATCACAACCACTTTATTTATCTTATATATAAATAATACATCTTTTAACTTTCAGCAGAAAAATTCTTTGATTCTATGAAACTTCTGTTAATCAAGGAAAAAGAATATGTGTTTACAGATGCTCATCGACTTATGATGGGTTTACATTTTGATAAACACATTGTAAGATGAAACTATCATAAGTTGAAGATGAATTTAATACCCCTAACCTACGGAATGTCATAGCTTATCCTAGCCTACCTTAAATTAACCTACAGTTAGGCAAAATCATCTAACACAAAACCTATTTTAGAATAAGTGTTAAACATCTCATTTTACTTATTGAATATGGTACTGAAAGTGAAAAACAGAATAGTTGAGTGGGTACTCAAAGAATGGTTTCTACTGAATGAGAATGGCTTTTGCTCCATCACAAAGTTGAAAAATCATAAGTTGAGCGATTGTAAGTTGAGGACCCTCTGTAATTTTGGCTTTGCCAATGACTGCTGTGATTTCATATTTCATAATATTCTCGTATGTTTCAGAGGATAATGATGCTACTAATGCTGACCTTTCTCTTCAGAGTGATGTGAAAAATTACTCATTATTGTTGGCAAGATGCCCCAAAATAATAGAATATGAGTGCTAAAGAATAGCAATTAATAATACTACAAATTTACAAAGTAGGTGGAACATGCCTTCAGAAACTATGAAACCAGCACAGTATGCACCTGCTGTTGTCTTTCACATCTAGAGTCAAGGCTGGATAGTAAGTCGAAAGATGACTCCAAAGGACCGTGCTTCTTCTGCTATGACTTCTTTTCTGAGATCAAGCATCCCTGAAAAACCTGGCTTGAAATTATTCTGAGGTGCTGGACGCCACAACCTTCATAGCAAATGTGGATGAATTGCATAGCTGAAGCCTACTGATTATACAAAAATAAATGGTTGTTATCTCAGCTGATTCAGAGAAGACAACCTACTGACAGGTCTCTGATGGTAATGGCTATGCCTGCTTGGCCAGTCTCTGCTACTTTGTCTCTTTCTCATCAGTAACTCTGAAGCCACTTGTAGGGTTCTCCTACTATGTACTGTGATTTGAGCAGAGGGGTGAGTGTATTAGTTCATTTTCATGCTGCTGATAAAGATATACCTGAGACTGGGAAGAAAAAGAGGCTTAATTGAATTTACAGTTCCACATAGCTGGGGAGGCCTCAGAATCATGGCGGGAAGGAAAAAGCTCTCTTACATGGTGGCAGCAAGAGAAAATGAGGAAGATGCAGAAGAGGAAACCGCTGATAAAACCATCAGATCTCATGAGACTTATTCACTACCACGAGAAAAGTATGGTGCTAACTGCCCCCATGATTCAAATTATCACCCATCGGGTTCCTCCCACAAGACATGGGAATTATGAGAGGATGATTCAAGATGAGATTTGGGTGGGGACAAAGCCAAACCATATTATTCCACCTGGGCCTCTCCAAATCTCATGTCCTTGCATTTTAAAACCAATTATGCTTTCCCAACAGTTCCCCAAAGTCTTAATTCACTTCAGCGTTAGCCCAAAAATCCACAGCCCAAAGTCTCATCTGAGAGAAGGCAAGTTCCTTCCACCTATGAGACAGCAAAATCAAAAGCAAACTACTGATTTCCTAGATACCATGGGGGTACAGTTATTAGGTAAATAGAGTCATTCCAAATGGGAGAAACTGGCCAAAACAAAGTGGTTACAGGGGCCATGCAAGTCCGAAATTCAGTGGGGCAGTCAAAATTTAAAGCTCCAAAATGATCTCCTTTGACTCCAGGTCTCACATCCAGGTCACACTGATGCAAGAGGTGGCGTTCTGTGGTCTTAGGCAGCTCTGCTCCTGTGGCTTTGCAGGATACAGTCTCACTCCCAGTTACTTTCATGGGCTGGCATTGAGTGTCTGCAGCTTTTCCAGGTGAACAGTGCAAGCTGTTGGAGGTTCTACCATTCTGGAGTCTGGAGGACAGTGGCCTTCTTCTTACAGTTCCACTAGGCCATGCCCCAGTAGGGACTCTGTGTAGGGGTTCTGATTTCACATTTCCCTTCTGCACTGCCCTAGCAGAGGTTCTCCATAGGTGCCCTGCCCCTGCAGCAAACTTCTGCCTGAGTATCCAGGAATTTCCATACATCTTCTGAAATCTAGGCAGAGGGTCCCAAACCTCAATTCTTGACTTCTGTGCACTCGCAGGCTCAACTGCTATGGCTTGGGGCTTGCACCCTCTGGAGTCATGGCCCGAGCTCTACATTGGCCCCTTTCAGCCATGGCTGGAGCAGCTGGGATGCAGGGCACCAAGTCCCTAGGCTGCACACAGCTTGGGGACCCTGGGCCCGACCCACGAAACCATTTTCTTCTAGGCCTCCAGGCCTGTGATGGGAGGGGCTGCCATGAAGACCTCTGACATGCCCTGAAGACATTTTCGCCATTGTCTTGGGGATTAACATTCAACTCCTTGTTACTTATACAAATTTCTGCAGCCGACTTGAATTTCTCCTCAAAAAATGGGTTTTTCTTTTCTATCACATTGCCAGGCTGCAAATTTTCCAAACTTTTATACTCTGCTTCCGTTATAAAACTGAATGCCTTTAGTGGCACCCAAGTTACCTCTTGAATGCTTTGCTGCTTAGAGATTTCTTTCATCAGACACCCTAAATCATTTCTCTCAAGTTCAAAGTTCCATAAATCTCTAGGGCAGGGGCAAAATGCCACCAGTCTCTTTGCTAAAACATAACAAATGCTGCCTTTGCTCCAGTTCCCAACAAGTTCCTCATCTCCATCTGAGGCCACCTCAGCCTGGACCTTACTGTCCATATTCTTATCAGGCTTTTGGTCAAAGCCATTCAACAAGTCTCTAGGGAGTTCCAAACTTTCCCACATTCTTCTGTCTTCTTCTGAGCCCTCCAAACTGTTTCAACCTCCGCTTGTTACCCAGTTCAAAAGTCACTTCCACATTTTGGGGTATCTTTTCAGCAATGCCCCACTCTGCTGGTACCAATTTTCTGTATTAGTTTGTTTTCACACTGCTGATAAAAACATACCCAAGGCCAGGAGGAAAAAGAGGTTCAATTAGATTTACAGTTCCACTTGGCTGGGAGGCCACTTATGGTGGGAGGGGAAAGGCACTTCTTACATGGTGGCAGCAAGAGAAGATGAGGAAGATGCAAAAGTGGAAACCCCTGATAAAACCATCAGATCTCATGAGACTTAGTCACTATCATGAGAACAGTATGGGGGAAACTACCCCCATGATTCCAATGATCTCTTACTGAGCCCCTCCCACATCACACAGGAATTATGGGAGTACAATTCAAGATGAGATTTTGGTGGGGACACAGAGCCAAACCATATCAGTGAGGAAGAATGAGAGGCTGACTACACAAGTAGTTCTTCTACCTGCCAAAGTAGCTAAGATGCAAGCTATTAAGGCTATTCTTTGGAGCTAAAAATTTATTTCTTTAGAAGGTTATATTCAAGTGTAAGTAAATCCACAGAGAGGAAATCTCTGAGAAACTGGGACATACAAATTTTTTAAAAATCTGATTATAAAAGGAATGCATGTTTATTACAGAAAATTTGGAATACAAAAAACTACACAAAAGAAAATAAATATGATTTTATATCCTTCATTAGTTGTTTACTTTTAACATGTTACTCTATTTTCTTTTAATACTTTTATCTACAGATTTAGATGTTTTATGCTCCAATTTTAAAAATAAAATTACATTGCAAATGCTTTCCCATGTCATTGGATACTCTTTGAAAACATCGAATACTTTTTGGAAATATGAATATTCTTTGAAAACCATTAATGGGTACGTGATATTTCATTATGATATAGGAGTTAAGAAGAAATCTCTTAGGCAGGTAGCAAGGGTATAGGAGTCCTCGGTAAGCCTTTTCTTTTTAATGACAAGCAGCCCCAAATCATTTTCTAACAAAGAACAGCCTGTAAAGTTGGGCTGTAGACATACACAAGCAAGCTGGGAGCTTGCATGGGTGAATACCAACAGGAACTAAGGACTAGACATTTTCAAGATGGCAGCTCCATATTCCCTTCTCTTTGTCAGCCATGTGTACTGTAAGGAGCAGACAAGATTGCAACAATCGACTGGAAAGTCCATTTGCATAATAAGATTAGGGTGGGCAACAGCTTTCTCCATGCACTATGTAAACGTCATACCTGGTTGAACCAATCTGTAAGCTCTATGTAAATCAGACACTACCTCCTCAAACTGGACTCTAAAATTCTGTGCATTTGCCACCTGTGCTGGTACTTTCCACTCAGAGACCCCTTTCTCTACAGAGAAAGCTGTTTCTCTTTCACTTCTCTTCTGCCTATTAAACCTCCACTCTTTTTTTTTTTTTTTTTTTTTTTTTTCATACTTTAAGTTCTAGGGTACATGTGCACGAAGTGCAGGTTTGTTATATATGTATACATGTGCCATGTTGGTGTGCTGTACCCATTAACTTGTCATTTACATTAGGTATATCTCCTGGTGCTATCTCTCCCCACTACTCCCTCCCCACAATAGGCCCCAGTGTGAGTTGTTCCCTGCCTTCTGTCCAAGTGATCTCATTGTTCAATTCCCACCTATGAGTGAGAACATGCGGTGTTTGGTTTTCTGTTCTTGTGATAGTTTGCTGAGAATGATGGTTTCCAGCTGCATCCATGTCCCTACAAAGGACATGAACTCATCCTTTTTTATGGCTGCATAGTATTCCATGGTGTACATGTGCCACATTTTCTTAATCCAGTCTGTCACTGATGGATATTTGGGTTGATTCCAAGTCTTTGCTATTGTGAATAGTGCCACAATAAACATACATGTGCATGTGTCTTTATAGCAGCATGATTTATAATCCCTTGGGTATATACCCAGTAATGGGATGGCTGGGTCAAATGGTATTTCTAGTTCTAGATCCTTGAGGAATCACCACACTGTTTTCCACAATGGTTGAACTAGTTTACAGTCCCACCAACAGTGTAAAAGTGTTCCTATTTCTCCACATCCTCTCCAGTACCTGTTGTTTCCTGACTTTTTAATGATTGCCATTCTAACTGGTGTGAGATGGTATCTCATTGTGGTTTTGATTTGCATTTCTCTGATGGCGAGTGATGATGAGCATTTTTTCATGTGTCTGTTGGCTGTATGAATGTCTTCTTTTGAGAAGTGTCTGTTCATATCCTTTGCCCACTTTTTGATGGGGTTGTTTGTTTTTTTCTTGTAAATTTGTTTGAGTTCTTTGTAGGTTCTGGATATTAGTCCTTTGTCAGATGAGTAGATTGCAAAAATTTTCTCTCCTTCTGTAGGTTGCCTGTTCACTCTGATGGTAGTTTCTTTTACTGTGCAGAAGCTCTTTAGTTTAATTAGATCCCATTTGTCAATTTTGGCTTTTGTTGCTGTTGCTTTTGGTGTTTTAGACATGAAGTCTTTGCCCATGCCTATGTCCTGAATGGTATTACCTAGGTTTTCTTCTAGGGTTTTTATGGTTTTAGGTCTAACATTTAAGTCTCTAATCCATCTTGAATTAATTTTCGTATAAGGAGTAAGGAAAGGATCCAGTTTCAGCTTTCTACTTATGGCTAGTCAACTTTCCCAGCACCATTTATTAAATAGGGAATCCTTTCCCCATTTCTTGTTTTTGTCAGGTTTGTCAAAGATCAGATGGCTGTAGATGTGTGGTATTATTTTTGAGGGCTCTGTTCTGTTCCATTGGTCTATATCTCTGTTTTGGTACCAGTACCATGCTGTTTTGGTTACTGTAGCCTTGTAGTGTAGTTTGAAGTCAGGTAGCATGATGCCTCCAGCTTTGTTATTTTGGCTTAGGATTGTCTTGGCAATGTGGGGTCTTTTTTGGTTCCATATGAACTTTAAAGCAGTTTTTTCCAATTCTGTGAAGAAAGTCATTGGTAGCTTAATGGGGATGGCACTGAATCTATAAATTACCTTAGGCGGTATGGCCATTTTCATGATATTGATTCTTCCTATCCATGAGCATGGTATGTTCTTCCATTTGTTTGTGTCCTCTTTTATTTCACTGAGCAGTGCAAACCTCCACTCTTAAACTCCTCATGTGTGTCGGTGTCCTAAATTTTCCTGGTGAATCCCAGGTTTATACCACAAACAACATAGCTGCTTCATATTGGGGACCTTGTCTGGAATACCAAGGTACAACATTCGTTGAAATGGTGAGTAGAGGAGCAGACTCCAACTCAGTCCTTCCATTCTGAGGGTCTCTCTCCAAATGAGGCTCTCGGCCTCCATTTTAGAACCAAATTAGATCAAATACTGGGTCCCCTTTGGCGATTTAAAAATGATTAGTGTGGCTGCCAGCCTCACAAGATTTGGGGGACAGGCTTACTGGGGAGAACATGGAGAATCCCCCAGTACCCACAGGTTGATGGGCATATCAGCCATGTTTGAACCAGCTTCGTTTCATAGAGGACTTAGCCATCACATGGGGCTGGAAGAAGTCCTGGGACAACTGAGGATTTCTGGCTGGGGCTACCCCCTGGTGTTATCCAAAGGTTTCTGGACTGACCCCAGCCTTCAACCACCTACTGGGGTGTTGGCAACAGGATCTCCAACTTTCCTATCATAATTTCCTCCTTTCCTGTCTGCGACCACCATATCTTTTATCCTCTCTGGATGTATGCAATGTGTGGGAAGTTTTACAGTTCAGGGAAGTAATCTTGTTTGGCAAGATCAGGGAATGTCCTAGTAATAGCTCAAGGGAAGGCATCTTTGTGATTTTCTAGGAACAGAGGGTTCCCCCACCCCCACAGTGAGCATCTCTCTCTGCCCTTTTTCTGGAGAGCACATGGCATTTCTAGATCTCTCTCTGCCCTTGGTCTGGACAGTGCATGGCATTTCCAGGTCTCTCTGCCTCTGGAGAGCATGTGGCATGTCATGGTCACTCTGCCTTGGGCTGGTGAGCACATGCCATCTCAAGGTCAACAGTGCCACCTAGTGGAATAGAAATCCTCTCCATGAGGCACATTGTCAGTCCTTTACCAAAACACTCTAGCTTTCCAATTCTCTCCCCTTTTTGTGCCTCTCTGCTAGAAACCAGGCTTTATTCTGTTCCTGTGAACAGGAAAGCTCTGCCTTCAACAATTAGGAGTAAAATGTCCTCCAGAACCAAATTTTAGTCTCAATACTGTCTTATCAACAGGAAAATGGCCATTCAGTCCCTATATTCTTTTAAGGCACCTATTGTGCCTCCAATTAGAATGGTACTTAATTAGTAAGGGAATTTTAAGTGTGGAAGTTAACTAGAACCATTCTCTAAGGGTAAATGCTTTAGCATGGGCCAAAATAGCAGGATATAGAGCTGAAACCAGCACACTTCCTTCATTAAGGAGGGAAGTGCAACAATTGCCTAAATGCAACTGTTACATAGTATTTCCTGAGATCCATTTTTGGGGGAGTCACACAGGCCACTCAAGTCCAGGAAGTCAAAGGGAAATCACAGGCAGAGGACTAGAATAGTATGGGTGAGGGTGACTAAAACTCATTGAGTTCCTCTGGTTCCACGGTGGGGGAAGTCACACCCACAACCATGGTAGCACAACAAGGTGCCGGGACCCCAGGAACCATGAAGAGAAAACAGGAAGGGGGACGCCTTCACTGTCTTCCTCTCCACCCTTGATCACATCAAAAGGCATGCCTTTTTCTCATTTCTCTTTATCATCTTCAGCCTGTACTCCTCTAGAGTACATTCTGAAGCATAGGGACTCCTTTGATCTTTTGAGACTTTGAAGAAAAAGTGGCTCATTTTCTTTGGCCAAGGCCATGTCATTTTTACTAGACCTTTGCAAGCATTGCACAATCGACCTAGCCCTTTTAGCAATCATATCAGGCAAGCCCAAAAGAAATTATTCCCCAAGACTAGAAAAGCAACTTCCAGGGGAACCATCTGATGCAGCTATTGGATGTCACAGCCCTTCCAGTCCCACTTATCCGGGGATACCTCCAACCATACTACCAGCTCTTCTACCTCCACCATCTCCAAAATATCCCACTCCTCAACTTTTGCTCTTACCCCTACAGGAAATTCCCAATGGAGGTGATGCCACTAGGGTTCAAGTTCCCTTCTCATTGAAAGACCTTAGGTAGGTAAAGGGAGACTTCGATCAATTTTCTGACAACCTCAATAGGTATACAGAAGCCATGCAAAATTTAACTAAGGTATTTGACCTCTCATAGACAGATGTTATGCTGCTTCTAAGCGAAATCCTAACCACAGCTGAAAAGCTGGCAGCTCTGCAGGCAGCAGAAAATTTCAGAAATGAACGTCTCCTATAGTAGACTGAAAAGGAACAAAGGAGATAGGAAAGGTGAAAAAATGGTGGAAACACCATTTCTGATAGGAAGGGAAGCAGCTCCTCTAATTGGAACCCCAGTAGTGCCATAGATGAATAGAAAAGGAAACACTTTTTAATGTACATATTGGAGGGCCTATGAAGAACTAGGGCAAAATCTATTAATTACTCTAAACTGTCCGTGATAGACCAAAAGCCAGATGAGAATCCCACAGCCTTTATGGAAAGACTGAGAGAGGCACTAATAAACACACCTCCTTATCCCCTGAATCAGTCGAGGGATAGTTCATCTTAAAGGACAAATTTGTTTCACAGCCACCTCCCGATATTAGAAGGAAACTACAGAAGCAGGCTATAGGACCAGATAGCACCTGGGAGAACCTCCTAAGAGGTTCTCCACCTTGGTCTTTTGTAATAGGGACCAGAAGGAGGTCCAGGAGAAAGAGGAAGCAAAAGAGAAGGGCAGAGGCTCTAATAGCTGCTTTGCAGACTTATAAAGCCCACGATCTCTAAGGTGCATCTGCTAGTTGCTATCAGTGTGGCAAGTCAGGGCACTTTAAGAAGGAGTGCCCAGGCAGTGAGAAGAAAGCACCTTGACCCTGTCCAGCCTGTGGCAGGAACCACTGGAAATTGGACTGACCTTGGAGATGAAGGTTTCTGGGTTCAGAACCAGTCTCACAGATGGTCCAACAGAACTGATGGGTCCTGGGGCTTAAACCCCCGGCTCCAGTGGTTTAAACTGCCATTACAGCACAGGGGCCTTGGGTGATTCTGGAAATCGAAGGAAGGAAGGTAAATCTCCTTCTGAACATTAGAGTCACTCTCTCTCTTTTCTCCTTTCTAATCCAGGCCTCCCTGTAGCACGACTGCGAGGGGCATCTCAGGAAAAACTCTAATCCAGTATTTTTCTCAACCCCTTAGTTGCTGTTGGAGGGACGTATTATTTACACATGCCTTTTTAATCAGGCAAGAAAGCCCCACTCCTTTATTAGCTAGAGATATTTTAGCTTGCACGCAGGCCAGCATCTTTATAGCCCCAGGATAAACTCTTTGTCTCCCCCTGGTGGGAGATTATATCAATCCAGAAGTGTGGGCAACTCAAGGAAGAATAGCTCAACCTGCAACTTCTAGGCCAGTCCAGATCCATCTTAAGGATCCCATGTATTTTTCTAACCAGAAACACTATCCCCTAAAGCCAGAGGCTAGAAAAGGGCTAGAAGCTATTATTAATAACCTGAAGATGGAGGGCTTCCTCAAACCCTGTAACAGCCCCTGCAACACCCCAATATTAGGATTGCAAAAACCCAATGGAGAATGGAGACTAGTTCAGGACCTCCACTCATTAATGAGGCCATAGCTTCAATCCATCCAGTAGTACCTAATCCCTATACCTTGCTGACCCAAATACCTGAGGGACAGTCCTAGATTTAAAGGATGGCTTCTTTCATATAACATTACATCCTGACTCTCAATACCTGTTTGCCTTTGAAGATCCCTCTGGCCAAACTGCCCAGTTAACATGGATGATGCTGCCTCAGGGATTTTGAGACAGCTATCATTTGTTTGGACAAGCATTGTCAAAAGACCTTTCTAAGTTTTCCCATCCTCAGGTCAAGGTCTTGCAATATGTGGATGATATACTGCTCTGTGCCCCAACTGAGGAAGCTTCTCAGGAAGGCACTGAAGATCTTCTTAATTTCTTAGCTGACAGAATATATAAGGTTTCAAAATCTAATGCCCCACTTTGCAAAACCTCAATGAAATACCTGAGTTTAGTGCTGTCTGAAGGGACCAGAGCATTAGGGGAAGAAAGGATTAAGCCCATTGCCTCCTTCCCCCTCCCCAAAACCTTCAAGCAACTAAGAGGATTTTGGGGCATTACAGGATTTTGCAGGCTATGGGTATCTGGGTGTGTGAGATAGCTTGTCCTCTGTATCACTTCATAAGAGAGTCTCAAGTAGCTAAAACTCATCTCCTAACCTGGGAACCTAACCAGCTAAAGCAGGGCCTACTTACTCTCAGCCTTCCTGTAGGAAGGGTCTTCAATCTGTATGTATCAGAGAGGAAGGAAATGGCCCTGGGAGTCTTAACACAGGCCCGAAGACCAGCTCAACAGCCAGTGGGTTACCTGAGTAAGGAACTTGATTTGGTGGCTAAAGGATGGGCATCATGCCTCCAAGCCGTTGCTGTGGTGGCCCTACTGGTCCCAGAAGCCTCCAAATTAACCCTGGGAAATGACTTAACTATTCATACCCCACATATTGTGGTGGGATGACTGTCCTCTAAGGGAAGCCTTTGGTTAACAGATAGAAGCCCCCTTAAATACCAAGCTCTACTATTAGAGGATTCCACCATCCAGTTAAAAACTTGTCCTTGCTTAAACCCAGTCACTTTCCTCCCCAGGGAAACTGGGGAACCTGAACATGATTGTGAACAAGTTGTGGTACAGACCTGTGCAGCCAGGGAATATCTCAGTGAAATTCCTCTAGAAAATCCAGATGGGACCCTCTTCATGGATGAAAGCTCCTTTGTAGAGCAAGAAGTCCATAAGGCAGGATATGCAATAGTCACTCTGAATGATGTTAACGGAAGTGCACCTCTCTTTGGACACAAGCGCTCCACTAGCCCAACTGATAGCTCTTACAAGAGCACTTGACTTAAGCAAGGGAAAAGTCGCTAACATTTACATTGACTCCAAGTATGCTTTGCTAGTTCTCCATGCTCATGCTACCGTTTAGAAGGAAAGGCACTTTCTTACCACCAATGAATCTCCTATAAAATAACATCAGGAAATTAACAGGTTATTATCCTCGGTTTTCCTCCCACGAGAAGTAGCAATGATGCATTGTAAGGGGCATCAGAATGGAATAGGTGAAATAGCCAAAGGAAACAAGCTAGCTGATAAGGCAGCCAAGTCCGCAGCAAGGAAGCCTCATAATATCAACACACTTGAAACCCCTCTAATCTGGGAAGGCTCCATAAGAGAAATCAAGCCTAAGTACTCCCCTGCAGAAATAGAATGGGCAACTTCTTAAGGGTACATCTTCCAGCCCTAGGATGGCTGCAGTCAGAGGATGGCAAGCTCCACTTGCCAGCCTCCAGCCAGTGGAAAGTCCTCAAAATCCTTCACCAAGTTTTTCACTTGGGAAATGATAAAAATTATCAGTGTGCCCAGAAATTGTTTTCAGGGGAGAACTTACTAAGAACAGTAAAACAGGTTGTTAATGCTTGTGAAGTCTGTCTTAAAAATAATCACCTGAACAGACAGCTCCTTCATTCTAAAACCCAAAGGATGGGAAACTATCCACGGGAGGACTGGCAAATAGACTTCATCCACATGCCAAAGACAAACTGCATCCAATAACTCCTGATGTGGGTAGATGCTTTTATTAACTAGGTAGAAGCATTTCCATGCCATACAGAAAAGGACTCTGACCAACAAATGAAAAAAAGGTCATCATCACTGGTCATTAGAGAAATGCAAATCAAAATCACAATGAGATACCAACTCACACCAGTTAGAATGGCCATCATTAAAAAGTCAGGAAACAACAGATGCTGGAAAGGATGTGGAGAAATGGGAACGCTTTTACACTGTTGGGGGGAGTGCAAATTAGTTCAACCATTGTGGAAGACAGTGTGACAATTCCTCAAGGATCTAGAACCAGAAATACCATTTGACCCAGCAATCCCATTACTGGGTATATACCCAAAGGATTATAAGTCACTCTACTGTAAAGACACATGCACATATATGTTTATTGCAGCACTGTTCACAATAGCAAAGACTTGGAACCAACCCAAATGCTCATCAATGATAGACTGGATCAAGAAAATGTGGCACATATACACCATGGAATATTATGCAGTCATAAAAAGGGATTAGTTCATGTCCTTTGCAGGGTCATGGATGAAGCTGGAAACCATCATACTCAGCAAACTAACACAGGAACAGAAAACCAAACACGGCATGTTCTCACTCATAAGTGGGAGGTGAATAATGAGAACACATGGACACAGGGAGGGGAGCATCATATGCTGCGACTTGTAGGGGGGCGGGTGGCTACGGGAGGGATAGCATTAGGAGAAATACCTAATGTAGAGGATGGATTGATGGGTGCAACAAACCACCATGGCATGAGTATACCTATGCAACAAACTTGAATGTTCTGCACATGTACCCCAGAACTTAAAGTATAACAAAAAAAGAAAAAAAAGAGAGAGAGAGAAAGAAAAGAAAAAAGAAAAGGCCTCTGAGGTAACAAAAGAAGCATGTAACCTCTCTGGCTCACTTTGAACAGGAATTAACTCAACTAGCAAAAGCCCAACCCTGAGAACTAGGACCACCTTTATTTAACCCAGGAGTTTTGGTATTGGTAAAAGCTCTCCCTTCTCTCTCTTCTCCCCTAAGCCCAAGCTAGGAAGGGCCCTACACTGTTCTTCTTTCAACCCCCTTAGTGGTAAAAGTTGCAGGTACATCAAACTTCTGGATATATCATACTCGAGTCAAATCCTGGAAAGCTGACAGACGGCAACCTCTGACAGCCCAGAGGAACATCCTGGATACCAATGTGAAAAAATAGGAGTTCTTAAGCTGAAAACCATAAAGGATAAGTAAATGAGCAAGGGCTACTTATCCTACTCAGTCCCACCTTTACCTTCAGTCATTTCTACTTTTCCTCTTGAGATGCGGTGCCAGACATTAGAACTTCTTTTTGATGCATACTTGCAGGATATTTTAATTATTCATGGGATTGCATTTGCAACTTCATAGACATACCCCCACCAAAAGGGAAATGTTATGTCTTGGCAAGTAAAATTTTAGATGAGAATTATCCACTATACCACACTTGCGGGAATTGCTATACTCACTCTGTATGCAGTGATATTATATACTGTAACACCTTCAAACTGGAATATCAGACACAGAGTTTCCATTGTGAAAGTATTTTGCTTAATTTTTATCCTTATAGCAGGGATAATAGTTACCAACACAAAGGAATCAAGAAAATTTTACTATCACTGAGCCTGCTAGGACTTTTTATTGGGTTTGGTAATATGCCATACCCTGGCTATGCAAAGAAGGTTATAAACGAAAGATATTTTATAAAGAAAGGATATTGTATGGTAAATACTTGTCGTAAGGGAAATAGCTGGTTGTTTAAAAGAGAAGTGTTTAGGACAAGTCAGAAGGTTTAAGCATGTTGTAGATGGTTCATGGAAGTCTCAGCTCATTGCAACTTCTGTCTCCTGGGTTCAAGTGATTCTCCTGCCTCAGCCACCCAAGTATCTGCAACTACAGGGGCATGCCACCACACCCAGCTAATTTTTGTATTTTTAGTAGAGATGGGGTTTCATCATGTTGGCCAGGCTATGCAGAGCTTTTTAGTTTGATGTAATTCCATTTATTTATTTTTGCTTTTGTGGCATCAGATTTTGGTGTGATATCCAAAAATCATTGCCAAGGCCAATATCCCAGGAGATATTGGTTGAGTTGATTTTCAATCAACTGTTGGAGTTGATTTTTGTTATATGGTATAAGGGTCCAATTTCATTCTTTTTTTATATGTAAATCCTTTTTTCCCAGCACCATTTATTGAAGAGACTAGCCTTTCCCCATTGGGTCCTCTTGGTGTTCTTGTCAAAAATTAGTTGACCATATATGCTTGGATTTATTCCTTGACTCTGTGTTCTGTTCCCCTGGTCTATGTGTCTGTTTTAATGCCAGTACCATGCTGTTTTGATTACTATAGCTTTATAATATAATTTTAATTCAGACAGTATGATGCCTTCAACTTATTTTCTTTTTGCTGAATTATTTTGGCTCTTTGGGGTTTTTCATAGTTCAAGAAGAATTTTAGAATTGTTTTCTGTTTTTGTGAAGAATGTCATTGGGATTTTGTTAGGGATTGCATTAAATCTATATATTGCTTTGAGTAGGTAGACATTATAACAATATTAATTCTTCTAATCCATAAACATTTGATAGCTTTCCATTTATTTGTGTCTCCTTTAATTTCTTTCATCAATGTTTTATAGTTTTCAATGTATATATTTTTCACCTCTTTAGTTAAATTTATTCTTAAGTTTTTTATGCTATCATAAATGGGCTTCTTTTCTTGTTTTCTTTTTAAGTTAGGTTATCATTTGTGTATAAAAATATTACTAATTTGGGTATGATGATTTTGCATGCTGCAACTTCGCTGAATTCATTTCATTCTAACAGTTTTTTTGTGGAATCTTAGGTGTTTTTCACATATAGGATCATATCATCTACAAATGAAGATCACTTTACTTCTTTCTTTCCGATTTGGATGCCTTTTATTTATTTTTTTGTCTGACTGTTTCTGCTTATATTTTCAGTGTTATGTTGAATAAAAATAACAAGAGTACACAAGCTTGCCTTGTACAAGATCACAGTGGAAAAGCTTTCAGTATTCCCCCATTAATTATGTTAGTTGTGAGTTTTCCGTAAATGGTCTTTATTATATTAAAGATCAATCCTTCTATACCTAAACTCTTGAGAGTTTTTATAAAGAAAGGATGTTGGACTTTGTTGAATGATTTTTCCACATCAATTGAGATGATTATGTGGTTTTTATCTTTCATTTGGTTGATGTGATGCATCATATTAATTAATTTACATGTGTTAAACTAGCTTTGCATGGCAGGGATAAATCACACTTGTTATAATGTATAATATTTTTGTATGTTGTTGGATTTGGCTTGATAATATTTTATTGAAAATTTTGCATTAATATTTATGAGATAAATTGGCCTGTAGTTTTCTTTTCTTGTGATGTCTTTATCTTATGTATTAAGATGATACTGGCCTTATCAAATAGATTTGAAAGTATTTCCTTTAGCTCTATTTTTTATGGAAGACTTTAAGAAGTATTGGTATTAACTACTTTGAATGTTTGGTAGAATTTAGCTGTGAAGTCATCTGGTCCTGGGCTTTTTTTTTTCATTGTTGTTGAGAGATATTTGATTATTTCTTCAATCTCTCTCTCTCTTTTTTTTTTTTGATGTTGTTATTAGTTTGCTAAGGCTTTTGATTTCTTGATGTTGTTATTAGTTTGCTAAGGCTTTTGATTTCTTTCTGACTCAATTTTGGTAGGTTGTATTTGTGCTTTCCTAAAAAGGTGTCAATTTTCTTTAGAATATCCAATTTGTTGGCATATAATTGTTCATGGCAATCTTTTATGATCCTTTTTATTTCTGAAGTGTCTTTTGTATTTTCTTCATTTTCATTTTTTAAATTGTATTTACTTGATTCTTCCCTTTTTTTCTTAGTTAAACTAGCTAAGATTTTATCATCTTTGTTTTCAAAAAACAAACTTAGTTTTATTAATTCTTTCTGTGGTTTTTCTATTCTCTATTTGATTTATTTCTGCTCTGATTTTAATTATTTCCTTCTACCTGCTGATTTTGGGTTTAGTTTGTTCTTTTACTAGTATCTGGAGGTATAATGTTGGACTATTTATTCTCAATTTTCTTTTATTATATGCATTTATGGCTATAAATTTTTCTCTTAGACCTGCTTCTGCTACATCACCTAGGTTTGGGTATGTTGTGTTTTCAATATTATTTGTCTGAAAACATTTAAAATTTTTCCTTTTGACTTATTTGAGCCATTGGTTGCTAGGAGCATGTTGCTTAATTTCCACACATTTGTGAATTTTCCAAAATTTCTCCTGTTATTACTTTCTACTTCCATACCACTGTGGTCTGAAATAGATGCTGGATATCATTTTAATCTTCTTAAATTTGTTCATGCTGGTTTTGTGGCTTAACATATGGTCTATCCTGAAAATGCTCCATGTATACTGGAGAAAATATGTGTTCTCCTGTTGCTGGACAGAAAGTTCCATATAAATCTGCTAGAGCCATTTGGTCAAAAGTGCAATCTATCCATTGTTTGAAGTGGAATATTGAAGTCCCCTACCATTATTGTATTGTATCGTTATCTATTTCTCCTTTTATTTCCATTATTTTTTTCATATTTTATTTTTTTATTTTAATTTTTTTATTATACTTTAAGTTCTAGGGTACATGTGCACAAAGTGCAGGTTTGTTACATATGTATACATGTGCCATGCTGGTGTGCTGCACCCATCAACTCGTCAGCACCCATCAACTCGTCATTTACATCAGGTATAACTCCCAATGCCATCCCTCCCCCTTCCCCCCTCCCCACAATAGGCCCCGATGTGTGATGTTCCCCTTCCCGTGTCCAAGTGATCTCATTGTTCAATTCCCACCTATGAGTGAGAACATGCGGTGTTTGGTTTTCTGTTCTTGCGATAGTTTGCCGAGAACGATGGTTTCCAGCTGCATCCATGTCCCTACAAAGGACACAAACTCATCCTTTTTTATGGCTGCATAGTATTCCATGGTGTATATGTGCCACATTTTCTTAATCCAGTCTGTCACTGATGGATATTTGGGTTGATTCCAAGTCTTCGCTATTGTGAATAGTGCTGCAATAAACATACGTGTGCATGTGTCTTTATAGCAGCATGATTTATAATACTTTGGGTACATACCCAGTAATGGGATGGCTGGGTCAAATGGTATTTCTAGTTCTAGATCCTTGAGGAATCACCACACTGTTTTCCACAATGGTTGAACTAGTTTACAGTCCCACCAACAGTGTAAAAGTGTTCCTATTTCTCCACATCCTCTCCAGTACCTGTTATTTCCTGACTTTTAAATGATTGCATTCTAACTGGTGTGAGATGGTATCTCATTGTGGTTTTGATTTGCATTTCTCATATTTGCTTTATATATTTAGGTGCTCCAATGTTGAGTCCATATATGTTTACAACTATTATGTCCTCTGGATGAATTGGCTCCTGTAATATTAAATAATGGCACTTTTTGTTTCTTATGACAGTTTTTAACTTGAAGTCCACTTTATCAGATAGAAATATAGCCACCCCTACTCTCTTAGTGTTACCATATCTATGGAATACCTTATTTCATCCATTCACTTTCAGCCTTTGTGTGTCCTTAAAGCTTACTTGGATCTCTTAGTAAATAGTTAGAACTCGTTTTTTTATCCATTCAGCCACTTTATGTTTTTTGATTAATTTTTTAAAAATATAGAGACATTGTCTCGCCCTGTCACCCAGGCTGGAGTGCAGTAGTTTGATCATAACTCACTGTAACCTCAAACTCCTGGGCTCAAGTGAACTGTCTGCCTCAGCTTCCTTAGCACCTGGGACTACAAGAACATCCAGCTTTTCAAAAAAATTTGTAGTAGAGACAGGGTCTTGCTATGTTGCCCAGGTTTAGAGAATTTAATCCATTTACAGTCAAAGTGCCTATTGATAGGTAAGATCTTATTACTGCCATATTGTTATTTGTTTTCTGGTTGTTTTATAGCTCTTTTTTTCCTTTCTTCCTCTCTTTTTAATTGCCTTTGGGTTTTAATAGTTTTCTGTAATGCTAAACTTTGATTCTTTTTTTAATTGTTTGTGTATATGCTGCAGTGTTTTGTTTTGTGCTTACCATGATGCTTACATAAAACATCTTATATTATATTTATAATCTACTGTTTTAAGCTAGTAATTCTTTTGCATACAAAAACTTTAGACCTTTACCATTCTATCCCACAATTTATGTTTTTGATATCATATTTTACATCTTTTTATGTTGTATATTTCTTAACAACTTGCTGTAGCTTTAGTTATTTTTGACCTTTTTAACTTTTAGCCTTCATACAAGAAATATGTATGATTACAATATTGGAGCAATCTGGATTTTCCTATGTATTTACTTCGACCAGTGAGTTTTATATTTTCATATGTATTACATTATAGTAATTATCACCCTTTTGTTTATGCTTGAAGAACTCCCATAAGCATTTCTTTTTAATAAACCAGGCCTAGTGATAATGAATTCTCTCAGCTTTTGCCTGTTTGGGTAAGACTATTTCTCCATTTCTGAAGGACAAATTTGGTGAGCATAGTACTCTCGGCTAACATTAAAAAAAAAAACTTTTATTTTAGGTTCGGGGGTACAGGTCAAGATTTGTTACACAGGTGAACTTGTGTCACAGGGGTTTGGTGTGCAGATTATTTCATCACCCAATACCCAATAGTTATTAACATATCTTCTGCTCCTCTCCCTCTACCCACCCTCCATCCTCAAGTAGACTCATGTCAGCGGTTCCCTTCTTTGTGTTCATGAGTTCTCATTTAGCCCCCACTTATAAGTGAAAACATGTGGTAGTTCATTTTCTATTCCTGTGTTAGTTTGCTAAGGATAATGGCCTCCAGCTCCAACCCCCACGTTCCTGCAAAAGGCATGACCTCATTCTTTTTTATGGCTGCATAGTATTCCATGGTGTATACGTACCACATTTTCTTTATCCAGTCTGTCACTGATGGGCATTTAGGTTGCTTCCATGAGCTGATAGGTTTTTTTTTTTTTTTTTGGTTTGTTTTTGGTTTTGTTTTTTTTCACCAGTTGAATATATCATCCATATTAGTCTGTTCTCACGCTGCTAATAAAGACATACCCAAGACTGGGTAATTTATAAAGGAAGGAGGTTTAATTGACTCACAGTTCCGCATGGCTGGAGAGGCCTCACAATCATGGCAGAGGTGAATGAGGAGCAAAGTCATGTCTTACATGGCGACAGGCAAGCGAGAGCTTGTGCAGGGAAACTACCACTTATAAAACCATCAGATCTTGTGAGACTTATTCACTACTGTGAGAATATCATGAGAAAGACCCACCCCTATGATTCAACTACCTCCCACCAGGTGCCTCCCAAAACACATGGGAATTATGGGAGCTACAATTCAAGATGAGATTCGGGTGAGGTCATAGACAAATGATATCATTCCACCCCTGACCCCTCCCAAATCTCATGTCCTCACATTTCAAAACCAGTCTTGCCTTCTCAACAGTCTCATGTCCTCACATTTCAAAACCAATCTTGCCTTCTCAACAGTCCCTCAAATCTTAACTCATTTCAGCATTAACTCAAAAGTCCGTAGTCCCACATCTCATCTGAGACAAGGCAAGTCCCTTCTGCCTAGGAGCCTGTAAAATCGAAAGCAAGGTAATAACTTCCTAGATACAATGGGGCCACAGACATCAGGAAAATACATCCATTCCAAATGGGAGAAATTGACCAAAATGAAGGAGCTACAGGCCCTATACAAGTCCAAAATCCAGCAGGGTAGTCAAATCTTAAAGCTCCAAAATTATCTCCTTTGACTTCATGTCTCACATTCAGGTCACACTGATGCAAGAGGTGGGTTCCCATGGTCATGGGTAGTGCTGTCCCTTTGACTTTGCAGGATACAGCCTCCCTCCTGGCTGTCTTCACAGGCTGGCACTGAGTGTCTGTGGCTTTTCCAGGTGCAAGCTGTTGGTGGATCTACCATTCTGGAATTTGAAGAATGGTGGCCCCCTTCTCATAGCTCCACTAGGCAGTGCCCCAGTGGGGACTCTGTGTGGGGGCTTGTACCCCACAGTTCCCTTCTGCACTGCCCTAGCAGAGGTTCTCCACGAGGGCTCTGTCCCTGCAGCACACCACTGCCTGGACATCTGGGCATTTCCATACATCCCGTGAAATCTAAGCAGAGGTTCTCAAACCTCACTTCTTGACTTCTGTGTACCTGCAGGCCCAACACCACTTGTAAGCTGCTAAGGCTTAGGGCTTGCACCCTCTGAAGCAATGATCTGAGCTCTACATTGGCCCCTTTTAGCTGTGGCTGGGACACAGGGCATCAAGTCCTGAGACTTCACAGGGCAGCAAGGCCCTGGCCCCAGCATACAAAACCATTTTTTCTTCCTGGGCCTCCAGGCCTGTGATGTGAGGGCTGCTGTGGAGACCTCTGACATGCCCTGGAGACATTTTCCCCATTGTCTTGGCGATTAACATTTAGCTTCTTGTTGCTTAGGGAAATTTCTGCAGCTGGCTTGAATTTCTCCTCAGAAAATGGGTTTTTCTTTTCTATTGCATTGTCCTGCTGCAAATTTTCCAAACTTTTATGCTCTACTTCCCTGTTAAACATAACTTCCAATTCCAAACCATATCTTTGTGAATTCAAAACAGTGTGGTGACCCAAGTTACCTCTTGCATTCTTTGTTGCTTAGAAATTTCTTCCACCGGATGCCCTAAATCAACTTTCTCAAGTTCAAAGTTCCACAGATTTCTAGAGCAGAAGCAAAATGCCACCAATATATTTGCTAAAACAGAGCAAGAGTATAACCTTTGCTCCAATTCCCAACAAGTTTCTCATCTCTATCTGATACCACCTCATCCTGAACTTTATCATCCATATGACTAAATCCATATGACTACAGCATTTTAGTCAAAGCCATTCAACAAGTCTCTAGGAAGTTCCAAACTTTCCAACATCTTCCTATCTTCTTCTGAGCCCTCCAAACTGTTCCAACCTCTGCCTGTTACCTATTTCCAAAGTTGCTTCCATATTTTCAGGTATCTTTACAGTTGCACCTCACTACCTGGTACCAATTTACTATATTAATCTGTTCTCATGTTGCTAATAAAGACTGGGTAATTATAAAGGAAAGAGGTTTAACTGACTCACAGTTCCACATGACTGAAGAGGTCTCACAGTCATGGCAGAAGGTGAATGAGGAGCAAAGTCACATCTTACATGACAACAGGCAAGAGAGAGCTTTTGCAGGGAAACTCCCATTTATAAAACCATCAGATCTTATGAGACTTATTCACTATCATGAGAACATCGTGAGAAAGACCCAGCCCATGATTCAATTACCTCCCACCAGGTCACTCACACAACATGTGGGAATTATAGGAGCTACAATTTAAGATGAGATTTGGGTTGGGTCATAGCCAAACCGTATCATCATCCCATTCTCTCCTGGCCTACAAAATTTCTACTGAGAAGTCCACTGATAGTCTAATGGGGATTTCCTTATATATGACTTGTTGCTTTTTACTTGCTCTTGAAAAATTCCTTTTGTCTTTGTTGACATTTTGACTATAATGTGCTTCAGAGAGGATTGTTTTGGGTTGAATCTATTTGGGATTTTTTTCAGCTTCATAGACTTGGATATTCATATCTCTCCCAAGACCTGGGAAATTTTCAGCAATTACTTTATTAAATACATTTTCTGCACCTTGTCTCTTTTCCCTCTAAAAACTTCCATAGTACAGAATTTGTTTACTAATGGTATCCCATAAGTTCTGTAAACTGTCTTTATATTCTTTCATTCTTTCTGTCTTTCATTCTTTAAAAAAATTTTTCTTTGAGACAGGGTCTTGCTCTGTTGTTCAGGCTAGAGTGCAGTGGAGTGATCATGGCTCACTGCAGCCTTGACCTCCCCAGGCTCATGTGATCCTCCCACCTCAGCTTCCTTAGCAGCTGAGACTACAGGCATGTGCCACCATGCCATGCTAACTTTTGTATTTATTTGTAGAGATGGGGTCTTGCATGTTGCCCAGGCTGGTCTTGAACTTATGGGTTTAAGCAACTTGCCCACCTTGGCCTCCCAAAGTGCCAAGATGACAGGCATGAGTCACTCTGCCCAACCCTCTTTTTCATTCTCTTTTTCCTTCTGATTGAGTCATTTCAATAGAACAGTCTTCAGGTTCAGATTATTTCTTCTTTCCCATCTAGTCTGCTGCTGAAGTTCTCAACTATACGTTTTTATTTCATTGATTGAATTCCTTAACCTCAAGATTTACATATTTTTAATATCTCTCTTTTTGTTGAGTTTCTTATTCAGATTATAAATTGTGTTCCTGATTTCCATGAATTGTCTATTTGTGTTTTCTTATATCTCACTGAGTTATGTTAAGATTACTATTTTGAATTCCTTTTTAGGCAATTCGTTAATTTCCATTGGCTTCGGGGTTAGTTACTGGAGAATTATTGTGTTCCTTTGGTGGTGTCATGTTTCCTTAATTTTTCATGTTCCTTTTGTCCTTGTATTGGTGTCTGTACATCTTGTGGTACGATCTCCTCTCCCAAACTTTACAGAGTGGCTTTCATAGGGGACAACTTTCACTTGCAGATGGGCCTGAGGGTGCTGATTGAGCAGGACACGGTGGTTCTGGTTTCATGTGGTACTGTCTCTATACAGCTTCTTCAGTTTATAATCTACATCAGTGATGACTGCAGTTGCTTCAGTATTATAGGCTGAGGAGTCTGTGGCAGTGACAGTGGCTATGTATATTATTAGGGCATGGGCTTTATGAATTCTCCTATTCTCATCTTTCTCACAGAGGGGAGACTTGGGATTGCTCTTGGTTTTGGGTATGACCTTGCTCACAGGAAGCCACAGTGGCAATGGAATTCAGGGCGCTGGTGCTTGGAGCAGCTGTGGAGTTGGGTTCCTGGGCCCTGGGTCTTATGAAACTACTCCACCACCTGGGACTTGAGGTACAGGTTTACACTCCAAGGTACAAGTGAACACAGTTCCCCCACTAAGTTGGGATATATAGCTCAGGCCTCGGGGGCTGGAATGTAGCTGTTGTTCTGACTCTGGGGGTGGGGGCAAGGCACAGATCTGGTTGAGCTCTAAGAATGAAGGAGTGCTCTCACAGCCCAGCCTGGCCCCATGGAGCAGGGCACAGCTGCAATTTGGAACCTGGAACCAACAAGGCATGAGGTACCACACAATGGTAACTCTGGCCAGTGAGACACAGCAGTGGCCCAGGCTCTGTGATGCTAGGTACAGCAGCAGCAAGGACCAAGAGATGCCAAGATGCCACTGTGGCTTAGGCCTCAGGGAACAGGGAACATTACATCAATGACTACACTCCCACAAAGGTAGAGTGCCTCAGCAGCTTGGGCTGGTAGCAGCTGGTCCAGTTTCAGGTAGACAGGGCATTGTGGCTGCTTGGCGTGGAGTGTGGGGTGGCACAGTTCAGTCAAGGTTCTGGATTCCCTAGGACCCAAAGTGAAACATCTGCTCAGCCCCAGAATGTGGTGCTACATGTGCCAGGGGAGCCTTCAGGTCCCTTAAGTTAGGGTGCCATGTCAGCTGTGGTGCAAGGAGGTACAACTCCTCTGGTGTATTGAGATTAGTGTCCCCAAGGGGCATTGTGCCACCTCAGTGTGGCAATGGGGGTGTGGCTTCTCTGGTAGTTCAAGGCTTCGGGTCTCTGGGGGTGGGGGGGCCCTTTCTGCTTGGCCCTATGGGTAGGGTGCAGTAGTGACTGAGATGGGAGTGATGGAGTGGCTCTGTGGTAGCTTGGTTTAGAGGGTAGGACATAGCTGCATCTCTATTTGTGGATGGAGTGCTATAAGGTGAGCATGATTTAGTGGCAGCTAAGCCTCAGGGACAGAGGGATGCAATGGCTACTAGCCTCTGGAGCAGGACACACTCTAACAGGGGCTCTGGTTCCAAGATCGCACAGAGCAGTAACAGCATGCGCCATGCTGGGGGTGGGGGGTACTGAGCTCAGTGTTGGCTTCTTCTATGGAGGTAGCTCAGTGTGTGAACTCTGGGAAGTTTCCTCAGCTATGCTCCGAGCCTGTGGACGGCTGTCATTTCCAGTAGGGAAGATTGTATGTGTCCACAGGGGTGATAGTAGCTGCTGGGGTTGTCTTGTTTACATTTTCCCCACAGGGGAAACCAGTCCCTTCTGGGTTTGAGCTAATCTCGAGTTGGGAGATGGGGTGGTGAAGGCAAGGTGTTTTCTCACCATCTCTATGTGGCAATCTTGGGTTTCTGTGCTCAACAGGATTTCTGCTGCTCTTTTTGCTGTTCTCCAGTGCTTTAGTTATTTTGGTTGAAAAGTGGTTATTTATTGTTTTGGGGTTTTTGTTGGTGAAGAGTGCTAGGAGCTTCTAGTTGACCATCTTGCTGATGTCACTTCTTGGGGAAGGACTTCTTGATAAATATGAATAAATATTAATATGAATATTAATAAAATACTCTAGAAATTTACATTCTCATTAGCATATATCTCATGCTTCTTTTGATAACATTGAATATTATCATTTAAAGATGTTTACTTTTTGGATAGATACAATGCTTTTTGGGTTCATTTTAATAAGTCACTAATAAGATTAAACTTGTTAATGTATTTATTGACAATATGTATATTTTCATATATAAATCACTGATTGACTTACTTGCTAGTATTGCTATTGGATTTTCATGTGATTGAGCCCAGTAGTATGGTGGAATAATTCTTAGGTAAAGAAATAATCTCTTTGCGAGGCCGAGGAAGGCAGATTATCTGAGGTCAGGAGTTCAAGACCAGCCTGGTCAACATGGTGAAACTCTGTCTCTTCTAAAAAAAAAAATACAAAATTTAGCCAGGCACAGTGGCTCACACTTGTAATCCCAGCTACTCGGGAGGCTGATGCAGGAGAATTGCTTGAACCCGGGAGGCGGAGACTGGTGAGCCGAGATCATGCCACTGCACTCTATCCAGCCCGGTCGACAGAAAAAAAACAAAAAAGAAATAATCTAAAACTGGAAGAGGATAGGTTTCTTTAACTGCACTGGTTTCCTCAGATTTGGGTATTTGCATATAGTTTACTCAAATTTGAGTAGCTGCATAGAGTTTGCACCTTAGAGCTTTCACACAGGTAGCTGATAGAGCTTTGTGGATGGTTTCCTAATGCCGGAGATGGATCAATAATCATTTAATGAATGAAAGAATGCTCAGGAAGAAAAAGGTCAGGCTGCATCTCCAAAGTGTATTGCCTATGACAATAGCTAATATTTACTGACTGCTTACAGTGCTTATTGAATTATTTACAAGAATTGTCTTATTTAATTTTTCCCAAATGCAAAGAGGTAGGTGTGTCATTATCCTCAATTGATAGATGGGGAACTGAGGCTAAGGAAAGATAAATAACTTGCATAAGATCTTAAAGGTAGTGAGTGGTGGAGCCAGTTCATTCTGCCTTCAACCCAAACTCTTAATCACGTAGTGAGGCAGCAGTAGGCTAAACCAGAAGTGAGTGCATGCCATCTCCCATGTGGAGGCACTGCTGGCATTTTGCCATCCTGTCTCCTTGTTCAGAAGCTTGATGATCCAGGTGGAAGGGCAGACGATGTTCAGAGTCTGCTAGGTGGAGGCTGACAGTTTTTGAAAATGGTGTTTTGAAGGGGACTGGGATAATGCAGATTGTGAAGGGAAATGCTTCACTTGTTAGGGTTCTGCCAGGATAATTAATGGTCTCGGTGCTTTAAAGCATTCTTTCTTGTCTTTCAGAGACTCTTGGGACTCTTCCAATCTTGACGACTGTAGTGCACACAGAATCGTGTATTTTAAGGGTTTAGTGCAGCCAGGTTGGGGCAACCTCGTAAAGCATGCTGGAATGAGGGAAAGGATAATTCCCCTGGAGTCATGTACCAGAACTTCCACAGAAGCAATAGTCTCTTTGATTATTTTTTTTCCATAACTGGTGAAAAGAATTCTGTGTTAGAGTTAAGCATGTGGTTGAACTGCTATTGAAAATATGCTAAGCCACAGTAAATAACTTGGGTTAGATATGTAGAAACAGTCTGTCTGGTTTCTAAGCTCTTTGTAACAGCTAGTTTATCATTATACTGCATGGGGCATATATGTGTTTATGGCAAATCTGAAATATCTTTGTGTGGCAAATGAAGGGTAGCATATTAAAAAGGAAAGGAGTGTGAATCAGGGTTGTAATGAAGAGATTATTCTTGCTCGAAGCAATATACTGAAAGCAACAAAGAATAAATCTTCCTTTGCAAATACATTTGGAATACTTTAAGCATGTTACTTGTGTCTTTTGAATTCTTCTATATAGCATCTACTTTTTCATCATCTAAAAATGTGTTAGCTCTGCTCAAGTCTGGATGTGGCTTAGATTTACTGCTAGTGTTTTGAATTGTTTAGTCTCCTAATTCATCTCACCATGTAAAAGCAACTCTCTAAGTTTGCTAAGGGATAATTGACTTGCCACTCTAATGAGCCTGGGAGAAGACTGGTTTTCAATACAAACCTTTCATTTAATTTAAGTATATTTTCCCAAGTCTGTCTATTTTTATGAATGTACTTAATATATCTGTGTCCCTTCTTAGATTGGCTCTAACAAGCTTAAACTGTGCTCATTTGACTGTTCTGTACCCACTATCATCCATTCTGTCCAGAGAAACTCTTAATACATGCTTCTGGCAACTAGTTAATTGGCTCTTACAGGCTCACTACTTTCACAGCCTGCCCTTTCCAGTTTAGCTTTTCCCTGCCGTGCTCTGTGTTTACACTCTGTGAGTATGACACAAGAGGCCCCTATGAGTGTGACACAAGAGGCCTGTCTGTTGGGCAGAGGCCCATTGAGACAGATTTCTAAGATGTTGTTTTTAAATAGCTAGCAATTATTGAGTGCTGACTATATTCCAGGCACTGGACTAAAATTTACGTGCGTTATCTCATTTAATCCTCATAATACCTATGAGGTTTGTATTATTAATATAGTTTATTAGATAAGAACACTGAAGGTCAGAGAGAAGTGACCTTGCCTAAGGTCACTCTTTGGAAGTGTCTTCGGTCAGTGTAATGCTTACCATGAGCCAGAATCTGAAGCTCTTTACTTTGACTCCAAAGTCCTGCTCTCTGGGATGGAATCGGGTGGGGAATCCAATGGGGCATGTTGCCCTGAGGCAAACAAGCAATGAAAATCACAGAGATTGTCATCAGGAGAGAAGCAAAGAGGTTTCCTCAGTCCTAGGCCAATACTCTATGCTGCAAAGATCCTGCACATAGGATATAGTGATGTGAGTGGGTGTTGCCACTCCTGGATCTGAGAATTCAGAGCAGAGATCAACATTCCCTAATATGCCAAGTCCAGAATAAATATTTTGGGTACCCAAAGCTTGGGATTCAGAAAGCACCTGACACCAGCATGTCAATGACTGTTGAATTTTGGAGTCCCTTTGAAATAGTTGGTTATTTCTTTGGACAAACAGCAAGGACATAAAATTACATTGTGGCATTTCTACATTCACTGACTAGAGTGACACCTTTTTTGGTTGTAGCTTTTCATTTGGGGTAATGAGGTAAAATTAATCTCATGATCTTTAAAACAATGCCATCGGCACTTTGACAAGGTTTAATGTGTCTGCAACCTCCATTTCACAAAAGTATGCTTTTGTCCATGCCCAGGATGTGGTCGTGGTTTTCTCTCCCTGAGATAGTTGAAGCTAAAGGTAGAATCTCCAGGAAAAGTGAAAAGTGGGCTGACATTTTTTGCTCATTTTCTTCTGTGCACATCTTCCTGAGTTTTCCTTTCACTATTTGAGGTGTCTCTTATTAATCTTTGCTACATTTGATATTATATTTTTATTTCCCCAAGTCACAAATACGCTTCATGATAGTAGACTAAACATCTATTATTCCAAAGCTGAGTGGTTGTTTCTTTTCCTTGAAAGAAAATTTGTGTGAAATATTTTAACTTGAGTTAAACATATCTACTTGCTTTCCTATTTCCCAGTCTTGTATTTACCTGCCTTTTTCTTTAATAGTTTACCTAATTTTCTTCCTCAATAGCATTTCCCACCATTTGTGCCATTTTACAATTAACACAAATATAATGAGGATGATATTTAATCAAAATTGTATTGAGTTCATTTGCTCTGTAGCTTCAGGCAGAGGGAGACAGGAAAGCAGAAAAATATATTGAAAACACAGATTTTAGAGGCGTAATTCCTGAATCCCACCCTAAAGCCAGCATTGCCTCATCCTGCATGTAGAAGATGGCCATTTCACCATTCTGTGCCTTAGTTTCCCAACTTGCAAAATAAGACCATTCTTATTTCTTAAGGATGCTGTGAGGATAATGTGATAGCATATTTGAAAGAACTCTGAGCACTTAGCACGAAAGACATTGTAATCTGTTGCCTATTATAATGGGTTATAAAGGGGACTAGCATAAGGAATAATTTGAGACCACAGTGCCATAAAAATAATTGCATATACTTATTCAACCTGCCTCCTGCTCTTCCTTATACATGCCTATTCTATTAGCTCTGTCCTGGAGCGGGTAGAGAGGGTGGAAACACTCCTAGATTGGTTGGCATGGAAACTAACCCCAGAGCATGCTGGGAGCATGCAGGCAGTCCTTGGACCCAGCTGTGTGGCAGGTGTAGCAATACCCCTCCCCCACAAAAATCACTGTGGGACTAAGGAATGTTTAATTTGACTAGGACTAGAATAATAGAAACATAATTGAGTTGTAAATATGCTATTATCCCTTCCCTTAAAAATAAAACACAGCACAGCACTAGAGTAACTTATGGCAAGAGAGACTTTAAATTACCCTTACATGGCACATCACACTCTGCCTTATGAAATTATTCAGTTAAAGAAAGACTGACTGGTGCCTATGTATCCACTGTGATAGATGCTTTTAGGAATGTCTACGCATCCTACACCCATACCTTTTATCTGAAAACTTTCTCTCCCCACATAATAATGAATCTCAAACAGCCATGTCAGAGCCACCCTGACTAGATTAGAACTGAACCCAGATTCAAGATGGACCATCAGATTCTCTCTCCCTAGAATTTACAATTGGAAATGATGGTTTTTTTCAGCCTAGACTATTTGCTTAAACTATACTATGCCCAGGAACTATGCCAAAGATTTGTCTGGCGAGTTTTACTGTTGTGTGTGCACAAGTTTATAGCCTCCACTAACTTTTGAACTTGTCAGTAGCAAGAATTTAGTTTTATCCATCTGAACCTGCCAAATTGTTATCTTTGACCTTTCAAACAAGAATTGAGAGCTGTGAACCATCTTGGGGGTTTAATCATTCCTTCTGGAAAACTGGTGGCTCCAGTTTAGACATAAAAGTTGTCAGAGTTGTGAAGAAATGAGGTTTAAGTGAGAGTGGTATTTAGTGATTATATTAGTTAGAATCCTGGCAGAAAACAGTTGGCATACTGATTGCATAATTTTAGAATGTAATAAAGAGGTTATTTTCAAAGAGCCTAGTGGAGGGAACTCACAAGGGATAGTGTAATACCCTGTAGCTCATGGGTTTCTGTTACCATTTCTATGCTTGAATGCAGAGGGTTCTGGGAACCAGAACACGAGAAAACAAGAGCACAGAAGAGACAGGAAAAGCACAAGAGGTCTCTGTGGGGACAGGACCTCCCAACAGGAGTGTGAAGCCAGTCCGTGTATCTCCACAGGCCTGGAACTGAGGGGATAAATACCTCCCCTGACCTCACTTCTTCACGTCCTCTTCCCCAATTAATCTTCTTCTGTTGTTACTCATTGGTTGAACCCAACTGGAAGCTAGAAGACAAGAGAACCTATTGATGCAATTCATGCAACTCAGCCTCCTGGTCAATAAAGCAGAGTGGCAAAGGGTATGGGGTGGATCAGAAGGAGGAAGTGGAGATCTGTGGGGTGGTGACCTCCCTTTTCCTCCACTCTAAATCAGGCTCCCATCTCTTCCTACATTGGCCAGCACCTCTTGCCAGGTCTGATCATGTGACTCCCCAGCTGCCTCTGTCTTCACCTGAGACTAATTTCCATCCCTGACACTTGCACTCATTGAACTACTTGCACTTTGTCTTCATGACTCTTTATATTTGTAGGTACCATATACTCTGCCAGGAATGCTTTTTGCAGCCTCTGACCACCTGTCAAACTTCTGATCAGCTTTCACAAACTAAAGTTTGTTTTTCTTTGAAGTTTTCTGGTTTCATCCCAGTAGAATTGGGCACTTTCTTTACTGTCATCCCAGATCATTCTCCACCTTCCTATTTTCACACATGCTGCAGAGCAATGTTAACACTGGTTTATGTCTCTCCCTCTTCTGCTTGTCTTTGGTGTTTTCTGTGTCTGTTGCATTCCATTTGGTGTCTGTAGCACTTAGTAGAGTGCCTGGCAAAGAGTTGATGCTCAGTCAGTGCTCAATAAATAAACAGGGGTTTTTTTTTGTTTTTTTGTTTTTTTCTGTTTTCAATCATGCCTGTCTCCTGGCTTCTTCCACATTTCCACATCTTCCAGATTAATCTTTCAAAATCCAATCTCACTGTGATCCTCTCATTCCTAGATCTCTCTAGTGGTTTCCTTCTGAGTGCAGAATGATGTGTAAGCTCTCCAGTCTATCCACAAAACCCTTCACCATGGGGCCTCTGCCTGTGTTTCAGCCTCATCTACTACCACTGCTCCCCCCTGGCTCTCTTCCTGCATCTCTCATCCCCATTCCAAGTCCTATGGAACTCCTGAGCATTTCCTAGCAGCTGTACTTTCCCATATTTTGTCACGTTTGCATCTGTTCATCCTGCTGTCTGGAATGGCTTCTCCATTTTCCAGTACTCTCCAACAACACTTGCCTCTCCTCCACCCTCTCCCCCTGGCTCTTCTTCATTGGCAAAGTCCTATTTTTTAAAACTTAGTTTACATGGTATTTCCTCTGTGAAATTTTCTTAAAAGCTCTTTCTTGCAACACAACAAAGTTAGCTACTTTCTTTAACCTCTATGAAATTTCTTTCACATTGTGTTCAAATGATTTGCTTATTGATGTGTTGCTATTGTTTCCAGAATCGAACACAGAGTCTGACACATACCATATGACTAATCATTGTGTCTTGAATGACTATATGAACGAATGAATCAAACCTGAGTCCTGTGATTCCCTAAACTATACAGAGAACAACTGTCTCCCTCTTTCTCTGGTTATTTCTATTCAACATGTGAAATCCTGCTTGTCTGGGGCACACAGGTAGATCAAGCCCACATGGGACATGGCCAATAGGATGTAAATAGAAGTGTAGGAAACTTCAGGGCAGTGTCCTTAAAGGGAAAACTAGTGGACTTCTCCATTCTTTTCTTCTTTCTGCTGGCTTTGCTGTGGATATGTGGGATGCAGCTCTAATAGCCATTTTGGAGCATGAGTCAGAAACTGCATGCTGAGGGTGGTCAAACAACAAGCTGGGGAGCCTAGATCTCTGATGATCGTGAAGCTGCCGCATCACCGACAGATGACCTATGCAGACTTTTAAGTGAGAGAGAAATAAAATTCTATGTTGTTTAAGCCATGGTTACTTTGAGGTTCCTGTCATCTGCAATTAAATCTAATCCTAATTAATATATCTACTAAATCATTTTTATTGGCTAACCCAAAGTTCAAAGTCATGAAAATTGGCAAATCATGTCTTTTTCACTACTTACTATTCTTGCTGAGTTTTCTTTGTAACTTTTCAAATCAGCTTTTAGGGGGACTTATGAACGGGACTTTTTAGATAAGCAAGGACATTACTTTTACTTTGTAAACAGACTTACACCGTATTCAGCTTCAGAATTCCATCTTACTGTGACAACCGACTTCCCATTGACAGCATCTATACATCAGCATCTCTGAAATGCTCAACAGAGTTAGGTCTGTGCTGCCAAAGAGCGTTTCATGTTGCTCCCAGTGGAGGATGCTGCCTTTATTACCATGGGTGGGACCACTTTACATCTGCATATTTATCTCAGTGATATTTACCGTTTGTTCAAGTCAGTACCCACAGTTCCCCCTCCAGTGCCGCTTGACCTGGCTCTTATGACATATGCATCCAATGCCTTGTAGTTTCTTGTTCCTGCTTTTCAGCATTATTTTAATTTCTTTGTCTTGGTTCCCTCCTCAACAGTCAGTGGATGAGCAACAGTTCAGGAAAAGAGAATCATTATCCACCCTCTCTGACAGAGGTCAGCTTACTCTGTGAATTGGGATTTTTGTATTAAAAAAGCTGAAGAGATTTTTGATTAGATGGATTTTTCTGGGAATTTTCCATGAGGAGTCAGCAGCCTGTGGTTATGTTCTGCACCTATTAAAAATGGAGTTGTAAAACTGATGTGTATGTAATCTCTTTTCAGGTTTCCACGGCAACAGTGGCAGCAATTCAGTGAGTAGCTTTTCCATTCTTCCTTCAAGACTTTCAGCCTGTAGAATTGTTTCAGAAAAAGACAAGCTGCTCTTCCTTTAAAAAATAATATATGCATTTAGATTCATTCTGATGAGACAGTTATGATTCTAGGAATATTGCCAGGATGGGAGTCCAAAAAGTAAGCGGTTTTACTATTAACAAGCTGTGTGACTTTGGGCAAGTCAGTTATCCTCTATAAACCTCAATTTCCTCATCTATAAACTATGAACAAAAACAGCATCTACACAACAGGATTGTGAGAAGACTAAATAAAAAAAGATGTAGATGAACTGGTTAGCACAATTCATGGGTTATGGTAATTATTAATAAGTATCCTGAATCAACATTTAGCCAGTTGTAATATCGTGTTAGGTTGTACACCTTCAATATTAACATAGTAGATATGATCCTTTAAATATCAGCAGCTGTGCACATGCCTTATCAAGTGTGATATTGGCAATTTGTGTTTTGTCTTTTTTTCTAACTGGGGGTTTGTATCTTTATGTTTAAAGGGAATAATTTGTAAACAACATGTATTGGGCTTTTATGTTTTTTCATCCATTAAGAAAACTTTGTCTTTAACTGGAGTGTTCGCTCTATTTCCATTTACTGTAATTATTCATATGATTGGGCATAAGTCCACTTGTTTTCTGTTTGTTCCTTTTGTTCTTTCTTTTGTCCTTTCCTGTCTTATTTTAACTTAACAAACTACTAGTTAGTAGATGATGCTTGGAAGATGGTGTAGTAGGAATCACTAGGAATCCTCATCTACACAGTTGCATTAGAATCTGTATCTATTTTGATACAGATTCTGTGGAAGGCTTGCAACTTTTAGGTGAATGCTGGGAAGGTAATGTACACAGTTACGTAGCCACCATCACAATGAGGTCATAGAACATTTCTATTACCCTGAAATGTTCTCTCTTGCATGTTTGCAGTCAATTTCTTCCTGCCACTCCCAGGTCCTGGTAAGTACTGGCCTGTTTCTGTCATTTTAGTCTTTGCCTATTTAATAATATCATATAGAGTAGGCCATTCATATCCACAGATTCTTCATCTGCAGAGTTGACCAACTGTGGATTGAAAATATAAGAGAAAAAACAATAAAATTAGCAATAAAAATAATATAAATGAAAATACAGTATAACAGCTATTTACATAGCACTTATATTCTATTAGATATTATAAGTAATCTAGAGATGATTTAAAGTATATGGGAGGATGTCCATAGGTTATATGAAAATACTAGGCAATTTTACATAAGGGAGTCAAGCATCCATGGATTTTTGTATTTTGGGGGGTCCTGGAAACAATCCCCTATGGATACTGAGGGGCAACTATACATGGAATTGAACGGAAGAGTCTTCTGTTTGGCTTCTTTCATTTGCTTAGCATTATACCTCTGAGATGCATCTATATTCTGACATGTGTCAGTAGTTACTTTTATTATACTGCTGAGTAATATGCTGGTATATGTGTGTGCATATACACATATATGTGTATAAACATAGCTCAATTTCCACTCACCAGTTGTTGGATATTTGGTTCCAGTTTGAGGCTATTAGGAATAAAGCTATTGTGAACAATCATGTACAAGTCTTAATGTGGAATATATGTTTTAATTTGGGGGGGATAAATACCTAGGAGTGAGATTGTTAGGTTTTATGGCAAGTTTATTTAAATTGTATAGAAAACCACAAATTGTTTTCCAAAGTCGTTATACTTTTATATTTCCAGTGTAAGTTCTAGTCGCTCCACATCTTCACACACATTTGGTGTTGTCAGTTTTTCTATTTCCACTGTTGGTATTGGCTTTATTGCTTTTATATGTTTGTTTCAGTTTTTAAGTAATTTCTTTTATGCTTACAATATGCATCTTTAACTTATCGCTGTCTACTTTAAAGTAATATACAACTTCACATGTAAAAACTATAAAACATGATGCTTCCACCCTTCCCATTCTTTGCTTTATTGTCGTACTTTTTACTTCTGTTACAAACTCCACAATATATTGTTACTATTTTTGCTTTAAACAGTCAATTACGTTTTAAGGAGGTTAAAAATGAAGAAAATGGCTTTTAAATTTGCCCACTCACATTTTTAGTAATTATAGTGGTTTTCAATCTTTTGCGTAATTCCAGATTTCCATCTCCTGTAATTTTTCTTCTCTTTGAAGAACTACCTTTAATATTTTTTATAGCACGAATCTGTTGGTGATAATTCTTTCAGCTATTGCTTGTCTAAAAAAGTCTTTATTTCACCTTTCAGCTTAAAGGTATTTTTACTGAATAAATAATTCTGATTTGGCAGCTCTCTTTCTCTTCCCTCCTCCCCTTCCTAACTGCTATTACTTTAAAGATCTGTCTCTATTCTCTTCTGGCTTGCAATGTTTCTGAAGAGAAGTCAGCTGTCATTATTGTCTCAGTTCCTTGGAATATATGTCTTTTTTTTCTCTGAGTTCTTTTAAGATTTTAGTTTTATAACTGATTTTCAGAGATTTTATTATAATGTCACTTAAAATAGTATCCTTTACATTTATTTCACTTGGGTCCTGTTGATCTTCTTGGAACTATGGATTTACAGTTCTTATCAAATATAAAACATTTTGGCAATACTTTGTTCAAACATTTTTCTTTTCTGACCCCTCTTCTCCTTCTGGGAATACAGTTACAAGCAGTTAAATCGTGTAATATTGTCCTACAGGTCACACAGTCTCTATTTTTTTCAGTCATTTTCCCTCTCTGTGCTTCATTTTGGATACTTTCTATTGCTGTGTCTTCAGGTTCACTGATATTTTCCTTTGTAATTAATCTGCTGTTAATCCCAACAGTTTTTTCTCTATCATCTACTTGAACATATGGAACATATTTAAAATAACCGTTTGAATGTTCTTATTTAATGGTTCCATCATGTATGTCATTTCTGGAGCTGATTTTGTTGGCTGATTTTTCTTTTGGTCATGCATCATCTTTTCCAACTTGTTTACATGCCTGACAGTTTGGGATTGGATCCTGTGCCTTGTGAATTTTAGATTTTTGGTTGCTAAATTTTGTTACTTTTCTTTAAATAGTGTTGGATTTTCTTCTGCTGTATATTTAAATTATGTGAAATCAGCTGGATGCTTTCAAACTGTGCTTTTGAAATTTTTAGCGTAGGTTTAGAGTACCTTAATTTAGCGGATGTTAGCTGCACTATTGAGGCTTCTGAAAGTTCTGTCTGATATCCATCTGTCAGGAAATCTTTCCACTCTGGTTTGTGGAAACAGCAACAATTTCCAGCCTTGTATGAGCTCTGGAAATTGTTCTGCCCGCTTCTACGCAGTGGTTTGTTTCCTAACCTCAGATAGTTTCCTATAAGTACTCATCAAAAAGTCTTAAGTGAATCTTTCTGCAGATTTCTGAATTTTTTTTCTCTGTATAGATTACTCCTCTCTAATATTCTAACCCACAAATTCTAGCCATGTTGGTCTCCTGGAACTCCAATTTCTGCCTCCTAAACTTGGTAAAACTTTAGGCTCTATCTGGGTTCTCTCTCCCTGCACTGCATCCTGGAAACTGCTGCCAGGTTATGAGCTGGTGCAATTGCAGGACTCATCTTGATTTGCTCTTTTCTGGGATTGTATCCCTGTGATACCTGTTGTCTAATTTCTGAAAATTATTATTTCATATATTTTGCTTGGTTTTCTAATAGTTCTTGGCCAGAAGGTAAATCTGGTCCCTATTATTTCCTCATGACTGGAGAGTAAATGTCATTGTCAGTTTTGTTTCTTTCTTTCTTTTAAATTTGAGCCATTCTATTAGGTGTGTATTCGTATTTTATTGTGGTTTTTAATGTGTATTTCTCTGAAAACTATGTTGAGCATCTTCTCATATGCTCATTGGTCATTATTATATCTCTTTTGATAAAGTATGTCTTCAAAGCTTTCACCCAGTTTTAAAATTTTTAAATTGTAAAAGTTCTTTATATATTCTGACTAGAAGGCTTTTATCAGGCATTTGCTTTGCAAGATTTTTCTCCCAGTCTTTGGTATGACTTTTCACTTTTTTTTAGCAGTGATTGTCAAAGAGCAAAATACTTAAAATTTGGTGAAGTTTAATATATCGATTTTTTTCTTTTATAAGATTCATGCTTTTGTAGTTTGTCTAAGAACTCTTTGCTTAAACCTAGGTCAAAGAGCTTTGCTCCTGTGTTTTCTTCAAGAGATTTTATAAATTAGTTTCTACGTTTACATCTATGGTTCATTTCAAGTTAATTTTTGTGTATAATCTGAAATAAGCATCAAGGTTTATTTTTCCCATAGAGATATTAGTTGTGCCAGTCAGTTGTTATAAAGGCTATCTTTACATTGTTGAGTTATTTTGACAATTTGTCAAAAGTCAGAATATCTCATTTTCCCATTCACTCTCATGCCTGCCTGCCTTTCTCTTTTTCTCCTTAGCCCTCACTTCTCTCCATTCATCTGTCCCTCCATCCATCCATTTATCTATTCATCCATCTACTCACCACTCACCCATCCATTCACCCACCTGCCTATCTTCCCTCTTGGTCTAGAAAAAGTTGAAATCTTCACATCAGAATGCTCAGCTTTTAAAGACAGAAAACCTTTAACCCTGATATTTCCATAACCAGTAGAGGGAGTAGATCATGTGACTTCTAACATCTATCATGTGTTTAAAAAAACACCCAGAGAATTTTACTGGGTGGTTGCTTAAGCCCCTAAACAGTAGTTTCCTTTTATCGAGAAACTTTAAAAATATTAAAATGTCATACTATAGCCTAAAAGGCAAAAAGTTGGAAGTCAAGACTATTATTATTCAATGCAAAATGATGCCAAATGAATTTAGACTTACGGAGTGATCTGGAGAGGGAAAGTCCATGTGAAATCCATATAGTTTTATAATTACCTTTTGGAAAAGTATTTCCTCTGAGACAGTTTGAAATTTTCTATAAAAATCTTTTTTGACAGTTTGAAGGATCATTATTTTAAAAAATTGTTATACTTCACTAGCATTCATTTTTCTCTGAAGCTTTACTGCCCTTAATTGCGCATTAAACTCTATCAACTTTAAGTATCAAAAGCGGAAGGGGGAAAATACCCATCTGGAGTTTGTTTCTGTTGGAGGCAAGATTTCTAATTGCACTTGGTTGTACTCTTGCTAACTCTATTGTTCATTCAAAGGTTATCTGTTTATAAAATAAACATAATATTAGAATATTGTGTCTAGCCTTTTATTTGAAGGAGTTTATAGTTTGAAAAAAAACCCATATTTTTGCCCATTATCTTATTGAACCTCATAACATTCATCCATTCATTAGAAAAATATTTATTGAGTGTCAATATTCTACTAGGCACTGAAAATACAATGGTGAAAAAGATGATTTTAAATGTTATTTATTTGAGGATGTTTGCTAAATGTTTGTCTCTAGCCTGTATATCTTCTCTTGAAATTCTGAGTTCTGAACATGTTCACCATTTACTGTTGGATTTCTAATATGTATTTCAAAATTAGTTTATAGGTCTAAAACCAAACTCTTCATCCTTGTCTTCACCCTTATTCTCTCCTAATCTTTCCATCTGTTCATTTGTTCAGGCTACAGCCTGGGAGACATTGCTAATTCTCTCTCCTCCCCACTCCACATTCAATCTATCAGGAGATCTTGGAATCAAAGTTTGTGTGCACGCTGCCACTGTCATCACACCACCCAAATCACCCTCATTTCTTGGCTGGATCACTGCTCTAACCTCACACTGCTTCCAGCAAAGCCCATCTTCAATCTTTTCTTCTCATAGCAGCCACAGTAGAACCAGCCAGTCTTTTCATCTCAGTCAGAATGAAACCAAAAGTCTGTACTATGATCTATTCATTCTGTCCTCTTCATTTCCTCCACCTGTGCACCAGCCATACTGCTCTTGGAACAACCAAACAGGGCCTTTTCCCTTGGGGGTTCCCACTTTCTGGAATACCCCAGCTCCAGGTCTTGCTTCTTCACTTTCTTCAAGTCCTGTTAAAATGTTAAAACGGCCTTCCCTGGCCACCTGTATAAATTTCACCACCTACCCTGTATGATCCCATTTAATTCCCATATCTATTTCTTCAAAACACCAATTGCCACTGGACATGTTACAAAGTGATTTGCTTATTTGCTTATTTCAAGGCTTATTTGCTTATTTCCAGGCCTGACTTCTCTGTCTAAAAACAAGGACTGCATCTCCTTACTTTACTTACTAATGTATCCCCAGGGCACAGGACAGTATCTAGTACTGAGAAGTCACTAAACAATATTTGTTAAATGAATTCATAAAGAAGTAAAAGTTTCTTACCCTCATAATTGTTATACTCTAACTGGGAGAGACAGGCAACAAACAAAAAAGCAGGGTTTAGGGAAGAAATTAGAACTTGGTGATGTGACAGGGAGCAGCTAGGTGTTGGAGGGAGACGCTTTAGATAGGATACTTCTATGAGAGGAGACGCTTAAAGCAGGATCTGAATAACAGGAAAAAGCCAGCCTTGCAGCATTTTCATTTTATGGATCAGAAAACTGAAGCTACAAGAAGCCATGTGCTTTTTGCATCTGTTGAATAGTAGAAGTGAGTTTATAAACCTAAACTCTGACCACTATCTGTTCTTTCGTGTTAAACTTCAAAGCCTTTCACAACTAAAATGACTAAAATGCAATACTTATTTAAAAAAAAAAAAAAAAAAAAGCCAGAAAAACCATCCAGCCTATCTCTCTGCTAACTTTAGGGCAAGAGTCACCACCCAGTCTAGGCTGATGGGCAGCTGGCCACAAGGAGACAGTTGGAAAATATATTTCGTTTTTCCTGGTTCATTTTATGCTTAACCTTTGTGTTTTAAAACTAGTGTGCATGGAGCTCAGCCCTAGAAAAAAAGAAAGTCTGCAATTGTTCTCATTCAGACTACTACTTCTTAAAAGTCATTTCTCCTAATTCCATGAAATACTCCCAGAGGAGTGACCTCCTTAGGTTGCACAGTGCTGAGCTTGTCTTCGTGTTTCTGGAATGCTGCTCCAGGATTTCTTTTTCAAATGGTCAAGTCATGCTGGTTGTTTTCAAGTCCTCAGAGCACTGTCAGTTTTTTCTTCCCCCCTTCAAACACAGAGAGCAATGCAAGACTGAATCCTCCCTGGTTTCATTCCTAATTCCTGCAGCAAATGGTAATCCTGCCTTGGGACACTGAGGCTCTCCTTTGCTTTGCAAATAGTCTGTAAGCCTTTAGGAAAGCATGATTGATAACACGGTTTTAAAAAAAGGAAAAGGAAAAAAATACCTACTGAGATGACTAGGCTTGAGGCCTAGTTTGGAATGCACCCAACAGTACAAAACCTTGAAAAGCAGAAGCAAAAACTCAAACATTTGTCGACCTCAGTGCTTAGTAATTTACCACCTTACTACCTCATGTTTTCTTTCTCTAGTTTTCATTTTTATATGCATGACTTAAGTAATTCCTAGGCTTATTTCCAATGATACAATGCAGAAAACAGGCTGGGAGAGAATCAGGCAAGGAACACACAATTCCTAGTGTAAGAAATGAGTTTCAGAATGAACACAGAGAAAAGGACATTCTTTTTTTCTCTTTCTTTCTTTTATTCTGTTTTTGTTGTCATTGTTTTTCAAAAATAAGAAAAGTTGAAGATTGGTTGGTGCAATGTTTTAGTCAGGGGTTCTCCAGAGAGAGAGAAATAATAGAATGTATAAAGAGAGAGAGATGTATGAAAAGGGATTTATTTGTGGAATTAGCTCACTCGATTATAGAGGCTGAGAAGTCCCACAATAGGCTGTTCATAAGCTGGAGAACAAGGGAAGATGGTAGCATGGATCAGTCTAAAGTCCAAAAGCCTTAGAACCTGGAGTTCTGACCCCCAAGGGCAGGAAAAGGAAGATGTTCCAGCTCCAGAGGACAGAGCCTCATTAAGAGAGTCTTATGAAGACTAGGTTTAAGGTATTATTAAGAAAAGAGATTAATAAGGACTCTCCCTGTGAGAAACAGAGATGGATGTATATTAGAATTAGAAGAACAGGAAATGGTTAGTTAGGAAGCCCAGCTGAGAATGTTCTAAGGCACAAAGATAAAAGGAGAGTGTTGGGGCCGGGCGCGGTGGCTCACGCCTGTAATCCCAGCACTTTGGGAGGCTGAGGCAGGCGGATCATGAGGTCAGGAGATGGAGAGCATCCTGGCTAACACGGGAAACCCCGTCTCTACTAAAAATACAACAAAAAAAATTAGCCGGGCGTGGTGACAGGCGCCTGTGGTCCCAGCAACTCGGGAGGCTGAGGCAGGAGAATGGTGTGAACCCAGGAGGCGGAGCTTGCAGTGAGCAGAGATCGCGACACTGCACTCCAGCCTGGGGGACAGAGCGAGACTCCATCTCAAATAAATAAATAAATAAATAAATATTTTAAAAAGGAGAGTTTTGGGTAATCACTAGACATCTCAGGGCCTAAGATGCTGGTGGGAAGGGAAAGAACACGAGAGCTGAACATACAGAGATTCAATGTGGAAGAGTGTGTGTGTGTGTGTGTGTGTGTGTGTGTTGTGTGTGTTGTGTGTGTGGTGTCTGGTGTGTGTGTGTGTGTGTGTGTGTGGTGTCTGGTGTGTGTGTGTGTGCTGTCTGGTGTGTCTGTTTGCCTGTCTGGTGTCTGTGTGTGTGTGTGTGGTTATGGGGGAGGGCCACTATATATGAAATTGCAGGGCAAGTGTATGAGCTTCGGTTGGCTTTGCTGATGGGGGTGGGGACTGCAGGTGGGCCTTTTGGCATTCCTGAAATAATGGCACTATTTCTGCTTGATGGAAATAATTTAGTGAAAGCACATGATTGCTACATGCAATTAGGAGTTGGAATAAAACATGATTGCTGTTTTCATGTTTGTATGTGTGGGATTATATTATAGTTAAATGGAATAGTAACAAGAGGTGTGTGTAAATTATATTCCTGGCTTGCATGAAAGATAGAAACCAGCAGAAATAGGCCAGGAGCAGTGGAGGCTATTGGGCTATTTGTTCCAGGAAATTCTGACAACTCACTGGGAAGCTGAAACTCTTGGGGGCTTGGCTGTTCAGGTAAGGAAACAACCACGATCTTGGCTTTGACTCATGAAGGGATGACACTCTTACAGTGACGGAGAAGCATGAGCTCCTATGACTAGATTGAGAGAAGTTTTGGAAGAGGATTATCTTGTCGATATCAGACTATGCTTTGCCTAACATAGTTTCCCCAGTGAGAGCTCTGTTCCTTTGGCATATAGATTTGATCAGGGTGACAGTGTTCACTCACGTCCCTATCAGCTAATGATATTCTCACATTAGTCTTTTTTTTTTTCTTGTTGTCTTTCTTTAACTTGAAGCCGAGGAATAACTAGCTAATTGCTCCTCATTAGATGTTAACTGTTATTAGCCTAAGTAACTTGGGTCTCAGGGTGTGAGCATGAGAATCCAACATCCACAATTGGTAGATTTATGGTTAACATTTGGGGCATCATGATGTTATTAAACCAGAGAAAGGACCCAGTAAGAATATGATTTGGGGAACAGACATGTGGAATTTGAAGTATCAACAGAACATGTAAATTGCAGTGTCCAGGAGATGTGGTATGTCCATATGTAGAGCTCAAGAAATAAAAATGGATGGGGGATCGAGATTTTGGACTCATCTGCATATTTGAGTGATGAATCCAAGCCATAGAAGTGAATGAAAAAACCAGAATGGGTGGAGAAAATAAGAAACTGGTTAAAGATAAATCACTGGGTAACATCAGTGTTAAGGGTGAGTGGAGCCAGAGGATCTCAAAAACAGAAAGTGCTATGAACTAAATACTTGTGCCCCACCTCCCCTAAAATTCATTTGTTGAAACTGAATCCCCAGTGTGATGGTATTTGGGGCTGGGACCTTTGGGATGTAAGTAGGTCATGAGGGTGGAGCCCTCATGGATGGGATTAGTACCCTTAGAAGAACAGGCCAGAGAGCTAGCTCGCTTTCTTTCTGTCATATGAGGACACAAGACATTGATAGTCTGCAACCTAGAAGAGGGCCCTCATGAGAAACAACCATGCTGGCACTCTGATCTCAGACTTCCAGTCTCCAGAACTATGGAAAATAGATTCTGCGGTACTTCATCATATCAGCCAGAACTAAGACAGAAGAAGAAATCAGGGACAGTTGGAAAAGTAGGAGAAGCTGGTGTCAGGAAAACTAGGAGAGGAGTTTTATGCTATAGGGAGAGAGTGATAGTATCAATGCTGCAAAAAAGTCCCAACGCAATAAGACATAGAAAAAAGACTGAAATTCAAATGGATGGAATTTCAAAGTGGCAAATAGAATAAAAGTGCCAGACCCAACAGGAATACATCTAATTTTTAAAAATGACTCAAGTCATTATGATTCTACCCAACAAGATGAAGCTGAGCCAGTCTGTGATTTTACTCCTCACCCAGTATCTTCTGTGGTGGTGTCCATTTTGCTAGCTCCTGATTTGGGCTCTGATTATAGCTCCTGCTCTTTTTCTATTTGGACACCTGGACATGGATGTCAGCTCCCCTGGGAGTACCAGTTACACCCCTTCCAAGTTGTCTGGTAAGAACCTCCTTGGACCATTCTGGTTTCAGCCTCCTTGGGCAGGGGAAAAAAATGGGTCCATTACCTACCAGGTAGTTGGACATGTTTAGTGGGGTTGGAGGAGGCAGTCAGGACTGAATAATGGTGTGGCAAGAGCAGGCATCTAGAGAGTACAATCTCATAACCCTCATGTCCTGAAAGGCAGAGGGGCAGATATGGGAGATAAAGGGACAAATGGGCCTTGTGTGCCACTACTGGACAATGTTGGCTGGATCAGGGAGGCTCTCTAACCTCCTAGTCCTCCTGCCATGGTGGGTTTTGAATGAAGGAGTGGATTTTGAGGAGCAGAGTCAAAGCCAGCCGATCAAATATGGCTATAAAATAATAAGAACCTTAAGACTTGCCTTGGGAGTTATACATCTGCCTGAACATTTTCCCACTTCTAGGAGTCTCCTTCCATTGTAAAGAGGTTCCTTGTTCCAGGGATGCACTTATTATTCTGAATGCCTCTGGGCTCTTCATCCCCTTCAAGGGTTCCTTCAGTACCTCTTATATTAGTTTGTTATTGCTGCATAACAAATTACCACAAACTTAACTTAAAAGTAACACCTAATATTATCTCATAGTTCTGCAGATCAGAAGTCCTTGTGGGCTTGGCTGGGTTCTCTGCTCAGGCTCAAATCAGGACGTCAGCTGTGCTAGGCTCTAATCTGGAGGCCCTGGGAGAAGGATCTGCTCCCAAGCTCAGTCAGGTGGTTGGCAGATTCAGTCCATTGGCTGTGAACTGAGGGCCACAATATTCTAGGGGCTGCTCAGATTTCTAATCATGTGGCCCTCTCCATTTTCAAACCAGCAATAAGTGTCAAGGCCTTCTTTTTTTGTTGTATATAATTGACACATAGTAATCGTACATGTTTACAGGATACATTGTGATGTTTCAATACATTTATACATTGAATAATGATTAACTCAGGGTAATTAGCTTTATCATTTCTTTGTGGTAATAACTTTCAAGATCCTCTTTTCTAGCTCTCTTGAAATATACAGTATGTTGATATTAGCTATAGTAACTCCACTAGGTAGCAGAACATCATTCTTATGCTTGGAATCTCTCTTACTTCTTCTCCCAACTAGAGAATATTCTCTACCTTTTTTTTTTTTTCTGAGACAGGGTCTCACTCTGTTGCCCAACCTGGAGTTCAGTGGTGTGATCTCGGCTCACCACAACCTCCACCTCCCAGGCTCAAGCTATTCTCCTGCCTCAGCCTCCTGAGTAGCTGGGATTACAGGCGCCTGCCACCATGCATGGCCAATTTTTGTATTTTTAGTAGAGACCGGGCTTCACCATGTTGGTCAGGCTGGTCTCAAACTCCTGACCTCAAATGATCCACTTTGGCCTCCCAAAGTGCTGGGATTACAGGTGTGAGCCACCAGGCCCGGCCCATTCTCTACTTTTAAAGGAATCATGTAATTAAAACTGACTTCCCTAAATGATCTCTCTCTATTGTAAAGAGGAATGATTAGTAATTATATATGCAAAGTCCCTTTTACCATGTGCTATAGACTAAATGTTTATGTCACCTGCCTCACCCAAACTTACAGGTTGAAATTCTAACCCTCAATGGGATGGTATTTGGAGGTGGGGCCTTAGGAGGTGATTGGGTCATAAGAGCAGAGCCCTCATAAATGGGATCAGCAACCTTATGAATGAAAAGGGCCCAGAGAGTTTCCTTGCCCCCTCGCACCATGTGAGGAGAAGGTGAGAAGGCAGCTGACTATGAACCAGGAAGTGGGCCCTCATCAGACACCAAATCAGCCAACACTTGGATGGTCCACCTCCAGAGCTGTGAGAGATCAATTTCTGTTGTTTGTAAGCCACCTTGTCTATGCTGTTTTTTATAGCAGCCTGAACAGACTAAGAAACCATGTGATGTGATATAATCACAGGAATGATGTCCCATCATATTCACAGGGGAGGGGATTATACAAGATGAGTGCCTTTGGGGGTCATTCTGAGACTTCTGCTACCACACTTTCACAGCCCTCATTCTTTTCAATGCCGCCAGTAGTACCAAATTTTTCAAAGTAGATCTGCTCTTTTGGACATAACCAAAAGTCGTTCAGTGAATAAGATGGGTGAACAATGTTTTATTTTGAAAATACATTTAAATATAAAGGAATATGAGTGTTTTCCTTGCATGACCCGTAAGTAAGCTCTGAAAGTAATTTCAACATGGAAGTTTTCCTATTTCACATTGAATTATGCTACTCCAATATTTTCTCAGTGTGTTGGGGCAAAAAATATTTGAATGGAGGCATTAGTATATGAAGCCCAAAATTCCCTTCCCCGTTTTAGACTGGTCTCTTGAGTTCAACATTTATTCATTTTAATGATGGAATTTGTGTCTTAATTTTCCTTTCCCTTCCACCTGCAAGTAACACTGGGCCAGAGGACTAACATTCTTGTCTAGCTCAGCAATTCCACGGAGGAGCAAAGCCTCCTGGGTGCCATTCAGAGAGATAGTGAGAGGCAGGCATTTCTGTGGGGTTTGGACGGGCTGTGCGTCTTCCATAGGTGGGTGGTCCAAATGATCTGCAGACAGTTGAACTCCTTGGGGTTTTGGGTCCTGGGATACGCCTGAAATTTCAAAAGTAGCTCCATTCTGGATGGTTTTCCGGAGACAAAAACCTCAGAGTCAAAAATGATCTCATTAAAACAGGAGAAGCAGCTGAAGCCAAGGTCCCAGAGGGAGTTGTTTTTCCTTGGACTTCCTTTATTTTACTTCCTTCAGCCAAAAAATAAGATAAATAAATAAATAACAAAGCCTACATGTTTTCCTTAGCACTTAAGAAACTGCCTTCCTGCAGCTCTCCCCTCTCTGCTTTGGAGCTTTGTACACATGCGTCATACAGGGAGAGGGAGCGATGGCAATGCGGAGAGAGGAGGATGGCTTCCACTCACCAAACCTGCAGAATCCAGTTATAGAGGCCAAAGCAGGAAAACCCTGGGTGAAGGCTCAGTGTTACATAAATGTGTCAAATTCCATGACAAAAAGGGAGAAGCAGCATACATCTGACGACCGTCTCAAAGAACAAAATGATACAATCCATATATTAGCAGTAGAATTTCTTAAATTGGCAAGGTTAGGAAGACATGCATTAAGTAGATGAAAGGAAGACGTAATACCTGGTTAACAGGATGAATGCTCCTTCAAGAGAATAGCTTGGTACGATAATGGGACTATTCATATATATATATATACACACACACATATATATATAAATCCTATATATATATATGTAGGATTTTTCTTTGTATATAATTAAGATTTCCTCTCTACTATCACATATCTTATGTAAACTGGCATTTTTTATTTCATTTTATCAATGTGCTGGCCCTAAGATACTTTGCCCAAACTGTCACTGAAACAAATTAATTAAATTAAATATTTAAAGAAATTGATTAAATATTAAACTTAATAAACTCTTCCTTTTGCCATTTTTCATTTTCTTTTTTTTTCTGACCAGTATAAATATTTTCACATTTAAGCAGGACACAGTCCTCTCAGTAACAACTTCAAGCAACTCAGTGGATAGAGAATTTAATCTTGAGTGTCTCTGAAAATGAGAGCTAAAACTTATTTACCATCTAGTTAAAAAGTACTTTTGAAATCCTTTGTGACCTGGAGATTTAGCTATCAAGAAGTAAAGAGGGAAAACAACTTAGAAACACTATAATGTAATGATTGAGAGTATAAACTTCCAGGTCAGACAGACCTGCTAACAAATCCTGGCCCTGCCTCTTATATCTATGTGTCTTTGGGTAGATTACTTTACCATTTTGAGCTGATTTCCTCTCCTATAACTCGGGTATAATGATAAAGAATATTAAACAGGGTAATGTGTAAAACCAGAACTCAGGAAACACTCAAATATTAGCTGCTAATATTATTTTCCCAACTCTAAAAACTTCAAGCACAACTATTTCAAAGTTGGGTTTTTCAAACTTGGTGATTTACCAAAAGAAAAAAAAAAAAAAAAAGCACACACACACAAATTCCCCCAAATTAAAAACCAACTTACTGTAAGAACTGGCTCATCAGACTCTGGTGGAAGAAGGCTCTTCTCACTGAACTGCGTTAACTTTAACCCTGAACTTGAACCTTTGCCTCAAGGGTCTAGAAAGAATTTCATCCTTTGTTGCTCATCCAAATATTTTCCTCACTGACTTCCTTTTCTTTCTGTAAACCACTCACCAGTTTGTCAATATAACATTGACAGCCGTCTCTGTTTGTCTTGGCTGATTGATTTTCCTGAGTACCATTAGAAGCATTAGCCTTCACCTGTCTTAGTTGGGTAATTTGGTTTGTAATGGCCTGGAATGCTCTTATATTTACCCTTGTGGAAGAGGTTAAGTTAGAGCCCAGGTCTTGTCCTGTTAGTGATAATGTCTTGCCTTGATATACAACTCTAGCAAATAAGAAATGACAAAATGGCACTAAACATCTTTCTTTCTGGGCTTAAAATTCATTACCTCAATTCAGAAAGCTGAAAGAAGAGAGACAATATTCTGTGTATGTTTTTACAGGTGTAAAACCTGTAGGTAATTATGTGGAATGCCAGGAAAGCAGAATGTGGATTTTTTGTGGCACGTTTGTTTTTATGTAAAAGAGTATTTGTGGATATCCTGGAGCGGAGCTTGGCAAATTCTGACCCATTAGCTAAAATCAATCTGCTGCTTGGTTTGTTAAAAAAAAAAAAAAGAAAAAGAAAAAAGAAAAGAAAAAGTGTTACTGAACACAATCAGGCTAGTCTGTTTACACACTTTCTGTGCCTACTTTTGTGCTACTGATATAGGAGTTAATAAGAAATTATTTAGGCAGATTGTCAGGATAAAAGAGGTCTCGGTAGAATTTCCCTTTCATAAAAAGCAGTCCCCAAACCATTTCTTTTCTAACAGAGAGCAGCCTCAAAAATCAAGCCGCAAGCATAAATAAGCAAGCTGGAAGCTTGCATGGGTAAATGCCGGCAGCCGTACCTGGAAGCCAGGATACCCAACAGGGCAATTCCCTCGTCCCTTTGCTTGTTGCCACTTGTGCAGGTGTCCTGGCTCTGGTCAGGTGGAGACCGCCTTTGCATAATAAAAGATGAGGGTGGGACAGCCAGTCTCTGCTATGTCAATGGAACACCTGGTCAAACCAATCCCCTGGTCTCTATGTAAATCAATCACCACCTCCTCAAGCCCCTCTCTAAAATCAAGCGCACCCCACCCCAAACCCAGAAACCTGCTTGGGCGCTTCCTTTGCATGAGGAAGCTCTCTTTTCTTTCTTTTTCCCATTAAAACTTTTCCCTCTTAAACCCACTCTGTGTGTGTGTGTCCGTATCCTTAATCTTCTTGGCGCCAGACGACAAACCTTGGGTATTTCCCCAGACAACAATGCCACTTCACTACAACAGTTGATTTGAGTAGTTGCAACAGAGACCTTGTGGCCTCCAAAGCCTGAAATACTTACTCTCTAGCCTCTTATAGTAGAAGTTTGCCAGCCCCTGAGGCTTTAAAGTGAGATGAAGCTTCCTCAAAGTCACTATTGGTTTTCCTGGAGTGCTTGTCCATCTGGTATGGATACAGTAGCTATATGACAATTTCCTGGGTTAGTGCTATCAAATCTTATTTCCTTATTGACCTCATATGTATACACGAGGAAATTTATACCAATTTGAGAGTAGGTTTTGTTCTTTGGGTTAAAAAACAGAGCCCCCATGGACATGAATGCTAGATTTCCCATGGAGAATGAGAAAATAAAAATTGTTGGCCAATGGTCACAGGCTACAGTGATCACTGTGTTGAATCAAAGTGATCGTCATTAGTCCTGAGGCTTTCTGAGTATCTTGAAAATGTCTGCTTCCTGCAGTTTAGCTCTTCATGTTAGAACACGGCAGGAATTTTTATTTTCTTCGGCCACAGAGAAAGCAAGGAAAATTTAAATGAGTGAATGGTTCCCCAGCCTCCCTTCTCACCTATGCCTAAGGCTATGAAAGCATGTTTACAAGAAAACAGGATTCTTGACATGAATAGGGCCTAAAAATGTTATTATCTTATGCAAGATAGTTTGATAACAGAGCACTCTGAGAGAGTACTTTACATTTGTTCACTAGCATTTTTTAGTGACTGTGGGATTTATGGTGATAGGTAAAAGAAAGTCTATTAAAGTAAACCAGGTAGCCTTAGAAGAGAACAGAGATAATTGAAAGAGGAGCATTGTTGTGGAAGGAAAGATAAACTCTCTAGAAAATTTTTATTGTTCCATTGCTTTCAATACATAAAAAACACACAAACGATTCAAATATAACATTTAAAAATGCACAAAAACAAATCTTGAGCATGCAAAAGCAACCAGCAAGTGTATGAACATGATGTATTGCCTGAAAAGTATTCTTTGATTGCACAGCTGAGCACATGGTTATTTCAGGCTGCCCCAAACTTAAGATGCCTGACTTAATAACAAATTAATTTTCTTATATAAGTGTCCCACCTACACCATGGAATTCCCTTTGCTGCCATCAGGAGAACCAATTGGAGCTATTTTGAAATCTTACAGCCTACAAAAGCAGAAAGCTCTAAAAGTTTACAAAAACAAGAACAGCTTAGTTAAGGAAGTTGATTTGGGTGTGTAATTTCAAATTATGTCCATTATCCCCACCCAGGAAAACGTGGAATGCTAGGCCCAGTCTTAGGGAAGTGGTGCAGCTCAGTTATAAGGCAAGGATATGAGAAGTTGTATTTCATGCAGGAAATGGAACCAAAACCCAGGTATATCACTCAGCTGCAGTATGAAAGCAAAATAGCTAGGTAAAGAGGGAGGAAGAATCTAGACACAGGACCATTGTAAGATTGAAAAAATGGAGACTGGGAATGAGTCGAGGTGTGAAGTGGCAGGTGGAATTTGGTAGAGATGTGTTTGAGGGGAGACAAAGGTTGGGAAATTTGCTACTGGCCCTTCTGTTAAGGTATCTGTAGCTGTAGTTGAGAGAGCCCCAGGGCTATTAGTATTGTATCAGGCAGGATCCAGGCAGAAGTCAAAATCCACAAACCCTTATTTTAACAGGAAACACATAATAATTAACTGAACATTGAAGAACTAAAAAGGCAAAAATAGAACATAATTTATCAAAAAGGTGGTAAGTGATGAAATTAGATACTGCTCCTGGACCTTCGGGAGCAAAAGGAGATGGGCCAGAAGGACTGAAAAGTTCAGACCTCTCAGGAGGGGATTCTTAGTCTGCTTGAGCTGCCATAACAAAATATCCCAGACTTGGGGCTTAAACAACAGAAACTTATTTCCTCATAGTTCTGAATGCTGGAAGTCCAAGGTCAGAGTGCCAGCCAGTTTGGTTTCCAGTAACAGCCCTCTTCCAGTCATGCACATGGTCAATTTCTCACTACATACTCACGTGGTGACCTTTCCTTGGTGCATGTGCACAGACAGTGACCTCTCTTCCTCTTCTTATAATACTGTTAGGAAGCAGGACCTAGCAGAGCCAGAGTGACACCATTTTAAAATCAACGTCATCTTAAAACTAGCAAGACACATTCATTGCCAGTCACAACTCATGGCCCTAAGATGTTTGCAGCTAAGGAAGCAGCTTGATAAGGCCTGCTAGGACAAAATCCTACAGCAATAGAAAGTCCAGATGTCCCAGTTACCCATAACAATATATGCTTTCAGGATAATTATAGTTGTGTTTTGATGACTTACACACTAAAATGTCAAGGATAGATTTCTTTAAAGCAATAGAATAATAAATTTTGTCATGCTGTCAGCACCCCCGCATGTAGGCAGAGCTTAGTCTTTACATAGATCAGACCCCTACATAAGAAAAACTTGAAGACAATGCATTCTCCACTTGCTTTCTGAGGATGCCCTACTCTGTAATGCAAGTAAATTGTATGTTTAGCTTTCAATAAATTCTCTCTCCTCACTGTACTCTGCAACTCACTTTGAATTCCATCCTGCATGAGATCCAAGAACTCTCTCTTGGGGTCTAGATCAAGACCCCCTTTTTTTTTTCTGATAACAAAGCCACTGATCTTATCGGATTAAGGAACTACCCTTATGATTTCATTTAACCTTAATTACCTCCTAAAAGCTCTATCTCTAAATATAGTCACATTCAGTTAGGGCTTCAGCATATAAATTTTGGGAGAACACAATTGTGTCCACAGCAGGGGTGCTGGCTGGGCTGGTGCTGATGTAACTGAAGCAAGGAAAGGTAAGGCTGTTCTGTGGGTGCTGAACAAGCTGCAAACTGAGATCAACTGTCTCTCCTGGAAAGAAGTGCTGCTGCCAGGGTGAAGAAGCAAAGCCAGGTGATGTGAATAAGGCAGCACCCTTCCTCCTCAGGTCTTCTAGTCTCCCTCCAGAACTCCCAGTGAAGCAGAAATGTGGTGGGCATCATCCCACCTTCAACATCACAAAGCAGAGTATGAAAGGGAGAAAGTGAAAGAGGTAAGAGCTAACTTACTGGTTCCATCATGCTGTGGCAAAGGCTGCTGGTTGCTTAATTTAACATCTGTTCTTCTCTTCATTCTTAATAATAGAATCCTAAAATTCAGCCAGAGAATATTTCTCAACTTTCCTTGCTGCTAGATATGGTCATGTGACCACATTTTGGCCAATAAATGCAAATGAAATTATTATGCAGGATTTCCAGGGAGTTTTTAGAGAGTTTCTTTGACCCTTCTTCCATCATGCTGCCCAGAACATGGATGTGATGTGATGGCTGGTGCTTTATCAACCATATTGGGCTGTGAGAACAAGAAACACTCTGAAGGATGGCAAGGAGCTATGGACCTTGACAGTTTTGTCAAGTAACCATGCTAGTCTTAAATTGCTAGCTTTCAGGGTTCTTTTATGTGTCAGGGGAAGATTAAGTTCTACTTTGTTTAAGCCTTTTAGGGGTTTTCTAGTATATGCAGTCCAAACATCCTAACAGGATACTGAGCTAGCTTGCATAGGTGGGTCCACCTTGCTTAAATGGTGGTTATGCCATTTCAAAGTATTTTCCCTCCTGCCACTTTCATTTTTAGTTGACTTTGTGTTTCAAGGAATTGCTGAAAAATCCTTTTATTTGCATATTTAATTGGACTAAATTTTTTTTCTTTGTAAATTCTTTATTTTCTTTCTTTGTTTCTCTCTCTTTCTCTCTCTTTCCTTCCTTCTTTCCTTCCTTCCTTCCTTCCTTCCTTCCTTCCTTCCTTCCTTCCTTCCTTCTTTCCTTCTTTCCTTCTTTTTTTCTTTCTCTTTCTTTATTTTCAGATGGAGTCTGGCTCTGTCGCCCAGGCTGGAGTGCAGTGGCCCAATCTCAGCTCACTGCAAGCTCTGCCTCCCGGGTTTACGCCATTCTCCTGCCTCAGCCTCCCGAGTAGCTGAGACTACAAGCGCCCGCCACCTCGCCCGGCTAGTTTTTTGTATTTTTTGTTTTAGTAGAGATGGGGTTTCACCATGTTAGCCAGGATAGTCTCGATCTCCTGCCCTCGTGATTCGCCCATCTCAGCCTCCCAAAGTGCTGGGATTACAGGCTTGAGCCACCACGCCCAGCCACTCTTTCTTTCTTACTTTCTGTCTTTCTTTCACAGGGTCTCCCTCTATCATCCAGGCTGGAGTGCAGTGGCACAGTCTCAGCTCACTGCAGCCTCAACCTCCTGGTTCCAAATGGTCCTCCCACCTCAGCCTCCCAAGCACCTGAAACTACAGGGGCACACCACTGCACCCAGTTAATTTTATGTGTGTGTGTGTGTTTTGTAGAGATGAGGCTTCTCCATATTGCCCAAACTAGTCTCAAACTCCTAGGCGCAAGTGATCTGTCTTCCTGGTTCTCCCAATGAGCCACTGTGCTTGGCCTAAAAATCTTTCTCTTAAAAGTGCAAATCCTTCTGTGAGGATTAAGGGAACATGAATTATTCACAGTTTAATTTGTTTCATCAGATAGTTTGTTTTTTTAATCCCTAGCCAATATCAGTTGCACTGAAGAATGAGTGCCTTATGAAAACTGTTACTAATCCTTACAACAATCCTACAAGAAAAGATGGTTATCTCCATTTTACATATAAAGAAACTGAGGCTCAGAAAAGTTAAGTAAAGAACTTAGGACTCACTGTTAATAGGTGGTGGTGCTGGGGATTTGGAACACTCTTTTCACTGTACTATTGTGGCACCTACTGGACTAATACTATTGACGTTATAATTATAACTTAATTAGTTGTGGATGTAATTAAATTATATTTTAATTTATGTAAACGTTTATGTATATTTCTATGTAATCTATATTACTATATTACACAGACTCAGCAAGCTCATCTGAGAAACTAACAACTATTGGTAATACTATTTATATGGAGGAATACATTTTAAACCACCAATTGGAGACTGCCTATATTATTAGTGACAAAATGCGACCAAAATATTTTCAATAGAATTAAAAGTATGGTTAGTTGCTTAATAAGCAAAGCAGAATGCACAACTAGAATGATGATATCTAGATTAAGTAGGGATCTTTTTATTGAAAGTATAACCACTTTTAAATGTATCACCATAGCTCAGATATAACTGAATTTCCCCCAGCTCAGGGCTACTCTCCCACGTGATCAGTGCGTGTGGGCCTCCTGCTGAGGCTCATGGTCACTGCTGTTCCATGGGGACTGAGCAGAGGCCTCCACCTGGCTGGGGATTTGGAGCTCTCCACTCCAAGATCTGGTTTAGAGACCTGTGCCTCTGGCCTTGGTGGCTCCTTGACAGACCTGTAGGCACTCAACCATAAGCCACTTTCTACATCCCTTACTGGGACATGAGGATAGTTCTGCACCTTATCTGTGCTGTGTGCTGGTTTGGCAGAATCCAGAGGGGCCTGTGGCTGTTTCAGGCTCTCTCTCCCCAAATACAAAGGCAGCCACGTCCACTCCACTGTAGCTTTTCCCAACTGGTGTGAGAAACATTGTGAGTCAGTCCCTTTCAGCATTCCAGATGCGAATGGAAGCAAAGCTATTTAGCTGAGGGACTTTCCAGCCTGACTGGGGGTTTTTATCTGCCCTTCCCCAGCTGGGCTTTCAACCCTGGGAGGGGCATGGAAGTAGCCAGGCAGGGCTGAAAACTTTCACAGGAGCAGCTAAATGTTCCTGATTTATCTCCCCTCACACTCCAGCCTCCTCCCTGCCCTGGAAGGCGTTCTATCTCCCTTCTGTGGGGAAGGAGCAGCAGTGAATCCTTAGCCTGCATGTTTCCTGTATGATGGCTGTGGGTACACTCCATGTTCTGCCCTGGGCGCTGGCCCAGTCTTCCACTAAACTCTTGTAGAAATAAAACCACTTGTCTTTCATGCTTTTAGCTCTCACAAATCAAAAATGCTTTGGTTTTAGATTATTATGCCTGCCATGACTTAAAAAAAATAATCATTCAGCTGGTCAATGGAAATCTTTGGTTGTGCCCTCCCCATGCAGCTGTGGATGCCCTTGATCCCCAGGTGGAGAGCTACAGGGCAACAGGAGTAACAATCAGAAAGAAAGATGTTTGTTTAAAACCTCCGTGTGTAACAGAAGACAGCTTTTAAACTAGTGTATTTGTCTGTTTGGGCTACCATAACAAAATACCGCAGATTGGGCGGCTTAAACAATAGCAATTTATTTTCTCACAGTTCTGGAGGCTGGAAATCCAAGATCAGGGCACCAGCAAGGTTGCTTTCTGATGAGGCCTCCCCTCCTGCTTGTAGACGGCCCCTCTCCCTGGTGAATTCGTAGAGAGCCACAGAGAGAGTGAGAGAACTTTGATCCCTCTTTCTCTTCTTATAAGGACACCAATCCTATCAGACTAGTTCCCTCCTGTACTTTGACCTTATTTACACTTAATTACCTCCTAAAAGCTCTATTTCCAATATAGTCACATTGGGGGATAGTGCTTTTAACATATGAATTTGGGGGAGTGGAGTGGACACAATACAGTCCCTAGCAGTGAAGTTTTAAGCAGAATAGGAAGGAATTTATTAGCAGAAACTGCTTCCTGTTCTCCTTAAATTTTTCTGGTCTCTCTTCTTAACACTTTTGCTCATTCTTCCTGTCCCCTAGTAATCACTGGGAGGCCTCAGGGCTTGGTCACTGACTTCTCTTTTCTCACTATGCTCCCTGGAGTATTTCTCCTGGACTCAGGCTGTTAATTCCATCTATACACAAATGACTCCCAAATGTATGTCTTCAGTTCAGTGCTCTGTCTGCAATTCCGCACTCAGATAGCCAGCTATTTACTTAATGTTATCCTTTCGGCTACCTGAAAACACTCTCAAAGTTGGCATTTCCAAAACCACAGTCCTAATTTCCCCAAGTCCTCCCCTCTCCCTGCATGTCTCTGTCTCTTCAGTTATCTAAAACCAAAGCCTTGTTGCCATCCATGCCCCTTTTGTTTACTCACATCCCATACTCAAACTTTTAGCAAACACTATGGTCTCTACTGCAGAAATGCATCCAGAATCTGTTTTCTCAGTGTTACTATACAGGACCAAGTCACCTTCATCTCCACCTGACTATTGCAGCAGCCTCCCAGTAGGTCTCCTCCTTGTCCATCTACAGTGGATCCATATGATAGTCACAGTGAACACTCTAAAATGTGATTCCATTCACTTAAGAACTCTGATCAGACCTCTTCAGTTGCTTCCTGTTGAAGCTACGTCATTGTCTGGAGTAATACCTGAGGTTCGTTGTTTCACAGCCATGGAAAACTAGGACACAGACACACCAGAGTGAGGGTAAGAGTGGAAGTTTAATAAGTGAAAGAAAGAAGAGCTCTCTGTGCAGAAAGGGGTCCTGGAGAAAAAATGGGTTGTCAGTTCCGTGGCGAAATGCATGGGATTTTATAGGCTAGCTTGAAGAGGAGGTGTCTGATTTACATAGGGCACAAAAGACTGGTTGGACCAGGTGTGCCGTTTGCATAGGGTGTGAAGAAGCTTGCGGCCCCACCTTGATCTTTTATTATGCAGATGGGTTCTCTACCTGGCCGGCCATGTTGCCCAGCTTCTTTTACTATACACGTGGTGACAAAGAAAAAGGAAGATGGAGCCTCCATGTTGAACATACCTGGCTTCCAGGTAGCCCTTTTCTATTGGCACAGCTGCCGGCATTCACCCGTGCAAGCTTCCAGCTTGCTTATCTATGTCTGCAGCTCAATTTTTCAGGCTGCTCTCTGTTAGAAAATATATGATATTTGGGATTGCTTTTTATTAAAAGGGAAGTTCTACCGAGCACTCTCTTACCATCACTATCTGCCTAAATAATTTCTTTTTAGCTCCTGTATCATTGTCTTGCTCAGAGTAAAATCCAAAGTACTTATCATTACTCTCAAGCTTCCCATGGCAGGTCCTTGGTCACTGCTCTGACCTCTTTCCTGGCTGCTCTCCCCCTCACTTCTCTACTGCAGACATAATACTTCCTTTTTCTCAATCATGCCAAGCTCACTTCTCACTGAGGACCTCTGTACTTGCTATGGCTTCTATCTGGAATGCTTTATCTTCAGATATTCGCATGACTCACTCACTTACTACCCTCAGGTCACCTCCTGCTACCACACTCCCTATTCTCCAAACCACATTTTATTATCTTCCTTCTGTTAGACTATATATTTACTCTTTTATTTGCTTATTGCCTGTCTCCCCACCTCCCCCACAACTCTTACTAGAATTTCAGTTTTATGAAAATGGGGGCTTTGTTTTATGGTAATTTCACAGTAATCCCATATTCTTAGCATAGGAACTTACTCAACAAACAGTTTTTGAAATTAAGTGAAAGAAGAAGCAAACAAACTAATTAAGATATATTAGACATGGCTTTATGATACATCACCCAAAACTCTGACTTAGAGCAATGAATATATTATTGCTCATGCATATATGAGTCAGATGGATGGGTCTGTTGATCTGGGCCAGGCTTAACTGGTCTTGACTGCATTTGCTCACAAATTTGTGATCAGCCGGTAGGTCAAATGGGAGCTGGTAGGTCTAGGAAAGCCTCAATGCCTCATTCACATGACTGGCTCCTGGTTGGGACTGAAGGATGGACTCACATCTCCAATCATCCAACCAGCTAGCCTGAGCCTGAGCGTACTATCATTAGACATGGGATATAGGGGTGGAAGGGGGGTGGGAGAGGATGTGAGTGAGTTTGGTGTGGGTGAGTTTGGGGGTGGGAGAGAGAGAGAGGTGAGGAGGGAATTATTGAAGAAGTATGGAAGGCTGCGGAAGGCTTCCTAAGGCCTAGGCTTAGAGCTTGTATGTCATTTCCACCATATTTACCGTTACATGTAAGTCGGGTGACCATCTCAGGTTCAAGGGATGGGTGAATATATTCCACCACTTGATGGGAGGAGCTACAGATCATACTGGGAAGAGTGTAGATACAGAGAGGGGTGAGAATTGCTGCTGTCTACACACATTATTCTGCCACATGAAATATGGAATCTAAGAAGGAGTTCAACAATTAGGCCTAGGAGAATGTAAAATTCAGCTATGGAATTTGTGAACTTTCTAGACTTCTGATATTAAAGTAACTCTGCTTCCAGTTCCCAGACCCTGGATCTTGCAGTTCAAATTCTAGATTCCCAAGAGAAATAATTAGTCCAGCTTAGGTCAGGAGTTCCTCTTGGCCCTTCCTTGTTCCAATTCACACTGGCTAGAAGGAAGGATTCAATTTAGGTCCTGTGGATCAAGTAGCAATTATTAAAGAGGTGGGAATTATTAAGGAAATTAGAAGATAATTCCCAAAAGAATCTATCATAACATCTAAATATGTTTTTAAAATATTAAAAATTTAAATTTATTGCACTTCAAATATTCAGATTCCCATGAAATAAGTGGAAGAGATTTCTCTGAAGAGAGCCTTGCAAGGGGACTATGGTGAATTTAACATGACTCTGCCAGAGACACTGAAATGTTTAAATAAATTGAATTGCCGGTTAACTAAAGAGGGCTCAGGGCTAACATGGCATCAAGTTTGTAGTATTACCCTTATTTCTCTTGCTTTAATTTGGATCTATGTGACATCTTTCTCGTGTTTGTTCAGTAGTCTTTGCTGAATTTTCCTTCAGCATTCGACTTAGCTCTGGGGTTCTCTGCACTTATGAGACAAAACAATGAAGAAAACAACACTGGATGGTTTTAGGTGTCTTTGTTTTATATTGCTGCTCTAACAAACTACCAGAGATTTTGTGTCTTAAAACAGCATGCTTTTATTTTCTTAAGGTTATGGAGGTCAGAAGTCCAAAGTGACTTTCTCACAGGCTAAAATCAAGATGTTGGGATGATTGCATTTCTTCTCAAAGCTCCAGGGGGAAAATCCGTTTCCCTGCTTTTTTCCAACTTCTCCATCTGCACTCCTTGGCTCATGGCCTCTTCCTCACATCACTTCAACCTCTGCTGCTGTCATTATCACATTTCCTTCTCTGAGTCTAACTGGTTTACCTCACTCTTTCACTTGTTAAAGACACTTGTGATTTCATCAGGCACACCCTGATAATCCAAGATAATCTCCCATGGTCAGGTCTTTAACTTAATCACATCTGCAAAGTCTTTTTTGTTAAGTAAAGTAACGTATTCAGAAGTCCTGGGATTAAGACTGGGGACATCTTTGTGGGAGGCATTATTCTGCTGAACATGCTAGGTAAATATAAACACCAAACCAATCCATCCCTGGCCACAAAACTTCTACATTTTCCTCAGCATAGAAGGTTCTTACTAATAAATGTTTCTAGAGCACTGGAGTATTCAACAAGTAGGGGTTGTGCCCATAAATATTTGACTGATCCATCTCCTCAACCTCCCAGATGTAGGAATATACTAAAATTAGCTAATTTTATATCATTATATTGTTGCAGAAATAGGAAGGTTTCCAGGGATGCATTCACCATCCAGCAATTGTTAAGCCACTCTGAATCGCTGCGTGGTTCATAAAGTATTCTACAGCACTGGCAGACAGAATTGCCACTGTTGTCAAGTCTTAAGATGCTCTTTCATTTTTGGCAGGATGACTTTGCCCTAGTTTTCTTCATTCATCACTAGAAATCATAATTCTTCATAAAGCCTTTAACCCTGCATCTGAATCTTCCCAAGAGGAAAGCTCTACACAAGCTCCTCACCAGCGCCCCTGAGCCTCTGGTTCTGGGTCATTATGGCACTCTGTAGGCCCTCAGCAATCTTGCAGACAACCTGTCTGGTTTGAGAATATTCATTGCAACTTAATTCATGTTGAACTGACTTCCAGGGACTAATGTAGTGCTTAGAGGAATATTGCTAAACTAGTTGATTTTTTACAGAATACTTGCCTTACATACAGTCATCCCTTGCAAAGTATCTGAAGAAGTCATTTAGTCCTCCCTTGAGGACATTGTCCTGCCTTATAAAATCTACCCTGTCCTTTAAGGGCCACCTAAAATCTCATTCTGGGAAGTATTTCTGTAAAATTTCCATTCTCCTCATTGGAAGCATTTGATGAAGTTCAAGTACCAAAAAAGGAGGGTGCTTCTCAATCACATTTGACGGAGCCAGAGGGCAGATGTTGACAGGTGAGCCCTAGGGAGGATGTGGCTGTCACTGCCAGGACAGCAAGTCCAAAGGAAGCTAGCTCATTCATCAAGGGGACTCAGGTATCCCTGGGAAGGTAAGATGGGCAAAAACCAGGGGATTCAGGATACGGCAAAGTAGGAGTGAGGAGAAGCTGGATGGAATGGGCAGTAGGAGATGATGAATGCACTCTGGAGACAAAGTACAAATATCTGTAGCATATTTTTATTTTCACTCCTAATCAGTCTGTGAGGTTAAGCTAGATTCATTTAAAGTGGCTCAAATGTGCACTGCAGCATTGCTTAGGATAGCAAAAACAAACAAAAATGTAAAGGGACTGATTAAATTATAATATCTGTGATGGCCTACTTGCTCTTAGTAAAATAATAGGGGAGATCTGTATGCTCTGTGATGGAAAGACTGCCATGATATACCACTAAGTGAAAAAAAAAAAAGCAAGAGCAGAATATATACAAGCAGATAAATGCATATATTTTTCCTGAAACAACGCACGAGAAAATGCTAACAGTGGTTACTTCAGGGAGTGATACTGGGGTAGATGAAGGAGATCTTTTTTCCTTACTTTATACCTCTCCGTACGTTCGAACTTTCTAATCATGAACCTTTATTTCTGTTGTTTTTGTTTTTAAATGTCAGCAGTGGTGATCTGGGTGCTGGGATTGTGGATCTTTTTTGTTTTCTTTGTACTTATTTGTGATTTTTAACCCAATAAATATTATTTTAAAAAAGAGAATAAAGGAGCACAATAAGATAGACATCTTTAAACAGAATTATTCTCTTTCTTTTCTCTACTTTTAAAGCATAATTATCTCCCTTTGGTACTTGTTTTCTATTTTGCATTATTTTCACACGACTAGTGAACGCACTTACAGTACTTGAACTCAGGACTTTCTGACTTTAGAAACTGTACTATATTTTATGTCAACTCCAAATTAAACTCAATGGAATGTTTAAATTTGGGCCTAACGTGCCTTGCAAATGGTTAGATGATCTTCTCATCCACCCAGGGAAACCCATTTATGGATAAAAATATTTGCAGTCATGAAATGCAATTGAGTTGTCTTTTCTTCACAACTAGATTCTAATCTATTTGTGAGCAGAAACCATATCTTCCTTTTCATTAAAAATAGATTACTTCTTATCTGGAAGCTCATAGAGTAAATACTTACATTCATAATGGAAGAAAAAGGAAGAATTTGCATCTATATAAACAGTAAGTGCCCTATGGTGCCAATTACGTGATTCCACATAATGTTCATCTGTGAGGGGCTGCCTGTAGCACTATTGAAAAGAACAGGATCAATTAGCAATGTCTGCTATGGGACTGCCCTGGTTTACACCTGTTGTCATCATGCAATTTAGTCTCCTTTTTATTCTGTCCTGGTTTAGGCAATAAATTAAACCATTCTAACTCTGTGGGTTCAGGAAAAGGATGTGGTAGTATACGCGCAATGTATGTGTCATTGTGTGTTAACTGTTTACATCTGTAAATATTGTAAGAATTCAGGAGATGGGGTCGACTTCCAGGGAGAAGAGTCTTCACTGTGCAGATGAGTCATCTGGACTCCAGCAATGCAGCAGAAATGAGAGCAAAGGGACAGTGCATGAGCTGGAGAAGAGCAGAACTGGTGGGCACCTAGGTGACAAGCACTCATCATAGGCACAATGGATTCTGGGCACAAAGGAGTAAGGGACCTTCCCTGAAGATGGAGTTGGGATTTGCTCTAGACCTGGCCAGGATCTGAGCCTACAGATTCCAGGATTTGATTATCTCAGCTGGGAAGGTCTGGGAAAAAAGTTGCAGAAATGGAGCATCATTCTCTAGGGTTTGGGTAGCTGGAGAGATTTAGAACATAGAAGCTTGAAGAATATTAACAGATATCACGTGATTCAATAGCCTAAGTAGATAGCAAGAGTTTACTTATTGTTTGCATTAAAATATTACACAAATTGACCAAGCAAGTAATCATTCCCTGTTTTATGATCTCTTCCAGAAGTTACCCATGAGGAGGTCAGTGGCTGTTTTCAATGCTGGTTACCACTGAATGTACATATTTTCCATTGAGTTTCCCTAAGAGCTGGTGTACAGAGTAGCACAGTGAAGAAGAGCTTTGGGTCTGAGGGAGAGACAGACCTAGATTTGAGTCTTAAATCTGCCACTGAATAGATGTGTGGCTGGACAAATAACCCAACCTCAAAGCCTCAGGATCCTCATCTGTGGTAATAAAGAAAAGTTTCAAGAAGGTAACAGAGAGCCTGGCACATAGCAAGGGCTGAATAGATGCCAGTTATGCCACTAACAGTAAAGACAATCATTTCCTATCTGTATTCACATTGACCAGTGTAGTGTCTTATCTCTGCTGGGCGTGCCCAGAATACAATCACCCTCTCTTGCGTGTGATGTGGAGGGCCACTTAGACATGGCAGTTTCCACTGTGGTCTGAGGCTTGGGTCAATCGAATAGAACTTGCACCGCCAAACAGCTGGGAAGTGTCCTGGGTGTGCATGCAGAACTGGAAACTGGCCTGAGAGAGAATTGTTGTAGCGATAAAGAGGTTGCTATTTTGGCTTTCTCACAGCAACAATTCACTGATGGCCCAGAGAGAGCATTTATGTCCACTCCCATTGCAGATACATTCCAGCTGTTTTCTGCTGAACTGCCCTTATTCCCCACCCTTGGATAGCACAAATATTCCTCCAAGGTATGTCTTTTCTCCTTAAAAAGGAGAAGAAAAGAAGGAAAGGAAAGGAAAGGTGTTTTTATTCTAGTTACTTCCCAAAAAGCCCATGAGAAATAACTCAGCACCCATTCACATTTCCATTTTCTCTCTTTTTCTCTCCCTATACCTCAAAGCTCTGGAAGACATGTGGCAAACGTGCCCTGATAGCCATAGACTTGTCCCATAGCCATTTTTCCTTGTGACAGTTCACAAAAATGCTGCACAATAGTTCCTGTGCGAGTATGAGACAATGTCAAGAAAACCAAGAAAAAGGCAGCTGACTTCATGGGTGGTTCTGCAATGATCCCATTGGACAGAGCTTTTGCTCTTTCAACTATAGAGATTGATGATACCATAGGCCAGTGGTATTGACCTTGCAGATAGAGATAAGGGACAGCTTTCTTTGGCTGCTGTAGTCTTTAGGACCTAGTCTTCCCCAATATCCAGCAGGCTGAAGATTTCTTATCGAAAATTTTTTTCTTCAGCATTGAGAAGTCAGAGAATGGCCAAGGAACATGTGATGTCAAGAAATACTTATTTCCTATCCCCTACTCTGCTCTTTATGGCAGTGGGCCTGACCCCGGAAGGCTGTAAGTCCCAGACTCTCACATCACCTGGCTGCTGCTTTTGAGCAACGAGAAGTACTTATGAGAGGTGGCATGTGGGGCTGCAGGAGGAAGGGAGCACACAGGATAACTTTCTGCTTCGTGTGACTTCTCCAGCAGTGGCTGCATCTCCCCTGCGGCTCCGCTTCTGGTGGATGGGCATGCTGCCCTGCCAGCTACTGTCGGGCGACCCTGGCTCTGGGTTCTGGCAACACCACTACCTTCCTTTGTCTCTCTCTGCTGTTGTTAATCTCTGGGTTGCCTCCTTATCTCCTGTTCCGCTTCCAACTCTTCCATCACCTGTGTAACTAATTCCCCGCATTGATTCCTGTCTCCGCCTCCCCACTTTTTAAAAAAGAGACTGGTTTCTTTGTTATTCCCTGACTGTTAATGAGTAGACGGATGGGAGAAAAATCAAGCACATTTAAATACTTTTCAAATAATAAAAGCAGTGAACATGTATTGCTAAATTACCTTGGAAATAAGTCAACTCATTTAATGTAAACATTTAGAGGCCATTTGTAATTAGACCTTTGCTGTTTGAACAATTCACAATAGTTTTAAAAATTGAAAGGCAAGAAAAATGTAGTAGATGTATGATGTGGCAATAAAAGGCCTTCCAGCATTCCTCTTGACCCTGTTTGACACAATTCCTGCCTGCTCAGCTCCTTCTTCCTCTTGCTAACCATGGAGGACAGGGGCAAGAACTTAGGTTCACATAGGCAAAGGGTTCTGGAACTGCTAGAGTTCTTTTGTTCCTATACCTTAAGGCCTGCATGAGTGAAACAGGTTCATTTGCACCAGGAAAATGATATGTTGTAGTAACCAGTTCCCTCTTTTTATTTCTTGATTCCATCAAGCCCTCAGTATATTGGAGTCTGAGGTTTTGGTAGAAATGCAGAAAACATACTTTCTAATATTATCTGTAATTTTTCAGAGGAGAACCCTCATAAATGTTCAATACAACCTTTATATACAGGGTGCATAAAGTGCAGTCAGTATACACATGGCATTTGTGCTTTGCTGTTCTGAAAAGCATGCTTTAAAAACTAGAATTTCAAAGCAGCCTCCTGGAGGACATTTAATTCGACCTGAGACTTGGGTGCCTCAAGCTTGAGCAGAGCTCAGGCCCTCTATTGACTTTGCACACCTTCAGCCACAAGGCAGGAATTCACAGCAAACCAGTTTCTCACTCTAGTTCCAATAAAATCAGAAGCAATCAGTCCAGGTCCAAAACAAGGCTTTCATTTATAGGAGAAACACACTATATAGAGTGATATTCAACTGCTGAAGAAGCCATCCTGATTCATTTGATAGAAGCAACCTTTTGGAAATTTCTGAGCACTTTTACTGTCCTCAAACCTTCTAAATGAATAAAACTGACCTATGGTTGTGTTGTTTACCCATATTTATTAACAAAATGATCTTATCCCTTCATGTTATCCCCAATACAAGAGGTAAAAAGGTGTATTTCAAAGAATCATTTGTGGATTAAAAAAAAATTGTTTCTCATGCCATATCATAAGGGACACAAATTACTATGCAATTTCAGCAAGAGTGTTTATAGTCATGTTGCTTAGAATTCTGCAGCTAGTGGGATGCTTACGTGACAGGATGATTTGTTGAGACGTTATTTTTTCTATTTTTTCCATTTTTCCTAGTTTCAAGCAGAAAGGCATTTTTCTGCTTTCTCTGAACTTAGGGGATGTCCCCATCTCTTGCCTACAGCCTCACCTCATTGAGATGATTATGTTTTGGGGGGTAGGGTGCAGGGTAAGTGTGCACTCCATCTAACTGGCATATCTACTCATACACATCCTCTTTAGAGTAAGGTCAGGGAGACAGTAGTAATTCCAAAAGAAGCCCAGTAACTTGCTCAAGGTCACATAGTAAGTAGCACAGTTGGGATTTGGAACTCTGAAATCAGCAATAAATAAATGTAAAGTAGTAGTAAGTATTAGCTGTGGTTGTTATTAATATCGTTATCTATATTACTAACGCTGTGACTCTGGGTTCCCTCCCTACGGCTCCCTTTCCTCGTGTAGTCCATGAACTTATTAATGCTTCTGAGGATGTAGAGAGCTGATATGTGCAGACCAGAAAATCATGCATCTGAAATCATCATCATCACTTTGAATACACTATCAATCCTATTCCATTTGCTTATTCTCATTTCTCATCATTAAATGATACAAGCTACCATAATGTGATCCTAAGCCACCATCTAAATCTACCAGTTTCCTCTTTTTCCATCTCCTGTTTTACCTTCCCTCTGCCCTCTTGATTCTTCCGCTCCTTGCCCCCACCGCCACTCCAACACACACATAATGCCTGGTAGGATGGTAGAAGATAGAAAAAGTCTCCTATACACTGCTTCTGCCATCCACAATCCTGAATTCTTATTGTCACTATTGTTTGTTTGCTTATGTATAACAGCTTAATTTAGATATATAATTCACGTACTGTATATATTCATCCTTTTAAAGTGTACAGTTCAAAATTCTTAATATACTAGAGTTGTACAGCCATCACCACTATTTACTTTTAGAATACTTTCGTCATTCCCAAAAGAAACTCTATATAATTCTATATTTCATAAAATATTATGGGAAATATATGAGCAAAAGTTGATTGAAAATATACATAGCTATCAGGTAATCTATAAAAAATACTTTTTAAATATTCATTTATTTATTTATTTTTTATTTCAGTAAGTTTTGGGGGAACAAGTGGTGTTTGGTTACATGAATAAGTTCTTTAGTGGTGATTTCTGAGATTTTGATGCATCCATTACCCAAGCAGTGTACACTGTACCCAATGTGTGGACTTTTTTTGAGATGGAGTCTTGCACTGTTGCCCAGACTGGAGTGCAGTGGCATGATCTCTGCTCACTACAACCTCCACCTCCAGGGTTCAAGTGATTCTCCTGCCTCAGCCTCCCAAGTAGCTGGAATTACAGATGCCTGCCACCAGGCCTGGCTAATTTTTTGTATTTTTAGTAGAAGTGTAGTTTCACTATGTTGGCCAGGCTGGTCTTGAACTCCTGACCTCATGATCCACCGCCTCGGCCTCCCAACGTGTTGGGATTACAGGTGTGAGCCACTGTACCTGGCCCCAATGTGAAGACTTTTATCCCTCACTCCCTCCCAGCCTTTCCCCTGAGACCCCAAAGTCCATTGTATCATTCTTACGCCTTTGTACACTCATAGCTAAACTCCCACTTATGAGTGAGAACATATGATGTTTGGTTTTCCATTCCTGAGTTACTTCACTTGAATAATGGTCTCCAATTCCATCCAGGCTGCTGTGAATGCCATTATTTCATTCCTTTTTATGGCCGAGTAGTATTCTTTGGTGTCTATAAATATATATCACAATTTCTTTATCCACTCATTGATTGATAGGCATTTGGGCTGCATCTACATTTTTGCAATTGCAAATTGTGCTGCTATAAACGTACATGTGCAAGTATATTTTTCCTATAATGACTTCTTTTCCTCTGGGTAAATACCCAGTAGTGGGATTGCTGGATCAAATGGTAGATCTACTTTTAATTCTTTAAGGACTCTCTGCACTGTTTTTCATAGTGCTTATATTAGTTTACATTCCGACCAGCAGTGTAAGTTTTCCCTTTTTACCACATCCCCACTAACATCTATTATTTTTTGATTTTTTGATTATGGCCATTCTTGCAGGAGTAAGGTGGTATTACATTGTGGTTTTGATTTGCGTTTCCCTGATAATTAGTGATGTTGAGCATTTTTTCGTATGTAGAACAAATGCTTTTTTAAAACTAAGTAGTGTAGTTTGTTTGCTTTTAGTAAAACAACACAAAATAGAAAGCTCAGGTACATATCCTATGTTCTAGCAATTCTTTGTTCAGTTATATGTGCACTAGTAATGCAAGATTGTGAACCAGGAGATATGTATAAAAGAGTTCATAGCAGCATTATTCATGATAATCTCAGACTGAAAACAACCAAATTGTCCATAAACAATAAAGTATATAAACGAACTGTGGTATAGTTACAGAGTTGATGCAACCTAGCAATAAAACTTAGAGGAAAAAACTGTAGCCATATGCAACAGTATGTACATATTTCAGAAAATGATATGGCTTCAAAGAATAGAAAACATGTACTTATTATTCTTTTTTTTTTTTTTTTTTAGACAGAGTCTCGCTCTGTTGCCCAGGCTGGAGTGCGGTGGCGCTATCTCAGCTCACCACAGTCTCCGCCTCCTGGGTTCAAGTGATTCTCCTGCCTCAGCCTCCCAAGTAGCTGGGATTACAGGCATGCGCCATGATGCCCGGCTAATTTTTTTTGTATTTTTACTAGAGATGGGATTTCGCCATGTTGGTCAGGCTGGTCTCAAACTCCTGACCTCAAGTGATGTGCCCGCCTGAGCCTCAAAGTGCTGGGATTACAGGTGTGAGCCACCATGTCCAACCATCTTATTATTCTTTTGATATGAAATCCCAAATAAGTAAAAAGAAACTAGAGTGTATGTACTTATATGTATGTATATAGAAGAATAAAAGTGTAAAGAAAAACACAGGAATGATTAGTATCAACCTCTGGCGGTTATCCTTGGGGAGGAATGGGGTGGTTGTGTTGGGGGTACTTCTGGACTGCTGATAGGGTTCTATTTCCTTATCTGAGTAGTGGTTATAAAGGTATGTGCGTTATGCTCTTTTATTAAGCTATCTTTTTTTGCTTTATGTCCTTTTCAGTACATGTATTTAAAATAGTTTTTAAAAGAAAATAAAAATAATGATAAAGATGGCATGGAGATTCTAATAGCTGGTTAATATATACAGCTGATAAATGGACTGGACCCTTAACCCGACGATAACTAGCTGGATGTTAGGTAAACTGAGTAGAAGGTATTGAGAAGTCTCAGGGTGAGCCTCACAAAGCCAAAGCTACCAAGAAGGGTAAATTGTATTTCAAGCCAGCAGTTTTCAAGCTATGCTCCCTGAAGTCTGAGAGATGCTGGGGAGATGCCCAAGAGTTGGCTCAGTCAAAAAAGGAATGGGTAGGGCCCCTACATTTTCATTCTTTCAAAAGCTACTTCATTTGTATCTGTTTTGTAGTCTTTGGTATGCAATTTTCATTGACGAAAGCATTCTAGTCTTGAAACACATTGCAATAGTGTCTATCCAAATTTTTAATGTACATACTCTTTTGAGAAATCTATTACACAGGAATATTGTAAAATGTAAGAAGATGTTCTCCATATTCTTTGTAATAAAAAAAACAAAAGAGAGAAGCAACCAAAGTGTTAATTAATTATAAATGTTGCATGTCTATCTATTAAGGACTGGTAAGCCATTACAATGGAATGCAAAACATCTAGATTAGTGGTTCTTAGCCCTCTAATAGCCAGTGACTACTCTTTATACCAAATATTGTGTAATGCTTCATTTATTATCGTAAAATAAAAATCATAGATAACATAACCTTCTTTTACAATTTTAAAAAACAAGCGTAATGTTTTAACTAAAATACGAAATAGAAAATAAAAGTAATTTGTATATTAATATCTATGATGGTTCATTTTATGTATCAATTTGACTGGGCCACAGCATGCTGAGATATTTGGTCAAACATTATTCTGGGTGTGTCTTTGAGGGTGTTTCTGGATGAGATTAACATTTGAATCGGTACAGTGAGTAAAGCAGGTTCCTGGTCCCTAATGTGGGGGAGATTCATCCAATCAGTTGAAGGCCTGGATAGAATAAAAAGAATGATGCTCCTCCAAGTAGGAAGGAATCCACTCTGCCTGACTTTCTTCAAACTAGGACATGGGTTTTTCTTCCTGCCTTTGGACTTGATCTGAAAGATTGGTTCTTCCTGGGTCTTGAGACTGTCAGTCTCCAGAGTGGGAACTACACAATCAGCTCTGCTTTTTGAACCTTCAGACTGGAACTACACTATTGGCTGTCTGGGGTCTCCAGCTTGCCAACTCACCCTGAAGATCTTGGGACTTGTCAGCCTCCATAATTGTGTGATATAATTTTTCATAATAAATATCTTTATATATGTATGTATGTGTGTGCATATATACAGTTGACCCTTGAACAATATGGGGGTTAGGGGCACTGACCCCCTGACTGTCAAAAATATGTGTATAACTTTTTAGTCTCCAAAAACTTACTAATAGCCTATTGTTGACTGAAAATCTTACTAATAACATAAACAGTTGATTAACACATATTTTGTATGCTATACTATATTTTTGCAATAACGTAAGCTAGAAAAGAGAAAATGTTATTTAGAAAATCATAAGGAAGAGAAAATATGTTTTCTATTCATTAATTGGGAGGAGATCATCATAAAGGTCTTCATCCTTCATTTTTTTTTCACATTGAATAGGATGAAGTGGAAGAGGAAGAAAAAGGGTTGGTCTTGATGTCTCAGGGGTGGCAGAGGTAGAAGAAAATCCATGTATAAATGGGCCTATATACTTCACACCCATGTTGTTCAAGGGTCAACTTAACATATATACATGCATATGCACACAAATGTATATGTAATATACATACATACACATACATACATACACACATAAATATAATTGGTTCTATATCTCTGAAGAACACTGACTAACACAGTATCTGTTTCATTATATAAATACTCAGGCACAATGAAATTAGTAGGTAAAACACTACTTTCTGATGTTTTGGGTCAGCGTCTACAAATGCAGACCAGCACAGTTGCATTGGAATCATTCGAAACGAAAGAAAATGCAAATTTTCCTCACATTATAGTAATTGCATTTCTCAAAAAGGTAGGAAGACGTGTACAGTTAAATTATGCAAAAACACTTTGTGTTTACCTTTATAGCAGCATAAGGTCTTTGCCTCAAATAATTATAAATGTAGTTTTTCATCTAAATAATTGTCTGGTGAGAGATTCAAAAGTCATGCAGAAGGCTGGACAACTTCTTATTGTGTGGAACTGGTATGAATGTTACCCACTAAAAAGCTGGTAGCATCTTCCAATCATTTCAAACCCAAGCTAAGGAGTAGTACAGCTTCCACTGAGAACCATTGATCTATAAAGGAGATTTCCAAAATACTAATACTAACACTAATACTGTGTGTGTGTGTGTGTGTGTGTGTGTAGTCATTTTTGTGGAAAGCCCACAACAACAAATAAACCCTTATGAACTGTATTAGTTTCCTAGTGCTGCCAAATGAATTACCACAAACTCAAGGGCTTGAAACAGCAGAAATTAATTCTTTTACAGTTTTAGAGTAGAGAAGTTAAAAGCAAGGTGTTGGCAGAGGTGGTTCCCTCTGAAGGCTCTGCCAGGGAATCAGTCCCATGCCTCTCTTCTAGGTTCTGGTGGCTACAGGCAATGCTTAGTGCTCCTTGACTTACAGATGCTTCACTCCAATCTCTGTCCCGTCTTTCCATGGCCTGTTCTGTCACTTCTTTTTTCTCTTTTACAACGGCACCTGACATTGGATTTAGAGTCCGCCTTAACACAGGATGATCTCGTCTCAAGATCCTCACCTTAATTATATCTGCAAAGACCCTCATTCCAAATAAGGTTACATTCAGAGGTTTGGGGTAGACATGAATTTTGTGGGGATGCTATTTAACCCATTATATATACATGTCCATAGATATATAAAGATATTAAAAAGTGAAGAAGACTATGCAGTCAACTGTCATGTGATAACTACTGGGAAAAGTTTTTTGACTATGTAAAAGGAAATGAAGGGACTTTCACTTTTTATACTCTGCACTTCTGAATTTAATTTAAAAATTTAAATATATTAGAAAACTAATACTGTTAACTTATTAATAGTTTTGTATTAATTTAATAATTTAAGAAATCTTTCTCCTTTGCCATAAGCAAAGGATAAGCAAATTGTAAGCAGATATACTACCACAAGAGTCTTTGTCTCAGCTAATGCCTACTAGGAGAACTACATAATAAGAATTAATCTGGGGGCCAGGCATGGTGGGTCATGCCTGTAATCCCAGCACTTTGGCCAAGGCAGGCAGATCACCTGAGGTCAGGAGTTCAAGACCAGCCTGACCAACACAGCCATACCCCGTCTCTACTAAAAATACAAAAAAATTAGCTGGGTGTGGTGGTGTGCGCCTGTAATCCCAGCTACTTGGGAGGCTGAGGCAAGAGAACCCCGGAGGTGGAGGTTGCAGTGAGCCAAAATCATGCCATTGCACTCCAGCCTGGGCAACAAGAGCGAAACTCTGTCTCAAAATAAAAAAAAAATAAATAATAAAAAATTAAAAAATTAATCTGGGGTGCAGAGCTATTGTTTTGTATTTTTATATTGTGTGTTTGTTTGATGGGAAAATATCTTTGACATGCTAAGGAGAACATGTTGTTTTAACCAAGGGGAAGAAAACAAAACTCTGACTTTTAAAGAGGTATCCATGATTGAGTCAAGGGCCAGCTGGCATTGTCAATCAAAGAGCATCCCATCTTCCTGCTGCATGATTAGAGCTGCAATTGCTGGGGCACCTCAGCAGAGAACACTTGTGAAAATGAGTATTTCCTTAGGAAGTTGTAGGTAACAGCGAATTCTTTGTGCTAACTAGTACAAGTACAGGATAGGCTGGTTCAAAAGTGTGGCAGTTGTGTGGCAACATTTGGAAGAGAGGAAATTTTAATTAGAAAAGGGACAAATATGCAGTGCTGAGGCCATTACTCTTTGAGTTTTGGAATGAATCGAATTTTTCTTCCAGGGCTCATTTCCTGCTTATCTGTATATTGCAGCACATGCCTTGTCCTATCAAAAGTGACTTCAAAACAAACACATGCAAGGGCAATTTCAGAATCAAAGTTACAGGTATAAGATGATGTTAAAAGGCCAATATCTGTTCTGGGGAATCTTGATTTGCTTTCAATTCTCCATGCTTTGGTACATGAATAAAGTCAGGTTATTTTAAAATTATTTCCAAAGAGTCTTTTAAAAATATTTAAGCTCCAGAGAGTTCAAAGTGCATATACCATTTAATTCTGCTAAAATAAACCATACCCATATGAACTAGAAAAGATCTGGACTTTTATTTTGAGGTTGATTATTTACTGATAACTCAAATAGTGATCTCTTTAATCAAAGGGCATTTGCTTCAAATTGCTTCCATCCATTGTCCTTACCATGAAAGACCAATTGTGCTTTGAACTAGACTCTTACTTTTTTTTTTATTATGGGGGAGATAAAGACAAATCCCAATAAAAGAACCTACACATCAAAGAATTAGCTCTCCAAAAATATTTTCCATTTATACATGTTGGCTGCATGCCTACATCTGTTCATAAATTGATATGTAGTCTTTTTAATGTACCTTTGCCATTATTAAATGTTATCTATCTTCAAAGAAAATACCAATAGATTGGAAAATAAACTTGAGATGAGGAATTGCATGGAAAAGGCAATGATTTATGGCTATTTGCTTTCTTATGCCTTTGAATTAGGTCCATCAAAACCTTCTGTTTAATCTGAGACTGAGTTTTCAATAATTTATTAACAAATAAAAATACAATAAGTAGCTAAAATCAAGATATGAAAAGGCACCAGAAGTCCAGGTTGACTCCATTGTTTAATATAAATACCTTGATTATCCCTTTTTTCGTTATGTCAAATTATACTTCAGATCCTCATCTTAGAAAACTTGTCCACAAGCTCCATTTAGGAATTCAAAAGAGTAGCATATTGATTTTTTTTTCCTTCCTAACAACCCAGAAGAATTTTGAGAATTGAGACTGAGGTCAGAGATGGATGGGAGAAAGCTGTTGGGCAAAGGGTGGCAGAAAACCTAGCTGAAGATTTTGTGTGGCAGAGAAAGGCTAGAGGACCTGAGACATGATGACATCTAAAATGAAAATCCAAGGGCTTCATTTATCTCCCTAGGAATTTTTTCATTATCACCAAATCTTTAATATGTCTGATAATTATCATAGCACAGTGATAGTGCTGCTTTAGGGACTAAAGTAGAAGTCTTTCTTCAAATTTGGGGCATTGTCTGATGTGGTTTGTCTCTTTGTCCCTACTCAAATCTTATCCTGTAGCTCCCATAATTCCCACATGTTGTAGGAGGTACTCGGTAGGAGATAATCGAATCATGAGAGTGGGTCTTTCCCATTCCGTTCTTGTGATAGTGAATAAGTCTCATGAGATCTGATGGTTTTAAAAACAGGAATTTCCCTGCACAAGCTCTCTTCTCTTGTCTGCTTCCATGTAAGACGTGACTTCACCTTCCACCATGATTGTGAGGCCTCCCCAGCCACATGGAACTGTAAGTCCATTAAATCTCTTTCTTCTATAAATTGCCCAGTCTTGGGTATGTCTTTATCAGCTTCATGAAAACTGATCAACACATTGTCTTAGTCCATTCTGGCTGCTACAGCAAAATACCATAAACTAGGTAGCTTATAAACAAAAGAAACTTATTTCTCACAGTTATGGAGGCTAGGAGATGCAAGATCAAGATGCCAGAAAATTGGATGTCTGGTGAGGGGCCACTTTCATCTTCACAGAATGGTGCCTTCTTCCTATGTTCACATGCAGTAGAAGTGGCAAGGTGGCTCTCTGGGGCCTCTTTTATAAGGGCACTAATTCCATTCATGAGGAATCTGCCTTTGTTAACTAATCACCTTCCAAAGACCCCTTCTCCTAATACTATCATATTGGGGGTTAGTTTTCGACATACAAATTTGGCAGGGGACACTAACATTCAGACCACATCAGGCTAGATGCCCAGAGGATATTGAGACAGCCAGTAGAGGTGTTGGTAAGATCACTAGAAGAGATCTAGTATTTTAATAGAAGTAAAAATTCAAAACAAAAGAAGATATTTGAATGCAAACACTCTAGCCTGGCAATTCTCAAAAACACTGGGGAAGACACATGTGGCAGTGATAAAATTACAGTCATATCATCATTCAGCAGAAACTGCTGTGGGTTACAGTTGACTGACAGCCTCCACCTGACTCACCTGGAGCCACAATGGTGCTCACATCCAAGCTATGCTTCCCTGAGCTGCTCTCAGCCAATGATCGAGTACAGTGTGGTTACTTAAACTGGGCAATGCCTATCTGGCATTGAATTCTTCTAACAGCAACCTCTTGGGGTTGCTCTTGGGGTCTCCTTATCAGCCTGGCCATCACTTTCTTTGAACTGCACTGAAATCTGAGGCTTTTCCTACCCCTTACTTCCTATCATCTATCTTTAGCCATGTGTCAGAGCTGCAGTGCAATCTGGAAGCTCTTCCTACCTACTCCTGCTTCCTTCCAATTTATCTTTTGCATGTTGACTACATCTTAATGTCTATTTTTTTGGAGAACCTGAACTGACACAAGTGGTTCCAAGAATAGGATCTAAGAAAACTGATAATAAGATGGAGTTTGGGACTGGCTCATTCACTGACTAGCTGGCACAAAGCCCTCTAGAATGTGGAAGGCATGGTACAGTCTCTAGCACAAAGTGAGAGCCCAGATGCTGAATAATTCCTCCATGGTGACTATGTTAGTCCATTTTCACACTGCTATAAAGAACTACCTGACACTGGGTAATTTATGAAGAAAAGAGGTTTAATTAACTCACAGTTCCACATGGCTGGGGAGACCTCAGGAGACTTACAATCATGGAGGAAGGTGAGGGGGAAGCAAGGCATGTCTTACTTGGTGGCAGGAGAGAGTGAAGAACACCACACACTTTTAAACCATCAGATCTTTTGAAAACTCACTTACTCTCAGGAGAACAGCACGGGGGAAACCTCCCCAATGATCCAATCACCTCCCACCACGTCCCTCACCTCATTTGAGATTTGGGTGGGGACACAGAGCCAAACCATATCAGTGACCTCAGACAATGCCCAGTCGATGGAAATGGTCTTGACAGTGCAATGATTCTGGTATGTGAAAGATATTGGAGAGTAACATCTCCAGGCAGTAGAGTTCCCTTGATATTAATAAGCTGTATCAACACTCTACGATGGAGTGAGAACCAGAAGGCAGTTAACAAACCATTACAGGCTAAGTATGAGAGCCAGAGGGCCTTTCTAACAGCTTAAGAAGAGCTCTTTCTCTTCTGAAATGGAAGAATAAAAACAGCCAAACAACAAGCTAAAGATATAATACAGTCACAGAGCTCCAGAGATGTTTAAGTCCTCAGCTAAAGTAGTATCCTAGTTGGGAAAACCTGGAACCCTGGAATATGGGATGGTAATATTTGGATGAATGACCTTGTGGAAGTTGGCCCTGCAGAGTCCCCTAAAGCCTCTGGACTTACACAGGTGGCCCACCCTTCCCTAATAGGCAGCTATCACTCCTCCTGACCTAAGTTGCTGCAGAGATCTATCTCTTGCAGCAGATATGCCCCTCAGGAGTTGCTCCCACTTCTCTTGACTGCCAGAACGATAACTAGGGTTAAATCTCCACATGACCTGGCTAAGAATGTGCTCTACCTGATAAGGGAATGTATTAATTGGAGTTTTCCAGAAAGAAAGAACCAATAGAAGATAGATAGATGGGTGGATAGATAGGTAGGTAGATAGGTAGACAGATGGAGTGAGAGAGAGAGAGAGAGAGAGAGAGAGACAGAGAGAGAGAGACAGTGGGGATTTCTTAGGGGAATGAGCCCACATGATTATAGTGACTGAGAAGTCCCACCATAGCCCATCTGCAAGTTGGAGGTCCAAGGATGCTAGTAGCATGGCTCAGTCTAAGTCCAAAAGCCTTAGAACAAGGGAAGCCAATGGTGTAACTGTTCAAAGCTGAAGACCTGAAAACCCAAGAGAACACTGGTACAGTTCCTAGAGTCCAAAGGTCAGGTAACCCAGAGTTCTGATGTCAAAAGACTGAAGAAGAAGGGTTTCCCACCTCCAAGAGAACTAACACTTTCACCTTTTCCCCTGCCTTTTTGTTCTATCTGGACCCCCAGCTGATCAGATGGTTCCCACCCACATTGAGGGTGGATTTTCCCCAGCTTAATCTGCCAACTCACATACCAATCTTCTCTGGAAATACCCTCTCAGACACACCCAGAAATAATGCTTTATGAGCTATCTAGGTATCCTTTAATCCAGTCAAGTTTACACCTAAAATTTAACATCACAGAGGGAGTAGAAATTATACCCTGAAAGAGTAGTAACAGTTAGCATGTGCCATTCAAAATGAGATTACCCCTGGAGTTGGATTTTGAAGATATCTGACCAAGAGAGTTGGTACAAAAGAATATTTAAGTGAGAGTTTATTTACTTTAGGGTTCCATCTCGGGATATACAATTTAATATCCTAGTTAAGGCCCTAGGGGATCATGCAAACTCACTGTTAAGACTGACTCCTAGAAGACTAGAGAATGTGATGATTGACCCCTAGTTTAGTGGAAAGGCCTGAGTTATTTTGGCAAGCAACGGAGATGAGAAAAACAAAATATAAAGGCTGGTGGAAGTGGGCATGCTGGAACAGATGTATCACATGAAGCCAGAACACCCACCAGAAGATATGTTTAACCTGCCGCACCTTCAGATTTGTCTACTTACACTGAGACCACACTTCCCTTGGACTGTTCCCAGCCAATAGCTAAGTATAGTGTGGGTATTGAATCTGGGTCTGTGCAATGATGAATTCTTCTAACAGGAAACCTTTGCTCAGAGATTTCTCATTGGCCTAGCCAAGACTTTCTCAGAACTTCACTGAAGTTTAGTGTCTTCCTACCTAATCCTTCTTTCTTGCTCTCACTGCATAGATCTTAGGCCTCGATTTCACTCTGAAGTATCTCTCTACTTATTTCTGCTCCCGTCTTACTTCATTCTTCACAAGCATTTTCCTCAATGGGTATCTTGCATGTTTAATCCTGTCTTGGTCTGCTTCTCAGAGGATGTGAGTTGCCAAAGCACATAACTCAGTTGCATATGAGGAGGGAATCAAATTACTATTTTGATATTTAAGAAAACTAGAAGGCTGGTTGATTTAAGGATTATCAGATCATATTAATTATCGTATCTCTCACGGCCACAGTATCTTTTGCATTTTTAAAGTAATAAAGTTATGGGGCTAGATTAGGATGATGGAAAGGTCAAAATGCTAATCCTGCTTCTATTGGTAGCAACCTTAAAACACATTGAAAGAATAAAGGGATTCTAGGGATACTGCCATCGATTATGTCCTTTTCCTGTATTCCCAACCCTCTTACATACAGTACCTTACACATTATGTATGTTGGTACTATTTGTAAACAACATGTAGTTGGATCTTGCTTTTTATCAAATCCAACTGTCACTACCTTTTTGATGGGGTATTTAGATTATTTCAATTTAATGTACTTATTAATATATTTGGACTTACATTTGCTATTTGTTTTTCATATATTACTCATTTTTTGGTTCTTCCATCTTCCTTGACTTTTGTGTTAAATAATTTTTTAACTTACCATTTTAATTTCCTTGCTTTTTAAAATTTATATTTTTGATTTATTTTCTTAGTGGTTAGTCTTGTGATTAAAATATGCATCTTACCTTACCACATGTACTTTAGATTAATACTAATTAAATTCCAAGAAAATATAGAAACTTTGCTTCCATATCATCCTATTCCCTACCCACTCCTTTGTGATATCATTGTCATATCTTACATATATATAATACATTCAAAATGCAATGTTAAAATTGTTGCTTTATGCTATCCTGTGTATTCTAAGCAAATTAAAAGGTGATATGAGAAAAATATATTTATGGAATCTTTTATATTAACCCACATTTTGCCACTTCTGGTGTTCTTCATTTCTTTCTGTGGATTTGAGTCACCATCAGGAATCATTTTCTTTTAGTCCAAATAGTTTCCTTTGATGGTTTTGTATTTCCTTATAAGACATTGATTGTTGGCAGTCAAATCTCTAAATCTTTGTCTCAGAATGTCTCAATTTCACACTCATTCTAAAGCATAGATTTGATGAATATAGAATTATTGGTTAACAGGTTTTTTTTCTCTCTCTTTCCGCATTTTGTTATTGCACTGCACTCTGGCCCCCATCGTTTCAGGAAATAAGTCAGTTGCTATTTACTGTGGTTTTCTTATACATGAGTTATCTTTTTCTTACTGTTTTCATGATTTTATCTTTGTCTTTGGCCTTTAATAGTCTGTCTAGGATATAGCTAGGTATGCTTGCTTGGGCTTTGTTGAGCTTCTTGGATGTGTAAACTAATGTTTTTCATCCAATTTGGGAGGTTTTAAACCTTTATTTTCTTAAATGCTTTTATGTTTCTTTCTATCCCCTCCTTCTTGGCCTTTCATTACATTTATGTTGGTGTGCTAGGTGTTGTCCATATTTATTCGACCTTGTTCATTTTCTTCAGTAATTCTTGTATCTCTTTTCTTCAGATTTGATCATTTATATTGATTTATCTTAAAGTTCATCGATTCTTCTACCATATCAAATCTCATGTCGAATACTTGTAGTGAATTTTTCAACCTGGTTACTGTGCTTTCCAACACTAAAATTTCCACACACAAAAAATTCCTGTCTTATGATTGAGAATCTCCATTTGTTTGTTCATTGTTGTCATATGTTAAACACGGTTTTCTCTTATTTCTTTAAGCATTTACATTAGCTGCTTTGAAGTCTTTTCTGCTAAATCCAATACCCGGGAACACTTGGAGTTTTTATTGACTGCTGTATTTCCCGAGTATTGGTCACATTTTCCTGTTTCTTCGTGTGTCTCGTTTTTGTTGAAATCCGGACAGTTTATATAATACATTGAAGCAGCTCTGGATTCTGATTTTTATTCTCCCTGCAGCCTGTTTTTGAGAGTTTTTTTTTTTTTTTCTTTGTTGAGTAACTTACCTAGGCTACATCTATGAAAACTGTTTGCTTTGTGATTTGTGATTGCTGACATCTCTGCTTAATGTTTTCTTTTGTTTCATTTCATTTCATTTCATGTTTTAGTTTTATTTTTAAGCTTGCTTCCTTGGAGCTGCCCCTGTGTCTATGTTGCTTTGATTAGACCTTGGTTGGATAGAAGTCGTCCTCATCCACATCAAGCCAATAAATTTGTGTGTGAGCAAAGGAAGGATCGTCTAAAGTTTATGCCATTTTCAAGTACACCTAGGCTTTTACTCTTCTGGACCCTTTTGTGTCTTCTATACACATGTGTTCAGCTTCAGGGTTGGCCAGGCATGTGTAGTTAGCTCGAGTTTTCTCCATTATCTTCTGCACATGAACACAATTAAGAAAAGAATATGCCTTCTCCAACCATGACTACAACTTGAGGCTTGTAGAACTGTGAGCTTTCCCTAGTCCACCACTGTATGGGATTTTCATTTGTACTGACATCACTGATGAGCGTGGGCTTTTCCCATTACACCAAATGGAGTGAGCTCCTCACCAGTCAGAAAAACTATTGTCCTTTATGACCTGCCCTGCCCTGGAAAATCTCCTTGTTGGCTGAGTGTGGGAAGATATGGGAGTAGCCCAAGTTCAGAACACCAGAGATTTCCAGTGTTCCTAACCAAAGTTAAGTCGATTTTCAGATATAAATGCTTCTCAGATTGCTCCACGCCTTTGTTCATTTCCAGATTGCTAAAATAATTATTTTTGCCAATTTTGTCCAGCTTTATAGTTGCTTTCGAGGGAGAGGATTTACCAGTCTCTTCACTTGGCAATAGCTTGGAGCCTCATCTCTACAACAGCTTTTTAATTGCTATTTATGATCCTAGTCTTTCTCTTCTCTGAACTCCATACTGACATCTAAGTAATCACTCTAAAATATTATACAAATCTGATTGTCTCTCTCGTAACTTAAATCATTCAATGACTTTTCATTTTCCACAGAATAAACTCCTTATAAGACCCAGCATAATCTGGATCCTGCTTGCTTCTCTTTTTCATCACTACCCTCTAAAACCCTTTGCTCTGACCAGACTGAACATCACTCATGCCATACTTTCTTTTATCCCTGGGACTCAGCATGTATTTCTTCTCCTTGCAATGCTCACAGCCTAACTCAGACTCCTTCTTTCCTCCTAGGTCTTATTTTCCTGACTAACTCCTACTGACCCTTCATATTTCAGTTTAGATATCATTTTCTGCCAGGATCACCTTTACCATACCCCACTTCATTCTATAGTTTATGTTCCTATAATCTGCTGTATTTTCCTGATTCTAGACTTGATTACACTATTGTTGCCATTGCTGTCTAATTGTCTCCTTCACAAGAATACCAATTCCATGGGGGCAGAAACTGCAGCTTTATGTTTATTGTATTATTATTATTATTATTAGAGATGGAGTCTTGCTCTGTAACCCAAGCTGGAGTGCAATGGCACAATCTCTGCTCATTGCAACTTCCACCTCCCGGGCTCAAGCTATTCTCCTGCCTCAGCCTCCCAAGTAACCGAGATTACAGGCACATGCCACAACACCCAGCTAATTTTTGTATTTTCAGTGGGGACAGGGTTTCCCCATGTTGCCAGGCTGGTCTCAAACTCCGGACCTCAGGTGATCCGCCTGCCTCGGCCTCCCAAAGTGCTGGGATTATAGGCATGAGCAACTGCACCCGGCCCCATCATTGTATTCTTAGCATTGAGACCAATGTCTGTTAGATTCTGCAGACACTTTTTAATTGATAACAAATGATTGAAAGCCTGATTAGATCAGAGGCCAGCAAACCTTTTCTGTAAAGGTCCCCAGTAGTAAATATTTTAGGCTCTGCAGATCACAAAAATCCCATTGTAAGTATTTCACTTCTGCTATTAATGTATAAATGCAGCCATAGAAAATATGTAAATGAATAAGCATGGCTTTGTTCCAGTAAAACTTTATTTATAAAAGCCAATATCTGGCCTGCAGGCTGTAGTCTGCAAATACCTGGATTAAATGAACGAAGGAAAGAACGGCAGGTGACTTTAAAATGTTTCAATTAATTGAAATAAAATCTGGCTTGTAGTTCTTCTGTAAATAATTAAAACCTATTTTCTTTACCTTTGATCTAATCAAGAAAAAAGTCATTAGCATTTTCTACATAATAGTCCACTATCAGAAATAACAATTATGTCATTTTATATTTTAGTATTCACAAAAAACTGTCACTTGGGTCACAGAGGATGTTGAGTTCTTTGTCTCTTTACATTTAATCTTGTCTTTTCTTACTTTTCATTATTTCACATAATCCATGTCACAAAATTAGCCAGAGAAATTGATATGGCTTGGCTCTGTGTCCTCACCCAAATCTCATGTTGAATTACAATTCCCAGTGTTGGGGGAGGGACCTGGTGGGAGGTAATTGAATCATGGTGGTGGATTTCCCCCATGCTGTTCTCATGATAGTGAGTGAGTTGTCATGCAATCTGATGGTTTAAAAGTGTGTGGCACTTCCCCCTTCACACTTGCTCCCTCCTGCCACTGTGTGAAGAGGTGCTTGTTTCCCCTTTTCCTTCCACCATGATTGCAAGTTTCCTGAGGCCTCCTCAGCCATGCCTCCTGTACAGCCTGTTGAACTGTAAGTCAATTAAACCTCTTTTCTTTATACACTACCCCTCATCAGGTAGTTCTTTATACCAATATTAGAATAGACTAATATAGAAAACTGGTACCAGAGAAGAGGGGAATTCTTATAAAGATACTTGAAAATATGGAAGCAACTTTGGAACTGGGTAACAGGCAGAGGTTGTAACAGTTTGGTGAGCTCAGAAGAAGATGGAAAGATGAGGGAAAGTTTGGAACTTTATACAGACTTGTTGAATGATTGTAACCAAAATGGTGATAGTGTTATGGACAGTGAAGTCCAGGCTGAGGAGGTCTTAGAGGAGATGAGGAACTTATTGGGAACTGGAGTAAAGGTCACTCTTGCTATGCTTGCAGAGACACTGGCAGCATTGTGCCTCTGCTCTAGAGATCTGTGGAACTTTGAATTTGAGACAGATGATTTTGGGTATCCGGAAGAAGAAATTTCCAAGAGCAAAGCATTAAAGATAGGACCTGGCTGCTTCTAACAGCATACACTCATATGCATTTGCAAGAAGATGTTCTGAAATTGGAACTTATATTTAAAAGGCAAGCAAAGCATAAAAGTTTGGAAAGTTTACAACCTGGCCATGGTGTAAGAAAGAAAAACCTATTTTCTGGGAAGAAATTTAAGCCAGCTGTAGAAGTTTTCTTCAAGAGGAGCCCAATGTTAATACTCAAGACAATGGGGGAAATGCCTCCAGGGCATTTCAGAGACCTTCACAGCAGCCCCTCCCATTACAGGTATGGGGGCCTAGGAGGGAAAAATGGTTTCACGAGCCAGGCCCAGGGACCCACTACTCTGTGCAGCTTCTGGACATGACAGTCTGCATTGTGGCCATGCAAGCTCCAGCCGTTATTAAGATGGGCCAAAGTACAGCTCAGGCGATTGCTTCAGAGGGTTCAAGCCCCAAGCCTTAGTGGTTTCCATGTGGTGTTGGGCCTGTGGGTATGCAGAAGGCTAGAGTTGAGGTTTGGGAGCATCTGCCTAGATTTCAGAGGATGTGTGGAAACACCCAGATGTCCAAACAGAAGTTTGCTGCAGGAGTGGGGTCCTCATAGAGAACCTCTACTCAGGCAGTGCAGAGGGGGAAATGTGGAGTTGGAGCCCCCACACAAAGTCCCCACTGGAGCACTACTTAGTAAAGCTGTGAGAAGAGGACCACCATCCTCCAGACCCCAGAAGGGTAGATCTATTGACAGTTTGCATTGTGTGCCTGGAAAAGCCACAGACATTCAATGCCAGCCCATGAAAGCAGTTGCAGGTTTTGTACCTTGCGGAGCCACAGGGGCAGACCAGTCCAGGCCTTGGAAGCTCACCCCTTGCATCACTGTGCCCTGGATGTGAGACATAGAGTCAAAGGAGATCATTTTGGAGCTTCAAGATTAAATGACTGCCCTGCTGGGTTTTGAACTTGCATGGGGTTGCAGGCCCCTTTGTTTTGGCCAGTTTCTTCCATTGGAATGGGAGCATTTGCTCAATGCCTGTACCCACATTGTATCTTGGAAGGACTAACTTTTTATTTTTCAGGCTCATAGGCAGAAGGGACTTGCCTTGTCTTAGATGAGACTTTGGACTTCGAGTTTTGGGTTAATACTAGCATGAGTTAAGACTCTGGGGGACTATTGGGAAGGCATGATTGGTTTTGAAATGTGAAAAGGACATGAGGTTTGGGTGGAGCCAGGGGTGGAAATATATGGTTTGGCTGTGTCCCCACCCAAATCTCATTTTGAATTGTAATCCCCACCTGTTGAGAGAGGGACCTGGTGGAAAGTGATTGGATCATGGGGGAAGTTTCCCCCATGCTGTTCTCATGATAGTGAGTTTTCATGAGATCTGATGGCTTAAAAGTCTGTGGCACATCCCCCTTTGCTATCTCTCCTGTTGCCATGTGAAGACATGCTTGCTTCCCCTTCTCCCTTCTGCCATGACTATAAGTTTCCTGAGGCCTCCTAGCCATGCTTCCTGTATAGCTATAAAACTGTGAATCAGTTAAACCTCTTTTCTGCATAAATTGCTCAGTCTCAGGTAGTTCTTTATAGCAGTGTGAGAATGGACTAATATGGAAATCAAGATAGTTATTTTATATGGCTAAAGGACAGTATATCCAGTACACTGAGTTTAGTAGTCAAGAATTATGAAGAAATATGACAATTTAAAAATAAAAACTTAGTATATTGAGTCTTTGTCTATCTGCCATATCATGTTTTATATTTGGCACTGTTTCTTTTTCTTGATTTTGACTGCTTCATAATACCATATTTTACATTCATGTATTTACTTTTTAAACAATGCAGTTAATAAAATAAATAAGAATTGGTGCATTATTAGATGATACCTGCATTTTAAAAATCATTGTATTCTGCTATATGAATTGGCATGTATAATTATGAAGAAATCCTACTTTAGTTAAGAAATATTTTTATAATTACTAGCAATTATGTAGTATTGTGGCGACTATTCATTATATTCTTTATAAAACTGGATTAGCATTTCCACTTTTGATCAGGTGCTGGTCTTTTGCCCTAAACGTACATGCAAAAGGAAGCAGAATATTGAAATTAATAAGAAACATCTGAATACACTTAAATTCATTTTATTTATGGACTTTAAAAATTAGCCTTCTCTGATTTCTTGTCCAAGTAGTGTTTAGTCACTTAAGAAATAAGATGTCTTATTCAGCATTCTTGTTAAACATATTTTTTAATGAAACAAAAAGTTTTCTTAACTACCTTGTAGATTTTTTCAAATTATTTAGATGCAATTTTTTCATTTTCTTTTTTTTTCTTTTCTTTTTTTCTTTTTGAGATGGATTCTCGCTCTGTCACCTAGGCTGGAGTGCAGTGGCATGATCTCCACTTACTGCAATCTCCACCTCCCCGGTTCATGCCATTCTCCTGACTCAGCCTCCCGAGTAGTTGGGACTACAGGCACCTGCCACCAAGCCTGCCTAATTTTTTTGTTTTGTGTTTTCAGTAGAGACGGGGTTTCACCATGTTAGCCAGGATGGTCTCGATCTCCTGACCTCATGATCTGCCCTCCTCGGCCTCCCAAAGTGCTGGGATTACAAGCATAAGCCACTGCGCCTGGCCTAGATGCAATCTTTTACTAGTAAAGAAACATATATTGACAGTTAATGTAACTGGAATTTTATTATTGGTGTCAAGAAAAATCTGATGCCATATATGAACTCACCTTTTGGGAAAATTTCATGAAAGACTGAAGGGGAGCAAGGATTGATTACCTGGATAATCTTGCCTCTAGCAATCTTGGGCAAAAGGCCAATGATCTTGCATTTACATCAGGTACTTTAAGATAACTGATTCATGATGGGTAGCTGAATTGATTATTTGTTTTATCTTAATGGTTCATTTAATTTTACTCATTAGAGTTTAGTAGAAAGCTTTTCTAAAAACATAGCAATTAGTCTTGGAAAATTGCATAAATAAAAATATTTATCTCAACATGAGATTTAATAAATATTGCATTATGGAATGAAGAGTTTCTAATTAAAAGGGAGGCCACATGCCTTAATCTGCACACAAAAGTATCTGAGAACCAACTGGAACTCTATCTGTATAAATTCACCAGCATATACAACAGTACAAATAGGCTGCTTCTTCCAAATGAATTTGTATGCACACAAATTGAGATAATGTTCCCTATCTCACAATGGCATTACTAAAATCTCTATTTTAATAGTTATCACTCACAAAAAGAGTTTTATGGTCAATTACATTGTGATATCCTCAGATAAACAGAATAAGGTAGTTGGCTTTCTTTCCAACTATTTCTCAGATCCATCTACTTTCTTTCCAACTGCTTCTTAGTGGAACTTCCCAGATTCATGAATATGCCAAAATGTACAGTGGACTGTCAAGAGAGGTGCATAGTATATATTTTGTAACTTATTTGGCCATGGAACACCATTTTCCTCTAAATACCCATTATCACGATGAGTAATTTTTCCTTTATAAAATAAGATTGGAAGACTCTTTCATAAGCAACTTTCTAATAACTGCTTATGATCACTTATATCCTATTTTCTTATTGTTTTTGTGGTATCTTAAAAAATAAATTTCGAACTTACAGTAAAGTTGCAATAATCGTACAAAATAATCTTGTTTACTCTTTGCCCAGATTTCTCAATTGTTAACATTTTGTCACATTATTTTTTCCTTCTCCTCTCTCTTTTTTTCCCCTGCCCCTCTCTATCCTGTCCCTCATGAACCATTTGAATGTAGTACCTTGTTACCCCAGTGCCAGCACAGTGGCTAAAACACAATAGGAATTTATTAAACAATTGATGATTAGTGAATAACATCTTTCAAAATTATATCTAAGCAAAGTTTAAGAGGCCACTCTGAAACAATGTTTAAGTGTGAAGTTTTTATCTATTATAAAAGGCCAGCAAATCAATTTTAAGAGTGAGAAATATCATCTTACTATTTATTAACAATTTCAGTTTTTGGAAGTTTCCAAACCAAGAATCAGAAGAAACCCATGATTTTATATATATATATATTTTTCTGACTTATGGATGTGCTTATGTAGTGATCCAAAGCCAGATACCTTGTCTGGAAGGAGGAAGGTATGTGCAGCCCTGTGGTTTGAAGCTAGCTGGTACACTTAAAAGCTGCACGGCTCTCTGAAAGAGTTATTGAATTCTATCAGTTAGATCTTTGCTGTGATCCTTTTTTCTGTGCATAACTGTGCTTTCTCACTTTCTCCTTCAGTTTATGTTTTTCCATCCAGAATAAGTTTTATACTAGTATTAGTACATTTAAAGCTGAGAATGACTTATTTGTCTCAGGAAAAAAAACCCACGATGTATAATGGTTACATCCAACCAGTTACGATTTCAAGTAAATCTATCTCTAATCAGCCTGGAGAATAAGAACAATGTTGATTGTGCAAAGCAGAGGTTATAGACTCCTATAAAATGTGACAGTGAGGAATATAATGTTATTTGTACTTGTTTTTTTGTTGTTGCTGTCGTTTGTTTGAGAAGGAGTTTCGCTCTTGTTGCCCAGGCTGGAGTGCAATGGCATGATCTTGGCTCACTGCAACCTCCACCTCCCAGGTTCACGCGATTTCCCTGCCTCAGCCTCCCGAGTAGCTGGGATTACAGGAATGCGCCACCATGCCCGGCTAACTTCTTGTATTTTTTTAGTAGAGACGGGGTTTCATCATGTTGGTCAGGCTTGTCTGAAACTCCTGACCTCAGGTGATCCACCCATCTCGGCCTCCTAAAGTGCTGGGATTACAGGTGTGAGCCACCACGTGAGGCCTTGTACTTGTTTTGAGATAATGAACTATTCTTTTATTTATGCTCCTTTCCTCCTCTCCACCTATATCCAAATATTTGTGGACAGGTCCAATATCAGTACTTTTCTTTAAGAAGTACAGTTTCATGTTAGAGAACAGTGTAGGGAACAAGCAAGAGGCGTGATGAACTGCCTGAAGCTTTGCTTTGGGTTTGCTTAAATACCATGTCATAAATTCTGCAGTTTCTTTTCCTTGAGAGTATGTCCTTCCCAGTTTTTGCTATTAGAGAGCAAGGATCTGTGGCCACAGGTTTTCTACACTGTGCTACCCTCCTTCTTTTTCTTACTTCATCTCAACAATCTCCGGCCACAGATTTTCTATGCCATTGCCACTCTCCCTCTTTTTCTTTCCCTATCTCATAATCTCTAGACTTTATAGAATAATAGTCATATATTAGACATATGGAATATCAGTGCAACTACTTTTTCAGCTGAAATCACCTTCTCTGCTATTCTCATTCTAAGCAAAGGAACAGAATATGTCTGTATTAGTCTGTTCTCATGCTGCTAATAAAGACATGCCCAAGACTGGGTAATTTATAAATAAAAGAGATTTAATTGATTCACAGTTCCACATGGCTGGGGACTTCACCATCATGGCAGAAGGCAAATGAGGAGCAAAGTCACATCTTACATGGTGGCAGGCAAGAGGGCTTGTGTTGGGGAACTCCCCTTTATAAAATCATCAGATCTCATGAGACTTATTCACTGTCACAAGAACAACATGTGAAAGATCCATTCCCATGATTCAATTATCTCCCCCAGGTCCCTCCCACAACACATGAGAATTATGGGAGCTACAATTCAAGATGAGATTTGGGTGGGGACACAGCCAAACCATATCAATGTCTTTCAGGACTATGATACTAAGGAAATCTCTTTTTGACTCAAGGTATATGAAGCCATGAGCCATCTTTCAGTCTCCTTTCTAGTCTTAGACCAGCTCTCACAGTATTTCATAGATAGTGTTTTACAGTTTGGCTATATAGTTTGTGGCATTGACAAATTGTCAATCACATTTTGTCTCTGTTGTTTTCATTTTTAGACAACAGACAGCAAAAATTTAAGATATTAATTGATGGAAGTTCTGGATCCCTATTCTAAAGTCAATCCTGAAGACACCACAGAAGTGAGAGGGAAAATGGTGCATCTAAGAAGATACTGGAAAAACTAAAAAGTCTCTGGGGAGACAGCAGTTGGCTGGTTCCCAGATTCCAGCTGAAATGATAGCCTAGGAGAGGAAAGGGCAGGGGGTCACAGATGGAGCAAGTATGGATGTAGAAGGAGGGCCTGAAAGGCGGAGGTTGCAGTGAGCTGAGATCACGCCACCACACTCCAGCCTGGCGAGAGAGCAAGACTCTGTCTCAAAAATAAATAAATAAATAAATAAATAAAATTAATTAATTTTTAAAAAAGAAGGAGGGCCCTGAGTGTATCTTGCCTTCTCTGTTACAACTTGAGACAAAAAGAGAAACCTAGATCAGTGTGAGTAACACAAAGGCAGTGTTTGAGCCCAGGGGAAGTGGGGAGGAATAAAATAAGTGCAAACAATTGAGTTGGCCCTGGACTCCCCCACCTCCCCTGCCTCTCCCACTGTTCCAAACTCCAAGAACAAGTAATTACAATTGAGGAAGACAATTGCAAAAAAAGAAGAGTGTTGGAGTACAGGGATGGGCAGCCCTCAGAGAGGAGGCTGGGGTAGCAAATGGGAGGCCAGATTGTGTAGTCTTTAGTATTTCTTAAGATTATTGTGTATTCCCTTTATGCATTCTCTTTAAGGCTGGAGACAAGAATAGACTTTCTCTACCTTCGATCCTGATCAACATTGTGTTGGAATCTTAGCCAGTGAAATATGGCAATAAATAAGAGATTAAAGATTGGAAGTGGAGAAAGGAAAAAGGAATGAAAACAATAAGATCATTTACATTTGAAAAAGTTTCATCAACTAAAAAACTGTTAGAATAAAAGAGTGTAGTGAGTTTTCTTAGCCCATGCTGTTTCTTTACAACAGCAATAATTAACTAGAAAATGCAGTAGAAATGCATTATCCATAAGAGCATTTTAAGAACTCTGAGGTACATATATATAGAAAATAAACACTTTATTTTTCTTCTGCCATTCTTTTTCTATTTTATACTGGTTATATAATGTGGTTATCATGGTTAACATTAAAATGTTTCATAATTTCCTCGATATCAAAGCAGAGTTGTTACTGTACTAGAAGAGGAATGAACAGCACCCGGAAATGGAAATAATCTTTAAAAAATCCTCAAAACTTTTATAGAGAAAATTTAAAAACATTATTGTAGGACATATAAGAAAGCCTAAATAGACAGCCATACTGTATATCGTAATGATGTGAATTATCCCAAGATTGTTCTATAAATTCAATGTCATTTTAATAATAAATCCAAGAGTATTTTTGAGGCTTTTATCAAATCCATTAAAAATGTATATGGAAAAATAAAATCCCACTGATAAAATCCTTCAGGGACTTGTCTTATAATAAGAACCAGATCTTTACTGTATTCAAACTTAACCTATCTGAATAGGCAATCTTAGATTCCCATTTTACTCCTTGAAGATTTTCAACCATTTATGGTACCAATTACCACACGGGCCAGTCTTTTTAGTTGACAACAACAGAATCCCCTCTATTTTGAGCAGTAAGAGGTTTATTAAAGGGTATGAATAGCTCACAGAATCACTGGAAGGGCTGACAAAACAGAGTCTACACTGAGCATCCACCATGTCTGTCTTGACACCCTTATCAGCATCCACGCACATTCTCTCCCTCATTCTCAAATTTTGAAGAAACAGCATGTTCTTACCTAATATAATGCAACTAACCTCACACAAACAAAAATGTATTCAACTTTCCTGCAAAAGGATATACCAAAATCTCAACATTTTAAAACAATATGCCACTTTATGACCATTAAATTATCAAAAACTAGAAAGGTACTATCAAATATTAATGAGAAGGTAGGGAAACAGAAACTCTCATATACTATTGGTGAAAGAGTAAACTGACTTGGTTGTCCTAGAAAGCAAGAGTAGGTACTAAAGTACTCAGCAAAATTGAGAATGTATATATGACAATGGAATGTCACTCCTGGATTCATATCCTAAGGAAACTCTTTTATAGTCTTTTTATAGACTCATAAAAAGACTATATAAGGATATTCATCATAATGTCTCTTGTTACAGTGAGAAATTGGAGGTTACACTGTGAAATCATGAAGAGAAAATGGCAGATGCACACCACAAAAGCAACACATTTGATGCACATAGAACAACATGGGTAAACCTTAAAGGCATAATGTTGTCCCACAAGTAAGAAACAGAATACCGCCTATACCACAGTGCCATTATGTAAGTTAATACACACATACAAAATGTGTACTTATAAGTATCTAGTCATACAAAAGGGCACATATCAAGCACATTGAAAAAGGTAACCATGTGGTATAGAGAATGGAAGTGGGAATAAGAAAGTAGAGAAAAATAAAAAAATAATGATGAACCTTGCATGTATATGTTAGGATGGTGAACTCCACACAAACAAATGGGATTAGTTCAACTCCACACCTGATGCTTTGGGTTAGTTGGGTTTTTGTCGTTGTTATTGTTTTCTTTACAGTGGAGCTATTCTGTGATTATGGCATCCCATTTTCCCCAGTTAATTATAATAATTAAAAATTTAAAAATTGCTCTGAAGGTACAGATGTATTTTAATTTTGAAAATAGTCGTGACTCATCTATGTCTCTAAGGAGACTTCACCAAATCTTCAGTCTTATTCCTCTCCAAGGTGCTTATTTTCTTGATTCCATCTAATCTTGGCAAAGGAAACGGAAGGTTAGAACAATCTTTCAAAACTTTGAAAATGGTTCGAATTGCTCTACATTTAGACAAAGTTACTGGTTACTTAATTGTCATTTAGAGTTCTTTTTGGATAGAAGGCAGCCATTCTAGGCTATAAAGGTGGTTTCGTGGAAATGTTCCTTCCTTGACAGAAGGAAGACGTTGGAGAATTCATATGGTATTTTAGCCTGCTCTGTGATTGCAATCACACAAATCATTACATTCCAGAGAGATCCCATCAACAGAAGGTTTTTCCATTTCAGTCTGTCAAGGTAAAACATTATCTTTTCATTTTCTGTATACTCCAGGGTATCAAGAAATTATAGAATGTAAGCTATAATTACAACAGCATTTTCTAAGTCTTCCTTGATGGTGAGAGGTAAGAAAAAGAGAGAGGAAGAGAGCTTTTTTTTTGCTCTCAGTTACATTAAAATATTCATTCAGTACGAAATATATATATTGGATTGGCTTCCTTTTATTCAAGTTTTATAATCTCCTGCAACCTCACTACATGAGTTAATGTTGCAGAGCAAGATAATGACTCTCTTCTATAAACCTATGTAGTGCTATAGAACCAGAATGGGTGGGTACAAAGAACAGAAATGAAATTAGAAGGTGAATGGACTGTAGATTTTTCATGCATTTTTCCAGATGTTCATTCTGGCCTTCTGTTCCTTTCTTCAGGACTTGTACTTATGCACATGTAACACCATGAGGAATCAGATAATATAAACAGTGAGTATCTCTTGGACTATTCAGTTTTGGCTTTATATTTCAACTACGTTGATGACTGCTGGTTACATTTTTACTCAATTTAGGTGGTCTGATTTAAATGTAGGATATCACATAAGGCATGGCGGGAATGGGTACCTCAAGTGAAAGCTTTTACATTCAGTAATGCAGATTTAATTGTTCAGGATGCTCTAGCCTGGGAAATTCAGCTTATCCAGATTTCCTGAGAACTGATCATTGCTAAGAATTTTCTGAGGTCTGGTATGTGTGGCCTCCATTTATACTGAGGGTAGACTGTCTCTTAGAAGCAGAGGAGTGCTTAGCAATTGAACACAGAATTTTGTCTTTTTAGAAATTAATAATGCACGATACAAGCCCTTTGGCCATTAAAAATATTTCTCCTTATAGGCCAGCCCCCGCAGCCCCAGGCTCCAGCTCCACCAATGGTTTCAGACCACCCCAGATTCAGGTTGTTCCACACAGTTCCACACTTTGAACTTTCCCTAGTACCAGGTCAACACCCCTGGCCTTGGGCATGAGGCCAGCACTTACAGACATAAGCTCCAGGCCTGCCCAGTGTCAGGCTAGTCCCTATGGCCCTCTAGGCTAGCCCCTGCAGCCTTATACTCCAGCAGACTCAGGTTCCAGGCCCATCACAGTAGATGTCAGTGCCAGGTTCACCCCCACAGACTGAGGCACCACGTCAACTCCTCAGGCTACTAGACTGTACCAGTGGACCCAGATCAGGTACCAAGCCCACCCACCTGCTGACCCAGGCACTGGGCCAGCCTGCTTAAGGACTTTAGTAGCAAGCTCACCCACAGACCATGCCAGGCATCCTGCAAAGGATATCTGTATGAGCTGACTGGTGAAGTGCATTCTCGGACATAGCCAGTCTGAAGACTGCAAAAAGTGCCTTCTTCTTCAAATGCACAGACATCAACACAAAGCAACAAGAAACATGAAAAAACCAAGGATATAACACCACCAAAGAAACACAATAACCTTGAAATGAAAATATAAAAACTGCCTGACAAATAATTCAAAATAATTGTTTCAAGAAAGCTCAGTGAATTTTATAAAAATACAGATAGGTAGTATAACAAAATCAGGAAAGCAATAAATGACCAAAATGATAAATTTAATAAGGAGATTGAAATCATTTAAAAAGTCAGATTTGGGAGCTGAAAAATATAAAGAATGAAATGAAAAATGCAATAAAGGGCATCAACAGCAGAATTGATAAAACAGAAGAAAGTATGAACTTTAAAACAGGTTATTTGAAAAATAAAGACAGAAGAAAAAAGAATCAAAAGGAATGAAGAAAACATACAGAAATTATGGGACAGCATCAAAAGAGAAAATGTTTGGGTTATAGGGATTCATAAAGGAGAAGACAGAATAAAGAGGTAGAAGCTTATTAAAGAAATAATAGCAGAAAACTTTCCGAATCTGGAGAAGAATATGAATATCCAGATACAGGAAGGTCAAAGGTCTGCAATCAGATTCAATTCAAACCAAAACCACACAAAAACTGAGAACTGACCAATTCAACAGAAATTCCCAAGGCCTAGTATGTGTGGTCTCCATTCATAACTGAGGGAGGTCTGTCTCTTAAAAGACAGTCTATTGAAAACAGAATTTTGTCTTTTTAGAAATTGTTATTGTAAGATATAAGCCCATTATAATCAAATAGTCAAATGTCAAAGACAAAGAGAGGAGCCTGAAAGCAGCAAAGGAAAATAAGCAAATAACATAGGAAGGAATTCCAATAAGACTAGCAGTGGATTTCTCAGCAAAAACTGACAGATCAGAAGAGAGCAATTATATATTCAAAGTGCTAAAGAATGACACCTTCAACCAAGAAAACTATACCTGACAAAGCTGTCCCTTAAAAATGAAGAAGAAATCAAGATGTTCCCAGACTAACAAAGGGAGTTCATTAAATCAGGCCTTTCTTTACAAGAAATGTTAAAAGGAGTTATTTAAACTGAAAGAAAAGGACACCAGTTAGTAACACAAAAGCATGTGAAAGTATAAAACTCACTGATAAAAATAAATATATTATTGGGCCAGGCGCGGTGGCTCATGCCTGTAATCTCAGCACTTTGGCAGGCCAAGGTGGCAGATCACGAGGTCAGGAGATCGAGACCATCCTCGCTAACATGGTGAAACCTCATCTCTACTAAAGAAAAATACAAAAAATTAGCCAGGTGTGGCGGCACACGCCTGTTACTCAGTTACTCAGGAGGCTGAGGGAGGAGAATTGCTTGAACCTGGGAGGCAAAGGTTGCAGTGAGCTGAGATGGTGCCACTGCACTCCAGCCTGGGCAACAGAGGGAGACTCCATCTCAAAAAAAAAAAGTATATTATCAAATTCAGAATATTTTAATACTGTAAGATTCATTTGCATCTTTAGTATAAAGGTTGAAAATCAAAACTATTAAAAATAATTTTAAAGTAATTTAATAGTTTAAAAAACTAAAATACTTTGATAAATGATACACAATATAAAAAGATATAAATTGTGACATCAAAAATATAAGATGGAGATGGGTTGGAGTGAAAGTATAGAGTAAAAGTACAACCTTTTTTGAGGTTAGAAAAAAGATATAACATAAATTTTTCTTTTGAAATCATTCCACAATGATGAATAGATGCAAGTGGGGCATTCAAGAGCTTAGTCTATTTATGAACAGATAAAGGAAGAAAATTTCCTCTAGGGTTGCTGACTACAAATTTCAGCTCTTCTTATTATTTTTCTTAATTGATAAGGGTATTTAGGGGATCTATTGCCACAAATATGTCATATCTGTGTGCTAGGAACATTTCACTCTCTTCTAGATATTTTAAAATAAGCATACATTGTTGTTAACTGTAGTCACCTTACTTTGCTATTGCTTATCATTGTGGTTTGGTAGTTTTTCTGTCGTGGTAATAATTGAGTCCTTTCTCTTTCATATTTGTGTGTTTGCTTTACCAGTGGGTCTATACTTTCACGTGTTTTCATGATAGATTTATCCTTTTGCTTCCAAGTGTAGGACTTTCTTAGGCATTTCTTACAGGGCCATTCTAGTGGTGACTAATTCCCTCAGATTTTGCTTGTCTAGAAAAGACTATTTCTCCATCATTTATGAAGGATAATATTTCTGGGTATAGTATCCTTGGTTGGCAGTTTACTTCTTTCCACACTTTGAATATATCATCCCACTCTCTCCTGGCCTGTGAAGTTTCTGCTGAGAAATCCATTATTAGTCTGAAGGAGGTTCACCTTTATAAGTGGCTAGATGCATTTCTCTTGCTGGTTTTACAAGTCTGTTTTTGTCTGTTACTTTTAACAGTTTGACTATAATGTGCTATGGAGAAGACATTCATTTTTAATTGTATCTATTTGGGGATCTCTGAGTTTCCTGTATCTGAATGTATAAATTTCTTACTAGACTTGGGGACTTTTCTGCTAGTGTTTTATTAAATATGTTTTCTATCCCTTTGTTTTCCTGTTCACCCTCTGGGACACTAGAAATTTGACTATTTGGTTGTTTAATAGTGACCTATAAGTCACATAGGCTTTGTTTCTTCTTCTTAATTTTTGTCTGACTGGGTTATTTCAAAAGACCTATCTTCAAGTTCTGAAATTCTTTCTTCTGCTTGATTCAGTATTTTGTTGAAGCTCTCTTAATGTATTTTTATTTCATTCAGTGAATTATTCAGTTTCAGGATTTCAGTTTTGTTTTTTAAATTGTATCTATCTTCCTTGGCAGATTTCTCATTCATATTCTGATTTGTTTTTCTGATTTCTTTGTATTGTTTAGCTATGTTCTCTTGTATAAGGTAATGGATGTTCTTTGGTCAAGCATAGGCCAAGGTAAACATCCTGCATGAGTCAGTGAGTTTGTAGCACAGGCATATAACTCTACTTGTTATATAATCACAGCCACGTAGCCATAACTTGGGAAGGCTCATCACTTGCTCAGAGCCATTATTGTCTGTAAAAGGTATAATTGCCCTGCTGATACTATACAGGCATGCTTGTGCCCAGTGAAAGAGAGAAATCCTGGGTTGTTCATCTTGCAGACAGACAGTGGAGAGCCAGGACACAGCTTGGCTTGCTTGTGCCCAAAGAAAGAGTTAAGCCACTGACCTTGAAGGGAGAGCCTGCCATGCAACAGTGCATGGGAGTGGCTGGAGCAGGCAGCTGAGACAGAGACAGACTGTGTAAGAGAGCTTCGGAATAAAGCCGTATTTCACCTACCTACAGCCCCCCAAGTGTTCTTTCAGCTGTCTGCCACTCATCCACCCACTCACTCCCTTTCGACCTCAGCATGGGCTAGAACCTGACCCTGGACCTGACATCTTGTATCTCACTAAGCTGCTTTAATATTATTATTTTGAATTCTTTTTCTAGAATTTCACAAATTTCCTTTTCATTGGGATCTCTTGCTAGATAATTATTGTGTTCCTTTTAGAGTTGTCATACTTCCCTGCTTTTTCATGGTTTTTTTTTTTTTTTTTGTATTTTTATATTGATATTTGTGCAGGTAGTGTAATAGTCGTTTCTTCCAATACTTTAAATTTGATTTTTAGGGGATAACTTTTTCCTTATAATGTATCTATGGATTTGGCTGAGTAGGGAACTTAGGCTTTAATTCTGGGTGCTTACAGTAGTGTAGTTTCCATGCAATTTCTTTGGCTGTAAGCAGCATCAGAGGTATCTGTGGTTTCCTCAGTGGCTTAGTGTGTAATTGTTAGTGGAGGCTGTGGTGAAGTTATGTTGGGGACAGGGATGTCAGGTAGGCCATTCCTGGGCTTCAGTGGTGGCAGCAATAGGCTGACTATACCTCTCTTTGGGTCCCAGAGTTGTGAATGTCAGCATCAGTGTTAGTGGGTCCAAGTGGGCTGATTCTTGGGCCTCCAAGCAACTTGCTTGAGTACCAGCAGTGTCAAGGGTGGGACAGGCAGGTGGGCAGGTTCCAAGGCCCCTGGACAGCAAGTGTGGTGTGGGCAATGGCAGTAGCAATGGTGGGATAACCTTTTGGCTCCCAAGAGGTTTGAACTGGTATTGGTGTCTGTGACTGGCTGGCTGGGACCATACACAGGCCCACAAGTGGTGCATGTGGGTAGGTGTCAGCTGGTGATAGCTGCAAGCTGGGTGGGCTTCTTCTCAGGCTCCCAGAGGAGTGCTCAGGTGCAAATAGTCATAGGTGGGGTAGGCTGATCTCCAGGCCCCTGGATGGTGTGATTGAGCACTGGTGGTAGTGAAGCCAGGCTGAGTGGGCCTATCCTCATGTGCCCCAGTGGTGCATGTAGAAGCTGGCTATTATGGCTAGGGGCAGAATGATTCCCAGGCTCCAAGCAGAGAGCTTTGATAGAGGTAGCAGCAACTGTGCTGCAGCTCTCTTGCCAGGGAGTATAGCATTGCTTTCAGTGGCGGAAGCCATCAGTAGGTGGCTTCTGCTTCAGGTGACAGCTGTCAGCCAGGGAACCTGTCCTCATGGCACTTGTAAATGCATGCCCAGCTGCTGCTGGGAGCAGTGGTGTTGCTGCCAGTGGCTTATGCTTTGGCCATGGTGATGGCAGCTAGCAGGGGTAGTTGCTGTGGGTGGGGCAGTTTGTCCTTAGAGTGCTTATAAATGCGCAGCAACCCCGCTGTTGGAGGTGGTGTGATCACTTCATTGGGATACACTTTGTCACATGGCAACAGCAGCCAGCAGTGGTGGTGGAACCTGTTCTCAGGATGTGTGAAAATGCATAGCAGCTCCACTGCTGGGGGCAGTGCTATTGCTGTCAGTGGCTTTCACTTTGGCGCTGTTGGCAGCAGCTAGCAGTGGAGGAAGCTGCAGGCTGGGGATGTCAATGGGGCTCAGTGCAAAGATGCTCGTTATTGTGGAGCTGCAGGAGCTGTTGGGCCCCAGGGCAGAATAAAATATGATGGGGGCTGGCTCTCAAAATGGAACTGTGTTGTAGCTGTTTAGGATTCAGGAGGTGTGTGGGACCCAGTGTAACCTTCCTTTCTGGAGCAATGCCATTGTGTGATCTCCAGGCAGCTCCCTGCTTTAGTCTCATGCCAGAGGGTAGAGGTGCTCACCCATGGCTAAGATTGCAGGAGTCTGTAGTGGGAATATAGACCCCTGGGGAACTCTCACTTTTCCCTGCATTGGATAACCTCTCTAGGCTCCCAGCTGGTCCTGGCCAAGCAGGCTGCCTCGCTTCCCTCTCCTTCTTTGCCTCAGGTGTGTCCTCTCCCTTCTCTGTTGAATTCCAGTGTTCTCTCTTAGACAATTTATTTGAAGTGTGATTATCTACTCACTAAGTTGGTTCTTCTTTGTGGCAGAGGTGGATACCAGATGCCTCTTGTTAGCCATCTTGAAGCCCCTCCTAATGTGACTTTTGCATGTAATCAAAGTTAAGTTGTGAACAGCTTAAAATAGCCTGTTGTAACTATAAGATGTTTTATATTAAGTCTCATGGTAATCACAAAGTAAAAACCTATAATAGATACACAAAAAGGAAAAAAGCATACCAGTTGAGAAAATTAGCTAATCACAATGGAAAACAGAGAAAAACAAAGGACCTATGGAACAATCAGAAAATGATTAACAAAATGGCAATAATAAGTTCTTACCTATCAACAATTACCTTGAATGTAAATGGACTAAATTCTCCAATCGAAGGACAAAGAGTGGCTGAATAGATTTTAAAAACTCAGAACAAATATATACTGCCTACAAGAGATTTACTTCACACTTAAGGACACATAATGTTGAAGAGATACGTGCACTTCCATACTCACTACAACATTATTCACAATAACCAAGATGTGAAGTCCTAAATGTTCATCAATAGATGAATGGATTAAAAAATATGGTATATAAACACAATAGAATACTATTCAGCCTTAAAAGAAGAAAATACTGTCATTTGCAGTAACGTAAAGGACATTATGCTGAATGAAATAAGCCAGGCACAGAAAGACAAATACCACATAATCTCACATCTATGTGGAATCTAATAAATTCGAACTTAAAGAAGTAGAGAGTAGAGTATTAGTTATGAGGTGCTGGATGATGGGTTGAGAGATGTTGGTCAAAGGATACACAATTTTAGATAGGAGGAATAACTTCAAGAGAGCTATTGTACCATATGGTGGCTATAGTTAATAATAATATATTGTATTTTGAAAATTAATGAAAGAGTAGATTTTGTGTTCTTATCACAAAAAGGATAAGTATGTGAGGTAATGCATATGTTAATTAACTCAATTGAACCAAAATGTATGCATATCTCAAAACATCATGTTGTACATAACATGCAATTTTTGTTTATCAGTTTAAAAAACTAAAATAAAATATTGCTCCTTGAAAAAGATAATTCAAAATGATTTCCTTTCCTGTTTCAGTTTTTCAGGCATGAATACTATAAGCAAGAAGAGAAAAGTTACAATAAATTGACATTTATAGTTGAAGTTGAACTCTAACCTGTGAAGCTTTCTTGAACATTCCCTCACTGAAAACTCCTTTTCATTACTTTTCCTATATTGTATCTCTACATGGTCATGAGCCGTTTAAATCACTGGCAGATCTGGATAGTATCTGCTAAAAACATGTTGGCACTTAAATTCCACTGTTACTAACTAAACATGAAGCTAAAAATAAATGAGAGATGCTAGAGATTTGAGTAATTCCACAGTCTCATCATAAATGGTAGCAAGAAGATTCTGTCAACCATGGTCTGCTTGTTGCAGAAAGATAAAACCCAATATCAAAATTGTTTGGGCGATAATCTTCTGCACTTTCTCTTCCAGATGGAAAATAACCTACACTCTTCAAATCCTTAAATATTTTTGTGCTCACATTTTCCAAACACTTAAGGCTGTTATTCCAAGATAGTGAGAATCAGCCCAATCTGTCATCTTATCTCCCTTTAAAAATGAAACCCAGATTGCCACAATCATCTAAAACCAAGATTCAGAAGTTGCCATTTGAGATTGTGTGATGTTGTTAATGGGGGAAGTATAACTTCCAATGCCTAGACCTCAAAGTCACAGCCAATATGTTAATGCCCCTTGATACCTGAGATAATCACAAATACATTGGAAAATATGTGAACCAAAAACTTGAAGAGTTCTAAAACATTAAAGATAAACTATAGTTAGTTGAATGATCTTACTTTTCTAAAGTGAAAGAATGTAAAAAATACTTGCAGGGAGTTCTTGCCAGATTCATCATGCTTTTCAAAACTAGGTTGATGTTACTCATGTTGATTTTAAGCATCCACAATTTCATTTCCAGTAAATGATGTTGAAATGCAAGAAATTATAAAAGTTTAGTCCAAACAACTGGAAAAAAAAATTGGAAAAAAAAAAGTTTAGTCCAGTGTGCCCTCAGCAATATTCTGCAATTGATTAATACATGTGATTTTACTTTGTCCCTTTCCTTAGTGTTGAGAGCTCATTGAATAAGTTTGACATCTCCATTGTCTCTGCAGGGTGGGGATGTGTCAGGTAGGAGCAATGTCTGGATGAAATGGGTCTTAGAATCAGGTCAACTGTGCATTGCAAGGATAGAGGCAGTAGGTAGGAGCTAAGACCATAACTAGACAGAGGATATACATTAAACTTGAGTGGTGAGATGGAGAAATCAACAGCATGATTATCCAAAATTACCCATGCCACCTCCACTGCAGAAGAGGACAGGACGCAGGATGTTAGCTGAGTTAGCTGGTTTGGGAAGTAATGTGTTAATCAAGTATGCAATGGAACTTGCTTTGATGTGAAGCCCAGCATGCTGTGAGTGTGCCTACTTAAAGAAAGCACACTGGAATGGAAACAATGCAGTCACCTACATTTAGGGGTAGGGCAGCAGGAGTGGAGAAAATTTTTGATAGATTTGTGGGGCAGGTTTCAGGTGATCACTTAGAAGTCTTAAGTTTGCTTCTCTGGGCCTTGACTCTCACTGGCCCATTTTCTGAAACCATCCTTAGAATTTGTCTATGTTCTCTGTCCCCAGTTACACTGCTAATTCAGATGAGGGTAGAACAGCCTTTTGGGTTTTCCTGGCTTAATTTTGATTATAGGAAAACTTCTGATTTGGCTCTATCTACTAACAAACCAAAAACTCCAAGACACAGGGCACTACAAATCCAGACCTACTAGTCTGAATGTCTTGGAGAGGGCTCGGTGGCCTCCGAGAACAGGATCATCCATTCTCAGAAAATTTGTGGGAGCTTTGGGTTACAGGTAAGGGGTTGTAAAACCCCAGTGGAGTCCAGGACTGAGGAGGACCACTTTGAGGATGCAGGCCTGCACCCTCGTGCCTGGGTGCAGCTATGCTTTTTCTTGCCCCTGGTAAAAGGACCACTGAACTCAACCAGACTGCAAACCCTAAAACAGTCCTGTGATCTGGCTTCAGCTCCACTCTGCTGCCATCCAGGGATAGTTCTGCCTGCCCAGGATCCAAACCCCTTTATTTTCCTAGTGACAGGCCCATCAACCTTGGACCACATCGTAGACTTAATGAAAGATCTTGAAACAGCTAACATGCATATGAAAAGGTATTCAACATCACTAATCATCAGAGAAATGCAAATCGAAACTGCAATGATGTACCACCTCTCACCTGGTAGAAGGGTTATTCAGAAGGTAAAAGATAACAAGTGTTGGTGAGGATGTGAAGAAAAGGGAAACTTGTACACTGTTGGTAGGAATGTAAATTGGTACAGCCATATACAAAACAGTATGGAACTTTCTCAAAGAATTAAAAATAGAACTACCATATAATCCAGGAACTCCACTTCCAGGCATATATATATCCAAAGGAAATCAGTATCTTGAAGAGATATCTGCACTTTCATGTTCACTGGGGGTATTATTCACAATATCCAATATATGGAAACAACTTAAATGTCCATCAGTGGATACATAGATAAAGAAAATGTGGTATATACATACAATGAAATACTATTCAACCTTAAAAAGGAAGAAAATATGCCATTTGTGACAACATGGATAAACCTGGGGGACTTTGTGCTAAGTGTAATAAGCCAAACACACAAATACAAATCCTGCATGATCTCACTTCTATGTGAAATCTAAAATATTCAAACTCACAGAAGCTGAGAGTAGAATGGTAGTTGACAGGGATCAGAGGATGGTAGAAATGGGGAAACATTGGTCAAAGGGTACAAAGTTTAAATTAGACAGAGGAATAAGTTCTGGAGATCTGATGTACAGACTATCATGACTATAGAAATCATGACTATAGAAAACAATACTGTATTGTATATTTGATATTTGCTACAGAGCTAGATCTTAAGTGTTTTCACCACACACACAAAAACCAACTATGTAAGGTGATGCATATGGTAACTAGCTTGATAGTTGTTTATATATATGTGTGTGTGTGTGTGTGTATGTATGTTTATATAAACATTAACTTTTGCAACTTAGACATACAATTTCTATTTGTCAACTAGATGCCATTAAAGCTGAAACAAAAACAAACCTTAGAAAAACTTGACTCAGTCTGTGAAATTCTAATGCAAGAATATGACCAATTGTCACATACACATTTACACTACATGTGAAGCCAAGAGAAACACATGATTTGATTTTTTTCTGATGGAGAATGTTATGATTAAGACATGTCTGGAGAAAAGCATGATCCTGTGTCTTTCTATGTATAGTGGGGTTCAGCAGTGCCCTTGCTGGCTTATAGTTTATGGTTGTAAAGAAAGGAACACAGTCAGTCTGCCATGTAAACTTGATAAAGACAGGAACCATGTGTGCCATGTTCACTAATGCATTTCCATGTCTTAGCACAGTGCCTGCGTATACATTGGCAATATGAAATTATTAGTCCTAACCTCTCTCTTACATGTGGATTCTAAAATATTCAGTGATTATGAGGATTGAGAGCGCCTCATTTGATTATTTCAGTTTTCTATTGTTGCATAACAAATAGCCCAAACCTAGTGGCCTAAAGCAACTGCAATATTTATTTTGCTCACAAAGCTTCAGTTTAGGCAGGATATGGTGGGAATCATTCATTTCTGCTCCACTCCCCTTCCAGTGGGGGTGGCTTGAAGGCCAGGGGCGGGAGTCACCTAAATGCTCATATATCTGGTAGTAATGCTGTCAGTTGAGACTTCTGAAGGCCCAGTCTGCAGGACACCGACACACGGCCTCTCCATGTGATCTGGGTTTCCTCACAACATCATCCCTGAATCTCAAGGGTGAACATCGCAGGAGAGAGAACCAGGTGAAAGAAACTCTCATAACCTTACCTTGGAAGAAGGCAGTATTGCTTCCACCAGATTCTATTTATTTAGGCAGAGAGTCACGAATATCAACCCAATTTGAAGGGGAGGGGAAATAGGTTCCCTGCTTGTTGAGTGGTGGCATGTGGGACCAGGAATATTTCTGTAGCCTTCTTTGAAAATATAATCTCATATTGGCACATGAGATTCAAAAAAATTGACATAATTTTGATTTTAAGATGAGATGTTGGCTAGGTATTATTAATCATCATATTTATAGCTTGGCCACCTAGCTTCAAATATGTCATTATTTAATGATAACATGGCTTTGTGGCCATAAGTCAGCCTTTTCTGGTGTGAGAAGGTCCTGGGTTCCTGGAGTATAATCTGAGTTTATAGTAGAAATTTGAGAGTTAGGTCGTAATCATAGGCTTTTACTTGGAAAATTTATTTGAAATGAGCATTAAAATGAGAAATATTACTGATACATTCTCAAGCAAAGGTAAAAATAGGATTGCCTGAATAGATGGATACATTTTGCTCAGGTGTCACCCAGGGGTCTTTCTGTTGAAGCAAAGTGAAGCAAGCAGTGTGGTTACTGTAACCACAGACATCTTCCTAGAAATCAATTGTATTATCCTATTTTGTTTCCCCATTGAACTTCTAGACTTCTGAGAGAATAAAGAAAATTTCTTCTAGTTCTTGAGGTAAAGGAGAAGTCTCTGCCTCTAATATTTGGACAGCTGGAACCCTCTCTCTTTAATCTCTTGAAGGAGAAGGGGTGCTGACTTCCAGGCTCTGGGGTTATGCACGTCCTTCCACTGCATGATTGAGAAAGGTGCAAGAAGAGCCTTTTGTTTGAGTCCTTTGAAAGCTAGAATGTCCACAAGGAAAGAGCTACTGGATCTGGAGACCACACAAATGAAGTAACCTGGTATTTATTTTTTTTGAGACGGAGTCTCACTCTGTCGCCCAGGCTGGAGTGCAGTGGCCGGATCTCAGCTCACTGCAAGCTCCGCCTCCCCGGTTCACGCAATTCTCCTGCCTCAGCCTCCCGAGTAGCTGGGACTACAGGCGCCCGCCACCGTGCCCGGCTAGTTTTTTGTATTTTTTTGGTAGAGACGGGGTTTCACCATGTTAGCCAGGATGGTCTCGATCTCTTGACCTCATGATCCGCCCACCTCGGCCTCCCAAAGTGCTGGGATTACAGGGTAACCTGGGATTTTTAAAAAAAAATTATTTATGTTCTGAAGCCAGAGATATATGCTTCAAGTACTTGTTTAATTGGTAGGTTAGGGGGTGTTCTAAGGCTTTCATTCATTCATTGAATGAGCATTTATTGAAAGCCTACTAAATGTTGCATACCATGCTACATTTTCAAAATAGAAACGTGAACAAAAGAAACAAGTCTCCTCCTCTCACAGACCTCACAGACATTAGAGATAAATTTATATGAAGATTCTGTTAGTTGTAGGGTTTAGAGCAGCCACAGGGTGGCACAAGTTGGCACTGGAGCTGGGCAGAATTAGGATCCGCAGGTCGGTTAGAATATGCAGCCAGCAGTGGCTGCTTAGATGGGGATGTGCCGCCTCGAAGGACACTAGAAAACAGATGAGATTTTATGTGGTCAGCATCTAGAGACTGGCAGGAATTGGACTTTGGACCTAGAATAGAAGCCCTGTCTCAAGACCTGGAATGGTCCTTTCCAGAAGGAGAAAGGACACTGTGGTTACTTGCAGTTTGTGATTGAGATACAAGCAGATCTGGAGCCACAATAGAGATGACACCACTCCATGTACAAAAGAGTGGGAGACAGAGGGAGATGAAACCTGTAGCCCAGGGTTGAGACCTTCTATGGCCCCTAGAGTCCCTTCTTGTCCAAAGTGAAGCGAAGGACCTCCAAAGTCCCAAGCTTGCCACATGAAGCCAAAGCTTCTTATGTCCCATTTTGAAGTCCATCTCCTCTACAGTGATGAATGTGTTTCAGAGTGGATCAGATGAGACAAATGTGGCTTTCATTGAGTCTCCAGATGAATTAAGTGACCCACTAACTCCATTCCAAAGTTTATTATTTTTTATAGCATCACTAAACAAAACATCATAGGCACCAAAAGTATTGATTTCATTAAGATAATTGACAAAATTTATCATGATCTCCTTGTGGATAAGCTTGAGAAATTGGATAATGATGTGGCAAAAATGTATCTCAAGAATACTGATGAATTAATCAATGCTAATCTGGACCAGGGTTTCTCGAACTTGAGTAATATGTAGGTCCCTTTCAAAGGAAAAATGTTCTCATGAATTTCACCAATATCGATTTGCTTTTATTGTAATGGTATTAAAATATTTAGACCTAACCCTAGAAATAAGCTCTTTATACTTGTGAAGTTTTATTAAATAAAAGATTTAAATCAAAACAAATACATGAATCAAATAAAAACATAGTTTAGGTGAATAATATTAAGTTAACATGACAGATAATATTGTTTGCTGGCACTAAATCAACTGATGCTGAATTTAACATTAAAATGATGAGGGGTTATGTCACGTTCTATGCCCTGCAGCATTTTACCTTCTCTTTCTAATACAGAAAAGACTTGCTCACATAGGTATGCTACACAAAATGAAACTTCAAACTTCAAAAATTTGTTTGATTGTTTAGGTTAGTAAGATGGACCTTATAATTTGTGAAAATCCTATAAGCAAGACATTTTTACAAAACAATTTTAGTTAATTACTGAAGGTTAGTATTAAGGCTAGTATTTTTAGAAAAGTGAAATCTGCATTAAGTGGGAATTAACTCCATTTATTTCTAGATATGGAAGCAGAATTTCTTTATATTTATTATAACATTTCCTGCCAAATTGGTATTCTAGAAGAAAGATATTTTTGAAACTAAGTATTCAATCAACATCAGCATTCATTGAGCATATTTCCCAAACTACTATGTGCTCTGTGAATATAGATCTCTCATTACATTTCCCTATTTCAACTTCTGGAAAGCTTTCTTTTTTGTGGGCTGCCATGAAATTATTTGGCTTTCACACAGTACAAACACAGTGGCAGGCACAAATATAAACTTGGACAATGAGAAGGAAGTAGCAATCTCAGTTTATGACAATTGCTAGATGATAAAGAATATGCTCGTATTATCTTTAAAGATTATCATTTAGTGTAAACCCATATTTAAAATTCTGGCTCCAAATTCTCAGTCCAGAGTGAATAACTATCATTATTGTTGTTGTTGCTACTTACTTATTTAAAACATTTGGTTGGCAACATAGCCAAAAGAAAGAGGCTGTTGCTGGAGCAAGGATTCAGTCTTTTTCAGTCTGGTGCTGACTAGCCAACTCATCTTGGTTATCTCTGTACTTGAGTTTTCTTATCCAAATGAAGTTGAAACCTTCTAGAATTGCTGGGTGAGACACAGGACTTTAAATTTTAATTCAGTGGATGTCTATGACATAAATTTTAATTCAGTGGATGAAGTAAGTCGTATGGCATTATATGCCAGTGCTCTGAAAACAAAACAATGCTGCACATATCTTAGATATTATTTTAATAGATGTGAGCCAATTTGAAGAAAACTAATTTCTCAACAATAAAAAAACCCAACTACCTCAGGAATACAGCATTAACTCATTGCCCCTGCGGAATTGTTGATTATTCTACCACACTGTAGTGATTATTCTCAAATGAGATTTTCTGCAGCTGAGAAAAGATTTCGAGTGCAGATTCTTTCCCTGGAATCCATGGATAGGCTTTGGGCAGTATTAGCCTCTGAATATGCCTGCAACATTTGCAGTGTGTGTATGTGCATTTGTGTATGCATGCACACACATCTAAAGGGAAAATCTTTAGATTTGACCACATTCATGAAGGTATGTAAAGAATCAAAAACTATATAAGCCACTGTTTTGGGATGAAATTCTTAACTCTTAGTTCCAGCTGAGAATTAACACTTTAACCTGAAACTCAGCTGTTTTAAGGAGTCATTTTTCTGGGAATTGTCTCCATGGTATTACAGTACTTATTCTCTTGATTATAGTACGAAGTATTGATCCATCTAATACGGGCAGTTTGTTCTTTCTGCATCACCATCCAATATAAATTTGGACTATAAGTTGAACAATGATATATCTTGCAACCATTGAGCTAATGTCATTGAATTGTGTTACTTAATTTGGAATTATAGCCCAAAATAGGTGATGCTCCATAAACATGTGCTTGATCTCTATAGATGAAACAAACTCAAGTCACAGGGCATCTTTTTAGTTAAGTGAATATGAGTCAGTATTTATCCAGAGACTAAAAGATTTCAGCTGGATCTGGCCTTCAGTTATTTTATTTTATGTTATGTAAGGTGAGATCATAGATCCTAACTGTATACTTTAGTTTCGACAACAGCTTACACTTGTATGACCCATACCCCTGTCAAGATACAGAACATGACCATGATTCCAGACAGTTCCCTTGCTCCTCTTCTCGGGAATCTTCTCTCCAGAGACTGATCTGGTTTCTTTCATTGCTAGCTAATCCTTTAAATTATTTTAGAACTTTATTCTAGTTTCTTATTTAGAAAATCAATTGTCATATTGGCATAGATTACTTTTTTTCACGTTTTGCTACCTAGAGTCTTAAAGATCTTTGGAGGTGGCTGGGGAGCGACTGCCAGAGGATTGGAAGAAGGGGCGAAAGAGGATCTCAGACATTTTAGACACTTTCCCAACTCCTCCTTCAAGTGAAGTATCTCCCTCTCTGAACTCTTTTATAAATTGGAATTGGGGTTTGGTTTTAAAAGGGGGCTCTACTAGGTGCCTATGAATAGTGGATTGGATAAAGAAAATGTGGTACATATACACCATGGAATACAACTCAGCCATAACAAAGAATGATATCATATCCTTGCAGCAACATAAATGCAGCTGGAGGCCGTTATTCTACGTGAGTTAACACAGAAACAGAAAACCAAATACCACATGTTCTCACTTCTAAGACAGAGCTAAACATTGGGTAGACACAGACACAAAGACGCGAACAATAAACACTGAGGATTCCAAAAAGCGGGGGGGAGGAAGGGGAACACGTGTTGAAAACCTGCCCATTAGGTACTATGTTCACTACTTGGGTGTTAGAAGCCCAAACCTCAGCATCACTCAATAGACCCACGTAACAAACCTATACAAATACTTCCTAAATCAAAAATTTTAAATAAAAAAGAGTTCTACTTATTTTAAAAATGTATCTGGCATAGATCATTGTGCCAAAAATAACTGCAGTGTTTCAGTTAAACCATTATAGAATCTGACTCTTGAAATGGCAGTTAAGACTTCCTAAGATCCAAGGGAATAAGTAATGGTTGGCAGCTGTGCAGAATGAAGGCTGATGAAATGAGGTGGCCCCACATTGAAGCCAGCAGCAACAGGACTTGGGAAAGCAATTCCTCAGTGGGGGTAGCCTTCCCTGAGTGTGCCTTTGAAGTCACATAGAGGAATTTGTTAATGATGCTAGTGCATTTTCTGCCATGTTTCCTCTATTTCTCTTGAAAGGTGACCATTTTGACTGTTTCAGGTCAATCTTATGCCTTAAAATCGACTGGTCTCAGGAACTGGCCAGAATCACTTATGACAATATCTAACTAAGTTTGGAATTGTCTTATTTTCTCCCTCAAATGCAAGTTCATTGTTTTGTGATTTACAACCTAAGGTCTATCTGTGTTTGGAGGTTTTGCTTTAATAGTAAAAACTGTAAATTATATATGCTACAAATGTTCTCATATTTTCTGTCTTCTCATTGTGGAAGACAGTATGCCAATTACTCAAGGATCTAGAACCAGAAATACCACCTGACCCAGCAATCCTATTACTGGGTATATACCCAAAGGAATATGATTCATTCTACTATAAAGACGTATGTTTATTGCAGCACTATTTACAGTAGCAAAGACAGGGAACCAACCCAAATGCCCATTAATGATAGACTGGATAAAGAAAGTGTGGTACATATACATCATGGAATACTATGCACCCATAAAAAGGAATGAGATCATGTTCTTTGCAGGGATGTGGATGAAGCTGGAAGCCATCATCTTCCGCAAACTAACACAGGAACAGAAAACCAAACACCGAATGTTCTCACTCATAAGTGGGAGTTGAACATTGAGAACACATGGACAGAGTGGGAAACAACACACACCAGAGTCTGTTGAGGGGTGGGGGGTGAGGGGAGGGAATTTAGAGGATAGGTCAACAGGTGCAGCAAACCACTATGGCACACGTATACCTATGTAACAAACCTGCATGTTCTGTACATGTATCCTGTTTTTTTGTTTGTTTTTTGTTTTTTTTTTTTTTAGAAGAAATAAAGAAAAAAAGTTCTCATATTTAAGATAGGTCAATAGAAGAAACTATCTTTAGAATATAATTTATTTTTTTCTGAACTGCTACTAGTTAAGTTTTATAAAGGGCCCATTAGAGAAGCATCTTTGTTGGTTGGCTGTTTTGATGCTGTATTCCTATATTCCCCCCCAAAAAGGGCATAAATAATAATATTTTATATTTATATCTTGATTTACAGTGTGTAAAATGTCACATCTGTTTGTCATAACAACCCTGCAAAATATGTAATATAATCTCGATCTTAAAGATGAATAAACTGAGATGCTGTGAGGTTGAGTGACCTGGTCACAGAGGTAGAGAGCACTAGAGGTCATACTCATAGTAATATCTAAATGATTAGTGTAGGCCGGGGGCGGTGGTTCATGCCTGTAATCCCAGCACTTTGGGAGGCCGAGACAGGTAGATCACCTGAGGTCAGGAGTTCAAGACCAGCCTGGTCAACATGGCGAAAACCCGTCTCTACCAAAAACAAAATACAAAAATTAGCCAGATGTTGTGGCGGGCACCCATAATCCCAGCTACTTGGGAGACTGAAGCATGACAGCCACTTGAAGCAGAGAGGCAGAGGCAACAGAGAGCCAAGATCGTCCCACTGCATTATAGCCTGGGTGACAGAGCGATACTCTGTCTCAAAATAATAATAATTAGTTAAATCAATCAATCAATCAATAGTATATATCATATATCCAGGACCTAGTATCATTTACCTGCATTCTTTAAAAAGTACTGATGTGTTAAGAGACAATGAGTAGATGACTGTTCTTAATCCTAGACCTCAGTCTTACCCCACTTACTATTGTCTTGGAATCATAACTCACAAATATTTTAAAATTTTAATTTTAAAAGAATGTTTCCATGCAGAAAGGAGACAAAATCATTCCTCAAAACTTGAGAAAGTTCCAGGAAAAGGGAAATGATTAATTTCTCTTAAAGCAGCTCAGGTAGTTCATCTTGGCAAATTACTCTGAATTGGAAGTCTTCCTTAGTTTGTAGATGAAACTTTATAAGGCTCGCTGAACTAAGAAAAGGCATATTTGACTGCTTGGTGAGAAAAGTAAAAACAAAAAGACAAAGGCTCCTGTGAAAAGTCTCCCTGCAAATGTCTGTAATACACACAGTGAACAAGCCAAGTTTTGCTAACAGATGTGCCCAGCCTGATCATTGGCGCCCGATAAAGTGGCATATTATAAACTAGGATTGAGAATATAATTTTTAAACAAATAATCACTTAACTGAATGCACCATTACTTAGAATATGCACTTCCTATCAAAGAAGAAAGAGCATTTAGTCACACATGAAGAGCACCAGTGCTGGAAGGGAATAGAGTCTAGCAGAGCATAACATTGCAATCCTGGGGGCAAATTGGAGCCATGAATCTGGATGAGTCATTGAAGGCTTGAATTCCTACAGCTATCACAGATGAGGGTAAAGAGGAGAATAAACAGCCGAGAAAACAGATGACAAAGGGTGAGACCAGGCAGCTGGACAAAAGGCGGCACGGGTTGTTAGGACCCCGGGAAGCCACCGGAGGGCAGCAGAAGCAAGCAGCACAGATGTAAGTTACAGAGAGTCCTTTCAGGAAGGGTGCATTTTAAAACATAGCAGTCCGTCACAGAATCTAGACTTCAAACTGCTGGAAGTTAGTGGAGTATTTCTTAATGGCCCTTATGCCATTAAACTGAACCCAAAACAATGTTTATATTCAATCTAAAGATTCAAAGGATTAGGTAGGAGAAGTGAGTCTGGTGAAGGGATTTTCTGAGCAGGGAAGACAGAAGGTGCATTCTTCCTTTCATTATTTTCTCATTGTCTGCCATCATGGGTCGAGTATTCACGGACCAGTAACTAAGAATTCAGGACAGAGGCTGTGGCCTTTCTTAGAAGTAGGTGGCAAACAGGCAGCTAAAGATACGCTAACAAACTCAATCAGAATGTAGAATGAATGAAAAGTATACCTGAGGAAATTGACAATTGATTGACGAGACTCCTTAATTGCTCATTAAAATTATACCTGGGGAGCTACAATGAGGGTCCCTCCAGAAAGGACCCTCTTAGCCACTTCTTGTGCTCCCATGAGTTTTAAATAATTGTATAAATAAAAGAGCATAGATGTTTGCTTAATCACATTTCTTTTCAAAAAGGAAAGTGAGAATCTGTAACTGAAAAAGAAAATACCGTTCCAGCATGCCATCTGAGTAGTGCCCAAAACAGACCCGTTATTATGTTAAGAGCTAATTTTGACCTATAGATGAACTTCTTCACTTCAATTTAAGGACAGAAAGCTCAACTTTTAAGGAAATGGGTGAACCTGCCCTACAATGTTGGGACGGTGAGTAGGAAAATACTTATTTTACTCAGGGAATGTATTCTTTTCACTCTTGCCCCTTGAGGCTTGAATTTTCTTTTTCATCTTTATAAAAATCTGATAAATTATCAAAATCAAATAGGCTTTAAACAAGAATTCTCTTTCTAGGAAATGATTCCAAAAATTAATCAGAGATGCAAAAAGTGATGTATGTTCAAGGATGTTTTGAGACATGGATGTCCTATTTACATTCAAGAAAATGGAAAATAACCTAACATTTTTTATAATAATAACAACAGTAACAAATCTTTGTTGAATATTAACTTTGTACCAGATCCTACTAAGCTCTCTTGTTTCTCACAACAAGCCTAACAGGTAGGTGTTATCAGTATACCCGTTTTGGAGATGAGAAACCCAAGTCTCCAAAAGGTTAAGCGACTTGCTGAAGGTCACAAATCTAATAAAAATTGGAGTTGGGATTTTGGTTCCAGAACCCATAGATTTAACATCTACATTATATATCTTCTTTTTATATAACAGAATTGATTAAATATATTTGGGTACATCCTCATAATAGGATATTTTCCAAAATTAAACATCGTGATTTTTGAAGAATAGTAATGCAAAATGATAAACAATATAATGTTAAGTGAATAAATCAGGGTACAAAATAGTAGATGCAGTATGATCTCAGTTGTATAAGATTCAAAAGAAAAATACCGAAATGAACATGTTTCTGGATGGTATATTGAAATTCTTGTCTTTTCATCTTTTTGTGTTTTCTGGTTCTTTATATGAACATACTTTGCTTCTATAATTAGGAAGAAAGTTATTGTGTAGCAGATGCATAGTGAGGAGAAATTTTGCATTTTTATTCTGTGAGAAAATCTGACATAATGAGTGCTGTAGTTTGGATATGGTTTGTTTGTCTCTACCAAATCTCTTGTTTAAATTTGATCCCCAGTGTTGGAGGTGGGGCACCATGGAAGGTGTTTGGGTCGGGGGTGAATCCCTTATGAACAGATTAATACCCTCCCTCCGGGGCGAGTGAGTTCTCACTCTATTAGTTTCCATGACAGCTGGTTGTTAAAAAGAGCCTGGCACCTCACTTCTCTCTCTCTCTCTCTCTCTCTCGCTTCCTTTCTTTGTAGACATGTGATTTCTGCACAAGTCAGTTTCCCTTAACCTTCCTCCATGAGTAGAAACAGCCTGAGGCCTTCACCAGATGCAGATGCCCAATCTCAAACTTTTTCAGCCATCAGGACTGTGAGCCAAATAGTCCCTTTTTATTTATAAATTACCCATCCTTGGGTATTCCTGTATGGCAATACAAAATGGACCAAGACAATGAACTTGACAGTTGCTTAGGAATTTGTAGGCAAATTTGCATGAGTCCAAACATTTGATGGGAGGTGAGGAACAAGAATCTGACTCCTATCAGTGATTGACAGCTACTGAAACTTGTTGGGGAGAATTATGGTGGCTTATCTAAGTAGCAGTAAAATGCGATTGAGGCCCGTAAATAAAATCACGATGAGGGTGGAAAAGAGCTGTGGTTAGCGGTTGATCCCTGCAATGGTGAACCTTCCCATAAAGACAGTATGTGCCAGTTAGGATGCTTTTGGCTATGAATGACCCAGCTAACATTGGCTTAAGTAATAAGTATTACTTTCCATGAGAAGCTCAGAGGCACAGTGGTTCCAGATTTGGTTCAGCAAACTAATATGCAGCAATGAAGCCAGATCCTTCCAGTCTTTTCTCTCACCATTCTCAGCGTGTTGACAACATCTCCCCTCATTGTCTCATGATGGTGACAGTAGTTCCAGGCATCACTTGGAGATGTGACCACATTCAATGTGTATGGAAAGTTGCTTTTCCTCCCATGCACTTCTTCTTACTAAGAAAAATATTTTCCTGAAGCCCCGATATATTTCCCATTATTCCCTATCGGGTAGGATTACATACCAGCAAGAGAGTAGGAAAGGGGAATGGCTTTTGTGTAAGCAACAGCCATTATCTGCACAAGTTGTTCTGGGTGATGTAGTGAATAATAGAACTTCACCTGGTCCTTCAGGTGAAGGAGCTGTGTATTCAAACATTGCAAATTGGGAGCCCCAGCCAGATTTGACATGGAGCACCTTGGATGCATATAGCAATGACTGGGAATGGGAATCAGGGACCAACCTCCTGAATGAGATAAAGATCAAGCATCCTGAGACTTCTGGGTATTACAAGAGAGAAAGCGCAGGTGGGATTCGAGTGATTTAATGGGCACATTTAAAGGAAATGTGGGCTGGGTGTGGTGGCTCATGCCTGTAATGCCAGTATTTTGAGAGGCTGGGGTGGGTGCATTGCTTGAGCTCAGGAGTTCGAGACCAGCCTGGACAATATGGTGAAACCCCATCTCTACAAAAAAATACAAAAATTAGCCAGGTGTAGTGGTGCATACCTGTTGTCTCAGCTGCTCGAGAGGCAGACGTGGGAGGATCGCTTGAACCTGGGAGGCAGAGGTTGCAGTGAGCCAAGATCACTCCATTGCACTCCAGCTTGGGCAACAGAAGGAGACCTTGTCAGAGAGAAGGAAGGAAGGAAGGAAGGAAGGAAGGAAGGAAGGAAGGAAGGAAGGAAGGAAAGACAGGAAGGAAAGAAGGAAGGAAGGAAGGAAAGACAGACAGGAAGGAAGGAAGGAAGGAAGGAAGGAAGGAAGGACAGACAGACAGGAAGGAAAGAAGGAAGGAAGGAAGGAAGGAAGGAAGGAAAGACAGACAGGAAGGAAGGAAGGAAGGAAGGAAGGAAGGAAGGAAGGAAGGAAGGAAGGAAGAAAGGGAGGGAAAGAAAGAAAGAAAGAAAGAAAAGAAAGAAAGGAAATGTGACCATACATCATGCTGGTAAATGGGATGCTGAGATTACATTTTGATAGAAGAATGAAATTATCTAAGACGACATATTAGCAAGATAATATGGTAAGGCAAAAATTTTATATAAAATAAAAAATTATAATTTGATTGGTAAATAAGGCAAGGAAAACTAAAAGATTTTTTTTAAAAAACAAGGTAAAACAATACCAGCAAATGCATACATGAAGAATAAAAAATAATTTGGCTAAAAGAAAATGTTAGAAGAATGAAAAGGATCAAATATGGTGATATGACAAAGTCAATTAAATGTATACATTTGACACAGTAAAAAAAAAAAAAAAAAAAAATACAAGAAGCATTCCCCCAAATCTTGGGACTCATATAACTTTAGTTCATTGCCCTTCATATTGTGGTAATTACAAAAGGCCAGCAAATTTTTTTTAAAAAATTTCTTGCATAAGCCTGAAACCTAAGAAAGGATGTCCCTATAGCCTCTTGCTGAAGTTGGTTATCTCTGGACTTTCATTTTTTTAACCTTCTGGAAAAAACTGCCAGCTAACTTTGGCCCAGCTCCATCTGTTCTTCCTTGCTGGCCCCGGTGGAAATGCAGTCTCTTCCTTATTCCTCTGCCTATTCAGGCAGACTGACAAGTCCACGTTCAGTTCCTCCTATTTTAATAAAGCCATCACTTTTCAACAGAAAATTCATAATTGAGTAAATCATATGCAAATCACACCTACACCTGGGGAATTCTGTTTAGTCCACAAAGGACAGCTATCCAATTTGCAAGCACAGCATCTAAATAAAGCTAAATCAAGACTAATGGCACATGTCAAATTCCCAAATGATACGGTCATCTTCTCCCTGTGTTTCTTCTAGAACAACAGCACCTTGCAAATTTTTGAAGCTTAGCAACTCTGCTTTATTTTTAACTTTTATTTGTTCAGTCTCCCCTTATCAACCCCTTGCAAAAGCTTCTGTGGCCACACAATTATAGCAGATGGTGCTGTTGAGTGCACGTTCAACCCTCTGAGTCCTAGAGAGGTAATGAGTTACAGTTATTCCTGATAATGGATATTTTCTAAACTCTTAGCCTTGAAACTTATAACCTTTAAATAAACATTAAGTGAAAGTAATATTTTTGTTACATGTTAATTTTAAAAATAAGGAAATACAGATAATTGTGAAAAAAACATCAAAACCATTTTGTTAACATATTGAGATAGGACTTTTTGCTTTCTAATTTTGTGCGTGGAGGCACGCTTTTATTTACTGCTTCAACATTCAACAGATATTCATTTTGTGTTTTCCAAGCACTAGAAACTAGGTGTAAGGAATATAGCATTGAAGAAAAGCCTCTCCTTACACGGAGCTTACTTTCTAGATTCTCTTCACAAAAATGGAATCATTCCATACCTACAATTCTAAAGCCTGCTTTTATTCCATTTAAAGTATATTGCATGCATTGTTATGCTAACTATAGATCTGTGCAGTATTTTCAAATGACTGCTTAATAGTTCAGCATTTGTTCCATTATGAATCTAATTCCATAATAATAAAGTTTCCAGTGTGTTCTGTTATTATTGTACAAATAACTTTTCAAAGGAAATTTCTACACTGACACATAAATAAATTGGCACATTTACTTACTTATACAAACTTCACACTCTAGTGTTCTGTTTTGTTTTGTTTTTGAGACAGGGTCGTGCTCTGTCACCCAGGCTGGAGTGCAGTGGCAATATCGCAGCTTACTGCAGCCTCGAACTCCAGGGCGCAAATGATCCTCCCACCTCAGCCTCCTGAGTAATTGGGACCACCAGCGCATGACACCATGCCTGGTTAATTTTATTTATTTTTTGTAGAGACAAGGTCTCACTGTGTTCCCCAGGTTGGTACCTAACTCCTGGACTCAAGTGATCCTCCTACCTCAGCCTCCCAAAGTGCTCAGATTGCAGGCATGAGCCACCGCGCCTGGCCCACACTCCAGTGTTTTGAGTCCTAACTCATATACTCCTTTCAAAGTAAATATGTAGATCACTTTACCATTATCTTTATATCTCCTCATATGGATAGTCCATTTTTAAAAAGCAGCTCCCAATTAATTGTTATTATAAACAGCAACAAATATCCCTGTGCATGTACTTACACACATTTATGTGAATATTCATTCCTTTATTTAAACACTTTAAAATTGAAATACGTGCTTGTTATAAAAATTGTAAGTACAGAAATGTATTAAATGAAAAGTATAAGCTACATCCTATCCTTTCTTCCTACTCCTAGTTCAACTCCTTGGAAGTAAACCACAGATACTCTCTGTACATTTATTTTTCATATGAATTTCTTCCACAGATCCCATATGTGCTACCTAGTGTGTTTGATCATATAGTATCCATGCCTTCTCTCCTTCAAAACTGCACCCTGATTTTCAAGAATACCTATTCTTCTTGCACTAAATCTGCTCCAACTACTCCAGCTCCCTTATTTTTCACACAGGTTAAAACAAATTAAAATTATTACAGCTTGTGGGCCTGTTCACTTGCTGCTTACATAGCCTTGAAAGCTTATCCTCAGATCCCCCTAGCTCCCTCTCTCAACATTTTAGGTTTTTGCTCAGCTTTTATCTTGTCAGTGCAGTATTCCATTACAACCCCATTTACCCCTTTTAAAATGGCAGCCCCAGCCCCACACCTCCCATCTCCCTTCTTGGTTCCACTTTTCTCCAGAGCATTATTCATCATCTGACATTGTATTTTCCTTTTGTGAACATTTGTTTATTATTTGAATTCCCCCATTAGAATGTAAGCTTCATGAGGGTAGGAATTTTTGTCTATTTTGTCCACGGTTATATTGTTCATGCTAGAACATTTATTACCATATATTAAATAAGTGCTTAATGATATTTAATAGATGAATAAATAGCAGTGAAGGGCACACATAAGTTGAGAGCTAATTAGACATTAGTTTGAGTCTCAACTTCACTAAAGCTATAACGATAGCTCTGTGATCTTGGACTAATTTCTTAATATATCTAAACTTCCATTTCTTCATCTGTAATGGAGGGGATTCAAATTAATTGTTTCATAGGGTGTTATGATGATTAACAGAGATTCCATCGTGAAAAATGTTTAAGGCAGTACCTGGCACATAGCAAGCACTCAACAAAGCATTTCTTCTCTTTCTCTTTCTCTTTCCCTTCTCCTTCCCTTTCCCTTCCCTTTTCCCTCTCCTCCTCCTCCTTCTTCTTCTCCTCCTCCTCCTGCTCTTCTTCTTCTTCTTCTTCCCCTTCTCCTCCTTCTTCTATGTCCTCTCAATCCTCCTCCTCTTCTTCTCCTCCTCCTTCTTCTTCCTCCTCTTTCTCCATTTTGTTATTACAAGATAAAAAGCATAACCATGTTATTTTTTTCCTTAGAGTTCCAACTTTGTGCATAGCATACAAAGCATGTGGAACCTTTCATGTGCAACAAGCTGACTCATGTCACCCTCCAGTGTATCCTAGCACTGCAATGCAGGTAACACTGCCAAATCAAAAGTGTCTTTCTTCTTTGCTCCACCAGAGTAATTTGCTACTAGGGCAGTCATTTGAATATGGGGACACTGTAGCCTCTTTCTACATGGTATGGAATGGCCATAAAAATTGGTCCAAGTTTAGAGTTGCTCATGTTAATGAAAACCTGGAACCTGGGACAGTGCCAACATTTCTGTATTAGTATATAAAGACATACCTGAGATTAGGAAAAAAGAGGTTTAATGGAATTACAGTTACACATGGCTTGGGAGGCCTCAATCATGGCAGAAGGCAAGGAGGAGCAAGTCATGTCTTACATGGATGGCAGCAGGCAAAGAGAGAGAGCTTATGTGGGAAAACTACCATTTTTAAAACCATCAGATCTCATGAGACTTATTCACCACCAATAGAACAGTATCAGAGAATGATTTAATTATCTCCCACTGGGTCTCTCCCACAACATGTGGGAATTATGGGAGTACAATTCAAAATGAGATTTGGGTAGAGACACAGCCAAACCATATCAGTTTCCTCAAGTGTTTTAGTGATACACTCTAGGTTCATACACTCAAAATATATAGCTATACCGTTCCTAGTTCACAGCAGTAAAGGACAAATTAGCAAAAGAAGAAACTCACTTAGTTTCTTGAAATTCAAGAAAAGAGGAAATGACCCATTTGTGCTTCTCACAGCCTAATTCCCGGAAACTTCTAGCCAAGACTCAGGCTCCAAGTTTAGGCATTACCATATTTTTCATTCACTCAACAATGTTTTTTAAGTAAACACTACAGGGAAGTCACCATAAAATATGCCATGAAGACTCTTTCTGCCTAAAGAGAATTGTTACTAGTTATAAAAGTCATAAAAGCTGTTTATTGAGAAATTATTTTGTTTCAGACATTCTATGCAGGAACTTAAATCCAAAATGATTGGGGTGTTCCAGATGTGATGAAATCTACATTACAGATAAGAAAACTGAGGTTCAAAGAAGTTACCTATGTAAGGTCACAAGATAGATTGTGACTGAGCCAAGGGTCAAACCTAATGCTGAAAAATTCAGAAGCCCACGATTTTTGCAACATTTTATATTGCTTCTGAATATTTTAATCTAGAGGGGGAAATATAAAAGCTTATCAATAATATGAATTATATGTAAGTTATTCAATTGCATCCAAGAAGCATTTATTGAGGATGTAAAGCACTGTTCTGCATTTGAAGGAGGCATAAAGCCTTGAATAAGATAGTCTACCCAGATCTTCTTTAGGGGATTGTACTCTAATATAGTACAAATAAGTGCTATAACCAAGTTAGCAGAGAACCTTATTTCTGATTAAAGAAGATCAGAAAAGGTATCACAGATAATGTAAGTTAGCCACTTCTGGAAGGTTATAAGAGTATTTCAGCAAGTGGAGAAGGGTGGGAAAAACACAGCTAAGCACAGACACTTGGTGTGATATTGAGCATGAGTGAGTAGTCTGAAAGGGCAATTACTGTTGCACCAACCTGAAAGAGCTATAAATTCGCTGGCTATAGGAGGCAAGCCACATCATTGCCAGGTAAAGAGTCATGGGAGACTGTAGACCAGGAACGTTGAGCTGGATGATATCACAGCAAAAATGCAGCAGTTCAGGAAAATCTGGGTGCAGAAGGATTGTGAATCACAGGCTTGAAGTTGCTGGGCCACACAAACGGAAGAGATGTGGTAATAATGGGGAGATGACTGTGTGTAGAACCAGCCATTCTCAAGGTTCCAGATGGAACTGTGGAGTGGTGATAGGATCATTTCAACAGGCTCAAAATGTCCATTTCTGACCAGCTGTCCACTGGGTTTGAATCATCAGAATCTTCAGTCTGGCAGTAGGATTACTTCGAAAAGTCTTCACTAGAGTGGGGGCCTGGTTTTTGTTGACAGGAATGGTGTGGAGCAGCCTTAGGTTAATGGTATGACTACTGAAAAGTAAACCCTCAAATGCTAGAGTGTTTTCCCAGGGTACTGTCTTAGCCCCAACAGATCAACAAAGACCTTTTTGTAGAATATTGTCAAAAAAGATGCTTTTGTTTTGAATGTTCTTCTAATGCTTCCTGAAAGTATTAGGTTGGTGCAAAAGTAATTGCGGGGTTATTTTGCCATTAAAAGTAATGGCAAAAACCGCAATTACTTTTGCACCAATCTAGTATTTGATTGTTCCCTACTTCAAAGTGTTTTATTGATGCCAGAGAAACCTAAGAAATACTCTATGGGGGTTTAACTCAGGTATCTATTGTTTTTTCAGTTACAAGACCTACTGTTAGTTTAAACCTTGACATAGAAGATAATAGATAAAAGCATACTGTTATTCTGGTAGAAATTAAAAGTAAAATGGCTGCTCAGGTGAGGCTGTACTGTTTTTCTGTTATTCTGAATTGACTGGCAGTTTGATTAAATGTATTATTTTACACTGAAAATGTATACCAATAACTATGGCTATAACTTGTTTAATTGTATAATTTATTATGGGTACATTTTGGTTATTGAAAAGATACTGCTTTTAAAATGTTCTTTTTTCTTCTTTTTTGAAACAAAGTCTCACTCTGTTGCTCAGGCTGGAGTCAAGTGGCACAGTCTTGGCTCTCTGTAACCTCTGCCTCCTGGGTTTAAGTAATTCTCCTGCCTCAGCCTCCCGAGTAGCTGGATTATAGGCATGGGCCACAATGCCTGGCTAATTTTTGTATTTTTAGTAGAGAGGGGGTTTCACCATGTTGGCCAGGCTGGTCTCAAGTGATCCGCCCGCCTCAGCCTCCTAAAGTGCTGGGATTACAGGTGTTAAAATGTGCTTGGTTGGTTTTTTTGTTTTTTTGTTTTTTTGAGACAGAGTTTCACTCTTGTTACCCAGGCTGGAGTGCAGTGGCCCAATCTCGGCTCACTGCAACCTCCACCTCCTGGGTTTAAGAGATTCTCTCACCTCAGCCTCCTGAGTAGCTGGGATTACAGGCGCCTGCCACCACGCTGAGCTAATTTTTGTATTTTTAGTAGAGAGGGGGTTTCACCATGTTGGCCAGGCTGGTCTCAAGTGATCCGCCCGCCTCAGCCTCCTAAAGTGCTGGGATTACAGGTGTTAAAATGTGCTTGGTTGGTTTTTTTGTTTTTTTGTTTTTTTGAGACAGAGTTTCACTCTTGTTACCCAGGCTGGAGTGCAGTGGCCCAATCTCGGCTCACTGCAACCTCCACCTCCTGGGTTTAAGAGATTCTCTCACCTCAGCCTCCTGAGTAGCTGGGATTACAGGCGCCTGCCACCACGCTGAGCTAATTTTTGTATTTTTAGTAGAGACAGGGTTTCACCATATTGGCCAGGCTGGTCTTGAACTCCTGACCTCAAGTGATCCGCCCGCCTCAGCCTCCCAAAGTGCTGGGATTACAGGCATGAGCTACTGCGCCCGGCAAAATGTGCCTGTTCTTGTAATGATGTCTTAAAGTTCTGAACATCACATACAAAATAAAACCAGGTGTTTTCACTCTTAAAGTCCTCACCGGGAAAGAAAGTTCACCTCAGTGCTGCTGAGATTTGCCCCATTCTCTAAAGTGGAAGAAGCTGTGAGGAGGCAGAGTCGAGTTGAGAGCAGTATTACTTTCAAATCAGGAATCCCTGCCTCAAGGCATTGCCCCAGAGCCATATAACCCACACAGGCTGTTCACCTTTCTTAATGTTAGAACCTGACCTCCTCAAGAGAAGAATCTTGTTAATCATACCAACAACTATTTTGTTCTTTCCGCCTCGTGCTTCACAAGGCAAAGGGGTGCAGGAATTGGAAGGGAGAGTGGATACTCCTCCTTCTCCTGCTACTACTACTATTGCTACTGCTGCAAACGCTACCAATTCTTCGGCTGCTAGCTAAGATTTGTCGGGCATTTTCTATTTGCTATCCCTTACTCTAAGCATTCAAATATACTAATTCAATCTTTATAGTAACTCTATCAAGTAGCTATTTTTAATCTCCATTTTACAGGTGATGATCTGAAACAGAGTGATATGGGTAGGCTTTGTGTCCTCACCTAAATCTCATCTTCAATTATAATCCCCAGGTGTTGTGGGAGGGACCTAGTGCAAGGTGATTGGATCATGGGGGCAGTTTTCCCCATACTATTCTCGTGATAGTGAGGGACTTCTCACGAGATCTGATGGTTTTATAAATGGCAGTTTCCCCGGGGTCTTTTTCTGTTTCCCACCACCTCGTGAAGAAGGTGCTTCTCTTTCTGGGATGATTGGACGTTTCCCGAGACCTCCCCAGCCATGTGGAACTGTGAGTCTATTAAACCTCGTTTCTTTATAAATTACCCAGTCTCGGATAATATCTTTACAGCAGTGTGAAAACAGACTAATACACACAGCGAGGATACATAACTGGCCTGAGTTTACACCACTAGTAACTAGTAGAGTGTGGTCTAACTTAATCTACTTTATCAGAAAATGAAAGCATTAACATGTACTCTTTTAAAAATATTTGTTGACATACGCCAACATGTAACTCCATGATAAAATTTCGTCTATGGAGGCTGAATAAAAAACTGAGCCACTTGGCCAGCTTTGACCCTCCAATATTTTTCTATCTGCAAAAATAGCACAGTTTATCATCTTTTTAAGAATAAGGAGGTTTATAGTTAGAGGCAAAGTGGAGTCATTTTTCTGCTTCCATGACTAGGAATTGGTATCTTTTGTATAGTTGTTTAAAGGTATGTTAATAAATGTGAGGGAATTCACATTGCCTATCTGAAAAGTTTGTTTGGCTTTGTTGTATTGGGTTTCTTTTGGGAGGGCATAAAGTGATGTGAATTCTTCTAACCCTCATTCCAGGGTATAAGAAAGAGATAAACAGCAAAGTCCACAAAGGCATACTAATAATTGCCTACATAGTATGTCTGCTTGGGGCAATGATATTTCGAGCCTTGGAGAAAGACTCTGAGGTACAGCAGTGACAGTCGGCCATTAAAAAACTTTCTAATATGATCTGAGAAGATGTCGAGCTTTTTCTGCAGTTAAGAGATTAAGATATGGTTATTGTCAGAGTCATAAGACTGCTATCCATGTAGAAAAGTTGTTTAGTGTAAAAATTCCATGAAATAAATTCCTTCATTGAGGTTCAATACAGTTCAAAACAGGACATTTTGTTTCAGCTGTGGACCAGATAGGAAAGACTAGAGTAAGAGCAAGGAAATCATGCAGACTGGGAAGAAAGATGAAGGTAGCATGTGAGAAGAAAGTAGAAGGAGGCAAAAATCAGAGAAGGAACAAATTACAACCCAATCATTAGATGAGTATAAAAACTAAAAATATTCTGATTGATGTAATCCTGAGAAGTTTCTTTTACCATTGTTCCTTATGAAATTCAAAAGGGTGTTCTGAAAGGAGATAATAATTTGGCAGAAAATATGGCTTATTTTTCTTCCTCTTTTTTCAAAGATTATGATGTTCTAAATTATGGACACATTGCCTTAAGCCTTTCCTTATGGTATCTTTTGTGATAGAGAAAATGTAATTCTAATGAAATTATTGTTATTACTCTTTTCTTTAGAGTTTGTACAACTTATGCCAGCCATTTCCCAACTTTGATGCCATGAGACATTTCCTTAAACTTTCTTATAAAAGTTTTACAATTTTGCATTTTTTACATTTAAATCATTAATCTATCTAAATTGTGTGTGTGTGTGCGCGCATGCGTGTGTGCGTGCATGTAAAGCAAGATCTAATTTTACTTATTGTTCCATATGGAGAGCCAATTGTTCCAGAACAATTTATTGAACAACTATTTCCTCATTCATTTTTAATGTTGTCTATGTCATTTTTCAGATTCTCATATGTACATAAATCTGTTTTTGGACTTTTGATTCTGTTCTATTCTGTTTGAATTACAATAGCCTTGGAATAAGTCCTGAAATAAATGTTTTTACTCTTTTGTATGAATATCATGATCAAATTCATACAAATGAATCAAATTCCATGATATACTCTGCTGAAGTTTTGATAGAAATGTCTTTGAATTTGAGGAGAATTATTATATGATGATATTATACTCTTAAACACGAGGTATTTCTCCATTTAGGGCTTCATCTATGTTTTTCTAAGTTTTTCAATAAAGATTTATCATTTTTTCCATTAACATGTTTGTACATATTTTATTATCTTTATTTGTAGGTGACATATAGTTTTGTTGCTATTATGGATGACATCTTATCACCACCATCATTATAATAATCAATCACTAGTGTAATATTACATATTCTGATTGATTTACTAATTGTCACATTACCACCAATTCAAAGTTTGTGTAGTCTCTTATATTTTCTAAGTAACAATTATGTTGCCTGTGAATAATTGTTTTTCTTTTCTAATTTTATTGGAGGTTTGATGGGGGTAATGATATTTATTTTTTAACTCTTTATCTCTTTCAAATTTTTAAAAATCAACCCTGAGGTATTTTTATAAAATAAAATCCACTCATATAAAGTATACAGTTTAATAAGTTTTCCAAATGTATACATCAACATAAAAACCATCAAAATCAAGCTATAGAACATACACATTATCTCAAAAATCTTTCGTAGGTTTTTCTTTTCCTTTTTTTTGAGATGGAGTCTCGCTGTGTCACCCAGGCTGGAGTGCAGTGGTGCGATCTGGGCTCACTGCAAGCTCCGCCTCCCGGGTTCACACCATTCTCCTGCCTCAGCCTCCCAAGTAGCTGGGACTACAGGCACCCGCCACCACGCCTGGCTTTTTTTTTTTTTTTTCTTTTTTGTATTTTTAGTAGAGACGGAGTTTCACTGTGTTAACCAGGATGGTCTCTATCTCCTGACCTCGTGATCTGCCCGCCTCAGCCTCCCAAAGTGCTGGGATTACAGGCGTGAGCCACTGCACCCGGCCCTTTCTTAGGTTTTTCTAAATTCCCTCTCCCCCAGTCTCAGGCAACCACTGATAGATCTATTTTTACTTGCTATAATTTTGTGTTTTCTAGAATTTCTTATACATGGAGTCATCTATTATGCAGGAATCATATATTTATAGTCTTTTACAGCTCACTTATTTCCTTTAGCATGATATTTTTTATATTTACCCATATTATTTCACTTACCAATATGTCATATTTTATTGCTGAGTAGTATTCTATTGTATATCTATACCAAAATTCCATTTATACAAATCGATGAACTTTGAGTTGTTTCCAGATTTGGGCTATCACAAATATTTTTAATGTCTTTTGTGAGGAAACACTTTCGTTTTTATTTTGAGACGGAGTCTCGTTCTGTCGCCAGGCTGGAGTTTAGTGATGCAATCTCGGCTCACTGCAAGCTCCTCCTCCCGGGTTCAAGCTATTCCCCTGCCTCAGCCTCTGGAGTAGCTGGGATTACAGGCGTGCACCACCCTACCCGGCTAATTTTTTGTATTTTTAGTAGACTGAGTTTTACCATGTTGGCCAGGATGGTCTTGCTCTCCTAACATGGTGATCCGCCCGCCTCAGTCTCCCAAAGTGCTGGGATTACAGGCTGAGCCACCGTGCCCGGCCAGGAAATACGCTCTTTTTGGTAATGCCTAGGAGTGAAATTGATATGTGAAATACTAAGTGCGTGTATAACTCTATAAGAAACAGCCAGAATGGTCTTTCAGAGTGGTTGTATAATTTCACACTACCATCAACGATACATCAGAGTTCCAGTTGCTCTGCATCTCCACTGAAATTTTATGTTGTTAGGTGTTGCATTTTAACTGATCTAATGATGATATCTCGTTGTGATTTTAATTTGCATTTCTCAGATGATTAATTATGTTAAGCATTTTTATGAATTGGCCATCTTATATCATCTCTTGTGAATTGTTCGTTCAAATATCTCCCTTTTTTTGTTTGACTTCTTAATGCTCTTAAATGTTCTTTTATATAGTTTATTATGTTTGTTTATATGATATATTTCAAGTTAGTTTTGGTGAATTGTATGAGTAATCAAAATTTATTGTTCTTGTTGTTTTTAATATGAATATCCTGTTGTTTGTTGTTTCAGAATCACGTTTTTAAAAGACTATATCTTTTTTATGGTTGCATAGTGTTCAAAATGAACAGGATATAATCCCAGAGTACTCAGTGTATGAAAAAACACAAAAATCTCAACTGATGATGAATTCTCCCAGGTTTTGTGTGTCTGAAAAAGTTTTTATTTGCCTTTTTTTAAAATGATATTTTCATTGCATATTTTATTCTGGCCTCGCGCCTCAAAGATGTTGTTCCATTGGTTTCTGGTTTGCATTACTTATGACAGGAAGCCTGTTTTTTTTGTTGTTGTTGTTGTTTTTTAATATATTTCTTGCTCTTTACATACTGTGTCTTTTTTCCTCTGGTTACATTTTAGATAGCTGGTTTTTAGCAATCTGATTATGCTGTGTATGTGTTTTTTGTGTGGAAGGATGTTGGTGTATGTGTGTGTGTGTGTGTCCATCCTGCTGGTGATTCATTGAGTTTCTTGAAACTAGGTTTATAGTTTTCATAAAATTAAAAAAATTTTAGTCATTGCCCTCGTTTCGTCAAGTTTAAAATTTTTCAGTCATTATTCTATACCCTACTGTCTCCCAATATGCATACTTAATACATTCTATATTTGACTGAGACTCTGATTTTGAGGGGTGTTTTGTTTCTCTGTATGCGTCCATTTTGATAAAATCTGCTATGTGTTTATATTTATGAATTTTTTCTTCTGCTTGCAATCCCATCTATTGAAATATTATTTTCTATTGTATTTTTCATCTTTAAAATTTCCATTTGGTTATACTTTTTAAATATTCTATTTCTCCCCTTGTTATGTTAATGCTTCTTATATCCTTTAGGTAGTTATAATAGCTCTTTTAAGATTCTTGTCTGCTAGTTCCATTACTCTGTTATTTATGGGTCTGTTTCTATTGAGTGATTTTTCTCCTGATCATTGGTCATGTTTTCCTGCTTCTTTGTATGTCTAGTATTTTTTTAATTAGATAATGAATATTGTAAATTTTATATTTTAGAGTGCTTGGGTTTATGATGTTTCTTTAGATTCCTGGGACTTTCTCTGGCAGGCAATTTATTACTTAAATATTACTTTCATTTTTTTTCAAGATTTGTTTTTAAGCTTATTTCAGGCTTAAAGTAGCCAGTATTTTTCTGGGGCTAATTTTGCTGCACTTCTAAGTCCTGGCCTTTCTTGATTCTCTATTGAATTTCCTCAGCGTAGAAAATCATCTCTTTACTCTAGCTGAGAAAGCTCAATTTCCAACCCTGTGTGAGCTTTAGGAATAGTTCAGTATATAGGCCCCAGTTATTATTCTTTCCCAATATATGAGTTGTCTGTTACAGCATAACAATATTTCCACAAACTTAGTAGCTCAAAACACATTTATTATCTTGGTTTCTGTGGGTCAGAAGTTTGAGTACAACTTAGCTAGGTCCTCTGCAAGACAGCAATCAAGACGTCAGACAGGAGTGTGGTCTCATCTGAGGAAAAATCCCCTTGCAAACTCACATGGCCTTTAGCAGCATTCAGTTCCTTGCAAGTGGCCAGACCAGTGATCATAGTTGCTCACTAGCTGTCAGCCAGAGGTTATCTCCCAGTAGGCAGTTCACAATATGCCTACTTGCTTCTTCAAAGCCAGCAAGGTAGAGACTGCATGGTCTCTACCATGGTTTCTCACGGTGTTTTTGATTTGCATATCTCTAATGATTAGTAATGGTCATGTACATGATTCAATGTATATGATTAGATTACATAAGATTGTAGTGCCCAGTCTCATTCTTTTGCATGTGGATATCCAGCTTCCCAACACTGAATGTTGAAAAGACACTTCTTTCCCCATTAAATAGTCTTAACACCTTTGTCAAAAATTATTTGAACATATATGCAAGGGTTTATTTCTGGGCTGTTTATATTCTATTCCATTGGTTTACATGTCTGTCATTATGCCAGTACCACATTGTTTCGACTCCTATACCTTTGCAGCTTTGAAATTTAAAAATGTGAGACCTCCAGCTTTGTTTTTCAAGATTGTTTTGGCTATTTGGCATCTCTTGATATCCCATACCAAATTGGAAAGAATGTTTCTATTTCTTACAAAAAACTATTGTGATTTTGATTAGAATTTTTAAAAATCTATAGATCACTTAGGGTAGTATTGATCTCATAAAAATGTTAAGACCTCCAATTCATGAGCAAAGGCTATCTTGTATTTCTTGTATTTTCTTTAGTTTCTTTCAGCTACATTTTGTAGATTTCCTAGGTTAAGTTTATTCTAAGTATTCTTTTTGATGCTATTACAAAACAGAATTGTTTTCTTAATTGCCTTTTTGGATTGTGTCTAGAAATCAACTGAATTTTGTGTTGATACTCTATCCTGCAACTTTGCTGAATTCACTTATTCTGATAGGGTTTTTAATGGAATCTTTAGGGTTTTCTACATACACAATCATGTCATCTATAAATGGAGATAATTTTACTTCAACCTTTCCAATTGGATGCCACTTATTTATTTATGCTTATTTGCTCTGTCTAGGATTTTCACACTATGTTAAATAGAAGTGGCAAAGCGGACATCCTTGTCTTGTTAATCTTAAGGAAAAAGTTTTCAGTATTTTGCCATTGAGCATGATATTAGCTGTTTTTAAATATATGGCCTTATGTTTGGTTGGTTTCTCTCTATTCATTAGTTTCTTTTCTATATGGTAGTTTGCTTCTTTTTCTAAACATTTAGTATTTTTTTTTTTTTATCACGAAAGGGTGTTGAATTTTGTGAAATGCTTTTTCTGCATCAATCAAGATGATCATATGGGTTTTTTCTTCATTTTGCTAATGTGGTATATTATAGTGACTGATTTTCATATATTTGATTATCCTTGCATTTCAGGAATAATCTCAATTGGACAAGTCATACAATTCTTTTGGTATGCTGTTGAATTCTCTTTGCTAGTATTTTATTGAGGATTTTTGCACCAGTATTGTGAAGCAAATAACGTCTGTTGCCTATCACCATGAGTAGCAGTTCTAGGACATCAAACTCCTGGATGGTTTGCATGTGTCTTCCAACTTGCAAGAAAATTGCCAAGAAAGGCACAGCTTACACAGGCATTGGATGGAGCAATGCTTTACTTACGTAAAGAACAGGTAGAAAAATATCAGCTTAAATGGCAAGCAAGGGTCCTTCATGGCCAACAGATTTTGCCTCACAACTGATGCGAGGAAACTGTCTACTGCAAGCGAAGAATCTTGACCTCTTCCCCATGGGGTCTGAAATATAAAAAGTGGGGGGTGAGCCTGGGCTCCAGTGACACACATGCTTAAGCAGAACAAAGGAGTATACACCAATCCTGCAACAGGGAAAGATATTCCCAAACACCCAAAGAGATATGTGCAGCACAAGCTGCAAGGGCTCCTTATTTTCCTGTAAGGAAATGTTCCAGGCTCACAGCCAGTCTTATGTGACTATGCAGAGGACAAGAATCCGTGCATGACTGCCTTTTCCCACAATTTTCCATCAGGGATAGTGGTCTATAGTTTCCTTTTCTTGTAATGTCTTTGTATCAGGGTAATGCTGGCCTCGTAGAATACATTTGGAAGTGTATTCTATTCTATTTTTTGGAAGAGTTTGAGGATCATTGGTGTTACGTCTTCTTTACACTGTGTTTGATAGATCAACCAATGATGCCACCTGGGTTTAGGCTTTTCTTTGTTGAGAGATGTTTGATTACGGATTTAATCTCCATACTAGTTATAGGTCTGTTCATATTTTCTTTAATGATTCAGTCTTGGTAGGTAGTGGTTTTCTCAGAATTTATCCATTTTATCTAAGTTAGCAGGTTTGTCGGTATACCATGTTCTTAGTACTTTCTTATAATCTTTTTTATTTCTGTTAAGTTGGTTGTAGTGTCCCCTTGTTCTTTTCTAATTATTTGACTCTTTCTTTGTTAATCAATGTAGCTAAAGACTTTAGTGTTTAGCTAACAATTTTAGTGTTGTTGATTCACCTATCTTTCTATTATCTGTTTTGTTTCTCTGCCTTAAGCTTTATCGTTTTTTTCCTTTTACCAGTTTTGAGTTTAGTTTGTTCTTTCTCTAGCTCCTTAAGGTATACATTTAGGTTGTCAATTTGAGATTTTTTAATGCAAGTATTTATAGCCATAAATTTCCCTCTTAGCACTACTTTCACTGCATCTCGTAAGTTTTAGTATGTTATGTTTTCATTTTTATTTGTCTCAATATATTTTCTAATTTCTTTTGTGATTTCTTGACACGTTGGTTGCTTAAGAGTGTGTTAATTAATTTCCACATATTTTTAGGTTTTCCATTTTTCCTTCTTGCTATAATTTTTAGTTTTATCCCATTGTGATTGGAAAAGATATTTTGTATTATTTCAATATTTTAACATTCATTAAGACTTGATTTGTGACCCAAAATATAGTTGGTCCTGGAGAATGTTACATGTATACTTGAGAAAAATGTATATTCGGCTGTTGGGTGGAGTGTTCTGTTTATTTTTCTTAGGCCCAATTAGTCTGGTGTTTTTCAATTCCTCAATTTCCTTATTGATTTTCTCTCTGGTTCTTCTATTCATTATTGAAAGTTGGTCATTGACATCTTCTACTATAATTATAGGAAGACCTGTTTCTTTAATTCTGTCAGTGTTTGCTTCATGCAGTTAGGAGCTCTTATGTTTGGTGCATTTATGTTCATAACTGTTAAATCTTCTAGTAAATTGACCTTTTTATTATTATACACTGTCCTTTCCTGTCTCTCTTCACAGTTTTTAACTTATTCTGTTTTGTCTGATAGTAGTATAGCCACTTCTCTTTTAGTTACTATTTGCAGGAACTATCTTGTTATAATCCTTTCACTTTCAATCTATGCATGTCCTTAAATCTAAAGCGAGTCTCTTGTAGAAAACAAATAATTGGATTGTTTTTTCAATCCATTCTGCCAATCTAATGTCTTTGGGAAGTTTAATGCATTTACATTTAAAATACTGATAGGAGAGAGCTTTCTGTGTCATTTTGTTGTTTTCTGTGTATTTTACATTTTTACACCTCGTTTCCGTCCTTATTGATTTCCTTTGTGTTTAGTTGATCTCTTTGTAGTGACCAGAGACAAATTATACAATAAACGCATTATACTTTATTAAGAAATCTCTGTAGTCTCTTGCCCCAAGTGAGTCTGTGGATAATATTTAATAATCTAATGTATAATTTAAAATATTTCTTTTATTTTATGCTCTAATTAGCTGAAAATTGAAGACATTTTGACTCCCTTCTCATTTCCTTTTGAGTACCTTCTGTAGATATTTTATTTGAGGTTTAATCATGGATTATTATATACAATATCCTAAAGTTATAAGAATCTATTTTAAACTGATACCAACTTAATGGTTGTAAACAACAGCTGTACTCTTTTATAGCTCTACTCCACTTTTGTTATTGATGTTACAAATTACAATTTCATATATTGTATACCTATTAACAGAGATTTATAATTATTTTTTATTCTCTTGTCTTCTCTGGTCTTTTTTGGGCATGTATCTTCCCTGAGCCTGTGCACATGCTTTTTTCTTAATTCCCCCCATTATACACAGCTGTTTTTAAATGTCTTAATTTCCCTATGAGTTTCACCCCTGCATTTTCTCAAGGACTTATATGTTCTACTGTATTTCTCTGTCTGTAGTCTTTTGTTCCAGGTAAATTTGCAGATAATATTGAAAACTTTAATGTCTGATAATTTAAATTTTTTATTTTATGCCATAATTAGCACAGTACAAATTGTATTATATGATAAATCAAGATTTATTATGTAATTTGTTTCTTGTCACTTCTCTTTGACTTCAAAGTCCATGTTCTTTCTGTTACATCTCCTCATACATGTAGATTTCAATCATGAAAAATAAATGACAAGATCTGAAGGGAATGTAAAAGTTATAGTAGCTGCCATGTTAGGATGATTGAATTATGAGTGATTTTTTTTTCCCCCTTCAAAGAGTTTGCCTAAGATTTTTTTTATAACAAAAGCAATAAATTATACAATTTTAAACTCAGAAATGCAGATAAATGGCACAGGAGAGTGGATTGCATTTTTATTTTAAAAATGAATATTATTTTAAAAGATATTTTACATATTTATATTTTCCTTTCCTCATTTTAAAGCTTTCCTATAGGTAGAGATGATAAATAAATGACCATTTCAAAATCTTATCCTTATTCAAAAGAACAGTTTTCAAAGGGGAAGTGAATTTTTCACCCTCAAAATGTGCTATAAAAATCGAAGATAATCTGAATGTTTGTAATTTAAAGTACATTTTTTCCTTGAAAGCAGTGATAATTTTAGAAATGTTTAATTTTACTTTCTGGTTTTAAGATCAGATTCTAAAAGGAGGCATGTGTTTTGGTTTTGGTTTTTTTTTTTGGTGGTGGTGGTTGTTGGTTTTTTTTTTGTTTTTTTTTTGAGATGGAGTCTTGCTCTGTCACCCAGGCTGGAGTGCAGTGGCACGATCTTGGCTCACTGCAACCAAAGAGGCATGTTTTTAGGTATTAATAAAAAGAAGGTGTTATGGGAAAAATTCACCATATGATTATTTACATTTTATTTCCTGTCTGTAATTTCTTCTTATGAAAGAGAATCAGCACATCATTTACTCACTCTTAATATCAATTTGGATTCTCCATGGTCTTTCCTGGATTGCTATTCTATTTAATATAATAACCAGCTTCTTGCAAAAAATGGAAACAAACTAAGTAAGAACACATCTGAAACAGAGGGTGTAGAAGAAAAAAGAAGCCAGAGCTTGGAAGACAATACTTGTAATAGTTTTCATTTATCAGGACTGCAGAATGTTTCCACAAAGCCTTTTCAAATGTTTCAGAAGAGAAAGGAGGAACAGAAAAATGATCAGATGTTTCTCAGTAAACCTCTTATATGGGTTATAGTTCCACATTAAATTTGTTAATTTTGTCACTTAAAAATAATTTTAAAATATAATGCAAATCTCAACTTTACTTATTAATCCTCCCCACATCAGCCTCACCCCGTATTTGGATCCAGACTGGCATTTTTATTCAATAGCAGCTTATTCTGAAAGCTGTGTTTCCATTTTTCCCCCACCATGTACTTCAGTAAAGGTAGAAATACACATGTACAAATCTGTGGAGTTATTTTCATTTGGATGTATTTTTATACACATTATTTCTGATTATCAATCTAATTTTCTTTTTTTTTTTTTGAGACGGAGTCTCACTCTGTCGCCCAGGCTTGAGTGCAGTGGCATGATCTCGGCTCACTGCAAGCTCTGCCTCCCAGGTTCACGCCATTCTCCTGCCTCAACCTCCCAAGTAGCTGGGACTACAGGCACCTGCCACCATGCCTGGCTAATTTTTTTGTATGTTTAGTAGAGATGGGGTTTCACCATGTTAGCCAGGATGGTCTTGATCTCCTGACCTCATGATCTGCCCGCCTTGGCCTCCCAAAGTACTGAGATTACAGGCATGAGCCACTGCACCTGGCCTCAATCTAATTTTCTTAAAATTGTATGCATTTTTTTTTTAGCTCTCTCAGACAAAAGCCATATTAACTCAAAAAGTATGGCCTGAGGGATTTGTTGTTTCGGTAACTATGGTCCCTATATCATAATAGCATCTTTTTTGGGAGAAATTAGTAAACTTAGCCTTTCATCTTATTCAATGTGATGTTTTAAAAAAATTCAAAGTATGAATTCTCTAAATACATACATAGATGCAAACATGGATATAGTTATAGATATGGATGGAAGAACAGGTAGATGTAGATGTGTGTGTCTACAGTAATGGATAAATATGAGAGCCAGAGAGCCTCTATGTATCTTATAAAAAGACCCTTGTTTCCTTCAGCAGAAGGGCATAGCTAAGCAAGAGACTGAAAACCTAGTTCTTAGAGTCACAGTGCTCTAGTGACCTTTGAATACTCAAGGCAGATGTATTATGCAAAATCCAGGGCCCTAGTGGGCTTCCTGAAACATGAGACTGGAGAAATCTGGATGGATACTCCTAAGGATGTTGACTCTGCATCTTCTACCTCTGGACCCTCTAGCCTTGGAAAGGTGGCCCATGTTTCCCTAATAAGAGCATGTGCTTCTGTTGTGTTACCGTGTTACATCCTTACCTCCTCTCCTGGTTGCCAGACCAATAACTAGAGCTAAATCCCTACACAAACTGTCAAGAAACATGCTGGGTGGGATTAAGGAAAAAAGATACTATGTAATGAGGAATTACAAGAATTCATTGGCCTGTAACTGGGATTGGATTTTGAGGGTACTTGATCAAGGTGCACAAAATATAAAACTGGTCTTGCAAGAAATCACTGGCTTGGTTGCACTTGCTTATGGACGGGATTTAACACCCTGAAAAAGGACCCTAGGGGAAGGGAAAATGCGCTGCTGGGGTGGTTCTTGGAAGCATGGAAAAGTAATGGGAAGCACTGAATGAAATGGGAATTCCAGAGTTGGCCCACCAGATGGTAGGGGGAGGTACAAGAAGAAATGAAGAGGCTGAAGGAAGTGGGCATGCTGGAAGACATATATAAGGCAAGAGACCAACCAGAAATTATGCTCCATGCTCATTACTGGGCACACCAGATTTCCTCTATACTACTTTATATTCCCATTATCTAGCACTAACTACATTTCTCTGACAGTCATGAGCAATCACATAAAACAACAGCATGGCTTCCTTTTTTGCCTTTTACCTCAGTGAAATGTGGACCTCAAAAGCATCAGATGACTCTCTCTACTTCCAGTTTAGTGGAACCATTCTTGTCCTCTAGAGGAAGCATTCCTCCTTGGATAATAAAATCTGTATCCCATCACAGGCAGGAATATGGGCATGTCATGTAAAAAAAAAAAAAAAAAAAAAAAAAAAAAAAAAAAAAAATTGTGGGTGGATCCTTCCATGTCATTTTGAGAAATGTCACCACCATTCCACAGATCTCAGTCTTCAGTCCGTGAGAGAAAGAACAGTGTTAGGTTTTGAGTTAAGAACATACACCACATTGGCAGGAAAACATGCTGACTTTGCAGTGTTTGTTGCCAGCTAGTGTCATAATTTCGCCTTCCATAGATATTACGTATTTCTTTTTTTTTTTTTTTTTTTTTTTTTTTTGAGATGGAGTCTCACTCTGTTGCCCAGGCTGGTATCTGTGCACCTTCTTTGACACACAGTGGAGGTGGGGTAGAGAGAAAAACTGGATTCTTTTTCCTGAAGTACAGCAAATAGGAAATGTCAAGAGTGGGTCATAAAATGGACCCAAGTCAGCGATGACTTGGATCAGGTGCCAGTGACAATGGGTCTTTACATGATATTTTGTAGTCTTCTTATTGGAACACTTACCAGAACAAATGGATCTCATTTTAATGAAAATATTGTTTGTCACCATAATCAACAATGCCTGCTGGCATGTGGGAAGGGTACATAATGAAGTTTAGAGTTCTGCATACAAAGATGGTAATACAGGATAGATGAAATATTTCTTTATACAAGTACAAAGGGAGGGACACACAGATGCTTCCAACTAAATCAATTTTAAAAATAAGCCGTCAAGCCAGAGAAAGACAGAGAAGAGCCTTAAATGTACATTGCTAAATAAAAGAAGCCAATTTTAAAAGGCTACATACTATATGATTCCAACTATATGACATTCTGGAAAAGGCAAAACTATGGAGATAGAAAAAAATCAGTGGTTACCAGAGGTTCTGGGCAAGGAAGAAGATGACTGGGTGGAGCACAGGAGAATTTTAGAGCATTGAAACTATTCTGTATGATATTGCAATGTTAGATACATAATGTTAGGCCCTTGTCAAAACCCATAGAGCTGTACAACACGAAGAGTGAACCTTCATGTAAACTATGGACTCCAATTGATCATAATATATCAATGAGTTATTAAAATCTTGCATTAGTGTGGGTGAGGGCTGCATTAGTTGAGAGTGGGGCAGGGGGAGAAGGAGTATGTGGGAATGCTGTCTTTTAAATTCCTTTTTCTGTAAACCTAAAACTACTCTAAAACAGAGTCTATTGACTTTTTAAAAACTGAATTGGTATTTCTGAGATAAGTTTGGTATAAGAAAAAAATGATTAGGATTCCAGAGAAAATGGAATTTTCTTTAAGATAGAAATTTTCTTTTTTGTAATATAGAAATCTGGTTTCAATATTTTTGTCCAGATCAGAAGAAACTTTGCATCTTGTCTCCCATAAATATTAGTTTTATGTATTTGTCATGTACTCATTATGTATTTGAGTTTTATGTATTCGTCATGCTGACTTTTTTTCTGACTCTTTTTGCACTATTATAAAATAAGATTTTTTTTCTCTTCTATAATAGGCTTTCAAGATGTAATTCATTAGTATAAAAGGATTATGGGTGGGATTTTTTGGTTTGTTTTAGAATGGACTTTAAAACAGGTTCATCCTTAAGCTAACAGACCTTTCCAGGCTGCAGAGGCACCCAGATATCTTCACTTGAACAACCATCTTTAGATGTTCCACCTGAAATCTTCTTCTAAACCCCCAGTCTTTACCTTAGAGTATTGCAGTTGCCTCCTGGCTGGTTTTCCTATTTGGCCCTGTTCCACACTTGCCACCTGTTCTTACCAGAGCAACCAGATGGGTTTCAGTAAAGTCAAATCATGCCATGACTCTACCAGAAATCCTGGGAGGAGTCCCATCTAGTCTGCTCCAGTCACACTAGCATTTTTGCTGTCCCTTGCCTTTGCCTTTGCTGGTCCCTCTACCTGGAGTGCTCTTCTCCCAAATATACCTCTGGTTTGCTCCCTCACTTGCTTCAAGTGTTTCCTTAAATGTCACTTGTTCAATTTGTCCTGCATTAACCACTGTATTTCAAATGTTTGCCTTCTTTCCCATTTTTGATCTGTAGCACTTATCTTCTATACTATTTTGTTTATTCATTTATCTATTGTGTGTACTCTCTGTCTCTTTTCCCTAAACCATAAACCATGTGGGCAGGGGTTTTGTCTGCTTTGTTTACTGCTGTATTCTCAACATTTAAAATCTACCTGGAATGTAGTAGATGCTCAATACGTGTTTATTGAACACATAGAATATAAAAGGATGTCCTCTAAGAGCAAACTTCTTCTTGAGGTTTCTGTAGCAACACCCATAGTAAATCTGGAATACTTTCTGGAGCAATTTACTTTCACATGGTCTTCATAGACATGGACCTATTTTTAATCCCACTTTCTAATGGAAATGGCTCAAAATATTGACTGCACAGCTGTAGAATGTAAGGAATATCAGATGTGGCCTCTGATTTCTGTTGAATAATTTTTGAGGACTCATAGGGTAGATGTCATAATTATGTAAATAATACTTTTATTCCAAGAGCAATTGTTAAATTTAACACTCTCTCCACGTTTTTATTTGTGGTAATGGTGTCCAACTTTCTTGAAGTGGTATTTTCAGATTCATATACTTGTTGCATATTTTCCATACCAGCTTTATGGTTTAATGTCCTCCAAAGTAATAGATCAAAAGGTATCTATTTATTACCTTTTTAAAATCAAAGAATGATTGTGCATCTGCAATGTTATTTAATAGATAAGCAGAGAGGAGCTTTAACCATCCAACTGGTTCAAACAGTAACCACCTCAATCAATTGAGTTCATACTGACATCTGGAGGCCAAGCCTTGGCACTACATAAGGACTATTACCCATTTCAGAGCTCATCAGAGTAATTAGTGCCTCTAAACTTCTTTAAGTAAAAATCTGAAATGTCTAAAAACATCAAAAAGTAGTTAAAAAAAGAGGTTTGAACTTTTTACCTTCTACGTATAGCTCTGTTTCTGAAAATTTGAGTCTGCATTTGGGAAAAGAATAACAGCAATAATGAGGAACATCTGAGTGCCCGGTAGATGCCAGGCAGCACAGGAGTGCTCTCATTGCGGCAACCCATTCAATCTTCAGACCACGCTGTGAGATAAGGACTATTATTATCCCCATTCTGCAGTTGAAATCAAGGCTCAGAGGGATTAGTAATTTCTTCATGTCACTTAACTAGTCTTGGTGCAGCAGAACTTGAACCCAAATTCATGTGACCAAATCCCCAGGTCCGGCACTCTTGGAGATGGACCAGTTTACACTGTTACAGAGATTCTTCAACAAGGATTGTGCTAAAAAGCATAGTTATCTTTAAAGTTGCAATTATTGGCCGGGCACAGTGGCTCATGCCTATAATCTCAGCACTTTGGGAGGCCAAGGTGGGCAAATTGCTTGAGCCCAGGAGTTCAAGACCAGCCTAGGCAATATGGGGAAACCCTATCTCTACCAAAAAACACAAAAATTAGCTGGGCGTGGTGGTGCATGCCTGTGGTCCAAGTTACTTGGGAGGCTGAGGTAGGGGGATCACTTGAGCCCAGGAGGCAGAGGTTGCAGTGAGCCAAGACCGTACCAGGCACTCCATCCTGGGTAACAGAGTGAGGCCCTGTCTCAAAATAAATAATAAAGATAAAATAGCAGTTATGTTGCACTGTATTTTTGTCAAAGGACATTCCTGTGAAGAATAAGCATTCTGGATCATTCCTACAAGGAGCCAAGGTATATAACTTCCTAAGTCATAAACACTCAAAATAGACCATCAAAAATGTTACCTAGAAGGAGGCTCAGTGGAAAGAGACAGGAGTGTCTCAGAAACCATCATTTCCCAAAACGAAGTCTAAGGTCTACTTTTTTGATACCTAATCTTTGTACATATTAATGGGGTATGTGTGAAATTTTGTTACACTCCTAGAACTTGTAAGCCAGGTATTTAGGATATCCATTGCCTCCAACGTCTATTTTTGAAGTGCTTTCTTGGGCTAAAGGAGTTGTGACCACCCCTATCCTAGTGGAGACCTGAAGGGCTATTTATACAAGGCCCGTACTTGTGAAAGGGCTCAAACGTAGATCTTCAAATGGGGTATCTGATGACATTGAAAGATGTCGTATAGTTTTAAGCTTATGTTCCATTACCTGTCCACCTCCATTATGTGGAGCAATGACTTTTATGAATGTTGTTGTTATCTTTTAAATAACGGAGTTATATTGCACTATTTTTTTTTCTGTCTAAGTATTAATTTGTTAAGTGTATTCATGCTATACTTCAACTATTATAAGTCTATTTTGGCATTCAAAAAAATTTTAGTAAGCTAAGAGCCTCCAAAGATGGAAGGGTCCCAGGTCTCTGCAGCCATTTTAAATGCCCAAGTGGACAGCTCTGTACCTTCCACAAATGCGCTTGGAACATTTAGCCAAGAAAATGTTAATCTGTGCTTTAAGGACTCTCTTCTCAAACTCAGCCTTCTCTTCTAGGAAGTAGTTCCACTAAATTATTGTCAGGCCTTTGTTGATAAGTCAAACCACTCAAAAGCTATGGGTTACAGATAATATCTAAGAAACTAGAAAAAGATACTTTGCTTTTGGAAAGTGGATGATTAAGTAATGAACTTCACCCAGAGCATTTTGGCTAGTGTAGTTCCTGTACTTGGCTAAAGGGACTTAGCTGACTTCAGTGTTTCTCGATGATTTAATACTCCTAATAATGAGGGCATGCTTATTGTAGAAAGGGAAAAAATGATTTTTTTATATTAAGGTGGTGACAATAGACATCTCAAAAAAGGGAACATTCATGTATTTTTCAATCAAAATTCACTGTAGGACTGGCAAATGTCAGTAGGCACAATGTTTTGTCTCCTCCTGTTTCTAGCCATATGCCCAGAGATCATAAATGATGAGGGTACTTCTTACACTTCGTCCCTCCAAGTTTTCCTTCATTACAAACTTGTCAACTCAATCTGTTGATGATAGCAGTCTGGCAAGAGCCAGTATCTGTCTACCAGCTTGGGAGAGAAAGGAAGATCTGTTAGGACTAAGATTGCCTGCTTCCATTATTGTACTACAGGCAATTCTGTAAAGCAATTAAAGGTGCTCATTTCGAAGCACTTTTTGTCGCCTCATTGGGGGCAATATCATCAGCCATTGTTGTTATTACTGTTTACATGAGAACCAAGTGTAATAAGGTGGTAGTAAGCTGACAACCTTACGTCACCCTCGACTTCTTGCATTCCTTCACACAAGCCATCCAACCTCTCCCACAAAGTTATATATATAATATTACATTTAATATATATTATATATACATATAATATTAAATGTAATATGTATATAATATATACATATTAAATATAATATATATACATATAAAATGAGTGCTTTTATGAAGAATAAAAATGAATGACTGGGTGGCCAACTTAAATAGACACATAAAAGTTGGCCACCCAGTCTTTTTTATTCTTCATAAAAGCACTTGAATCATTACAAGATCTCCATTCACACTGTCACTGGCATATTAGGGTGCTTATTTTTCACCTAGATAATTCTAATTGTCTTCCTTTCTCCAAAACACAACCCTCAAATGTTCCCTGCACACTACAGTTAGAGTGAACTGGCTAAAGGTGACCTCTCTTATGTTAAATAGACGTAAACTTGAACTGTAGTCCTGTTACTAACTGGGCAACCTTGGGCAACTTACTAACCCTCAATTTCCACATCAGTAAAATGAGGATGATAATCATACTTAGCACATGAAGTATGATTGCAATGAATAAAAATATATCAGAATCACAATAGGAAATGACACATTCAAATGGGTAATTGAAGGTCATTTAATAAAGGGACTATTTACAAACTGGAAAGAGAGTAGTCATAAGAGATGGTGAACTACCCCAATGTTGGCAAAATAAAAGTCATTACCACCTTAGGCCTAAAAAGGCAAAGAAGAGAATAGATACCCGAACCCAGAGAAAGTTTAAGTTATAGTTGTAGGAGAGGACACTGACAAATGCTTCAACAGAAGCAAGCAACTGTCCTTTGATGACCCAGCAGAGGTAAAGCTGAGGGATTAAATGATCTAAAATCCCTCCTCCTCTCCATCTAATCTACTTCTAGTAATTCCCATTGGTCAAACTAAAATAGAAGCAAGGCTGTCTATTGATGCAGCCACCAAGTTCAGTGTGTGGGGCTCAGAGCAGAGTGCAGAATGGTGGAGAGTGGAACTGGAAGGCCGACAACTGCTCCCTAGAACACAGTGCATGTAAGGCACTTAATACTACTTCTTCAGGATGCAAAAATTCTTGGCTCTTGCACCAATAACACAGATAAAAGGGATAAAATAAAAACCCTAGTTTTCTGTAGAGCTATTGAGCAGTGGACACAAGGAAGCCATGATGAATGAATTCACAAGAAGAATGAGCCCTTTATAGGTCAGCAGAGCTCGGTGGCAACTCATCCCTGGGACAAACACAGATGTGTCTGGCAGAGGACAGGGCCTGCCAGAGATGAAGAGGCTTCAGGGATGATGAGAAAACAACTGAGCCCTTAACTTCAGCTGAGCTGGTGGGACTAATCTGAGGAGTCTAGCTCCAGGCCAAAGTTCTATGTGTGTTCATTCAAGTCTGACCACAGGCAATTACAAGGCTTTGCCTGGCAGACCTCATAGGGGGAAGCTGCCCTTCCACACCAGTCTTGGTGCACAGCCAGTGCATTGCAGTCTCAGGGCGGGGGCGGTGTTGCAGGAAAGGACTCAGGCGCCCCTGGGCCAACCATGCTCATTTACCTCTCTGCATGTCTAGCCTAGGCGCCTCCATTTGAAGACCTCTTTATGGGGGTCCTCAGCTGAGGCACATTTTGAGCAACTCTGCCAAGACCTCCTCACTAGGGGGCCTTGACTAAGACATGTTTCTCCACTCTGACTTAGTACTTTTCCACTCCTAGCCCTTACCCACTCTATCTCCCCACAGCCTCCTGGATCCATAAAATGACAGGATCCTTTTGTTCACAGCTTCTTGGCAGTGAGACAATCCCCTTGTCTACACTGCTTTACCTCACCCAGTGCTGTTCTATGGGGGGAAAGGAAACATTGAGGAGCCAGCACCTATGCTGTCTCTTGCTTACTCCATCACAGAAAGTGCATAAAAAGTTTATCACTACTTTCAGTTTGTCTTGTTGTCCTGAGTAACCACCTCAACACATGGGAGCTCAACAAAATCAGAATTTGGAAGAGGTACAAACACGAAAATGAAAGTGAGAAAATTACAACAGATGCCTCAGAAATACGAAGACTCTCATGAAAAATTTTATGCCAACAAGTAAGACAACCTAAAGGAAACAGATACATTCCTGGAAAAATACAACCTACCAAGATTGTAAATTTGGTAGATTGTAAATAATGACCAAGATTTGGCCAGGAAGAAATAGAAATCCTGAACAGACATATAACAAACAAAAGATTGAAGAGGTAGTCAAAAACCTTTCAAAAAATAAAAGCCCAGGACCAGATAGCTTCACAGCTAAATTCTAACAAACATCCAAAGAATTAATACCAGTACTCCTAAAACTCTTCCAAACACATCTTAGAAGGCCAGTATCACCTTGATACAAAAGCCAAAGACATTTCAAGAAAAGAAAACAACAGGCTAATTTCTCTAATGAATATTGATGCAAAAATGCTCAATAAAATATTAGCAAACCTTTTCCAACAATACATCAAAAAGACTGTACATCATCATGACCAAGTGGGATGTATCCCTGGCATGCAAGCCTGTTTTAACACATGGAAATCAATCAGTGTAATACATCACATTATCAGAATGTGAGATAAAAACCACGTGATCATCTTAATTGATGCAGAAAAGCATTTGATAGAGTCCGACATCTTTTCTTGATAAAAACTCTCAACAGTTTAGGTATAGAAGGAAAGCTCCTCAATGCAATAAAGGTCATCTATGAAAAACACACAGCTAACATTAATAATCAATGGGGGAAAACTGAAAGCATTTTCAATAAGATCCAGTACAAAGCAAGGATGCTCACTCTTGCCAATTCTATTCAACATAGTTCTGGAAGTACTAGCAAGAACAATCAGAAAAGAAAAATAAAATGTATTTATATATGTCTTTAGAGCAGCATAATTTATAATCCTTTGGGTATATACCCAGTAATGAGATGGCTGGGTCATATGGTACATCTAGTTCGATGGGTGCAGCACACCAACATGGCACAAGTATACATATGTAACAAACCTGCACGTTATGCACATGTACCCTACAACTTAAAGTATAATAATAATAAATAAATTTAAAAAAATGTATTTAAACTGAAAGAGAAGAAGTCAAATTACTTCTATTTGCAGATGAAATGTTTCTATATGTAAGTAACCTTAATGATTCTTGAACAATCTTAAAGATTCCACCAAATACTGTTTAATAATTGAATTCAGTAAAGTTGCAGGATACAAAATCAATGTAGAAAATCAGTAGCATTTTTAAATATAATTACCTAACTGAAAAATAAATTTAAAAAAACAAATGCCATTTGCAATTGCATCAAAAAATACTTTAGGAGATGAAAAATCTGAAAACTATAAAAAATTGATGAAAGAAATTGAAGACGCAAATAAATGGAAAGATATCCTGTGTTCATAGAATAGAAAAACTAATACTGGGCCAGGTACAGTGGCTCATGCCTGTAATCCCAGCACTTTGGGAGGCCGAGGTGGGTAGATCACCAGGTCAGGATTTCAAGACCAGCCTGGCCATGATGGTGAAAACCCGTCTCTACTAAAAATACAAAAGTCTAACATCTTTTCTAGGTGTGGTGACAGGTGCCTGTAATCCCAGCTACTTGGGAGGCTGAGGCCGGAGAATCACTTAAACCTGAGTGGCAGAGGTTGCAGTGTGCCGAGATCACAGCCTGGGCAACAGAGTGAGACTCTTTCTCCCAAAAAAAAGAAAAAAGAAAGAAAAATTAATACTGTTAAAATTTCCATACTATTCCAAGCAATATACAGATTAAACACAATTCCTATTAAAATCCTGATCACATTCTTCAAGGGAATAGAAAAAACTAATCCTAAAATTAACATGGAAACATGAAAGACTCCAAATAGCTAAAATAATTCTGAAAAGAAAAAATAAATTTCGAGACATCACATTTCCTGATTTAAAACTATAATACAAAGCTATAGTAGTCATAACAGTATAGTACTGAGCTAAAAGCTGTCGCATAGACCAGTAGAACAGAGATCTCAGAAATAAATCCAACCATATATGGTAAACTAATTTTTGAAAAGGGCATCAAGAGGACACAACTGGGAAAGGATATCTCTTCAATAAATGGTACTGAGAAAATGAGATTTCCACATGCAGAAAAACAAACACTTCATCCACAAAAATCAACTTAAAATGGATAAAAGACTTAACTGTAAGACCAGAAACTATAAAGCCTCCAGAATAAAACATAGGGGAAAATCTCCTGGACATTGGCAATTCAAGACCAGATGTAAGACCAGAAACTATAAAACCTCCAGAATAAAACATAGGGGAAAATCTCCTGCACACTGGCAATTCAGGCAAGACCAAAGGTACACCAAAGTATTAGTATTATTGGGTAAATTTGTGAGTAATTCTTAGAATGATTTATACCTAAAGGCAAAAATCCAATCACATTTAAATCACTGAAAGTTGAATTTTGCCTCTCATCCCCTTTTCCCCCTCATAAGCTATAACACATTTGTATAAACCCACAAAAAGCCTACTTGTGGAGTCTAATCACTGACTATTATAGATTATTTAAAACTAACTGGAAATTAAGAAGTAGCACTTATAAAATGAATAGCATATTCAATGAGAATATATAATTATAGTTCTAAATTTGTAGTTATAATTCTCATTTTGAATTTTTTATTATGTGATTGGAGTTTTAAAAATCGTTTTTGGCCTTCATTCTACTCTAATAGATAACTTCTAAATTTCTAGTTATACTTTAATCTAAAATTCTGTTGATTCTGGCTGGGCGTGGTGGCTCACACCTGTAATCCCAGCACTGTGGGAGGTAAAGGTGGGCAGATCACTCAAGATCAGGAGTTTGAGACCAGGCTGGCCAAGATGGTGAAATCTGCTCTCTACTAAAAATGCAAAAATTAGCTGAGTGTGTTGGTGGGACCTGTAATTCCAGCTACTTGGGAGGCTGAGGTAGGAGAATTGCTTGAACCTGGGAGGCAGAGGTTGCAGTGAGTTGAGGTGGCACTACTGCACTCCAGTCTGGGCGACAGAGCAAGACTCCCTCTCAAAAACAAACAAACAAAAAACTGTTGATTCTGTGGCTAGCAATAGTACAATTCTATGATTAATAATATCAGTTGACTTACCTAATACATAGTCACCAAACCCAATGATGCTTAAGGTGAATGCAAAATATAATCCTTTCTTATAAGTCCAGCCCACTGTACGCACAAAAGTTAATGATGGTAGCAGGATGAAAATGAGAAGTCCAGTTACCAAGAAGAAGAGTCTGTAAATTTTTACTTGTCTCTAGAAAAAAAGGAAGGGAAGGGAACGGGGAAGGGAATGAGGGAGGGAAGGAGGAGGGAAAGGAAAGAAAGAAGGGAGGGAAGGAGGGAAATACATGTTAGTATCAATCTAACTAAACGAACATTTGCCCTTTACAGATCTGTTCCTTATCAAGAGCTTACTTGGTGTCTCCTACCACACTCTAGACATGCAGACTTCCCTTGCATATGGGGAATATTTCCTTGCTCTACCTGCTGAATTATCTTCTTTCTTGTGAATATTGCTGACCCTTTATTTCACTTCTCCCTCTTCATGTATTTTGTTGCACTTTACATTTAAAACCTGCCCTTCCTTCCCATCCTCCATATGTCTCATGCTGTAGTGTTCTTTTGTTCTGTGACCTGCTCACCCTCACCTCAAGCTCTGGGTCCCACTGGCTGAGTCCAAAAGGGTAGGATGAACAATCGTCATCTGGAAGTTTTGGACATCAATTTATAAACTAACTATATTTTGTTCAGAGACATTTCAAAACCTCAAATCACAAGATAAAATAAATATATTTTCCAATCTAAAAATTGCATATTTCATTTATAATTCTATATCCTATTAACTGATGAAATGCTTTTCATGATGAAATTCAAATTCTTAACAATGCAATATACTATCTCTTCATTCATTCATTCATTTACTCAAAAAGCATTTATTGAGCTTTTCCTATTAGTTCCATGGGAGATACTCAAGATGCAAAGAGAAAAACTAGTTTGTCTACAGAGAGATTACAGTTTTATTGGAGGAAAGGAGGAGAGACAGGTAAACCAATATTAGAAATAACATGTCTTTTAAGTTTTTGTTTGTAGAATATCTTGTATGGGACAGACACTATGCTAAGAGCATTATATACTTCCAAAGTGTATTATGATAAAGGGACATCATGTAAATAGTTCCTTGAATTTTAGCACTTATTGTAATTGTTATATTGGATTGTGGAATTTGAAGTACTTTCTAAATTTGGTCGGATGTGGAGCTGATATTATGAAATTCTATGTGCTCTGTTGCTACTCTAAAAGTTTGAAAACGGATACTCATGACCAACTTTAGAGGCATTCCAATCAAGTACTTATTGGAATACCTGTAGCAGGAGACAGCAGAATTAGAAGAAGGTGGAAGAAATAGATAGCTAATTATTAGTATGTATTATGGACCTTTTAAGAAGCTTGGGAATAAGAGGCAATTGATATTGATGCTTTCATTTTCTGTGGGAGGATCAGAAAACCTCAGATTTTCAGAATGGTAAATAAACATTGGCTTCAACTTAAAGTCACCAGCTTCATTAGCTTCTAATAAGAGAGTTAGTCTGTCTTTTGAAGCTTTGAAGCCAGGCATTGACTTCTCCTTTCCTGCTATGAAAGTCCTAGATGACATCTTTCAATGCAAGATTGTTTCACCTGCAATTAAAATCTCTTGTTTTGTGTCACCACCTTCATCAATGATCTTAGCTTGATCTTCTGGATAACTTGCTGCAGCTTCTTGATCAGTACTTACTGCTTCACCTTGCCCTTATGTTATAGAGATAGCTTCTTTCCTTAAATCTCATGAAGCATCCTCTGCTAGAATCAAACTTTCTCCTGCAGCTTCCTTACCTTTCTCAGCCTTCACAGAATTGAAAAGAGTTAGAGCCTTGCTCAAGCTTAAGGGAATGATGTGGCTGGTTGGATCTTCTATCCAGACCACTAAAATTTTCTCCATATCAGCAATAAGGCTGTTTCACTTTCTCATCATTTGTGTATTCAATGGAGTAGCGCTTTTCATTTCCTTTAAGAACTTATCCTTTGCATTCATGACTTGGCTGTTTGGTGCAAGAGGCCTAGCTTTCAGCCTGTCTCAGCTTTCAACATGGCTTCCTCACTAAAATCTTTTCTAGCTTTTGACTTAAAGTGAGAGATGTGACACTTCATTTGACTTGGATGCTTAGGGGTCTTTGTGAGGTTATTATTTGGCCTAATTTCAATATTGTTGTGTTTCAAGGAATAGAGAGGCCCGAGGAGAGGGTGAGAGATAGGGAAATGGATGGTCAGTAGAACAGTCAGAACACATACAGCACTATCAAGTAAGGTCATTGTCTTATTTGGTCATGGTTGGTGGCACCCCAAAACCATTACAACAGTAACATCAAAGATCACTGATCACACATCACCATAACAGATATAACGATAATGAAAAAGTTTGAAATCTTGTGAGAATTAAAATATAACACAGAAACAGTAAGTGAGTACACGCTGTTGGAAAAATGCTGCTAACAGACTTGCTCTGTGGGTTGCCACAAACCTTCAATGTATAAAAAACACAATTATCTGTGAAGTACAATAAAGCAACAACGCAGTAAAGTGAGGTATGCGTGTACTCTCCCTTGAGTTTTCTTTCTCTGGACTTTACTTCCTTAGATTGAGAAAGTAACACCAGCCAGAGTCTGCTTCGACTCAGCATTGCTCTTTCCTGAGAAGGCCTGGGGCAGCTTGCTTAGACTAGGCCTGTCTAGTCTTTTAATATCACTCTTAAGCCAGCGAATATGAGCTCAGAGGGGAAGGAAAAGGAGTGTCCTGCCTCGGTTGGCCACTCACACTGGATTAATGTAAGCACAAGGGATTGTTGCCAAAGTGCAGCCTGGTTCACAGGAATACACAGACACAAAGCCTCATGGTAACAAGCACAAACATTTTGCCTGGCCTTGTCTCTTCTGTGTATCTCCTTGTGGGATACCAGGAATATCAGGAGTGGACTACCTGTCCATGTCATTTCTCTTTATTTCACTTTGTCCCAGATAAACACATATTTTCCTATAAGGTCTCCAAACAGCCTCTACTAATAATATACTAAAGTATAAGAAATGATATATTAAGAAAGTGAAACAGTCTATAATCTATCACCTTAAATAATTTCTTGCCCTTAGCAGTGTTGACAGAGCATTGTGAGATAACAGAGCTCAGAGCCTAGGACCAGAAGAAGTGAGTTCAAGTTGATAACTTTCTCCTAGAAAATCTAGATGTGAGATTTGCCCATACCTCATAGAATGGTTCAGAGAATCAATAAAATGGGTTTGAAACTGCATTTATACTATAATATTCTATAAGTATTCTTTGAAATAATATTCTTATTTTCTGAAGAAGAAAAATAAAGCGCTATATGTAATATTTTGGTCTGAATACCCTTTTGTTGAGCTAGGAGTTCCGAAAATATAGGGCAAGCATTTTAACATAGTATTTTAACACATACCATTTTAATATAGAATTGCTATTTGTCTAATGAAGTTCCAATGTTTTACATATAAGTCTGTGTCCTGGATACCAGAGAGGTACACATATAGTGGAGTAACAAACAGTACACCAAATATATATTGAGAGGGCCACATATGTACCTATATATATATTTTTTTATTATGTATTTAGCAAGAATTTATTAGATGTTGCATACATATTTTAAGTATGGTTGTGAACCCAAGTATATATAAGAAAACAAAATTATTTAGTAAACATTAGCTCTTCCCTTCCCATATTCTGAAGGTATTTCCAAAGTCCTGAAAATGGCGCTGACACTGCCTTGCTCACAAAATTCAGGAATATGATAGTTTGAGGAATCCCAATAAAGTGTAGAAAATACAGAGTATCTGTCCAGCAGGAATTCTGGGAGCAATTGACCTGTAATCTGATGGACAGTAGGAGACAAATGCTCAATATGACTACTCTTTGGAACATGCACTTTTGGTGCATTGTTGTTGATAATATTTTGTTATGACAGCCCCAGCAGCATACACAGCATTTAAGATCATATGATCTTAAACATACGATTCAGCCACTTTACACCCAGGAATTTCTCCTAAGGAAATGACCAGAAAAGTGAGAAGGATAGAAGTATATCACTGAAGCATTATTTGTGAGTGAAAAATTGGAACTATTGTAAGTGTCTAACAGTACAAGGAATTTACTGAGTAAAATGAAATGATAAAATACTTTCCAATCTTTAAGAACTGTAGTGTGAAAATTTATTCAATGATATGGAAAATTAATAATCATACATTGCTGAATTTTAAAAAGGCTTTTTTTGTGTGTTCAGCTATAACCATTCATAACACCTATTTATGGGAAAAAGAAAAATGAAAAAAATTGCTATTTAGCACATAGTCAAGCTTAAATAATCGTTTCTGTTACTGTTGGATGAGCCAATCCTGATTACTGCATCTAATTTTAATTTACACATATTGGTATTTGCTGCCTTAGGCACAGCACAAAATTTAACAAAGCCTTGTTTCTCTAAATTGTGAATTTGGGGTTACTTTTGTCTAAACATATTATACACACACATAATGATGACGTAAAGAAATCTATCCCTTCTGTGCTCATAGCCTTTAAGTTCAGTTTTTATTTTCAATGATATAAAAAGGAAAAAAGAATGCAACGTCACAAAACAGAAAAAGAAAAATGAATGCTATAACCAAAGTCCCACAATTGTTCATGAGGTCTGCACAAAAGTTCCCTTGGCTGCCTGTGGTCATATTTTAGACAGCCTGGCAATGTCAAAGCCATTTCAACAAATGAGAAGCTCATGGCATTTGAAGTCATGTCTAAACTCATCATTTAAATTCACAGTTTGCCTTAACTCCCATTTGGTTAAGAGAAAATAATTTGTTATAAGAATAAAAGAAAAATAGGCTTATTGACTGTTTTCGGGACTGCAAAATAAGGGCTATCTCCATTCCTCAGGATAGCTGGTATTTTAATTCTATTATGAGATAAAAATCGCAGAACATCAGAGAGTGGTCAGACGGTTTCACCTCCCTTAATTCTCTATTAAACAAGACCTTTGACAGCTGCCTGACTGCCTGAAGCTAGGTTCCTTCAACTGCCCTGGCTCACAGCTGGAGTGGCTCACTGGGACAGGGGAGGAGATGACAAAATGCATGCCCACCATTCAGCCAGGCCACCGTGAGCACCACCAGGCTCTGCACCTAGGGAGATAGGAGTCAGATCCATGTTCCTTTCCTCAGGGCAGAAACAACAGGTCGTGGAGATCTCCAGTCCCAAAACTCTTACCTTATGTGGGCCCCTGGAATCCAAGGTTCTCCCAATTCTTTAAGCGAAATGTTACAAGCAAATGAGAAAGATTTCTAAACAAATAGGATCATTTTGTTGGGAGGTTTGTAGGCATCACATTCACCTCCATAAGCGAGAACATGCAGCCTATTTTAAGTAGGGAAAATAGATCTGAGCATGCCATACTTGGAAATAGCAGTTATTACTTATTAAACTCCTACGTTGCCAGGAGAAGGAAAATTCCATGGCAGTGCTGGAGGTCTCTGACAGTCTAAACTGGTGTTTTCCAGGAACCTCCTGAGGGTCTTCCACAGCCACTACCTTAAATTATGCTGACTGTTTTTGTAAACGCTAATGGTTCTCAGGTGACAACAAAATATGCTAGAATTCTCTGAAGTTTAGTAGAAACCTATGGTAACTTTTTGTTTTTGAATCACAAAATTCTCTAGGTAAGTTCTAGCTGAATTCCAGAGAAACTTGTGGACATTACAGTTCTATCAGGAGTCCTGGGGAGTCTGGCTAGTCTGGCTTTGCCACTTACCCCAGTATGTTGGGAAACTAGGTAGAAATACCACTGCCGAGACCACCTACTAAAGGGAAAAGGTACACAGAATTTGTTATGGAAGAGACAAATGATCAAAAATTCAAAATAAGAGAGAAGCTGCATATACTATTGAGATGCCATCTTAAAAATACAAGCAGGGTCTGGGTTTCCAGGATGAAGGAGTTACAGCTCATGTAGATAAAGTTTCATGTTACTTTAAAAAATTTAAATGATTAGCATCATTTAAAACATTTTTTAAAAAAACTAAACTAAAAATAAGACTTCTCTCCTGGCCCTCAAAAAATTGTTTAGAGATATGCCCTGCTCTGTGATTTTCCCTTCACCTATAACTCTCTTACTCCTTTGCATTCTCTTGCTGTTGTCTTTCTGTCTCCTGCTAGTATCGGGACTTAACTTTTATTTATTCTCATCGGATGAAAGAAAAACTGGTGCTATTATTTATATACATTTAGGAAAATACATAGGAGGCCAATCTATACAATCTTTTATCTACAGCACTCTTTCAACACAGACAGCAAATTTAAAACTCCAAAACAAAGCCCCTTCATCTCTTACCTGTAAAGATTTCAACTTCTGTAGTTATCTCGGCATAGTTTGCCATTAAAGCTGCTTTGGCTTCTCAAATGGAATTTTTCAGCACTTCATGAATGTCTGTCTCCAAAATTTGAAATATTTTTGCCCCCATCAAGTAATAGCTCACAAAAGCCATCATCAGGATGCATTCAGAGGCTTAAGAAACAAGTAATTCTATTAGAAAATGAAATAGCGATGGAATGAGAGGCACAGGAAGCTAAATTGCTTTAATTTAAAATGTCTCCACCCCCAAAACAAACCAAACAGTAAACAACAAAAATAGTCTTCTGCCCATCAAGAAAACAGCAGTCTTGTGATTCAACAAATACATACCAAAAAAAATCCCAAAATATTCATGACAAAATAAAATTTGAACTTCAATTGTATTCGGACATGAAATAGCCTGGAATGTGAAAATGCAGGGGGGGGAATCTGTTTCTGGGGAATGTTATTAACAGTTAACTTATGAGTAGAGGAGGAATGTGGTCAAGTACCACTGTTTATACTGGCCTTTTAGAAGCAAGTGAGTCCAAGACAGCTCATTCCTGGGGAAATGTTTACGGTAGATATAAAATGTGTATTATTAATCAGTTTGCCCAATCAAGATGAATTCGGAGAGATTATCTATCCTGAAGTCTCTTTTTCCAATTCTCACTTCCCATTCCTCTCTGTGCTGCTCAGCATGAGCAAATAAAAACTTTTTACTTAGTAAAAAGGTAACCATTATCTTGATGAGACCTGGCTGGAATATTAAGACAAAGAAGCCAAATAACTGTCTTGATTTTCAAGGCTACAGTAACTAAAACAACATGGTACTGGTACAAAAACAGGCACATAGACCAATGTAACAGAATAGAGAACTCAGAAATAAAACTGCACATCTCCAACCATGTGATCTTTGACAAACCTTACAAAAACACTGGGGAAAGGATACCCTATTTAATAAATGGTGCTGGGAGAACTGGCTAGCCATATGTAGAAAATTGAAACTGAACCCCTTCCTTACACCTTATACAAAAATTTACTCAAGATAGATTAAAGACTTAAGTATAAAACCCCAAAATATAAAAACCCTAGAAGAAAATGTAGGTAATACCATTCAGGACATAGGTATGGGCAATGATTTTATTATGAAATCACCAAAAACAATTGCAACAAGAGCAAAAATTGACAAATGGGATCTAATTAAACTAAAGAGCTTCTGCACAGCAAAAGAAACTATCCTCAGAGTGAACAATCTACAGAATGGGAAAAAAATTTTTGCAATCCATCTGACAAAGGTCTAGTATCCAGAATCTACAAGGAGCTTAAGCAAATTTACAAGAAATAAACAACCCCATTAAAAAGTGGGCAGAGGACATGAACAGACACTTCTCAAAAGAAGACATTTATGTGGCCAACAAACATACATACAAAAAAAGCTCAACATCACATGAGATACCATCTCATGTCAGTCAGAATGGCAGTTATTAAAAAGTAAAGAAACAACAGATTTTGGTGTGGTTGTGGAGAAATAGGAACACTTTTACACTGTTGGTGTGGGTGTAAATTAGTTCATCCATTGTAGAAGACACTGTGGTAATGCCTCAAAGATTTAGAACTGGGAATACCATTTGACCCAGCAATCCCATCACGGGGTATATACCCAAAGGAATAGAAATAATTCTATTATAAAGATACATGCACACATATGTTCACTGCAGCTCTATTCACAATAGCAAAGACATGGAATCAACTCAAATGCCCATCAATGATAGACTGGATAAAGAAAATGTGGTATATATACACCATGGAATACTATGCAGCCATAAAACGGAATGAGAGCATGTCCTTTGCAAAGACATGGATGAAGCTGGAAGCCATTATTCTCAAACTAACGCAGGAACAGAAAACCAAACACCACATGTTCTCTCTCACTTTTAAGTGGCAGCTGAACAATGAGAACACATGGACACAGGAGGGGAACAACACACATGGGGCCTCTCAGGGGAGGGTGGGGTGAGGGGAGAGCATCAGGAAAAAAGCTTAGTACCTAGGTGACGGGTTGATAGGTGCAGCAAACCACCATGGCACACATTTACCTATGTAACAAACCTGCATATCCTGCACCTGTATCCTGGACCTTAAAATAAAAATTGTCTTTTTTTTCAGACAAATTCTATGGAGATATCCTTGATTTTTATATAGCTGTCCCGTCAGATCAAACCTACCTGCCTACCAACCTCTTCCATCAGAAACGGAATTAGCTCTCAAGAGTACAAGCTGTCAGCACTATGGGAAAATTTTATTATTGTGTGACTTATGACTAAAAATAATTGTTACACTTTGGAAATGCCAAAATAATCACAATTCAAAACTCTTCCTCAAATAGGTATATATATATATAAGTCAATATGCCAATTAAAGCAAATACTTTAAAATACACCAATATATAGATGGATTACATACATAAATTTCTATGTGTGTTTTCTTCAAAGACAAAATAAATTTAATCTCCCTATACATAGATAATTCAACTTCTTAATAAAAGTGAGCATCTTAATTTTCTTCCAGATTTGTAGAATAATTATATTATTTGCTAGTCTATGCTTAAACTAAAGAATAATATTAGTTTCCAAAAGCAAAGGGACCTAAGTTAAGTATTAATAGAACGTGAGATTGATTTTTATTTTTATTGTACTCTGTGGCTAAGGAAAATGATTTTAAAAAGTCTAAGATTCACCAAAAGCATATGAAAAAATAAAATGTATCCAGTGATTTGTCAAGAAGCATTTCTTTATATTATTAGGAGTGAAAATAGCCCCAGAAAAGTCCTCACCCAAGAATAGACCAGAGCTTATTGAGGTAGGCTTTCACCCAGATAGGAGGACATCTTAAAGCAGTCCCACCTCTAACTGGAAATTTTCCTGTATCTTCCTTCTCCTCCATGGTACATTTAGGCAATAGCCTATCAGCATCTGAGTGGTGATGTAGAACCCTTCTAAGTGATCTCATCATGTCAACATCACAGTTCTTTCTGGAACCTTGAGAGTGGCTAGCTCTACAGACAGACCTCTTTTAATAGTTTCAATATATTAGTTTCTTATTAGTGCTGTAAAAAATTATCACAACCTTAGTGTCTTGAAACAACACAAATTTATAATTACAGTTCTGGAAGTCATGAATTCAAAATGGTCTCAGTGATCCAAAGTCAAGGTGTCAGAAAGTATGTTTTTTCAGGAGCCTCTGGGAAAAAATGTTTCCCTGCCTTTCATAGTTTATAGAAGCCATCTGTATTCCTTGGCCCATGCCTCTTCCTCTATCTACAGAGTTGGCAAAGTCGGTAGGGTAGCATCTTCAAATCTTCAAAACAGCTGACTCCCCTGCTTCCCCCTTTGACTTCTAAGGACCCTTGTGCATACGCTGCATCCACCCTGCTAATACAGAGTGGCCTCCCCATCTCAAGTCAGCTGATCTTATTTGTTCTTTCCCAAGTGACACAGCAAATCCACAGGTTCCTGGGATTAGACATAAACATCTTTGGCTGGGTGCAGTGGCTTACCCCTGTAATCCCAGCACTTTTGGAGGCCAAGGCGGGCAGATCACCTGAGGTCAGGAGTTCAAGTCCAGCCTGGCCAAGGTACTGTCTCTACTAAAAATACAAAAATTAGCCAGGCATGGTGGCACGCACCTGTAATCACAGCTACTTGGGAGGCTGAGGCAGGAGAATTGCTTGAACCCAGGAGGCGGAGGTTGCAGTGAGCCAAGATCATGCCACTGCACTCCAGCCTGGGTGTTACAGTGAGACTCCATCTCAAAAAAGGAAAAAAGAAAAGCAAAGGAAGGGAAGGGAGGGGAGGGGTTAAGGGAGGGGAAGGAAGGAGAGGGGAGGGGAGGGGAATCAGTGTGGGGGGTGGGAAGTGTATTATTTTGCCTGCCAATATTTCTCCAGTAGTCAATACCCCATAACTTCATCCCTATGATTTAAAATCTCTGGTTATATGATCTTAAGCAAACCACTTTAATTTTTCCCTGCTCCCGTTGTCATCTGTAGTGGTGACGGTTTGAATCACAGCTCTGCCACTTACTCGTAACCTTGCAAGTTTTAAATTTCTATAAGCTTTAGTTTCCTTTACAGAGAGAATAAAAAGGATAGTAATAACTAACTCATAGGTTGTGAAGATTAAACAAAACAATACAATTAGAAATCTTGGCTCAAATTAGGGGCTTAATAAATGTAACCATAAAACATAAATTATTAGTATAGGGTCTGTTATATAGTAGGTGGCCATTAAATTCAAACAAGAACTATTAATGAGAAGTGAGTAGTATTAATCATATCAATCATTATTTTTAACACAGGTCTTGCATCTTGTTTATCTTGTTATTTCCCACAATAATTTTATAGTGATACATGGTGATCATATATCACTATTTATATTATATATAGGTAGGGAATATATGTCTGCTGTATATGTAAAATTTATTTGAAAGTGATATAAACCCATCTTAAATTTTCTTAAACAAAAACAGACAATTTACCAGCCAATACATTTTTAAAATCTAGGCATGGATGACCACTGAAGCAGATGCTGTTAGTACTTGCCCAAAAAGCTACCTCTCTGTCTGAGAGCTTTTTTCTGGCTTTGGGGACAGGCCCAGGCACAAAGAAGAGCAGGGCAGAAATGTCAAAGAGTTAATGCCCCTGAAAGCAGCCATAAATCAAAGACATGGGGAGTTGACGAATAACTTCTCTAGGCTCCTCACCTCTCAGAGGGAATGACTCTGAAACCTGTCCTACACTGTCCCACCAAGTTTCTTTGGTGGGATTGAGCCCCAGTTGCCCACAGTATCAACATGCTTGAAAGTACATTTTTATTGTCTTCCTTTACTTCTCAATCTCCTCTCCCCACTCTCTTGCCAGTATTTCCTGGGTTCACCTCCAAAATACATTGCTGGCACTCAACTTTATCACACTGCTCCAACACTTAGGCAGCACCCACCTCCCAGATATTGCTCTTACATGAGGTCAAAACAAGGTCTTAATAAGGCATTCTACCTTAGTCTTAGGGGAGGCAAATAATCGATTTTATTGTGGTGTCCTTCTTGGACATTAGGAATCTTGGAAGAGTCAAGTGAAGAATGTTGGAGAAGTGAGAGTGGAGATTTTTCCCTGGAGCTGGGGCAGGGATAATCTTCCAAGGAACACGTGGAATTCTGCAGCAAGGGCCATCACATACAGCCTGGGGAGGTTGTCCGTAACCTGACTCCAGAGCCTGCCATTTACAGACACACTGGGATGAAGGGTAACCCCTGGAGTTGTGCTGTGCCACATCTGCATCTGTATATGGAGGCTATCTCTGTAGCTAGCTCTCAAATCCTGATATAAAAATGAGTATTAAAGAAGGGAGCTCACCAGGAGCATTGTTCTTTTTTTTTCTTTTTTTTTAATTAATTAATTTATTTTTTATTATTATACTTTAAGTTCTAGGGTACATGTGCATAACGTGCAGGTTTGTTACATATGTATACTTGTGCCACGTTGGTGTGCTGCACCCATCAACTCGTCAGCACCCATCAACTCGTCATTTACATCAGGTATAACTCACAGTGCAATCCCTCCCCTCTTCCCCCTCCCCATGATAGGCCCAGGTGTGTGATGTCCCCCTTCCCGAGTCCAAGTGATCTCATTGTTCAGTTCCCACCTATGAGTGAGAACATGCGGTGTTTGGTTTTCTGTTCTTGTGATAGTTTGCTAAGAATGATGGTCTCCAGCCACATCCATGTCCCTACAAAGGACACAAACTCATCCCTTTTTTATGGCTGCATAGTATTCCATGGTGTATATGTGCCACATTTTCTTAATCCAGTCTGTCACTGATGGACATTTGGGTTGATTCCAAGTCTTTGCTATTGTGAATAGTGCTGCAATAAACATACGTGTGCATGTGTCTTTATAGCAGCATGACTTATAATCCTTTGGGTATATACCCAGTAATGGGATGGCTGGGTCATATGGTACATCTAGTTCTAGATCCTTGAGGAATCGCCATACTGTTTTCCATAATGGTTGAACTAGTTTACAATCCCACCAACAGTGTAAAAGTGTTCCTATTTCTCCACATCCTCTCCAGTACCTGTTGTTTCCTGACTTTTTAATGATCGCCATTCTAACTGGTGTGAGATAGTATCTCATTGTGGTTTTGATTTGCATTTCTCTGATGGCCAGTGATGATGAGCATTTTTTCATGTATCTGTTGGCTGTATGAATGTCTTATTTTGAGAAATGTCTGTTCATATCCTTTGCCCACTTTTTGATGGGGTGGTTTGTTTTTTTCTTGTAAATTTGTTTGAGTTCTTTGTAGGTTCTGTATATTAACCCTTTGTCAGATGAGTAGATTGCAAAAATTTTCTCCCATTCTGTAGGTTGCCTGTTCACTCTGATGGTAGTTTCTTTTGCTGTGCAGAAGCTTTTTAGTTTAATTAGATCCCATTTGTCAATTTTGGCTTTTGCTGCTGTTGCTTTTGGTGTTTTAGACATGAAGTCTTTGCCCATGCCTATGTCCTGAATGGTACTACCTAGGTTTTCCTCTAGGGTTTTTATGGTATTAGGTCTAACATTTAAGTCTCTAATCCATCTTGAATTAATTTTCGTATAAGGAGTAAGGAAAGGATCCAGTTTCAGCTTTCTACTTATGGCTAGCCAATTTTCCCAGCACCATCTATTAAATAGGGAATCCTTTCCCCATTTCTTGTTTCTCTCAGGTTTGTCAAAGATCAGATGGCTGTAGATGTGTGGTATTATTTCTGAGGACTCTGTTCTGTTCCATTGGTCTATATCTCTGTTTTGGTACCAGTACCATGCTGTTTTGGTTACTGTGGCCTTGTAGTATAGTTTGAAGTCAGGTAGCGTGATGCCTCCAGCTTTGTTCTTTTGACTTAGGATTGTCTTGGAGATGCAGGCTCTTTTATGGTTCCATATGAACTTTAAAGCAGTTTTTTCCAATTCTGTGAGGAAACTCATTGGTAGCTTGATGGGGATGGCATTGAATCTATAAATAACCTTGGGCAGTATGGCCATTTTCACGATATTGATTCTTCCTATCCATGAGCATGGTATGTTCTTCCATTTGTTTGTGTCCTCTTTTATTGCACTGAGCAGTGGTTTGTAGTTCTCCTTGAAGAGGTCCTTTACATCCCTTGTAAGTTGGATTCCTAGGTATTTTATTCTCTTTGAAGCAATTGTGAATGGAAGTTCATTCATGATTTGGCTCTCTGTTTGTCTGTTACTGGTGTATAAGAATGCTTGTGATTTTTGCACATTAATTTTGTATCCTGAGACTTTGCTGAAGTTGCTTATCAGCTTAAGGAGATTTTGGGCTGAGACAATGGGGTTTTCTAAATATACAATCATGTCATCTGCAAAGAGGGACAATTTGACTTCTTCTTTTCCTAACTGAATCCCCTTGATTTCTTTCTCTTGCCTGATTGCCCTAGCCAGAACTTCCAACACTATGTTGACTAGAAGTGGTGAGAGAGGGCATCCCTGTCTTGTGCCAGTTTTCAAAGGGAATTTTTCCAGTTTTTGCCCATTCAGTATGATATTGGCTGTGGGTTTGTCATAAATAGCTCTTATTATTTTGAGGTACATTCCATCGATACCGAATTTATTGAGCGTTTTTAGCATGAAGGGCTGTTGAATTTTGTCAAAAGCCTTTTCTGCATCTATTGAGATAATCATAGTTCTTGTCTTTGGTTCTGTTTATATGCTGGATTATGTTTATTGATTTGCGAATGTTGAACCAGCCTTGCATCCCAGGGATGAAGCCCACTTGATCATGGTGGATAAGCTTTTTGATGTGCTGCTGAATCCGGTTTGCCAGTATTTTATTGAGGATTTTTGCATCGATGTTCATCAGGGATATTGGTCTAAAATTCTCTTTTTTTGTTGTGTCTCTGCCAGGCTTTGGTATCAGGATGATGTTGGCCTCATAAAATGAGTTAGGGAGGATTCGCTCTTTTTCTATTGATTGGAATAGTTTCAGAAGGAATGGTACTAGCTCCTCCTTGTACCTCTGGTAGAATCCAGCTGTGAATCCATCTGGTCCTGGACTTTTTTTGGTTGGTAGGCTATTAATTATTGCCTCAATTTCAGAGCCTGCTATTGGTCTATTCAGGGATTCAACTTCTTCCTAGTTTAGTCTTGGAAGAGTGTAAGTGTCCAGGAAATTATCCATTTCTTCTAGATTTTCTAGTTTATTTGCGTAGAGGTGTTTATAGTATTCTCTGATGGTAGTTTGTATTTCTGTGGGGTCGGTGGTGATATCCCCTTTGTCATTTTTTATTGCATCTATTTGATTCTTCTCTCTTTTCTTCTTTATTAGTCTTGCTAGTGGTCTGTCAATTTTGTTGATCTTTTCAAAAAACCAACTCCTGGATTCATTGATTTTTTTGGTGGGTTTTTTGTGTCTCTATCTCCTTCAGTTCTGCTCTGATCTTAGTTATTTCTTGCCTTCTGCTAGCTTTTGAATGTGTTTGCTCTTGCTTCTCTAGTTCTTTTAATTGTGATGTTAGAGTGTCAATTTTAGATCTTTCCTGCTTTCTCTTGTGGGTATTTAGTGCTATAAATTTCCCTCTACACACTGCTTTAAATGTGTCCCAGAGATTCTGGTATGTTGTATCTTTGTTCTCATTGGTTTCAAAGAACATCTTTATTTCTGCCTTCATTTTGTTATGTACCCAGTAGTCATTCAGAGCAAGTTGTTCAGTTTCCATGTAGTTGAGCGGTTTTGAGTTTCTTAGTCCTGAGTTCTAGTTTGATTGCACTGTGGTCTGAGAGACAGTTTGTTATAATTTCTGTTCTTTTACATTTGCTGAGGAGTGCTTTACTTCCAATTATGTGGTCAATTTTGGAATAAGTGCGATGTGGTGCTGAGAAGAATGTATATTCTGTTGATTTGGGGTGGAGAGTTCTATAGATGTCTATTAGGTCTGCTTGCTGCAGAGATGAGTTCAATTCCTGGATATCCTTGTTAACTTTCTGTCTCGTTGATCTGTCTAATGTTGACAGTGGAGTGTTGAAGTCTCCCATTATTATTGTATGGGAGTCTAAGTCTCTTTGTAAGTCTCTATGGACTTTATGAATCTGGGTGCTCCTGTATTGGGTGCATATATATTTAGGATAGTTAGCTCTTCCTGTTGAATTGATCCCTTTACCATTATGTAATGGCCTTCTTTGTCTCTTTTGATCTTTGATGGTTTAAAGTCTGTTTTATCAGAGACTAGTATTGCAACCCCTGCTTTTTTTTGTTCTCCATTTGCTTGGTAAATCTTCCTCCATCCCTTTATTTTGAGCCTATGTGTGTCTCTGCGTGTGAGATGGGTCTCCTGAATACAGCAGACTGAAGGGTCTTGACTCTTTATCCAATTTGCCAGTCTGTGTCTTTTAATTGGAGCATTTAGTCCATTTACATTTAAGGTTAATATTGTTATATGTGAACTTGATCCTGCCATTATGATATTAACTGGTTATTTTGCTTGTTAGTTGATGCAGTTTCTTCCTAGCCTCGATGGTCTTTACATTTTGGCATGTTTTTGCAATGGCTGGTACTGGTTGTTCCTTTCCATGTTTAGTGCTTCCTTCAGGGTCTCTTGTAAGGCAGGCCTAGTGGTGACAAAATCTCTAAGCATTTGCTTATCTGTAAAGGATTTTTTTTCTCCTTCACTTGTGAAACTTAGTTTGGCTGGATATGAAATTCTGGGTTGAAAATTATTTTCTTTAAGAATGTTGAATATTGGTCCCCACTCTCTTCTGTCTTGTAGAGTTTCTGCTGAGAGATCTGCTGTTAGTCTGATGGGCTTCCCTTTGTGGGTAACCCGACCTTTCTCTCTGGCTGCCCTTAAGATTTTTTCCTTCATTTCAACTTTGGTGAATCTGGCAATTATGTGTGTTGGAGTTGCTCTTCTCGAGGAGTATCTTTGTGGCGTTCTCTGTATTTCCTGGATTTGAATGTTGGCCTGCCCTACTAGGTTGGGGAAGTTCTCCTGGATGATATCCTGAAGAGTGTTTTCCAACTTGGTTCCATTTTCCCCCTCACTTTCAGGCACCCCAATCAGACATAGATTTGGTCTTTTTACATAATCCCATACTTCTTGCAGGCTTTGTTCATTTCTTTTTCTTCTTTTTTTTGGTTTCTCTTCTCGCTTCATTTCATTCATTTGATCCTCAATCACTGATACTCTTTCTTCCAGTTGATCGAGTCGGTTACTGAAGCTTGTGCATTTGTCATGTATTTCTCGTGTCATGGTTTTCATCTCTTTCATTTCGTTTATGACCTTCTCTGCATTAATTACTCTAGCCATCAATTCTTCCACTCTTTTTTCAAGATTTTTAGTTTCTTTGTGCTGGGTACGTAATTCCTCCTTTAGCTCTGAGAAGTTTAATGGACTGAAGCCTTCTTCTCTCATCTCATCAAAGTCATTCTCTGTCCAGCTTTGATCTGTTGCTGGCGATGAGCTGCGCTCCTTTGCCGGGGGAGATGCGCTCTTATTTTTTGAATTTCCAGCTTTTCTGCCCTGCTTTTTCCCCATCTTTGTGGTTTTATCTGCCTCTGGTCTTTGATGATGATGGTGACGTACTGATGGGGTTTTGGTGTAGATGTCCTTCCTGTTTGATAGTTTTCCTTCTAATAGTCAGGGCCCTCAGCTGTAGGTCTGTTGGAGATTGCTTGAGGTCCACTCCAGACCCTGTTTGCCTGGGTGTCAGCAGCAGAGGCTGCAGAAGATAGAATATTGCTGAACAGCGAGTGTACCTGTCTGATTCTTGCTTTGGAGGCTTCCTCTCAGGGGTGTACTCCACCCTGTGAGGTGTGGGGTGTCAGACTGCCCCTAGTGGGGGATGTCTCCCATTTAGGCTACTCAGGGGTCAGGGACCCACTTGAGCAGGCAGTCTGTCCCTTCTCAGATCTCAACCTCCGTGTTGGGAGATCCACTGCTCTCTTCAAAGCTGTCAGAGTCGTTTGCGTCTGCAGAGGTTTCTGCTGCTTTTGTTTATCTGTGCCCTGTCCCCAGAGGTGGAGTCTACAGAGACAGGCAGGTTTCCTTGAGCTGCTGTGAGCTCCACCCAGTTTGAGCTTCCCAGAGGCTTTGTTTACCTACTTAAGCCTCAGCAATGGCCGGCACCCCTCCCCCAGCCTCGCTGCTGCCTTGCGGTTAGATCGCAGACTGCTGTGCTAGCAATGAGGGAGGCTCCGTGGGCGTGGGACCCTCCCGGCTAGGTGTGGGATATAGTCTCCTGGTGTGCCTGTTTGCTTAAAGCGCAGTATTGGGGTGGGAGTTACCTGATTTTCCAGGTGTTGTGTGTCTCAGTTCCCCTGGCTAGGAAAAGGGATTCCCTTTCCCCTTGCGCTTCCCAGGTGAGGTGATGCCTCGCCCTGCTTCAGCTCTCGCTGGTCGGGCTGCAGCAGCTGACCAGCACCGATTGTCCGGCACTCCCTAGTGAGATGAACCCAGTACCTCAGTTGAAAATGCAGAAATCACCGGTCTTCTGTGTCGGTCGCGCTGGGAGTTGGAGACTGGAGCTGTTCCTATTTGGCCATCTTGCTCCGCCCCTAGGAGCATTGTTAATAATAACAAGAAATTAGAATGACTTACATGTTCATCAGTAAGGTATTGGTTAATAAATGGAATCTCTAGCAAACTTTTTAGAAATTTTATTTTTAATTTTTGTGGATACATAGTAGGTATATATATTTATGAGGTACATGAGATGTTTTGATACAAGCATGCAATGTGAAATAATCACATCATGGAGAATGGGTGTCTATCACCTCAAGCATTTATCCTTTGTGTTACAAATAATCCAATTACACTCTTAATTTTAAAATGTACAATTAATTTATCATTGACTGTAGTCACCGTGTTGTGCTATCAAATAGTAGGTCTTATTCATTCTATTTTGTTTTTGTACCCATGAGTCATCTCCAGCCTCCCACTACCCTTCCAAGTCTCTGGAAACCATCTTTCCACTCTCTATGTCAATGAGTTCAATTGTTTTGATTTTTAGATCTCACAAATATCTAGCTAACTTTGTAAAATGTGGTAAATCTATGTATGACTTGGAAAGAGATATGGCTATGTAAAACAGAAAAGGAAGGGTATAAAATTGTGCTGATTTTATGTTTACATTTGTGTTTAAATGGATCAGCAAGTATGTTTTGGTACTGACTCAAAGTGATTGCATCTAAAATTATGATAACAAGACAGGATTCTCACTGCTGTATCTCCCGATGCCAATCGCCAAGGTAAGAGGCCCTTTAAAACCTTAATGTAGGCTTCCAGTAGGCTGCCTGTCATTTGTATAACTCAGTTGTGGAATCATGCCACCCTGTTTTTGCAACCAGATATGCTAGACACAGTTTTAGATAGGCAAAGATCAATATGCTAGCTAAGATTAAATATAAATGCAAAATGTTGAATGTGTCTTACCAGATGAAATGAGATATAGCTTCTTCTGTTTTGTGAAGTTGGCTAGGAATTAGGATCACATTTACACAATAACTGATGCAAAATTTCCAAATTCTCCAGAGCTGTGTACCTGTCTGCCAGCCCTGGCTTACTTACTATCTTATGTGGACTTAGAGGCTAGAAATGATTACTCAGTTAGGGGCTTGTTCTATACACAGTGGAATCCTTGACACAAGGACTCATTTTGATTATCTTCTTTCTGTGTTTGAATTGGTGACCCCCTCCCCAGTTGTACTCCATCTGTGGCCAAGCAAGTCTCAAGTGTAGTTTGAATCATCTGTCAGACTGTGTCTTTTCATTCCTTTGTGAATGGAGAGGTCAAGGATTCAAGAAAGTACCTATCCACACTTCAGCATATTTGCTGTGCCTGTAAGGATTATGGATCCTCCAAAATAAAAATTGGTGAACCAATCATTATTTTGTTTGTTCATTTTTAGGAGTGAATTTGACATGCAAGGGAGAAGGTTAATCAAAATTCAATAGATTTCTTATTTTAACTGTATGATAAAACAACAAAACCCTCAAGAAAAATCTAGCTGAGACGTTGTAGGGGCTCTCACCTGAATCTAAAAGATTTGTCAAAGTTCTTAATCAAACATGTGAAGCTGATCCAACCAAATGCCAAACAGCTGCTTTTATACATACAATTGGAACAATGTCAGTTTGTTCAAGATACAACAGAAAAGGTTGATATTTAGATTTCAAAATTAAAAAGTGAAAATGTGAATTTCAAAATTGAAAAGTGAAAAATGATATAGGATACATATAACTAATGAAGACATGGAACTTTTCATGTCTTCATTAGTTATATGTATCCTATATCATATTTAACAGTTTATACTTAACATGTATGTTAATGCTGTTTGTTTGGAAAAAAAATAAGCTTCTGAGTTTTCTAAAAAAACTCTAAACTTAGAACTCTAAATTTACAGATTTAATATAAACCATTTGGGCTTTTAAATGGCATTTGAAGGCCTCCATGCTTTAAAAACTGTTTGGAAAAGATACCTTCCAAGCAATCAATTAAAATACTTGAGAATATAAAGCTTCCATTTATAAAAGGAGTAAAAACAAACATTTTTTTTCAAACTTCTGTTTGAAAGAATATGTATAAATGTTTTCTATGAAAAACTTTTTAAAATGTAACATTTTTCAGTTTATAAATAAGTTCCTAATTGATTAAGACATTACTATAAATTAAACTCTTTTAATTATTTTTAAATTTGTTATACCAACAAAGCAAAGGCAAATATAAATTAAACTTTTAAAATAATACTTTTAGTTTTAGATACTTTTGTTTCTCAGTGTAAATTTATACCAAAAAATTTAATTCCCATGTATTTGGGAATGATAGCATGCCAAAGTGCTTTAAGGTATCTTCCCTATATAAACTGGAATACAGGTTAAGCTGCATGTAACAGGGGTCCAAAAGAACAGTGTTTTGAATTAGTCAGAAATTGTTTCTCTCTCTGCACCAGTCCAGGAGTAAATAGTGCAATACTAGTTTAGGATATTTACTCCATGAGGTCATTCAGGGACCCAGGCTCCTTCTCTTATTGTTGCACCATCTCTAGTATGCTCCACTGATTCTCATGGTCCATGGTAGCTCACCACCTCATCCACAGTTAAAACAAGATAGAAAAAAAGGCAGAGTAGGGCACACCTCTTTCACTTTAAGGACGCAAGCCTAAAGTTGTGTACAACACTATCATTTATAACCCTTTGGCCAAAACTTAGTCTCACAGCCACATCTAGATGCAAGGGAGACTGGGATTTATTGAAAATTCAAAATCTCTCTCATAATAAGAGAAGAAAGGAATGGATATTGGGAAGAAATAACAAGAAGTCTCTTCCACAGACTGCCCTTTTAGCTACCCAAATATCCAACCACACGTGACCTGCCAAACAAAATTCTTTCCTTTTTCCCATGGGAGAAGGAGTACCCAAAGTCCCATCCAGTTATATCATCAAGTTGAAATTCCAGGATCTCTTGGTGATTGGCAGTTCTCTCCAAGTGTGGCTCCTGGGGTCAGATCACCTACAGTCTAAGAGAAAGTTCTTTTTTTCTACCAATGGTGATAGATTTGGAACCAAAAAAAGAAGAGAGGAAACATGACAGTCATTGTTTCCACAGTGGTAAGCAAATCCTTCTGGTCAGAGATTGTGAAGATCCCTGGCCTGGTTATGGAGCAAGTACCTGGTTCAGCTTTCTATGGAAAACTCCCTGGTATCCATGGCTCCTAGCTCTAGGAGGTAATTCTTTGTCCATCAGCCCCTATGGCCACATCTGAAGGGCATGGGAGAGTTAATGCTCCTTGGGATCTACAAAGCTTGTGCACCCTGTTTCTTGTTGGAACATGTTTACAAATCCAGACATTGCTAAGAGAAACAAATCCAGTAGATATAAAATTATAAGCTCATACATTCCAATGCCAATCAAACACCAGAGGGTTCTTCCTTTCCTTGTACCATTTCATGTTTGTACCACCTTTATGCCTCAGTAAGAGTCTTTTTCCCAAGAATATCAATCAACCTATCTATCTCAATTCTAACATTGTAAAATTGAGCAAATAACTCCAAAATTACTATTGTCAATACTTATACTAACAAGAAACCTACTAAGTAAAGTTTAATATTTCTTCATATTCCTTTTTTTCCTTGGAATCTATCTCCCTGAGAGTATATATCAGAGTAATATATTCAAAAGTCCCTTGTATTAATTTTTTTTATTCTGTGTGGTTATGTTAACATTTTTATACACATTGAGGTTCATTTGTTTTTATTTGTATTCAGGTGTAGGACTTTCCCCACACTTTCTGATTTATCAATTACTTTTGATCAACAGAAATACCACTAAAGACATATCCAAAAAAAAGATTATCGGGAGAAACCTGATTTCCTTAATCTTTAAGGAGCACTTCTACACTAAAAAAAAAATCCTAATAGAAAAACAGGCAAAAGACATACACATAAATTAATTTTTAGAAAGCAGAAATAGCCAATGAATATATGAATTAATAGGACCTACTTGGTTGAACTATTTTGAGAGGAAAATAAGATACTCCCACAAAAAATGATGATAATGATTATGATCATTGTTCTCACAAGGAGTCTTAATAAGGTACCATTTTTCACATTTCAGATTAGACAAGTTTTAAAAAATATTTTAATAAATGGTAATATATAGTATTGGTGACAATATTAAGAAAACAAGTATTTGCATATAGTTTTAGTGGAAATGGGAACTTTTATTATATTTTTAGAGGGCAACTTAATATGTATCAAAAGTTTGGAAGTTTTGCAAACTCTTAGTAACTATATTTTAAGGCAATGGTCATAAGAGTATAATCAAACAAATCAAATAAACTACATTTTAAGGCAATGATCATAAGAATATAATCAAATACATGTACAATGATGCTTGCATGCCAAAAACAGAAAAGAGCTAGAAAGAAACTAAATGTCCAGCTATAAAGAACTGGCTAACTAAATTATGATGAACCCAGCCTGAATTTACTTTAGACACCCTGAATACTTCAACTGTTTTAAGTTCTTTTCACCACCAGACATTTTTTAAAAATTCTACTTATTCGATGTAAGAACAAAAAGCCATAAATATTTGACAGTTCCCCCCAAACCATCTTACCCTGGTCCTAGTGAAAGACTCTTATGGGTCCGGGTATGTTTCCCATCAGAATGGTTGTGTTTTACTCCTCCCAGATCATATAGGTCATTTAGTAAGTCCACAGGCTTCCTAACTTAGAATTATCTAGCAAAAAAGGGTAGGCAGTGTTTTGTCTGCCAGGTAGGATAGAGGTAATGCTGCCTGCAAAAGTCTCAGTGGGTCCGGGGCTCAGAACATTTATGATATTTCTCCAGATTTCTGTCCACTAGAATAGATAGCTTTTTCTTTACCAGTATTTTGGTTCAAGGCTATTGCATCAGAAGAGAAAGGGGCAGTATCTCTCTTTGGTGTGTATTTCACTGTAAGACCTAGGAAGAGAGGAGCAGACCAAACTAACATTGGCTCAACTGTTTTATCTAGCATAGGAAGAGAAGTCTAATAAATCAGATTATTCCTCAGCCTGCATCCTGCTGACCCTCATGAAGTTATCTTTTAATTCATGAGAATTCTCATAGTCTTAACACTGAATATAACTACAGCCCATGTTGCTGTATTTTTACAAGAAGAGGAAAAAAACATCTGTGGAGGAAGGTTTCCACTTAAAGAGAGAATCTCGTTCACCATCATAATCCCAACTCCCAAGTTAGAGTAGCACCAACAAAATATTAAAAATTGTCACTACACTATAAAATGGAAACCTACACAGCTATTGAAAGCCATGATGTAGATATTTGTTGGCATACAAATATACATCTGGTACATTTTAAAGTTAAACAAGTTACAAACAACTCTTTATAGTGTTATTCCATTTATGGAGGATCTCAAGATACACCAACATATTGGCAACATCTATCTGGGATTTTCTTTAAGCTAATAATTTTATTATTTACATAATCTCAATATTTTTAACCTGGTGGTTTTATTTTTATAATTACTGAGGTGTTTTTCTAATTTTAATCATTCTTGACCTATACATAATTTCATCTCATTTTATAGCACTTTACCTCAATGTATCATCTTATTTGTGTGTTCTTAGCTAATTTTATCCCCATATGGGTAAAGAGTGACCGACAACTGTTAGGTTCCATTCTGCCAGCCTGGGAGTACAAAGTAAGTGAGCATGTCTGTTTTGGGCTTCAATTAAATGGTTTGAGTGTACATGTTTCTGTCATAAAAAGTGTCTCTCCTTCTCAGAGAGACTGCTTCAGTGATACTTTCATGTGTCCCTGAGATGGTTTTTATGGTCTAAAGCATCAGATTGGAGCTGGAAACTCTGTGGGGCAGGAACAATTCCTGCCTTAACTCCACCAAAACTCAACACATCAATCCTCCTTGACGAGCATTTTCTCCTGCCACTTTCTATCTTTGTGATGATTTTGCATTAATGGTTTATCGCTCTCTTCTGTCACTGGGTCCTGATGACAGCTATGTGGACCACTCATCTCATTCAATTACTTTGAGTATCCGGAAAAAGGGACTAGGATCTGGGCTTCTTCCTCCTCCAGATGCTCTGGGAATTCTCAGGCAAATTATCCCTCTCCCACTTAGTGACTCCAAGTCCCTTTCATCTATATATTTTCTCACAGAAAAAACCATGTCAACTGCCTGGACAAGTCCTTTGTTACATACTTAGCTTTTGTTCTGATTCTAAAAATAATACATTCTCTTAATTAAAAATGTATGCAATAAAGGAAAGTCCAGGGGGAAACAACATTTCACAGAGATAAATGCTACTAATATTTAGATGAATTTCTTCTTTTATGCATATATCTATAAATTTTTAAACATACGGAGATTATATTCAATGTGCATTTACCTAACGTTTGCAAGAAATTAACCTTATATGAATATTTAATATATATTCATTAACATTTATATTAGAATTTTCTCACATTGTTTTTCTTCAAAAGTATTTTTAATGCCTGCATAACTTTCCAGTAAATGAAGCTACCATAATTTATTTAACTGAATTCTTTTGGCTGGATATTTAAGTAGTTTTCTATATTATAAATAAAGTTGAAACATTCTTGGACATAAATGTTTCTTTTTTGTCTCCAAATATTTCCTAGGACGAGTTCCCATAATAAAATTGACTGGCCGGGCGTGGTGGCTCACGCCTGTAATCCCAGCACTTTGGGAGGCCAAGGCGGGCAGATCACGAGGTCAGGAGATCGTAGACCATCCTGGCTAACATGGTGAAATCCCGTCTCTACTAAAAATACAAAAAATTAGCCAGGTGTGGTGGCAGGTGTCTATAGTCCCAGCTATTCGGCAGGCTGAGGCAGGAGAATGGCGTGAACCCAGGAGGCAGAACTTGCAGTGAGCCGAGATCACACCACTGCACTCCAGCCTGGGCAACAGAGTGAGACTCTGTCTCAAAATATAAAAATAAATAAATAAATTTACTGGTCAAGTCTATTCATAAAACATTATCCTTTGTGGGAACAGATCAAAGAGGAATGTACCTTTTTATCATCCAATGAACAAATGTATTGCTTTAGTGTTGACCTTTAAAAATGTATGGCCCAGCAGTTTGCTCTGGGATACTCTATTAATAGATAGTAATCTATTTTTTTAGCTTCACAGAGTTATAATTGATACACAAAATTCACACACATCTAATGTATGTATCCTGATGAGTTTGTACATATGCCATACACCTATGATATCATAACCACTACAAAGGTACTAAGCATAGATAGCTACCACCCCCCAAAATTTTCTGCGTCCTTTCATGGGTTTTCTTTTGTTTATTTTGGTAAGAACATTTAATATGAGATGTATCTTTTAGCCATTTGTTGTTGTTGTTATTTAACTTTTTTAGATACATAGTCTCACTCTGTTACCCAGACTGGAGTGCAGTGACATGATCACAGCTCACTGCAGCCTCAAACTCCTGGTCCCAAATGATCCTCCCACGTCAACCTCCCAAGTAGCTAGAACTACAGATGTGCACCACCATGCCTGACTTCTTAACATATTTTAAGGTGCGCATACTCCTTTGTTAAACAGTTACTATGTTGTACAGCAGATCTCTAGAATGTATTCATCTTGCATAACAAACTTTATACCCAATTAAAAACAATTTCTTGTAGAAATCCATTTTTAAAGTGTCTTTTTTCAATCCTAAACTTACTCCTTTTAATGTGAGAACAAAGCATACAGACTGATATTTTCTTTCATTAAGACTAAACTCTCCCCACAAGCTTCATCCTTGAGTTGTAATCTAAAGGTCAAATAAATTAGTTTCTGGTATAAACCTACATCTGATTCCACATCATGCTTTAGATGATTTCAGGTGAAACACCATCCAGAAGCAGTGACCTCTTTAAAGATGACATTAAAGCAAGATCTTCATTGCCAGTTCTCAGTATAGATGTGATCCGGGATTTAACAAAGACTTCCATGGAGACTTCCAATGCCTGATGGGCCAAAGTTTCTCCTTGTATAATACGGAAAACCAAACTGTTTTCCCTTCTATACTCACATCATTCTCAGTGCTTCACTTCTGACACCAGCTGTGTGGGTTTTTTCCTACACCAAGCAATTCTCATACTCTAGGTGGGTGTCCTGTAATTCAATTTAATTATGACACTAACTATGTGGAGTTAGTTCAGATCCCACAGGTTAAAGGCTTAGTCTCACAAGACTGCCTCTCACTTTAGACACCAATCACAAGAGGTGGGCCCTTGGGTTACCCACGACTTCTGCCTGACTTGGCCGCAAATCATTGCTTCCCACTACCCCATCGTCATGCTCAATCACTTGCTAGAATGGCTCACAGAACTCAGGAAAACACTTACCTTTACTGGTTTATTATAAAGGGTATTACAAATAATGCAGACACACAGCCAGAAGAAAAGGTACATAAGGTAAGGGGTGCAGAGGTTGTAAGCCATTTTCCCCAGTTCAGTAAGCCAGAAGCTCTCTGAACCCTGTAACTCGGAGATTTTTATGGAGGCTTCATGACATAGGCATGATCTGTTATTATATTAACTCAATATCCAACCCCTCTCTCCTTCCCAGAAATTAGGGAGTGGGGCTGAAAGTTTCAAGCTTTTAATCATGGTCTGGCCTTTCTGATGACCAGTCCCCATCCAGGAGCCCACCAAGAATTGCCTTGTTAGAACAGAAGATACTCTCATCACCTAGGAAATTCCAAGGGATTAGGAGTTCTGTGTCAGGAACTGAGCTCAGAGACCAAATACAGAACAAAAGATGCACCTAGAGCCCTTACTGCCCAGGAAATTACAAGAGATTTACAAGTTCTATGGACCCAGTGTAATGGCTCATGCCTATAATTCCAGCATTTTGGGAAGCCAAGGCAGAAGGCTAGCTTTAGCCCAGGAGTTCAAGACTAGCCTGAGCAACATGGGGAGACCTCATTGCTACAAATAATAATAATAAATAATGTAAATAGTGGGGCATGGTGGCGCACCTGTAGTCCTAGCTACTGGGAGGGCTAAAGAGGGAGGTTCACTTGAACCCAGGCATTTGAGCTTGCAGTGAACTATGATTGCACCACTGCACTCCAGCCTAGGCAACAGAGTGAGACCCTGTCTCAAATAAATAAATAAAAGAGTTCTGTGTGCGGAACCAGGGGCAGGGACCAGATATATATATATCTTTATATATACCAGATAGATAAAGTATTTTTTTTATGTGTGTGTGTGTGTGTGTGTGTGTGTGTGTGTGTGTGTGTGTATATATATATAAAATAAGTTCTAAGGCACATGTGCACAACGTGCAGGTTCATTACATATGTATACATGTGCCATGTTGGTGTGCTGCACCCATTAACTTGTCATTAGGTATATCTCCTGTCATTAGGTATATACCTAACTTTACATTAGGTATATCTCCTAATGTTATCCCTCCCCTAGCCCCTCACCCCACGACAGGCCCCGGTGTGTGATGTTCCCCTTCCTGTGTCCAAGTGTTCTCATTGTTCAATTCCCACCTATGAGTGAGAAAATGTGGTGTTTGGTTTTCTGTTCTTGTGATAGTTTGCTCAGAATGATGGTTTCCAGCTGCATCCATGTCCCTAAATGACATGAACTCATCCTTTTTATGGCTGCATAGTATTCCATGGTGTATATGTGCCACATTTTCTTAATCCAGTGTGTCATTGATGTACATTTGTGTTGATTCCAAGTCTTTGCTATTGTGAATAGTGCCGCAATAAACATACATGTGCATATGTCTTTATAGCAGCATGATTTATAATTCTTTGGGTATATACCTAGTAATGGGATGGCTGGGTCAAATGGTATTTCTAGTTTTAGATCCTTGAGGAATCACCACACTGTCTTCCACAATGGTTGAACTAGTTTACAGTCCCACCAGCAGTGTAAAAGTGTTCCTGTTTCTCCACATCCTCTCCAGCACCTGTTGTTTCCTGACTTTTTAATGATCGCCATTCTAACTGGTGTGAGATGATATCTCATTGTGGTTTTGATTTGCATTTCTCTGATGGCGAGTGATAATGAGCATTTTTTCATGTGTCTGTTGGCTGTATGACTGTCTTCTTTTGAGAAGTGTCTGTTCATATCCTTTGCCCATTTTGGATGGGGTTGTTTGTTTTTTTCTTATAAATTTGTTTGAGTTCTTTGTAGGTTCTGGATATTAGCCCTTTGTCAGATAAATATATTGCAAAAATTTTCTCCCATTCTGTAGGTTGCCTGTTCACTCTGATGGTAGTTTCTTTTGCTGTGCAGAAGCTTTTTAGTTTAATGAGATCCCATTTGTCAATTTTGGTTTTTGTTGCCATTGCTTTTGGTGTTTTAGACATGAAGTCCTTGTCATGCCTATGTCCTGAATGGTATTGCCTAGGTTTTCTTCTAGGGTTTTTATGGTTTTAGGTCTAACATTTAAGTCTCTAACTCATCTTGAATTAATTTTTATATAAGGAGTAAGGAAGGGATCCAGTTTCAGCTTTCTATTTATGGCTAGTCAACTTTCCCAGCACCATTTATTAAATAGGGAATCCTTTCCCCATTTTTTATTTTTGTTAGGTTTGTCAAAGATCAGATGGTTGTAGATGTGTGGTACTATTTCTGAGGGCTCTGTTCTGTTCCATTGGTCTATATCTCTGTTTTGGTACCAGTACCATGCTGTTTTGGTTACTGTAGCCTTGTAGTATAGTTTGAAGTCAGGTAGCGTGATGCCTCCAGCTTTGTTCTTTTGGCTTAGGATTGTCTTGGCAATGCGGGCTCTTTTTTGGTTCCATATGAACTTTAAAGTGGTTTTTTCCAATTCTGTGAAGAGAGTCATTGGTAGCTTAATGGGGATGACATTGAATCTATAAATTACCTTGGGTAGTATGACCATTTTCACGATATTGATTCTTCCTATCCATGAGCATGGAATGTTCTTCCATTTCTTTGTGTCCTCTTTTATTTCACGGAACAGTGGTTTGTAGTTCTCCTTGAAGAGTTCCTTCACATCCCTTATAAGTTGGATTCCTGGGTATTTTATTCTATTTGAAGCAATTGTGAATGAGAGTTCACTCATGATTTGGCTCTCTGTCTGTTATTGGTGTATAAGAATGCTTGTGATTTGTGCACATTGATTTTGTATCCTGAGACTTTGCTGAAGTTGCTTATCAGCTTAAGGAGATTTGGGGCTGAAACGATGGGGTTTTCTAAATATACAATCATGTCATCTGCAAAGAGGGACAATTTGACTTCCTCTTTTCCTAATTGAATACCCTTTATTTCTTTCTTCTGACTGATTGCCCTGGCCAGAACTTCCAACACTATGTTGAATAGGAGTGGTGAGAGAGGGCATCCCTGTCTTGTGCCAGTTTTCAAAGGGAATTTTTCCAGTTTTTGCCCATTCAGTATGATATTGGCTGTGGGTTTGTCATAAATAGCTCTTATCATTTTGAGATACGTTCCATCAATACCAAATTTATTGAGAGTTTTTAGCATGAAGGGCTATTGAATTTTGTCAAAGGCCTTTTCTGCATCTATTGAGATAATCATGTGGTTTTTGTCTTTGGTTCAGATATATATTTTTATGATGTCACACTCGCCTGTGAACTACTTTCCCAAATATTACTGTCACCTTCCTCACTCAGGCCTACCCAGCTTTGTTCCCCTGAATTTTAAACATGACAACTTTGGCTCATGTTTGGGAGTCTTAAGAAGTATTAACTTCCGTTTTGGAAAAAAAAATATGTACAAACTATGCATCCAACAAAGAACTAATATCCAGGATTTATAAGTGACTTAAACAAAACAACAAGAAAAAAACAAAACCCCATTTAAAAGTGGGCAAAGGACATAGACACTTCTCAAAACACATACAAGCAGCCAAAAAACATTTTTAAAATGCTGAACATCACCACTATCAGAGAGAGGCAAATCAAAACCACAATAAGATACCCTCTCATACCAGTCCAAATGGCTATGATTAAAAAGCCAAAAAACAACAGACGCTGGCAAGGCTGCAGAAAAAAGGGAATGCTTATACACTGCTGGTGGGAATGTAAATAAGTTAAGCCAGTGTGGAAAGCAGTTTGGAGATTTCTCAAAGAACTAAAAGCAGAACTACCAATCGACCCAGAAATTTCATTACTGGGTGTATACCCAAAGGAAGATAAATCATTCTACTAAAAGGGCACATGCACTCACACATTTATCACAGCACTATTCACAATAGCAAAGATATGGAATCAGTGCTGGATTGGTGGATTAGATAAAGAAAATATGCTACATATACAGCATGGAATATGGAATACTGTGTAGCCATTTAAAAAAGAATGAATTAATGTCCTTTATAGCAATGTAGATGCAGCTGCAGGCCATTATACTAAGTTAATTAACACAAACAGAAAAACACATACCATATGTTATCACTTATGAGTGGGGGCTAAACATTGGGACAAATGGACATAAAGATGACAACAATAGACACTGGGGACTACTAGGGGGCGGAGGGAAGTAAGGGGGAAATAGTTGATCAATAAAAGCCCAAACCACAACATCATACAATATGTCCATGTAACAAACCTGCACATCTACCCGCAAATCTAAAATAAAATAATTTCTAAATAGAAGTGTAACTCCCATTTTGAGAATTCATTTTATGATGACTTACTTTAACCAAATAGGTTTTTGTTGTTGTTGTTTATTTGTTAGCACTCTACAAGCTGTTTTTGAGTACACGTTTAAGCAGCAAACTGCCCCTTGCCCCTAGGAAAAGTTTACATGGAATTCCAATCTATGATAAAGATCAAAGCCCCCTAACCCCGGGAAAAACCTCATGTGGAATTCCGATATATGAAATCGATCAAAGCTACTTTGGTTGAAACCAGGCAGGGATTTTTTTCCCCTAAAACTTTACTCATCCCTATTCCCAAGCCAAGTGACCCTCAAGTCTTTTCAGAGAACCCCTAAGCTTAAAAGTCATAGGTCTATACCAAACCAGAATCCAGTTTGCTGAAAAGGGAACTGGGAACAATCATCAAAGTATCCAAGTGTGTAGTGAAGCACTCCCAGGCAACTTAACTTTAAAAAAAAAAAAAAAAAAAAAGTCTTTAAAAGTTCAATTTGGCCGGGTGCAGTGACTCATGCCTTTAATCCCAGCTCTTCGGGAGGCCAAGGCAGACAGATTTCTTGAGCTCAGGAGTTCGAGACCAGCCTGGCCAACATGGTGCAACCCCATCTCTACTAAAAATACAAAAATTAGCCAGCTGTGGTGACGCATGCCTGCGGTCCCAGCTACTCAGGAGGCTTAGGTGGGAGGATGGCTTGAGCCCAGTAGGTGCAGGCTGTAGCGAACCAAGATCATGCCACTGCACTCCAGCTCGGGTGACAGAATGAGACCCCCATCTCAAAAAAAAAAAAAAAAAAAGAAAGAAAAAGTTCAGTTTGTTCCATTTTTATAGTTGAAGCTCAAGATGAAGCCAACAGCATGGTTATGTTGCAACAGACTCATTTCATCAAGCACTTTCTATGTGCCAATTAGCAGGGCTTATCTTGTTCTATGTGTCTGATAATAATTCTGCTCATGTTCCATTGGCATGAGTCAGTCAGTCTATCACAGCTTTACTTGGAATACAGGGAAATGGTGAAATAAACGTATTTATTTTAAATAAATCTTTAAGTTGTGGTGGGCCAGAATTCAGACAGACATAGATTATACTGAAAGATAACACATTATTTACCAAGTGCTCAATGGCTTATAGGGTCACCTACATTGTTCTATACTTCTAGAAAAAAATGCAGCAAGTTCTCCCAGGCCTGGAATCATTCATTCCTGTTCATTAATATTGTCCTAACCACGCAGTGATTTTCAGGCATCATACTGTGATACATTATGCTCTTGTGTTTGTCAAGTTATTTGTATAGTTTGTATAGTTATTAACATAGAATATGCATTATAAGTCAATTCAATTATACTTTAGAACTTAGAGCCAAACCACAAAATATGGAAGCACAGTTTAATATACAAACTAAGATTAGACTATAATGCTCTGGGATTTTTCCTTGGGTGTTAGGATAGAAAGTCACTGTTTAATTTGCATGGTGTTTCTGATTATGCCAGAGAATTCTGAAGCCATCATCTCCTAATTCTTAGATATCCTGAATGTGCATATGAGAAATGAAGACTATAGAAGCCCTCGAGTCTATGCAATTCAAACCTATGCTGTCTTAGACAGCAGACATATAGCTGTCACAACAGGATGAAAGATTCATTAACAGAGTAATTTCAGCAGATCCAGTGAGCATGTGAAGTATTTTTTTAGCTTTTAAGTTCTGGAGTACATGTGCAGGTTTGTTACACAGGTAAATGTGTGTTATGGGGGCTTGCTGTACAGATTATTTCATCACCCAGGTACTAAACCTAGCACTCATTAGTTATGTTTCCTGATCCTCTTCCTCCTCCCACCTTCCATCCTCCAATAGGCCCCAGTGTGTGTTGTTCCCCTCTATGTGTCCGTGTGTTCTCATCGTTTAGCTCCCACTTATGTGTGAGAGCATGTGGTATTTGGTTTTCTGTTTCTGCAATCGTTTGCTAAAGATAATGGTCTCCAGCTCCATCCATGTCCCTGTAAAGGACATAATCTTGTAAAGTATTTCTAATGGCAAAACATACAAAAATGTGTCATTACACATTGCAGGAGACAAGGTAGCCTGCTCCCAAATAAAGGCACAGATTCCCAGATTCCCACAGGGTAATCACCAGCACTGAGTGAGGATTCTACCAGACATGAAAGGTTTCCCTTGCCTTTCTTATAGAAGGTTCTGCAAGACCCTGCTGACCCCCAACTCCTAACACACTTTTCGACCTACTTCCAGCTGGTCTGAACACTACCTGCTCACCAGGTGCGAGGAACTGATACAAAACAACCCTAGCACATTGCTGAATGTTTACTGTGAAACAAAGGAAATGGGAGGCCAGTTTGCCAGGCACGACATCCCCTGGCAGGCCCACTTGCAGTCCAGTCTGGCAACATGATCATGCAGACAGAGTGAAAGGGCTTAAAGTCAAGAAATGGTACCAGGCAGTGTAGAAGACAAGGATAGTGAAACTTCTTGTCCTGTAGTTTCTGTAAGTTAAGGCCTAGCCAGCTGGCTTAGGCATGGTTCATCATTCATTCATTCACTCATCTATGAATGACATACTTTTTAGCCCTTTCTGCAGTATATAATGAACAGCAGAACCAAGTTCACATAGCCTGCCCTGTGCTTGTTTCGGGATGTCTGTATAAAAGCAAGACTTCATTAGGACTGCATAAATGGGAGAAGGATCATTTGAAGTTTTAAATAATTGTATATAATTTACCTTTAACCAGATATTTAAAGGCAAGATTGGAAACTAAGAAAAAAAATCACATTATTTCTTAGATTTAAAGGACAAATTTTAAAACTATATATTTTTTAAATTTAGTATGGACTATGGTGAGACTCAGTATTAATTAGCAGGCAGAAATCGAATGTGGCACACAAAAGCACCATACGGGAAGACTTGTTAGAAGGCAGTGTCAGGTAAAGGCAAACCTCAAATAAACAGGTCCCTAGAACACTCTGTAACACATAAGTATTTGCTTCTTTGCCCAGCTGGTTCTTGTATTACCAAAATCCTGTGCTGCTCTGAACATGCACTGGGCAGCATATAGAGATTAATGGTTTCTAACTTTTTTGGAGACAGCAAAGTCTGCATCTAACCAGATTTTCCTGGAATCCACTTCATTTGTGGGATGTTGACAACCTCAAGATGATTCAAATCAAAACTTTCATAGTAACAAATAATTCTAGCAATATAACATTTTCTCTCCTTACTCTTCTTCCCTGAGCAAATGAAGTGTGTTTGTATTTCAGGTCTCCAAATACTATTCACAAAATTTAATTTATTTCTGTACTCTCTGACTCACATTGTTTTCAGTTAATGTCATCTGTTCTTCTGTTTTATTTTTATTATTATCTAGTTCAATTTTTTTCTTTTTTTGAGACAGGGTCTCATTGCGTCATCCAGGCTGGAGTGCAGTGGTGTAATCATAGCTCACTGCAGCCTTGACCTATTGGACTCAAGTGATCCTTATGCCACCATGCCTGGCTATTTATAAAATTTTTTGTAAAGATGGATGTGGGGGCTGGGAGTCTGGCCATGTTGCCCAGGCTGGTCTCAAACTCCTGGCCTCAAGCAATGCTCCTGCCTCAGCCTCCCAAAGCACTGGGATTACAGGCATGAGCCAACATGCCTCGCCTAATTCAATTTTCAAAAATTAGTTCTCAGTTATTAGCATAGTAAACGTCAGTGATTGCTTTTGGCTGAAGTAAGGGCAGCATCTGTGGGAAATCTACAAAGACGATGAAATTATCCTGCCACCCGGCAAAAACAGGAGAGCAATAAGATCTCCAGAGAAAAACTAGCAGTATTTTATGCCAGAAAAAAAAATGGCACATTCCAGGATGTCTGGCATTTCTACTGCATTTATCTACTGCTTCAGTCCTATCGTAAGGGCCACCCAGAACACTGTAATTCCATTTTTGTTCCCCCTAAATCTCAAGTGTATGGGTAACTTGAGAAAACAAAACTCTGGAAAGTGAACCCCTTCCGATCAAAGATCACTTCATAGAGGAAAATTTAAAACACCTGATGGGATAACACTCTAGAAAAATGGGGAGTCCGTGAATTCTCTAATGTGGCGTACTCTACACATAACCAAAGGAAGTTCACAAACCCCAAATGTGGCCAGAAAATATCACTTATTTTAAAAAGACAGAATGAAATTGACATAGAATAATTATCCTTGTCATTCTTCCAGCATAGCAGAGTCCTTTCATCTACCGTGTCACTGACTGGAGGATGCAGTTTATGCTGGGTGAGCTTCCCAGAAGGAGGAAAAGAAACAACTCATTTTTGTGCACATAGCCTCAGACAATTGATTCTTTTTGGATGGAAAATTAATCCTAGCTTTATATCACTAGTAGGAAGCTTTCTGTAACATAAAATGCAGGCACAAAGAAAAAGAGTATTTTTATTCTATAGTTCCTGCTCTCCCTTTTTTTTAAACAAAATACTGCATGCCAACTTGCAAGTGAAGCTGTGCAAGCCCTAATTTTCCTCTTTGAAGCCTCGCTTGCCACGGGTGGCATTGGCAAGGATAGATTCTATTTTGCATACATGCCCAGTCAAGCTTTCTCTCAATCTTAGTAACATCTGGTGTCCCTCTAGCCTATCTGAGATCCATAATTACTTCTTAACTATGTTAATGACTGTAAATATCTCTTCCCCACTACCGTGCTTCTTTCAGACTTTTCTCTTTACTGTTGACACATCATTGTAAGAAAAATAAGACAATTTCTAATTCCCTGGTTGAGATCTTTGCCTCACAAAATGATAACCATCACCAGGAAGAATCGTTCATAAGTAATGGTCTGAACCAAGTGATTCTAATACCATATGTAAGATCATAGCTCTTCTCAGAAACCGTCAATCCATTGTTCTGGCTTTACTAGTCCATGTAGATCCAAGACTCCTCTCTCCAGGGACATATTTGGCTTTCAAGACTGTGGGGAAAATTTTTTGAAAATGCCAATAATTTGGAAAAAGACCACCCACTATTATGTTGCTTTACTTCCATATTATCCTTTTGTTGGCAAGGAAGACAGATGTTCAAAGCAACATCTCACTTAAGCCTGGGAATATATTTAGCCATAATGGACCTGCCAACCCCTGACTCCTGGGTATGTTTGTTTCTTTAACCAACTGGGAACTCTCAAGCTGTAGCAGGGAAGACACTCCTTATGCATGGAGAGTCAGCTGCTACATGAGCACCTCCGAAGTCGCCAACAGCCTTTGTACAAAGTCATACAGAGATTCACACTTCAACTCTTCTAAGGTCAAAGGAAATATACCAAAAGTCAATATTTGCATACATATATCTTTAGCAATGATAATAATAAAATACAAATTTTAAGACGGAAAAATCTGAGATCTCACTGGGCCTGCAACTGGGGCTTTATAGGATCCTGCCTGACATCTGTGGACCATCTTTTACATACTGTGCCCAGATATTCTGATATATTATGGGGAGTTTGTGAAGTAGCATTTTTCCTTGAGGGGTGTTTTGAGAGCTGCATCGGCATAAGTATTCTGTGACTCTTCCCCTCCTGTGATCTACGGTTAGACTGGGGACAAGAGCCTGGCACACATTATAGAACAGGAACTATAATTGCATACCCCTCCACACCCAAGAATATGAACACTGTGAGAACAAGGTCCTTGTCTATATGTGGACTGTATTCTCCCCAGTGCCTAGAACAGAGCCTGGCATTTACAGCAGGAGTTCAATAAGTATTTGTTGAGTGAACAAATGAGAGAAGACTTGAGGACAATCCGTCACAAAATGCTTCTCTGTGGGGGCGATATATAAATGTGGGAGGACTTCTAAGAATGAAGAGAATGCATTGCATAGACTGGAGTGCATGGAACAGACATTAGCAGAGATAGCCAGGGAAGGGAGAGTAAGATTTCAATAAGTGGAGGGCTCTGCACTGAATGGGAGTGGGCTTGGGAATAGCAGCCAAGGCCCCCCACCAGGCCAGGGCCAGGTGATCTGCATGGAGATTCCCCTTTTTATCTTCTCCACAACCTGCGCTCACCTCTACTTATAGCCACTACCCTGAACCGCTTCTTGGAAAGCCAGATATCAGTTCCTTTGCAACTCTGCCCGCAGATAGGGCAGAAAGGAATGTGCTGCACCCCCCGCCCTCCATCCCTTCCCAATTCCCAAGAATCTCTCCACTCTCCCTTCTTACTCTCGATAACTTTTTCTTTTCTATTTCTCTGGAAGCACAGCATCATCTTAATGGGCTTGAACTTTTGTGAAAGAAGAGAAAAAGCTTCTGGTGCTTGTGATTTCCCCACAACACAGATTCTTGGGCTGGGTGTCATGGCTCACACCTGTAATCCCAGCACTTTGGATGGCTGATATGGGCAGATCACGTGAGGCCAGGAGTTTGAGACCAGCCTGGGCAACATGGCAAAATCCCGAATCTACTAAGAAATACAAAAAATTAGCTGGGCGTGGTGGTGTGTACCTGTAGTCCCAGCTACTCAGGAGGCTGAGGTGGGAGGATCACTTGAACCTGAGAGGCAGAAGTTGTAGCGAGCCGAGATCCAAAAAATAAAAATAAAAAATAAAGGATTCTTGCAGGGGGCCTCCAATAGTGCCAGCAAATGTTAGCAAATCAGGGAGAAAATATCAGGAAAAATATAGGGAGAAAGTATAGGGGGAAATATAGGGAGAAAATGAAAACCTCAATAAATATTTCAAAAAAGTAAGCTTCTAAAATTTCTGTCAGTGGCTACAGGACCTCTTTGTGCTTTCTTAGAGCGCAGTAGGTAAAATAATAATGTGAAATTTGTCAAAATAAAAAGAGTTAGAAAGCAACCCCAAATCCTGAGATCAAGCCTGATGTGTATCCTCTGGGGAACTTACAATCTAACAAAAAACGCTGCCGCACATCCAGGACCTTTCTCGTCAATGGCCTTGTTAATTAAATATTACCGCAGGGGCCGGTCTGGAAGTAGGACTGCATGCAACTGAGATAATTAAATTGAGGAAAATACAAACTGAACTGAAGCAAAGAGATTTGATTTCATGCATGAGTCATCTCAAGAACGTGACGATTTGCCGATTTGAGAGATGAAATTAAATAACTCATAAATTTGTGACACATCGAGCTTCAACCCTACCGATTTTCTCTTTGCATCCGTTCTTTAGTCTCTTGAGGGTTTCCATGTCCTAGAAATGAAAAAGTCGTGCATGTGCTGCAACCGTGCATAATATTTGTTTTTGGGTGTACAATAAAACCACAGATAGCTGAAGCTCTCAGAGAACAGTCTCAGGGTTGCCTGAGGGTTAGCTAGAGGATGCTTTATAACATGGTTTAGACTCAGTGAACCCACGTTTCTGTCTCAGTAAGCTGAAAATGATGAACAGAATTAAATTCCTTTTTAAAATGACAATTATAAAACTTTCCCTGTCTCTGGGTTGTGTTTAAGAGCACAGGTAACTAATCTGGTCCTCCTGCTTCCATTCTCCACCAGCAAAGCCCAGAATCTTCCCAGGAGAAGAGTGCTGATGACGAGGATTCATGTCACCCAACCCAGCACACAGGAATGATGTCGCACAGTTAACTACTAATCACACCAACCAGTTTTTACTTATCCTGGAAATGTTTATTTAATGCCCCAATCCATATATCAGTAGTTCGTCTGTGGTTTTTTTTTTTGTTTGTTTTGTTTTTTTGGAGGGGGTGGTTGGGAGGAACCTACAGAAAATATTATCTATTTTAGTGAGAGCTCTAATTACTTGAGCTCCAGTTAATTGGGGTTTTTCCAAGCTTTTCTGTTCTCTCCATATGGCAGCACTTTGTAGAAGAAGATAAAAGGGGAAGCTTTTCCAAATTATAGCCAGAAGGAAGTACCAGGAGGGGCGCGTGTATAAATTTTAGTAAAGAAGAATTATTAATACTTTGATTCTGAAATCAGTCAATCACCATCTGTTACCATATTTGCCACTTGGTATTCTAGGAACTTCTACTCTATGTTAAAATATACATTGGAATCATTTTAATTTCTATATTATGTCCTCATGGTTACTGGGGTGTGGGTGTGTGGGTGTGTGTGCCTAATCTGAGCACCTTGAACAGTCCTGAGGTCAGCAGTGGAGAAGGGGGTGGGAGACTGCTGCTGGAAGACAGAACAGAGTGGCCAACCATCTGCCTCTGGAGTGAGTGGGCATGAATGCATGGTGTTCTTCTGGGTGTTTTGAAGCTGCAAAGTCAACCTTCCACAGAGGTGGAGATAAAGTGGAGGTGATGGATGATGGCTTCCCGTCTTCTCAGGAAGCAACATTTCCTCCATGTGGTGAGGCCCCATCTCTTGGTTTCTTTAGGATGGTTCCTCCCTTGGGGCCGTCATTCCTAAACACTGCCTCCCAGTCCCCTCAGGCACTCCCATGCCCCCACCATTCAAAATGCACCTCCATCTACCCCTATCTCTTAAGAGCCTGCTCTCAACTAGTTATCTATGAGATGTGATTTGCTAAAGCAAATTTGTGCTAGGGTTTTAGAGATTTTTAACAACTTACATGTAACTTCTCCTGAATAACAAATTCAAATATAAACCCAAACTGTATTTAAACCTTCCTTCAACTTCTTCCATCTAAGCATCTGATGGTGAACTTTTAAAAATCTCAAAAGAAATAAGAAAGAAGTCTTTTTCTTTTCTTTTCTTTTCTTTTCTCTTTTCTTTTCTTTTCTCTTTTCTTTTTCCCTTCCCCTTCCCCTTCCCCTTCCCCTTCCCCTTCCCCTTCCCCTTCCCCTTCCCCTTCCCCTTCCCCTTCCCCTTCCCCTCCCCTCCCCCTCCCCTCCCCTCCCCTCCCCTCCCCTTCCCTTCCCTTCCCTTCCCTTTCCTTTCCTTTCCGAGACAGAGTCTCCCCCATTTCCCAGGCTGGAGTGCAGTGGCACATCTTGGCTCATTGCAGCCTCTGCCTCCAAGGTTCAAGCGATTCTCTTGCCTCAGCCTCCCGAGTAGCTGAGACTACAGGTGGGCACCACCACACCTGGCTAATTTTTGTATTTTTAGTAGAGATGGGGTTTCACCATGTTGGCCAGGCTGGTCTCCAACTCCTGACCTCAGGTGATCTGCCCACCTCGGCCTCCCAAAGTGCTGGGATTACAGGCGTGACCCACTGCGCCTCAATAAGAAAGCTTAAAGGGAAATGAGAACTTTCCTGAGCTCTCTGTTGTCACCATGAAAGTGCCAGCCTATTTCTGTGAGTAAAGCAGGGCCTGTGCAGCCTTCCCCAGTATTCAGGGGTAACTGTCGTTGTTGTAGGATTTATCATCCATTTAACTGTTGCTTTAATCCTCCTGTTACAGTCTCAGGAGAGCAAAGATGTCAGCTTAACAGAGTACCATTAAGAAAGGAGGTGGCCAGAAAGCTATGACCAAACACTCACCTTCCATTTGTTTCTCACTTATTTGCAGCCTGTTTTTCATTGTGATTGCTGCAGTTGGTTAGGAGCACCGAAGTGGGTCACCAGAAATACAATCCATGCCTCAGCTGATCTGGGCAGAGTTAGAGTAACATGGAATCTGTTTATTTTAATTTATTTTAAAATGATTAAAGCCCTGTTTACTTTCTCTAGTTATGTTGCTTAGAAACCTCATAATTCTGACTTGAATCCAAGTTATAAATGGAACATTTGGAAAACTATGGAAAAGTGTTCTTGGAACCCTGTCATCATTTAAGGAAATTTTTCTCCATGTTAATTCTGCATACTCTCACACATATGTACAACTGCATAAATCTAATTTAAAACTATTTATTTTGAGTTGCTTGCCTGTGTATCATAAAGGAGGAAGTATTTTTCTCTTTTCTCTAAGTTATTGTCTCAGAAGATAAAAGAGATACTTCCATTAAGTTGGTATTGATGGAAAGAGACTTTTTTTCCTTCTTTCCTCCTTTCATTCATTCTTCCTAGGGAGGAAAAGCAATTAAACCTATGAGCAGCCCCTTCCTCTATCAAGCAGGGGACAATGTGTCAGCAACTAATGCCCATATGTGGTCTCTTTTATTATTTTTGGCCTTCTCTCTCTAAAGAGATGGTCCTCCTGCAGCTACCCATGCCCACCTCTCCACCCCGCTGTTAGCATGTTGGGGAAGGGCTTGCCCCTGCAGGGTTAAAGCCAGTACTTGTCCAGCTGCTTTGCCAAGACTAAGTTTGTAAATGCAATTCAGGGCACAAGAACTAAGAAGTATCTTTTGGACCCTGGGCAAGCTGCATTCTGCATTCCAGCTTTACCAGTAATGAAGCTATTATTTTGGTTTCATATTCTTATGTTTATTTGCCAATCAGCCAAAAACTTGAGAGAAGGAGTGTGTTTCACTCAAACCCCAACAGGTGGATGTAATAAAGTCATGGACTAGTAGCATCTCTCTACTGGGAAGCAGGCTTAGCTGAGCAGTTCCCTCATAGTCTATGAGCAAATTAAGACCAGGGGCATTTAGAAACTTGCCCAAAGTCATGCTGATAGTTAGTGACCAAGATGGGACAAAAACTCGGCTCTCTGGACCTTGGATTCAGTGATCTTTGCATTATTGTTATGTTACTCAGGGTCAACCTTGGTGACACGCTCTTGAAATCTTTGTATCTGTCTCCTGCCATCACCTTTGGGAACTTCAGCATCCAAAGCTGCCCCTTTAGCAACCAGATTGCCTCAGTTTTGACTTTCAAGAATCATCAGATTCTTGAACTCTTCACACACCTGTCAGACAAATATCTTTGCTATGATGGAGGACACTTACTGATATAATGGAATCAGTTAGACAGAATGTCAACTCAATTTGTCTCTTCCCTCTACCTCAGAATCTTTAGACTTCCTCTAGGGTCAGTCCTGGTTATTTTTCTCTTCCTAATTTTTATCCATCCCCATGTCTCCAGTGTTGACCCTTTATGTGTTGACCATCAAAATTATGTTTTTAGACCAGACCTTGTCTCTAAAGTCTAGACATATATATGCAAGTCATGATGGAATCTGTCAGATAGAATGTCAAAGCATACTGATCCAGCAATGTGGTACATTGTAATATTCAAAAGCTTGTTGCCTCACTCATATAAAGCCTCTCCCTCTATAGTAGATTATTTCAATAAGATTTTGAGTATGCTAAAGTTTCTACCATCTTCAAAGCAAGCATATAAACAAGCAAACAAAAGGCTCCCTCCACCACACATTATTCCTTATTACCGTAGCTTCTCAAAAAGCTGTTACACTCTCTAACTCCATTATGTTACCTCCCTTTGCTCCCTACGAGGCTCCCCATCCTACTACACTCACCAGCTAATGTTCCCTTTCTCTTTTCATCTTGCTTGGTCTCTCAGCAGTGTGTGTCCCAGCAGACCACCCCTTCCATCCTGAAACACAAAGCATTGCGCTCTCCTCATTTTCTTCTCGAGTCACAAGCCATCTCCCACTCTGCTCTACTGCTTGATTCTAGTGGGCATTGTGATTACCTCCTCAGAAACCAAGCAGGCTTAGATTGCAGGGCATTTCATTTAAGTCATTCTTCTTAATTATTCCTCAAATCCTATTGACTTTCTCTCCTTTCATTAGATCCTAACAAATCTGACTATTCAGCTTCCTCATTCCTTAACATGGGCAGTTAAATATGCCTGAAGAAAATCACACACCAGTATTGTCCAGGTATTGAGGTCTTGGGTTTCAGTGTCACGGTCAACGAACGGAGGGGAACTTGACTCCATTCTCGATATTTGCGTGAGTTGTATGTGCTTCTCATTCATCAGCCTAACCCCATTCTGAGGTTTAGCAAATTTTGTTTCAGGGCGGAGCATGTGACCCAATTCTGGTCAACAAAAACAAAGGCTTTACTAGGGGCTTCCAAGAGAAAAGCCGCCTTCTTCCTCTGAGACATCAACAATCAGACTCTCCTTTCTCAGAGTGGAAAAGGGAATATTAGCCTTGGAAATTGTAGACAGCCGCCATCTCACAACTAGGTAAAGGAGTCAGCCTTAGGAGGAAGCTAATAACACATAAGGCAGTGCCCAGAAATGGGAAGAAATTGGAAAATTTATGGCATCATTAAACTGCTGAATCGAATCAACTCTGAAGTCCATGTTGCCACTGGGCTTTTTCATTACATAACCTTTTACTATTCAAGCCAGTCTGAATTAGTATGATTATCTGCATCCAAATTCACTGTTTCTGATTCACTAACTGGCCTTTAATCTTTATACTTCCTCTAGGGTCAGTCCTGGCCATTTTTCTCTTCCCATTTTTTGTCCACTCACATGTCTCCAGCGTTGATCATTTATGTATTGACAGCCAAAATTATATTTCTAGACCAGACCTCGCCTCTAAAGTCTAGACATATGTATGCGACTGCTGACTCAGCATTTCCCCTAGATCAGCAGTCCCTAACTTTTTGGCACCAAGGACTGGTTTTTGTGGAAGACAATTCTTCCACAGGCTGGGTCTAGGGGATGGTTTGGGGATGATTCAAGCACATTACATTTATTGTGCACTTTATGTCTATTACTACTACATTGTAATATATAATGAAATAATTATACAACTCATCATAAGGTAGAATCTATAGGAGCCCTGAGCTTGTTTTCCTATAATTAGGAGTATCTATCTGGAGGTGATGGGACACAGTGACCGATCATCAGGCATGAAATTCTCATAAGGAGCATGCAACCTAGATCTCTAGCATACGCAGTTCACAACAGGGTTTGCACTCCTATGAGAAGCTAATGCTGCCGCTGAGCTGACAGGAGGTGGAGCTCAGGTGATAATGCAAGTGATGGGGAGCAGCTTAAATACAGATAAAGCTTCCCTTGCTCACCTGCTGTGCAGCCTCGTTCCTAACAGTCCATGATCCGGTACTGGTCCATGGCCCAGGGATTGTGGACCCCTGCCCTAGATGGCTCACAGGTAACTCAAAATTATCTTGTTTAAAACAAAAGTTATCTACTCCACCCACTAATCTCCCCAGGTACTCACACACAGCCTATTTCCCCTACCAGGTTCCCTGGCTTAATAAATGCACCAAGACTGAAATTTAAGAGTCATCTTTGTCTTTTCCCTCTATCTCACCCCCTACCCCATATTCAATTACCAAACTGTGTCAATTCTACCTCCCAAGTAACTCTAATCCATCTATTTCCCTACATCTTTATCATCTCTACCTTAGTCCAAACCTGCAACATCTTTGCCTGAAATATTCGATAGCTCCTTCTGTCCAATCTCCCTGCCTCTTTACTTGCCCCCTCTAATGCATTTCTCGCTTTGCAGCCTGAAGGAACTTTGTAAAATGGAAATCTGATCATGATACCTCTCTGCTTAACCTTTCAGAAAGTCTAGAATCATTATAGTTAATATCATCTCACATTAATTCTGCTCCAAAATAATAATGACAGTAGCAACTGTAATAGTCATAGCTTTTTGTTTCATTTATTTGGTTCATTTATTGAGCTCCTATGGTACTAAGTTATTTGCAGTACTTCATTTAATCTTCCCAACAATACCATGAAAAAGGTACTACACCAGCATCCTTTTACGTGAGAGGAAACTGAGCTTTAGAGAGAAGATTAAGTAGCATTCCAGAGTCACCCAGCTGGAAATAGTAGAACTGGGACTTAAGCCCAGGTTTGCTTGATTCCAGAGATTGTGTTCATAATTGATACTCAATATGACCTGCAAGCCCCTGTATGATTTGGTTTCTCCTCACCTCTTCATCTTTATCTCAGGAAACTCTTCCCCAAGGTAATAATCCAGCCACACCAGTCTCATGTTCCTCAAACATGTGAGCCTTCCTCACTAGTTCTCTCTGTCTGGAACATTCTTCCTCTCCCTGCTTCTCTGAGACAGGTCAGGCATCAGAATTTGCAGATGCAGTGCCTCATAAACATCATCCAAGACCCAGCTCTTTTACATTCTCTGTTGTGCCATCCACAGCCTCCGTTTCATCCTAAACTAAGTTCTTCTTACAGGCATGAGATGGCTGCTGGCAGAGTGTGGCAACATGCTTCCCTGTTCATGTCTGGTTGAAGAGAGAGTGGGTGTCTTTTCCCCAGTCACGAAACAACATTTCTTCTCCTCAATTTGACTGGGCCAATTTAAGTCATGGGGTCTCTGTTGCTCAACAAATAACTGTCACCAGAAGTATGCCATATGTGACAAGAGGCGTGGAATTACTAGTGTGACTTAGACTAATATGCATGTATCCTGAAAGCAGAGGCCAACTCCCCAAACTGTACTGCTGTGACATAATGGCTAAGAGGGTGTAATAAATGTTGAAAATATTATGCTCCCAGCATAATATTCTCAACATCAACCCTCTGCCAAGTTAGGTCCCATTAATTCTTCATAGCACACTTTAAAATTACTAATTGATTCAATACATATTTCTTAGATGCCAGACACTAAATGAAGCAATAGGTTTGCAATGGTGAACCAAAGAGACAGGATCCCTGCTCTTTTGGAGTTTACAGTTTCGTGGAAGGGACAAAGATAACACTGGCAGACATGTAATTGCAATGTGTGATGGATGCTCTATGGGAAAGCAGGTTACTAGGAGAGACAATAACAGGGATTGAAATTAAGATTTGGTATTTGAAATGGCCATACTGAAGAAATGCATTCAGCTCAGACGTGAAAGGTGAATAGAAAAAACCAGCAAGTAGTGGCAAGTAGAAGAAACAGCAAGTAACACAGCCCAAAGCCACTGACAATCTAATCCCTTTTCACCTTCACCATTTGCCTCTTTGTTTTCTTCCCTTCCAAATGATATAAGCATCTGTGGAAAATTAGAATGTAAATTTGTAAGACCTACATATCAGGGGTCCCCAGCCACCTGACCATGGGCCAGTACCAGTAGGTGGCCTGTCAGGAGCCAGGCCACACCGCAGGAGGTAAATGGCCCGTGAGCAAGCTTTACCACCGGAGCTCTGCCTCCCGTCAGATCAGTGCGTCATTAGACTCTCATAGGAGCACAAGCCTATCATGGACTGTTTATGTGAGGGACATAGGCTGCATACTCCTTGTGAGAAGCTAACTAATGCCTGATGCTCTGAGGTGGTACAGTTTCGTCCTGAACCATATCCCCACTGTCATCTGTGGAAAAATTGTCTTTCACAAAACCAGTCCCTGGTGCCAAAAAGGTTGGGGACCACTGCTGTATGTTATAAGTATAAAGTTATTACTAATAGAAGGTAAGAGGGGGAACTAAGGGGGAATGGTTGAGAGGGGGTCAGGTAGCTGATGTTCCATCTTACACAGAGAAGATCTGAAATACTAAACTAATGGGACTAAAAATAAAGGCATAAATACATTATTTTTTTTAAAAAAAGATAAACTTCTGGTTTAAGATGGCAAACAACACAAGCTTTCTTTCACCTTCTGTCCCTTCAAAATCTCAGCGAAGTAAAAATATAAAAGTACTAAGATGAAGAAAATAACAAAAATAGCAGGGAACAAAAGAGTGGAGGGAAAGGGCTGGGCTCAGTGGCTTGTAATCCCAGCACTTTGGGAGACCGAGGTGGGCAGATCACAAGGTCAGGAGACAGAGACCATCCTGGCTAACATGGTGAAACCCTGTCTCTACTAAAAACTACAAAAAATTGGCCGGGCATGGTGGCAGGCACCTGTAGTCCCAGCTACTCGGGAGGCTGAGGCAGGAGAATGGCGTGAACCCGGGAGGCAGAGCTTGCAGTGAGCTGAGATCACACCACTGCACTCTAGCCCGGGCGACAGAGCGAGACTCCATGTAAAAAAAAAAGAAAAAAAAAAAAGTGGGAAGGAAAGACTCTGTCCCAGGACTTCAAGACCATTTGATGTCGTGGTTAACATGCTTTAGTTATTACTAATAGAACATTTTATATGCACTAGTAATAGAAGTGTCTCTCCTTTCTGTCAAGTAAAAGTAACTAAGTGAACAGTATCCTTCTTAATTATTCCTCTTTTTCTCCAAAGCAACAAATGCTAGACCCAAATCCAGATGAGAAAAACCTAGCCACATGCTCCTTCTAATACTTCTTGTGTTGCATCCTCACAATAGACTATTGCTCATCTCTAAAGTATAAGAAACCAGAAGTATTTCTTATAAAGATTTAAGAAATGCTTGAATATTTTGCTAACTTCATTTGAAATCAGATGCTGTGGTCTACAGTATTTAGCAAAGAAAAAATGTTTTTAAAATGATATCTTTTGTCTAGGCACAGTGGCTCACACCTGTAATCCCAGCACTTTGGGAAGCCAAGGCAGGTGGATCACCTGAGGTCAGGAGTTCAAGACCAGCCTGACTAACATGGTGAAACCCTATCTCTACTAAAAATACAAAAATTAGCCGAGTGTGGTGGCAGGCACCTGTAATCCCAGCTACTCAGGAGGCTGAGGCAAGAGAATCACTTGGACCCAGGAGGCAGAGGTTGCAGTGAACAGAAATTATACCATTACACTCCAGCCTGGGTGACAGAGTGAGATTCAGACTCAAAAAAAAAAAAAGATATCTTTTAAGAAGTGGTAGCAGAAATTCAGTGAGCCAATGGAACCTGATCATTTAAATATTGTTTTGGAGAAAACTTGAGAAATTCTTCACATTTGGAGTTGGGCTTGCTCCCTACCTATCTGCAAAAGAATTCAAGAAGTACAAGATGAACCACACACTTGACATAGCTATGAGGTACATCACGTCTTTGGTTAGGAAATATGGAAGTGGCATCCATGGAAAATCTGAGAAAAACAATACTTTGCAGCAGGAAAGCCTGGTTCTCTAAAGCTTTCTGCTATCCCTGGTGTGGTCTCAGTTTCAAGTCCCTGCCATTTTCAGTTTACACTGAGCGTAGTGCCGTTGCTTTCAGAATTGTTATCAAACAGAGTCAAAAGACATTAGACTTATAGCCAAGCAGAACATGGCAAAGTCTATTTTAAACAGTTAATATTACCAGATATTTCACACATCAAAATATCCAAATGGCAATCCAGCAAAACAGGTCTAAGTTTTGTGTATATGGACGTTATCCAACTTGAATCCTGGGAAAGCTTAGATTTGAGCTCTGACAGCCCAGCTCTGAAAATGTTTCAGTTCCAATCATATAAATTGAGATAATGCCTATTTCATAGAATTGGTTCGAGTTAAGATAATGTGAACATTTTATACTGTGGTACAATTTGCAGTATTCTTCTCCATCTCTACTTACCTGTTTTTGGATTATATCCCTTCCACCACTTCTAGGTTTTCGTTCTGTAAAAATTTCTCAACACACAAATGGGAGAACATCATGTGAAGATGGAGGCACAGATTGGAGTGATGCATCTGCAAGTCAAGAAATGACAAATATTGGCTGGGTGCGGGGTTCATGCCTGTAATCCCAGCACTTTGGGAGGCCGAGGCGGGTGGACCACAAGGTCAGGAGATTGAGACCATCCTGGCCAACATGATGAAACCTCGTCTCTACTAAAAAAAAATACAAAAAATTAACAGGGCATGGTGGCGGGAGCCTGTAGTCCCAGCTACTCGGGAGGCTGAGGCAGGAGAATGGCATGAACCCAGGAGGCAGGGTTGCAGTGAGCCGAGATCGCTCCACTGCACCACTCCAGCCTGGGCGACAGAGTGAAACTCCACCTCAAAAAAAAAAAAAAAAAAAAAAAAAAGAAATGACAAAGATTGCTTGCAAGCCCCAGAATCTGGGAGAGAAGCATGGAACAGATGTTTCCCTGAGATTCTCCAGAAAGAACCAACCCTGCCAACACCTTGATTTCAGACTTCTGGCTTCCAAAACTGTGAGAGAATAAATTTCTGTTGTTTTAGGTCACTAAGTTTGTGGTCATTTGTGAAGGCAGCCCTAGAAAACCAATACATCTTTTCATCTGAAAGCTGAATATTCAAATTCAAATTCCATAACACTGAGCAACCTCATTCCTAGGAAGATGTTCAAAGAGATTTTTGCACATCAACAATACCTCATTAATAAAATGATGCACTTTGTTCACAAATGGCACAACTTAATCCAGCATTGACTGGATACTATGATGTAGTCACGAAGTGAAACATTAATACAGCAATGAAAATGAATGAACTACAGGTGCATGCAACATGGAAAAATTCTAGAAACCTAATGTTGGGTCATAAAGTAAGTCCCAGAAGACTATGAATGGTTTAGTTCTATTTTTATATAGCACAGATACTAGCAAGTTTAAGCAAAATATTGTTAATGTATGCATATCTGTGATAAAACCATTCCTTACAAAACTGAACATGTGCTTACCATATGATTCAGCAATTGAACTCTTAGGCATTTATTCCAGAGAACGTAAAATATATGTTCACACCAAATCTGTACATGAGTGTTTATAGCAGCTTTATTCATAATAGCCAAAAAATAAGAAAAACAAATGCCTCTAACTGGTGAATAGTTAAACAAACTGTGGTATATCCATACCATGGAATACTACTCAGCAATAAAAAGAAAAAAATAACAATAAGCATAACAACTTGGATAGGTTTCAGGAGAATTGTGTATGAAAAAATCCAATCTCAATACGTTATACTTTATCATTTCATTAACATAGCATTCTGGAAATGAAAAAATAATAGAGGTGGATTGCACACTGAAAACCATAAAATGTTGCTGAAATAAAGATGCAAATAAAGGGAAACACACCCTGTGTTCATGGATTGGAAGGTTTCATATTGTTAAGATGTCAGTATGACCCAAAGTAATCTACAGATTTAATGCAATCTCTGTCAAAATCCCAAAGACATTTTTTTGTGAAATAAAAATCCATCTTAAAATTCATATGACATCTCAAGGAATACTGAATAGCCAAAAACAATCTTGAAAAAGGACATAGTTGGTTGTCTTACACTTCGTGATTTAAAAATACATTACAAAGTGACAATAATGAAAACAGATTGGAAGTGGCATAAAGACAGACATATAGACTAATGGAACAGATTAGAGAGCATAGAATAAACTCATGAATATACAGCCAACTGATCTTTGACAAGAATGCACAATGGGAAAAAAATGATCTCTTCAACAAATGGTATTAAGAAAACTGGGTATCTACACACACAAAAAGAGAAAAAACAGGAATTGGACCCCTTCCTTACACCATACATAAGAATCAACTCAAAATGTATTAAAGGCTTAAATATAAGAGTGAAACTGTAAAATTTGTAGAAGAAAACATAGGGGAAAAGTTCTTGACATTAATCTTAGCAATGATTTTTTTGATATGATATCAAAAGTATAAGCAACAAAAGTAAAAAGAGATAAATGGAATGACATCAAACTAAAAAGATGTTACATAGCAAAGGAAATAACAGAATGAAAAGGAAGCTTACAGAATGGGAGAAAATAGTTGCAAACCATCTGTCTGATAAAGGAGTTAATTTCCCAAATACATAAGGAACTTCTACAACTCAATAGCAAAAAATAAAATAAGTAACTTGATTTTTTAAATGTGTGAAACATTTGAACAGACATTTCTCCAAAGAAGACATGGAAATGGTCAATAAGTATATGAAATGATTATCAACATCATTATCAAAGAAAGGGAAATCAAAATTACAATGAAATATCACCTCACATCTGTTAGGATGGCTACTATAAAAAAAAGATAACAAATGTTGGCAAAGATGTAGAGAAACTGAAAACTTTGTACATCACTGGTGGGAATGGTGTAACAGCTATGAAAAACTGTACGGAGATTTCACAAAAGATTACAAACAAAATTACCACATGATCCAGCAATATGCTTCTGGATATATATCCAAAATAACTGAAATCAGAATTTCAAACAGATATCTGCACTCTCATGTTCATTGTGAGATTATGCACAATAGGCAAGATATGGAAACAACTCAAGTGTTCATTGACAAAGGAATGGATTAAGAATATATGGTACATATATAATAGAATATTAGTCAGCCTTAAAAAGAAAATGAGCAAATCCTGTCATGTGGGACATGGATGAACCTGGAAGACATTAAATAAGATAGTCACAGAGGGACAAATCCTGCATGATTCCACTTACATGATGTAACTATACCAGTCAAACTCACAGAAGCAAAGAATACAATAGTGGTTGCCAGAAGTTGAGGGGAGGAGAAAACAGGGACTTGTTTAATGGATATAAAGTTTCAGTTATGCTGTATTAATAAGTTCTAAGTTCTAGAGAGCGACATACTGCCTATGGTTAATGATACAGTATTGTACACTTCAAAATTTGTTAAGAAGGTAATTTTGTGTTAAGTGTTCTAACCATAAAAAATAAAAATAAAAAACAGAGGGACACAAGAAAATTTTGGGAGGTGTTAGATACGTCTGTTACCTTGATTGTGATGTTACCATGGGTGTTCACATGTATCCAAACCAATCAAATTACACACATTAAATATATGCAGTTATTTGTATGTCAATTATACCTCAATAAGCTTGGTTTTTAAAAATAGAGATGGAGAAGAGACTAGTGATTACTAATGATTAGAGAAGGGGAAGGTAAGGAGAGAGATGACTATGGCTATGAAAGGCCAGCATGAGGAATCCTTGTGATGGAACTGTGTATTGTGACTGTGGCAATGGTCACACAAATCTATATATATAGTAAATTTTCACAGAACTACAACACATAAACACACACAAGAATAAGCACATGTAAAATTAGTGACAGTGTGAATAAAACTGATAGATCATATTCATGTTAAAATTAATAATAAATTCCTTCTTTCTCCTGTAACTTCAGACTCACCATTCATTCACTGATTCATTTGTCCATTTAACACATATTTGCTGAGTATATTGTATACCAGCCACTATGCCATGGGCTAAGTATGCAACAGTGAACGAGTTCCACTTGTTGAGAGTACAGTTCCAGTCCTTGTGGAGCTTACAGTGTAGCATGGATGGGACAGGACAAAATTAGGTAATTTTATAAGTAATCCATCAAAGTTGTGAGATGAACATCCAATGTTTTGACAACATAAAACAGGGAGACCTCACCTTGTCATTTGAGTCAGTGAAGGCTTTCCTAAGAGAGCACTGCTTAAGCTCAAACTTAATGAGTAAGCAGAAGCTAAATAAATAGCTGGAATCTTGGTGTTGGGAGGAGGGATTGTTTGAAGCAAAGATAACATGTGTTCCCTCAAATGTTCCTTGAGCTGGGGAATAACATGACTTATAGGAAGTGAAAAGTGTTCAATAAAACTGGAGCAAAGACAGTGAAGGGGATAGAGCTGCCATATACAGACAAAGAGGTAGTCAAAAACTAATTCATCCAAGTAGACTATTGTAAGCAAGAAAATGACCTTAGGAGAGAGTGGCTGAGGAGCAGTGAATAAGATCATTGGATATGATATGTCAAGGAACTAAGACATCATGAAGTTGTATTGGATTGGAGGGATCATGGCAGATGGGAGGCAGGACTAGATTGCAACTCTGACTCGAATGGACAGTGCAGCGTGTGGAAGCTCGCATAGTGAATTTTGGCTCCAGAATGACTGCAGGAATAAATCAAGAAACCTGAGAGGACCCACAGACCCCATGAAGGAAGCAGACTGCTCCTGCAGGACCCGGGAGACACTCCAAATACTGTGAGTGCCCAAACATTGGAAGTAGGAAAGGGAGATCATCTGCCCCCAAACACACACCCTCACTGGGGAAACTGAAGGCCTAGATTATGGGAGAAGATTTTAACCTTACTTGGAGCTGAGTCAATATAGAGAGCTGAACAAAATACAAGGGTAGAGGAAGCAGCAGGAAAACTTTGGGAGCTCGCTGGGTCTCCTAGCAACCCATTTCTGCCTGGCCTCCCAGGGGTCCTCCAGGAGGGCAGCCAGACATGCTGGGCAAAAGGCCACAGGGAGAAGGAAATCTCTAGCTGAATTTTGTAACAATTTAAACTGATTGGGAAGCCTCCTGGCCAGAACTCCAGGGAGGCTGTGAATCCAATGTGCAGACTCCACAAGCTGGGGAAGAAGGAAAGCCATATTTGCTTTCGCAGCTGTGAGGTGGGTGGCCTGGGACAAGTTCTCAGCCCTTCTCACCCACTGCCTGGAAACTTGGTTGGTGCTGTTGGGTTGGGAGGGCCACAGTGGGAGTGAGATCAGCCCTTCAGATTGTGTGGGAGCTGGGTGAGGCCTTGACTGTTGGCTTTCGCCCACTTCCCTGATAACCTGCACGACACAGCAGAGGTAGCCATAATCCTTCTAGGAACATAACTCCATTGACCTAGGAACCTCACTTCCATCCCTCACAGCAGCCACAGCAAGACCCACCCAAGGAGAGTCTGAGCTCAGACATGCCTAACCCTGCCCCCATGCAATGGTCCTTTCCTACCAACCCTGGTAACTGAAGACGAAGGGCATATACTCTTGGGAGTTCTTGGGCCCCACCCAACACCTGTTCCTCCCCATACCACAGCTGATGCTCTCTGGAAAGCGCCACCTCCTGGCAGGAGGCCAACCAGCACAAAAATAGTGCATTAAACCACCAAAGCTAAGAACCCTCATAGCGTCCATTTCCACTCCCCTGCCATCTCCACCGGAGCAGGTGCTGACGTCCATGGCTGAGAGACCCAAAGATGGTTCACATCACAGGACTCTGTGCAGACAACCCCCAATACTTGCCTGGAGCCTGATAGACTTGCTGGGTGGCCAGATCCAAAAGAGAGACAACAATCACTACAGCTTGGCTCCCAGGAAGCCACATCCATAGGAAAAGAGGGGAGAGTGTTACATCAAGGGAACAGCCCACGAGACAAAAGAATCTAAACAACAACCTTCAGCCCTAGACCTTCCCTCAGACAGAGCCTACCCAAATGAGAAGGAACCAGAAAACCGACTCTGGTAATATGATGAAACAAGGTTCTTTAACACCCCTCCAAAAAAAATCACACTAGCTTACCAGCAATGGTCCCAAACCAAGAAGAAATCCCAGGTTTAACTGAAAAGGAATTCAGGAGGTTAGTTATTAAGCTAATCAGGGAGGCACCAGAGAAAAGTGAAGCCCAATTTAAGAAAATCCAAAAAATGATACAAGAAGTGAAGAGAGAAATATTCAAGGAAATACACAGCATAAATAAAACACAATAAAAACTTCAGGAAATAGGCCAGGCGCAGTGGCTCATGCCTGTAATCCGAGCACGCTGGGAGGCCGAGGTGGGTGGATCATGAGGTCAGGAGATGGAGACCAGCCTAGCTAACACAGTGAAACCTCATCTCTACTAAAAATACAAAAAATTAGCCAGGTGTGGTGGCACACACCTGTAGTCCCAACTACTCGGGAGGCTGAGGCAGGAGAATCACTTGAACCCAGGAGGTGGAGGTTGCAGTGAGCTGAAATCATGCCATTGCACTCCAGCCTGGGCAACAGAGTGAGACTCCTTCTCAAAAAAACAAAACAAAACAAAAAAACTTCAGGAAACAAGGGAAACACTTATAGAAATGCAAAATGATCTGGAAAGTCTCAGCAATAGAATTGAACAAGTAAAAGAAAGAAATTCAGAGCTCAAAGACAAGGTCTTTGAATTAACCCAATCCAACAAAAACAAAGAAAAAAGAAGAAAATATGAACAAAGCCTCCAAGATGTCTGGGATTATGTTAAATGACCAAACCTAAGACTAATCAGTGTTCCTGAGGAAGAAGAGAAATCTAAAAGTTTGGAAAATATATTTGGGGGAATAATTGAGGAAAACTCCCCCAGCCTTGCTAGAGACCTAGCCATCCAAACACAAGAAGCACAAAGAACACCCAGGAAATTCATTGCAAAAAGATCATTGCCTGGGCACATTGTCATCAGGTTATCTAAAGTTAAGACAAAAGAATCCTAAAAGCTGTGAGATAAAAGGACTAGGTAACCTATAAAGGAAACCTGTCAGATTCACAGCAGGTTTCTCAGTAGAAACCCTACAAGTTAGAAGGAATTGGGGCCCTATCTTCAGCCTCCTCAAACAAAACAATTATTTATTAGCCAAGAATTTTGTATCCAGTGAAACTAAGCTTCATATATGAAGGAAAAATACAGTCTTTCAGACAAACAAGTCCTGAAAGAATTCGCCACTACCAAGTCACCACTACCAATTCACCACTACAAGAAATGCTAAAAGGAGCTCTAAATCTTGAAACAAATCCTGGAAACACATCAAAACAGAACCTCTTTAAAGCATAAATCTCACAGGACCTATAAAACAAAAATACAATTAAAAAACAAAAACAAAAAACCAAGGTATACGGGCAACAAGTAGCGCAATGAATGGAATGGTACCTTACATCTCAATACTAACATTGAATGTAAATTACCTAAATGCTCCACTTAAAAGATACAGATTGCAGAATGGATAAGAATTCACCAACCAACTATCAGCTGCCTTCAAGAGACTCACCTAACACATAAGGACTTGCACAAACTTAAGGCAAAGGGGTGGAAAAAGATATTTCATGCAAATGGACACCAAAAGTGAGCAGGAGTAGCTATTCTTATATCAGACAAAACAAACTTTAAAGCAATAACAGTTTAAAAAGACAAAGAGGGATATTATATAATGATAAAGGGCCTTGTCTAACAGGAAAATATCACAATCATAAACATATATGCACCTAACACTGGAGCATCCAAATGTATAAAACAATTACTATTAGACTTAATAAATGAGATAGACAGCAATACAATAATAGTGGGGGACTTCAGTATTCCACTGACAGCACTAGAGAGGTCATCAAGAAAGAAAGGTAACAAAGAAGCAATGGATTTCAACTATACCCTGGAACAAATGGACTTAACACATATATACAAAACATATCATTCAACAACCTCAGAATACACTTTCTATTCAACAGCACATGGAACTTTCTCCAAGATAGACTATATGATAGGCCACAAAGCAAGCCTCAATAAATTTAAGAGAATTGAAATTATATCAAGTACTCTCTCAGACCACAGTGGAATAAAACTGGAAATCAACTCCAAAAGGAACCTCCAAAATCATGCAAATACATGGAAATCAAATAACCTGCTCCTGAATGGTCATTGGGTCAAAAATCAAATCAAGATGGAAATTTAAAAATTCTTTGAACTGAACGACAATAGTGACATGACCTACCAAAACCTCTGGGACACAGCAAAGGCAGTGCTAAGAGGAAAGTTCATAGCCCCAAATGCCTACATAAAAAAGTCTGAAAGAGCACAAACAGACAAGCTAAGGTCACACCTCAAGGAACTAGAGAAACAACAACAAACCAAACCAAACCCAGCAGAAGAAAGGAAATAACCAAGATCAGAGCAGAACTAAATGAAATTGAAACAAACAAAATACAAAAGATAAAACACAAAGCTTGGTTCTTTGAAAAGATAAATAAAATTGATAGACCATTAGCAAGATTAACCAAGAAAAGAAGAGAGAATATCCAAATAAGCTCAGTAAGAAATGAAATGGGAGATATTGCAACTGACATCATAGAAATACAAAAGATCATTCAAGCCTACTATGAACACTTTTATGCGCATAAACTAGAAAACCTACAAGAGATAGATAAATTCTAGGAAAGATACAACCCTCCTAGCTTAGGAAGAATTAGATACCCTGAACAGATCAATAGCAAGCAGCAAGATTGAAATGGTAATTTAAAAATAACCAACAACAAAAAAGTCCAGGATCAGATGGATTCACAGCAGAACTCTACAAGACATTCAAAGAAGAATTGGTACCAATCCTATTGACACTATTCTCAAGATAGAGAAAGACAGAACCCTCCCTAAACTATTCTATGAAGCCAGTATCACCCTAATACCAAAACCAGGAAAGGACATAACCAAAAAAGAAAACTACATACCAATATCCCTGATGAACATAGATTTCCTTAACAAATCCTTAACAAAATAGTAGCTAACCGAATCCAATAACATATCAAAAAGATAATTCACCATGATTAAGTGGATTTCATATCAGGGATGCAGGGATGATTTAACATATGCAAGCCAATAAATGTGATACACCACATAAACAGAAATCAAAACAAAAATCACATGATCATCTCAATAGATGCAGAAAAAGCGTTAGAAAAAAATCCAGCATCCCCTTATGATTAAAACTCTCAGCAAAATTGGCATGCAAGGGACCTACCTCAACATAATAAAAGCCATCTATGACAAACCCGCCACCAACATAATACTGAATGCGGAAAAGTTGAAAGCATTCCCTCTGAGAACTGGAACAAAACAAGGAGGCCCACTCTTACCACTCCTCTTCAACATGGTATTGGAAGTCCTAGCCAGACCAATCAGACAAGTGAAAGAAATAAAGGGCATCAAATCAGTAAGGAGGAGGTCAAACTCTCACTGTTTGCTGATGATATGATTGTTTACCTAGAAAACCCTAAAGACTTCTCCAGAAAGCTCCTAGAACAGATAAAAGAATTCCACAAAGTTTCCAGACACAAAATTAATATACACAAATCAGTAGCTCTTCTATACATCAACAGTGACCACACTGAGAATCAAATGAAGGACCCAACCCCTTCTAAAATAGCTGCAAAAAAAACAAACTTAGGAATACACTTAACCAAGGAGGTGAAAGACCTCTACAAGGAAAACTACGAAACACTGCTGAAAGAAATCATAGACGACACAAACAAATGGAAACACATCCCATACTCATGGATAGATAGAATCAATATTGTAAAAATGACCATACTGCCAAAGGCAATCTATAAATTCAATGCAATTCCCATCAAAATACCACCATCATTCTTTACAGAATTAGAGAAAACTGTTCTAAAATTAATATGGAACCGAAAAAGAGCCTGCACAGCCAACACAAGACTATGCAAAAAGAACAAATCTGGAGGCATCGCATTACCTGATTTCAAACTATACTATAAGGCCATAGTCACTAAAACAACATGGTACTGGTATAAAAACAGGTATATAGACCAATGGAACAGAATAGAGCACCCAGAAATAAACCCAAATACTTAAAACAGCCAACTGATCTTTGACAAAGCAATCAAAAACATAAAGTGGGGAAAGGACACTGTTTTCAACAAATAGTGCTGGGGTAATTGGCTAGCCACATGTAGGAGAATGAAACTGGATCCTTATCTCCACCTTACACAAAAATCAACTCAAGATGGATTAAGGACTTAAATCTAAGACTTGAAGCTATAAAAATTCTAGAAGATAACATTGGAAAAACCCTTCTGTACATTGGCTTAGGCAAGGATTTCATGACCAAGAACCCAAAAGCAAATGCAATAAATACAAAGATAAATTGCTAGGACTTAATTAAACTAAAGAGCTTTTTCACAGCAAAAAAGAACAAACAGCAGAGTAAACAGACAACCCCCATCATCATAATCTTTAGTTCTCATCCCATAATCTTCATTAACTCCCCAAAGCCACCCAACTAATAATAGTAGTAGTGATAAAATTACTGATATGGGCAAGAGATCAGTTGCTGTGTGAAGGCATCTTAATTAGTAATTAAGCTAGTAGCTTGGGTTGATTCCTGGGCTAGGCACTCAACCCTTTTGATAGGACTCTCCTCCATCTCAGGTTCTCCCTCTCTACTGGATTCTTCCAGATTCCAGCTAAGTTCAAGTATTCCTTATTGTAATATTCTTCCTTAACCTTGTATCCACTCTGGCAACTGCTGACTCTTCACAGCTAAAGTAAGTGAAAAGCTGATAGCAGTGGAAGAGTGGTATCAGAGTTGCCTCTGGGGTCAAGAGAAGGACTTTCACTACAGAGTCCTATTGAAGATCCCTGTGAGTCACCTACCTGAGGTCCTCCCTAACACCCTTTCAACTCCCACTCCCACACAAGGTTGTGGGAGTCTACTGAAATTATACATTTTTTCTCTTTAAGTTTGGCTTATGAAGAGAGAAGAAAAGCTGGGAAAAAACAAAGAGAAACTTCTATTCATTAAAAAAGCAGAGGAGAAACTTCCTGAAGGCATGAAGTTGGTCAGCTTTATCTATCTAGTTACAAAGAGGCAGCCACAGAGGACTGCCATTTATCCAAGTGAGGTGAAATAGAAAAATATAGCAAAAAAGATTAAAACCCAAGCGGAACATAAATAAGGCTAGAGCCACCTGATAGCAGATTTGAACCTTCTGCAAATGACATTAATGACTGAGGGCTGTTTCACTCACAGCACAATCTTGAATGGAGAAAATCACCTGCCAGAAATTCAGGTGCCAAGGAAAGAAAGTGCATGATCGTTTTTATATTAGAAAAAGACAAATTCAGGAGAGCCATGTGTTGGATGCAAAGCCCCAGAAGATTGCAAAGCAATAAAATAGAAAAACAGGCAACCAAAGTTGCAGGTCTAAAAAGGACGTGGCATTCCTTGTCATAGTGAAGGAGGAAAGAAAGCAAGCAAACAACTAAAAGCTAAAAAGTTCGAAGTTGAATAATATCTGAAAGAAAAGAAGCTGATTATAGATGGTGACTCCATAGCAAGACCAGAGTCATAGGAACCCTCCTGCAATTAGACACAGGCACAACCTCCTTCATTAGATGAAAGTCTGCAGGAAAAACACAAAAAACAAAGATTGTCAAAGGTTAATCTTCTTCCCACATATATTCCATTTCCAGAACTTTCTGATGATATTCAGCAGAAAATTATAAAAATTTTAAGAGGCCAGGTGCTAGGCTTACACCTGTAATCCCAGCACTTTGGGAGGTTAAGATGGGAAGATCACTTGAGGTCAGGAGTTCAAGACCAGCCCGGCCAACATGCCAAAACCCCATCTCTACCAAAAATACAAAAATTCATTGGATGTGATGGCACACGCCTGTGATCCCAGCTACTCAGGAGGCTGAAGCATAAGAATTGCTTGAACCCTGGAAACAAAGTTTGCAGTAAGCCGAGATCACACCATTGCACTCCAGCTTGAGTGACAGAGTGAGACTCTGTCTCAAAAACAAACAAACGAATTTAAAAAGAGAGCCAAAGGAGGAGTGAGGATTCAGATAGCACGGCAAAAAATGAAGAGAAGTTGGAGGACTAACACTACCCAACTTCAAGTATTTCTCTAAAGCTATGGTAATCAAGAAAGTGTGGTATTGGTGAACTAATAGACAAATAGATTAATGGAACAGAATAGAGAGCCCAGAAATAGACCAACATAAATATTGCCCACTGATCCTTGACAAAGAAGCAAAAGCAATAAAATGAAGCAAAGAGTATTCTCAACAAATAGTGCTGGAACAGCTGTAAATCAATATGCAAAAAAGAATCTAGACACAAACTTTACATCCTTCACAAAAATTAACTCAAAATACATTATAGACATAAATGTAAAATGCAAAACTATGAAACTCCTAGAAGATAATATAGGAGAAAACCTAGATGACTTTGGGAATGGCAATGACTTTGAGTATGGCAGTGACTTTTTAGATATGACACAAATGGCATGATCTGTGAAAGAAAGTATTGATAGACTAGACTTCATTAATATAAATTTTTGCTCTGCAAAAGCAATGTTAAGAGAATGAAAAGAAAAGCCACGGAATGGGAGAAAATGAGTGCAAAAGACACATCTGACAAAGAACTGTTATCAAAAATATACAAAAAGCTCTTCAAACTCAACAATAAAAAACCCAATTAAAAATGAGTCAATGACTTCAACAGCTACCTTATCAAAGAAGATACACAGATGGCAAATAATCACATGAAAAGATGTTCCACATCATATGTCATCAGGAAAATGCAAATTAAAACAATGAGATACCGCTACATACTTAGTGAAATGACCAAATCCAGAACACTGAAAGCATCAAATGCTTGGGGGATGAGGATCAACAGGAACTCTCATTCATTGCTGAGAATAGGCAAAATGGCACAGCCTCTTTGGAAGACAATTTTGAGGTATCTCACAAAACTAACCATACCCTAACCATATAATCCTGCCATCATGCTCCTTGGTATTTACTCAAAGGAGTTGAAAATGTCCACACAAAAACCTGCACATATATGTTTATAGTAGCTTTATTCATAATTGCCAAAACTTGGAAGCAACCGAGATGTTCTGTAAGTGAGTGGATAAATTCGCTGTGGAACATTAGACAATAGAATATCATTCAGCACTAAAAATAAATGAGCTATTAAACCTTGAAAAGATATAGAGGAAACATAAATGCATGTTACTGAGTGAAAGAAGCCAATCTGAAAGGCTACATACTGTATGATTTCAACTCTATGGTATCCTGTAAAAGATAAAACTATGGAGGCAGTAAAAAGATCAACAGTTGCCAGGGGCTAGTGGGGAGGGATAGATGAGTAGGAGAAGCACAGAGTATGTTTAAGGCAGTTAAACTACACCATGATAGTATAACAGTGGATATGTGTCATTACGTAACTGTCCAAACCTGTATATAGAACACCAAAATTCAGTCCTAATATAAACTGTGGACTTTGAGTGACTATGACATGTCAATATAGGTTCATCAATTGTAACAAATGTACCACTCTGGAAGGGGATGTTGATAATGAGGAAAGTTATGCATGTGTGAGGCAGGGGGTATTAGGAAGTCTCTCTACCTTTCTCTTCCTTTTGCTTTGAATGTTAACTATTCTAAAAAAAAAAAAAAAAAAGCCTAAAAAATTGATGAGCATGCATATTAATCTGAGCATATTGAATCTTTAATGTTTGTTTCATTTGTTTATAGAAAATATTATGCATCTCCTTTCAATGACCAAAGCTTTATCCTTTGGTTTGCAGTTATATATAAATGGAAGTCCGTAATTCAATTTTGGGGAATCAATAAGATCAGCATATGCTGTGATAAATTATTAAATATCATCCACCCCTTCTGACTATGCTTTTTCAGTAGATGACAATATGACTTTTCCTTCTATCTCTGTTATAAAACCATTGGTACATTCTCAGCAAACTATCGCAAGAACAGAAAACCAAACACCACATGTTCTCACTCATGGGTGGGAACTGAACAATGAGATCACTTGGACTCGGGAAGGGGAACATCACATTTACCTGATGTAAATGACGAGTTGATGGGTGCTGACGAGTTGATGGGTGCAGCACACCAACATGGCACAAGTATACATATGTAACAAACCTGCACATTATGCACATGTACCCTAGAACTTAAAGTATAATAAAATAAATAAATAAATAAATAATAAATAAATAAATAAATAAAAATAAAACCATTGGTAGATCCAACAGGCATTTTTAGTCCTTGCTATTTTAAGTTCTCTACAGCACTTGGTCCTTTTGACCACTCCTTCTTATGATATTCTCATATCCATCTCTTTCCGGATGCCACTCCATTTGGTTCCCCGTGTACGGCTACTGTAATTCCTTCTTCTAAAACTGCTCTTTGTACTTATTCTCCCTCCTTAGTTCAACCTTCAAAACATTTTAGGGTTCCATGCTTAATTCAACTCAATAAGCACTTTTGAGCATCAAATAATGTGCAAGGCATGATGGTCAGTACTGTAGGTACCAAAATGAATAAGTCATGCAAATCGTGGGAGAAGCATACAAATAAAGAAGTATAATCGAAACTCTAAGTGCTACAATAAAAATATGACTCATCCACGGGGTCACAGAGGGTAAAGCAGTGAACTCTGTCCCGTTCTCTCTTTTCCTAGGTGTTTTAATTGGGCCTCTTCAGTTGTAAGAGAGGTTCACAGAGATGATTCCAATAAGGAAGAGTCTGTTGTAATGACACACATGGGCAATAAAGAACAAAGGTGTCTCACAGGAACGAAACAACAGGGGTGTGCTCTGTCTTCCTGTGCCACATCACTTATGCTGCATGATGCTTTCTACTTTCTCACAACTTCAGTTTGCACACAGTCCATAATGGTTCTTTCTCTATCTTGCAGCATCTTGTCAGTTTCAGCAACCTCTACCAATTGCCACATTTACTCAGTGTTTATTAGTGTAAACTCCTGATGGGGAGAAAAAAAAAAAAAGTCTTGATTGGTCCAGATAATCTTTTTGCACTAGGCTTTGTCAGAAATCACCAGCTAGCCTAAGGATTGAAAACGAAAAATAAAATCCTAAGCCCCCCAACCCACTGAATGGACCCCCTGTTGGCCAAGGGGACCCCAGAGAAGCCTTAAAAACTGAGTTCCTGGCCATGATGGGTCAGGAGGTCAGACAAGCCTCATCATACCCTCTCCCTTTTGAAGTTTAGACATAACTTGCCAGCATTAATATCAAAATAAGGCTGACAGAATGGACTCTTTATGGCAATAAGATACCAAATTCTAAATAGGACCTAAGGCCACACCAGGCAAGGGTTAAGTCATGCACTCCTACACTTAAAGAATAAACTAAGTTCTAACTGCCACAAGGTTTTTCCTTACTCTGAAGCTAAACAAGCACTGACCTCAAGATAAGCAATATTGAAATAACTGCAGCTCACCCACCATCAGACGCTGACTGACTCCCTGTTTCACAAGCCACAACTACAGTTTTGATTGAACAAGAGACTGATTTCTGTAACTTTCTCCTGATTAGAGACCACCAGCCATGGACTGACTCTGGCAGGTTTTACAGCCTGTGTACTTGAGTGCCTTCCTGTCTCTGCTTCACCTTTTGACATATCTGGCCTAACTGTAATGCATTTAAATGTTAAGTCTCCACCTCAGGGTGAACAGGGGTGGTATGTAACATACATGTTTATTCAACCTGAATGTGCATGATGACCCTCATCATGAATATTCATAGCTTCTCTGTAAACCATTGAATATGTATACTTGGCCAACCTGTTCAGTATAAATTCCTGTCTCATCTTTCCCTTGAGGTGCCTGTTTCTGGGCTTTGGCCAGAGGCTATGCTTCCCAGTCTTTCAGAATGGCCACCTTGCAGGCTGTAACCCTTTATAAGAAATGAAGTCTGCTTTCTAAATTTATACATTGAGTAGCTGCTTTTCTGTTAACAGAATGGAATCCACTTCCAATCCAGCTCTCTGTGGTCAGAAGTGGAGATGAACATGTGATAAAGCCCATTTCAACACTGTCCTTTTTGCAAATCCTCAGAGACTTAGAAAGAACTCTATTCTCATCAGCATGGCCTACAAGGCCCCAAATGATCTGACCCTGGCCCACCTCTCAAGCTTCATTTCATGATGACGTTCCTAGACCATGTCAGGTTCTTTCTGCTTGAGGCCCACGGCATATGTTGTTCCTGCCACCTGTATCATGAACTAGAACGTGAGCTCCAGGAAGCAGGGACCTTGTCTGTCTCCGTCACCACACAATCACTCATGCGTGGCACAATAGGCACTCAAAACGCATTTGTCAAGTGAATGTTGAAATAATGGTTTCATTATGAACAAAGTTCATAACAAAGTGAAATAATGAACAAAGTTGTCTAAGGCTCACCTCTACAGCAAAGGCTGTGGTTAGGAAGACATAATTCCTGATGCCTAGCTCATTGGCTGAGCAGACATCCTCCTATGTTTTCCACTGCTAATGTTTTCCCCACCTATATATTGTCAACCGAAGTTCTAGTCTCAATTTCAGACCTGCATTTCCAACTTCCTCTGATCTTCAACTAGACACTCCATGGTGATGTCAGGCCTATTTGTCCCTCAAGCCTGTACCTCTTTCCATATTTCTTCCTTTTTATGCTTTCCCCATTTGGCCACTCACCAAAATCAGAAACCCGATGATCTTTCCCACCTGACCCTCACTCACCACTTAAACCAATTCTCTTATAAAAATCTTCTTATTTGCCCTCCTGAAGTAGCTTTCAAACCTGTCCTTCCCTCCCTGATCTCATTTCCATTGTCTTAGTTAAGGCTTCACTGTCTCTCAACTAAAGGGCTGGAATTCTCTCCCTGCTATTGCCCAGACGATTCCCTCTTTGTGCCTCATCTTAGTCACAACATTGCCGTCACAGCAATCTTTTAAAAACACAAATCTGATCCTAACAATCCTCATCTTAGAAACCTATGTTGATGTCATGGTCGAAATAGTTTACAAGGTTTTTCATAACTGGTCCCTGCCTCCCTTTCTGGCCCTATTTCCCCACCTTTTGCTCAACCCCTTGTGTACTGTTCCTCGATATTACTGAATGCCTTGCTTTTTAAAAAATTCCTTATGTGTATGTGCATCCTGTTTCTTCTACTTGGAACGCCTTTCCCACCCATCTCCCCTTAATCTAAACTCCCAGGAGAACAAGTCAATCTTTAAACACTTACATGGACAAACTGTGGAAAAAATTGATGAAGGAAGTTGAAGAGAAATAACAAATAAATAAGGTTCTTGCTATGCTTTTAAAGTCCCTAGGAAAAATAAAAGAATTTTGAGGAAGTGAATTCCAAGTGCCTGGGCATTTTACCCAGAGGACGCTCCCAAAAGCAAAGGGGAAGATTATCTAAGAAAATACTCACCACTATCACAAAGAATCGAAATCAGCATAAATTCCTGTCTCCTCTTTCTCTCCCTTGAAGTGCCTGTGTCTGGGCTTTGGCCAGAGGCTATGCTTCCCAGCCTTTCAGAATGGCCACCTTGCAGGCTGTAACCCTTTATAAGAAATAAAGTCTCCTTTATAAATTTATACGTTAAGTAATTGCTTTTCTGTTAACAGAATGGAATCCACTTCCAATCCAACCTTCTGTGGTTAGAAGTGGAGAGTGTACATGAGATTACACTGACTAAAATGGAAAAAAAAAAAAAAGCTAGCAACTTTTATGTTTCTGTGGAACCCAAATGAACATTCATCATCAAGATTAGAGGTACCTGTGATGTGAGACTTTAGTTCCAAAAGATATTGTAGGATCTTCACAGTCCCCAAGTTTCAGTGGCTCACCTGTTAAGCTCAATTCGAACCCGTGCTCAGTAAATAAACTGGTCTTCAGCATAGTTATGCCAAAGAAGTGAATTGCCTTGATAAATAACTCATATTGTACAATCATTCAGAAATTGTGTAATCATATGCATAAGGTATTTATTAAATCTGTACAGTTGAAAAACATTTCAAATAGGCAAAAAACTTACTACATACTTTAAATTATTTCCTCCATGAAGTGAAATGAAGAAAGAGACTATCCACTTTTTTAAGAGGGTTATGCTATTAACAGGGAAGACTAGGTCTCCCCTGTTAATAGGAAGGACCTTCATTTTAGGTCGTGTTAAAAGAAGGAAACAAAGGTTCTACTAGTGGCTCATATTAAATAGGGAAAACAAGAAAATCAACATAAGATGTCCCCTGTTTTGTGAAGCTTTTCTTTACTCTTTACTACAAGATAGAATTAATGCTCCTTATGATCTACTTCTGCAACTTATTAATACTTTTGTTATTGCACATATCTCACTCTACTGTGATTATGTACTTATATATCTGTTCCCTTTACTGATCTGTAAGCTATTGAAGGACAGAGATACTTTGCACCATTTGTACTCTCCATGTCTGTTCAGTCTGGAACCTCTGGATGCCTGATGAACTAAGTATACTAAACTAAAGAAGGACTCTCCTTGTCCTTCAGAGAATGTTACTGGCACAGGAATATCTCAGCTTAAGTAAAGAATATGCATTTATTTTATTGACTGGAACTCTAAGACCTACATAGAGGCAATGTCTAAAACGCAGCCAAGTTCCCTGACAGGTCTTTAAATCAAGCATTCTCTGTTTTCAAAACTCTATCCCAACCTCTTGCTGCCGTGGTCTGCAAACTCTTGGTGATTGCTTAATGATCTCCAGCTGTTTTCACTTTCAAGATTTTAACTTTTTCTTTTGTGGACCAAAATGCACTGAACAGCTTATAAGGAAATGGTATTTTGAGTGAAATTATTTCTTATACTTACCTCCTAATTTTAAGTGGCCCTAAGCACCATCCACCCCAAACATAACCTGTCCTTTCTCCCACCATCCATCCACTAAGTACCTGTGAATTCCATCACCACTGATTCCAATGGAACCCAGAATTCCTTTCTTATGTACTAGCTTAGCACATCCATTTATCCCAAGGCTTGTTGGCAATGTTGGTAACTCTGCTTTTCATCATATGACTTTGGTGCTGTATATCATTGGGCAATTCATGAACTTGAATTTTCTATGAAAACACCACCGAAGAAGCACAGTCCATCAATTGTTAGCAAAAGTCCATGAAAAAGTTAGCAAAAGAATTAGCCAAGGATGGCTTTGCCCGAGTCCCAATAGCTCAATAGAAAACATTCTTTTTCCATGATAGAATGTCTACCTATCCTGATAAACTCATATTCTCTCTGCATATTCTTTGCCTTGGATGTTTAGCCAAGTGTCAATGCCTGAAGAAAAGAGCAGAAAGCTAAAAGCATGAGTCCAGGGGTTAGACTCAGCTTAGAACTTGCTCTGTAATCTGAGTCAAGTCACCTCCTTCTTCAGTTGTCATTGTGGATTTCACCAGACAAGTACTTAGGCTAGGAAACAAAAAATAAAAAAAAGTATCAAACCTGTGCTAAAGGTACTTTTACACAGTGTCAAGGACTATGAATGGGTCTGAGATTTTACCCAACTTGAAATCTAACAAGCTGGTCAGCCACAATGTCATGGATGCTGACAAAAACAAGATTCCTGGGTCAGAGGCAAGCAGAGCAAGCAGCATGAGAGTTGGCATATTTGAATCAGCACCTCTTGCTCCTGTGCTGTATGGGAGTGACACATATGCACCAGAAGGAAGCCTGAACACGGTTGCATTTCAGGATAGGAATTCTTGAGTTTGGGGAACCTGAATCTTTTACAATGGGCAATAAGCATGCCTGCTCTAGGGGAAGGCACTCTATGTGCCAAGGCTGTTTGCTATACAAACATCCTTGAAGAGACAGTTCAGAACAAATGGCAACCAATACCTTACTCACAAAACATGCTGCAATGTGAGAGATCCTTTAAGAATTATCTCCCAACATTTGGCAACCTGTATATATATATAAAAGAAGCAAATTATATATCACTTTACTGGGAAAACTGTTTCCAGAAGATATACTTAATTATGGTCTTTCTTTAGAATTCAAATTTAATGCAAATGATAACATGCTTTCCCAATAAACATCTCACTTTATAAATGGAGCTTTAGTCTCTCAAATGCCAAGCAACAGAATTGTATCTATTTAATGGGATATCATGCTTATTAGAACCTATCATTATTTGAGACTCCAATATGGACCAGATACTGTGCTAGTTTTGTGGTAAACCTATATTATTACATTTTATCTTCAACATTTACTGTAAATTAGACATTATTTTACAGTGTTGGAAACTGAAGCTAAATAAATGATCAACATCTAGGTATATTTGCTTCTTAAAGACATGCTTTTTCTACTAACCTGTGTGGTTGGCATGGTAGCCAACAAATAACACATGGAAAGTGAAGTGGCCTGAAACCTAAGTCGTAGTCATTGACAACTAAGGTTTACTGAGTGCTGCCTGAACTCAGTCATTCTCATTTTCTAAGCCAGTGCATCAATCTCATGTGTATGAGAGATACCTGAGGAGTATGTGAAGATGTGGATTCTTAAGCTTCAGCCCAGAAGATTCTAGTTCAAATGATCTTTGTTGAGGCCCAATAATTTCTATTTTAAACAAACTCTTCAAAATATTTTAAATGCTGGTGGTCCTTAAAACTCATTTGAAGAACACTAGGAAAGAATAAAAGCTATAAAAAGAATGACATAAGAGCAGTGACAAGGTGGCCACTCTAGAGCAGGCTTATAGTTTTACAAAATGTAGGGGTGCCAGTTAATTTGAAGAGCTACTATAGAAGCTAATCAGAAAGAGAAATTTAAACGACGACAAAAATAGAAGCACACATTATTATCAACCAAATGTGGGACTGGATTATGAAAAATACAGGGGAAGATAATATCCAAAATAGATAGATATAGAAGTGACCTGGTTTGTTATTTTATTATTTAAGAATTCCAGATACCAATCTTTTCACAAAGATTTATTTCTTACTTCCCAAAGATTTTATGAGAAATAGAGCAGACCGGCATGCAGTGAAATGCCGTGAAATTTGCAACCTCTGTGAGCCTCAGAAAAATGGGGATAATAAAGTTGGCTTTGTAGGGTTCTTATAAAGATTAAAATCGTTTTTCAAGTATCTGATATAGTATCTAGCACACTGCAGGCACTCATTAAATGTACTGCAGGTATGTGCTTTTCTTTTGTTTTTCCACCAAAGTCACAAATGAGTGAGAAAGCAACAACTGGTAAGTCAATCCTGAGTCAAGCTTGGCACCAAGGCTGATTGTGAAAGGTTCTTGTCCTGCTTCCAGCGCCTGACTTGAGATCTGAAGCAGGAAGGGGATGCTGAGAGCAGTCTTGCATTCTAAAGATGAAGGGTTTCTGCCAGAAGGTAGAACTTTGCTTTTCGTGGATACTATGACATTATGTACTAAAGTTCAGTGTATTCTTCAGGTTTGTCTCTAATAGATGTGAATACAAATCAGTGATATTTAATGATTTCATATGTATTTTGTTCAATAGCTTAGGAAATCTAATTCTCAAGGGTTAAGTAATTTTAAATGAAGGGTATAAGATATGACATAAGAAAAAAGAAAAGTTGCAATATATATTGGGTTGATATCTAAAGATTATTTGTCAGTCCGTGTCTGAAAGCTGCAATGTATAATCTATTTGGTTTTTCATTTCCTCTATTCAAATTCTATCTTCAATATAGTGAGCCCAAACAAAACCAATTCCTTTCATGCCCTCTACTGGATATTTGAAGTTAAACATCAATAACACTGCAAAGTAACCAAAATAATGATACACATAATATCCAGAATGTTCTTTTATAGCCTCTTTAAATAAAAATTCAGATACATTGGTTCGCTGATATCAGAATTCCTTTTTCTGCCTAAAAATGCAAATTTCAGAGTCACTTCTTCATGTTATATGGAAATTATTTGTTGAGGGAAAAGGAGTGAATAAATGTAGTTTGTGTAACTGTCACCTTTGAGGTGTCTCAAAGGAACAGTGGTGTCACTGGCTGCTGTGATACTTAAGCTTCCTTTTTGTTTCTGTCCTGGTTCAATAGTAAAATCTACCAGCAGTTGAAATCTGTATTAGAAGGGTGGGATGGTAGAGCCCACAGCTGAAAAAATTCTCCATATTAGCTGTTCCCATCAGACAAAACCCATCAGAAGGAAGGCAAAGAAGTTCTTTGCTTGGTGACCTGGCTGTCTGTGACCATCTTGGCATCCGCTTTAAGGGTGTCTGGAAAGATGTCCCCTTACGCCCAATTCAGCTCACCTACCCTCTCCCAGGGCTTTGTTTTACTCAGCAGTGCCATACCAATTATTAAATTTGTAAAATTTCTATAGCAGTTGTTACGTGGCCACTGCCCTTAGCTACCATCTGCCACTCACCACACCTTCCTTGGCTTTCTCATAATCAAGAAATTGAAAGGTCAAATCCGGGTCTACTCACTCCAGGAAATTTCCAGATCCGATCCACCCAGACCCCTACATCCTTCAGGCCCTACACAGGCCTAAATGGGTGTAGTCCTGTCTATGTCAACCGGGCCTTAAACATTAGCACCAGAGGTGTTACCACAGAGCTACACGTCAGCAGGACCAAGGAAGAAAGGAGGTCCTATGTTTTTCTTTCTATGTAGCAATAATAGGTAAGATTTATGGAGAACATATTACATACCAGGTACAATACACATTGTTTCATTCACTCTGTAACAGCTCTGTTTTACAGATGAGTAAACAGAAACATCTGATAACTTCTACCTAGTGCATGGAGAGCTAGAATTTGAAGCAGGTCTGACCAATACCAAAGCCCGATGTCTAGTGAATTTCACACCATGCTGCAAATCTGAAGACTCTGCAGCAGATTTTGAAGGTACTTCCAGCAGAGGAGTTTCAGAAATGGTTTGCACAAACACAGGATCACCAAGTGATCACATGGGAAGACCACGTGGGAAGGTGGGTAGTCTCAGTCACTCTCAGTTGCACCCTCTACTTCAGGGAGGGGAAGGGAACAAAACTTCGGATTACCAATGATGCAACTCCCATAAAAACCAAATAAGAAAAGCCCCACAGACTCCTCCTTCAGCCTGTTATTTAATATTGGGTGCTGCAGGATCTTTGGGGATGGGAGGAGGAACAATCATGATTCTCGTGCAAATATAAAACATGCTTATGTCAAACTTTCATTTAACTCATTAATGAAACGAGGTAGCAGATAAAATACTAGTAGAAGCTAATAACTCAACATGAAATCCCATAGCTCAATTGCTTGGTGATTGAGAGAACAAGGCTTCATTAACAACAGGTTCAGAGGAAGTCAAAAAGCAGAGACATTTATAGATCAGGAAGAGTGAAATGGATTTGCAAATGGAAACAAAATTGGTGCTTTTTTGTGTGTGGACAGGGGGAGAAGTCTATTAACTTTCCACTGGACAGAATTTATTTATATGTCTATGGACATATTTGCATTGCTATCAGTTTTGTGCAAGTTAACTTTGATCTCTACAAAATTGTAAAATAGCCTAGTCAAAGACAAAGGTGCATATTCTGATAGGAACATAATCCCCAGCAGTGGTTCTAGCATTACCTTTAACATTACCTTGAAAAGACATTAATCCTGATTAATCTTGTTTGTTTATGTATTCCAGTGTCTTTTTTTTTTGGAGACTGAGTCTCCCTCTGTCGCCCAAGCAATTGTTCATGCAGTGGCAAGATCTCAGCTCACTGCAACCTCAGTCTCCGGAGTTCTAAATGATTCTCCTGTCTCAGCCTCCGAGTAGCTGGGATTACAAGTGTGTGCCACTACACACAGCTAATGTTGTTTCCTAACATGGATCAAGTGGTGAAAAAATTAATAGAACTGATTCTTTAGCACTGGCCTACCTTTATGAGCAGTTGCCATAGGGTTTGGATTGGGGAATGAGTAAGAAAGATTAGGAAAATAAAAATTTACCTTCTCCAGCCTCATTCTCAGCACAGTATTTCAGAGATGAAATATAAAAGCAAAGATCTGTAATCCCAGCACTTGGGAGGCCGAGATGGGCAGATCACCTGAGGTCAGGAGTTGACCAGCCTGGCCAACATGGTGAAACCCTGTCTCTACTAAAAATACAAAAAATATAGCCAGGTGTAGTGGCATGCACCTGTAATCCCAGCAACTCTGGAGGCTGAGGCAGGAGAATCGCTTGATCCCACAAGGTGGAGGTTACAGTGAGCCGAGATCGTGCCACTGCACTCCAGCCTGGGTGACACAGTGAGATTACATCTCAAAAAAAATAAAATAAAAAAAATTTAAAAAGCAAAGATATGTTCTCATTTATTAATTAATGTAACTAGTTCTTATTGACACCTACTGTATGCCCCACTCTAGAAGACTATGGGTCTACATGGGTTTCCAGTGAACTAGTCAAGTAACCATGACTACACACATTTAACACCAAACAAGATAAACTACCAATCCAAAAATACAGCGTAGAAAATTCTGTTCACCTGTTCATCACTTAGGCAGTTTACGCACCTTTCATGGCTGATACAACTTGTCTGAATTTTTCCCCATACTCTTGCTCCGCCTACTCCCATCATCCCCAGCTCTAAGGCTGGAGCATTCTTGCTCATTAGAAGGTCTATTAGAACACCCCAGTAAAGTAGTAAGTCTTAAACACAATATCACATCACAGTAGAAATGAGATAAGATTTTCTTTGATAGCAAAATCATAATCCTTTCCAAAAAAAATGTACAAGCTGGAGGCCTTCTTTCCGTGCCTTTGATCTTCGGCCTTATTATCTAAGATTTTATTTAGACTTGATTTAAAGTTTGCAAAATTTCAAATCAAATTAGGTCTGTATTGATGTAAACATGGGTGAGCCAGGGTGCCATTGGTGGGCAGAGAGAAAGATGACATATATCTACCAGAAGGTGGCAGTGTTGTTTCTCCAAACATCTCACAGGGCAGACAGGCTTTAGAATGTCAGGATTAAAAACTAGGTGAGGTTATTTCTTGACCCATTCTAGTTAATTCTCACATGCCATATACAATAAACAATATGGTCTCAATCTACTGCAAGATTCATATCAAATAATTCCCAAAATATACACAGAGGCAAAACATCATCAAAATATTTTTCTTTTAAAGTATAATATGAGTTGACAGAAATGTATTGATCCATCACTTTGTGCAAGTCGTCCTGCTGAAGTTCTATGTGGAAGACAAATGGAAATAAAGGATCTTTATAAGGTTCTTTAAATTCCTTTATGGAATTCGGGATATACCTGGGAAGAAAAACTATATTCATAAAATCATCAGAATGTCTCTCATTTAAAATTCCTGGCCCCAATCTAATTAGATGCTTCTAGATCTTTCCTCCTCTTAGACACTAAACTAGTCAATTCTCATCTAACTCTTAGGTCTCTCTTCATCCTTAGCCTATCACGGCCATGCTTTATTTAACCCTTTCACTTCTTTGACTTGAAGTATCTCAGCACTTTACATTTCTGGTGCTGGAAGGCAAAGAAAACAAGTCTCGAGGCAGCCCTTTCCAGTGGAAATCAAGGGGACATTTCTCAACCCTTCTTCCCTGACAGCCAAATAGTTCTGAACTCTGAGATCTTAGGAGGATGCCTGACTTGAGCCTTGCAATTTTCCCAAGGCTTACTAGTCAATGTGACATTTCCCACAGAAACCCCAGCAGCCTATCTACATGGAACAAAATTTAGTAGCCAACAATAAAAAATAAAAAGGCTTATATTGCTTATATTCCCCACAACTTTAATCATTTCACAACTACATGTTAGTATGTTTACTAATATGTTATAAAAAAGAATGGTTAGTATTCTTTACATTCTCCTCAGCTTGCCTCAACAACAACAACAACAACAATAATAACAGTAATCAGTAGTCTATTGTAGGGTCTTTTTCTCTATCATGCAAGAGTTCTTGTTTGGTTGTGATTAAATGAAAGTCACCATATGAACACCACATCTATATTACTACCATGGCTCAGAAAGCTCATTAATTGAGTATCTCTGACACAGTTTTACATAACTCTGGAAATGATATAGTGGGGATAGAAGGAGTGGTTAGTTGTGCATTAGTCTATTTTACCACGCTTACAGACAAAACAAATACTAAAATCAGCTAACGTCTACTGCTCTCTCTTCTCTCCACCATCTCTCAGATTTGAGGTTGTTTTATTAAAGTTCATTGCTGAGAACACAAAGGCTGATGCTACAGAGGGGAAAACACCAGATCCACCACCAAACATCTAAAGCCATGTGCGCCTGCTCCATGAATGCCCATTTTTCATCTTTAGTGGGCTTCAAAGTTAAATAGGACAGACAACACAAAGGAAAATACGACTGCAGCAAAAGACAGAAACTATACTGTGGCTACAATTAAATCTTCATACCAATCATGCATTTTTAATGTGAACGTTTATGGAAATTGTCTCTTAATGTTTAGGTGGTGTTTTTCTTCATTGGTTATTTATGATGCTTTGATCCTGGAAACACAAGCTAAATGAGAAAGCCAGAGAAAGGGATTTACTTAACAACAGATAACCTTGTCCTATTATAAATTACAAGAAGAAAGCCAATCATCTTTCGAGCTGCATCATCATAAACAAACTTAAAAAGAAGAAGCTATCAGGATTCATGGCATCTTTTTTCCTTCCCAACCTGGAATTCCCCAGTGTGCACTGTCTGACTGGTTTCTGTTCTCTAGTAGGGATAGGTCCTTTGCCATGTTGGTTAGCTTAATTGTGCCATTTTAATATTTGGAATGTGAACATAGAAAAAAATTTTCAATAAAATCGAAGAATTAATAGTTAAATGCCTTCAGCCAAGTAGAAATAGTTTCAGGGAGAGGGCGGTGATGGATATTAACATAAACTTAGGTCTGAGAGTAGAAAAGAAGAAAGGGCCTGAGAACCCCAGGAGTGAAACTGACTCTGAGTCTGTTCAGTTCTTCAGTGTTGATTCAGGTCTCTCAAAGTTAGACCTCCAGAGGGGTCTTTATTCTGAAATGTGAGTGTGAGATTCTAGGAGAATATTATAAATCTGCAGTGGACATTGTCCTGAGATTAAGCTTCTTCAAACACATTCACCAATGTGAAAGTCACTGAACCCACATGCTAAGCCTCAAAGCAAGAACACTATTTATTTGATTGTACCTCTCTCAAATTACGTGTCCGGCCAGACGCGGTGGCTCACGCCTGTAGTCCCAACACTTTGGGAGGCCGAGGCAGGCAGATCATGAGGTCAGGAGATCAAGACCATCCTGGCTAACACGGTGAAACCCCGTTTCTACTAAAAATACAAGAAATTAGCCGGGCATGGTGGCGGGCGTCTGTAGTCCCAGCTACTCGGGAAGCTGAAGCAGGAGAATGGCATGAACCTGGGAGGCAGAGTTTGCAGTGAGCTGAGATCACGCCACTGCACTCCAGCCTGGGTGACAGAGTGAGATTCCATCTCAAAGAAAAAAAAAATTATGTATCCTTGGATGATTGCTTAGCACACACATTGATGTCAATATGCCTAGGACACATATCATCCAAGAAATTCTGCCATTTTCAGAAAAGCTAATTGATGTTTGGCTCTGTCTCCTGAAAAAAAAATGGATTAATCCCCACTTCACACTAGGGATAAGCTCTAGAAATATTATAAACATATTGAAGATGCCTGGAGTAAACAGAAAAGCTAGGAACTTGTGAGGCAGCTTATTTCCGTATCAGGAGGAGATCCCACGAGTTACTCATGACCATTCACATGTCTAAAGGAAACTTTCCAAGTTTTGCTTTTACAAAGCTGAGAAATTTTGCCCCCCATGGTAAATAAAATGCAGCAAACAAGGTAAAAAAAAAACTGTCTTAGGTAGTCTCATCAACCAGTTACCCACCAGGGATGACAGCTCCCGGCTACCCTCCAGCCTGTGAACAAAGCCAGACCTCCCAGATCCCGGGGCCTGCTGATGTCTACCTTTCCTTAAATCCATTCTTTAAGCAGCATCTTCCTGCCTATCAGGCTTGGGCACCCTCTGAGGTAATGCAGACAGCCGGAAGAGAACTCTACAAAAAGGGGTGAAATCATTCATGGAATCTAAAGGAATTGGCATATTGTCTGAAATGGTTCCATGCATGACTTTGTCACACATATTAGCTGGCCTGGCCCAAAGGGCAGGATCGTTATCAAGACTGAGATATTCAGTTTACTGCAGAGGATGAGGACTCTAATAATAACAGTTAAAACCATTTCTGGAAGGGTTCTATAACAGCACCCTTAGACCTGGTGCTAACCACCTTTCAATCCACATACATAACATAAATAAGTGGAGTTTTTAAAAAATGAAATAAAGTCGCAGTTATTTCTTATTCTGAGTTGTGTTCCATGACCCTGTTCACCTTGTGGAAAAGTCACCAAGCTCTCCACTTAAAAGTGTGTGCATTTCCATATATGTCAGTAAAATGTTTCCTTTAACAAAAAGGCAGAGGATTGTTTTAGATATGGTATCATCAAATTCTGATCTGTAGGGCAAATCCTGCCACCTACTGCTTTTGATGACCTGTGATCTACAAATGGTTTGTATATTTTTTAATGGCTGGAAAAAATTAGAAAAATGTTTCATGGCACTTGAAAATTATATGAATTTATTGAAACACAATTACATTCATTCCTTTACATATTGTCTATGACTGCTTTTGTGCTACAACACCATAGTTAAGCAGTTGCAACAGAGACAGTATGGGCTGCAAAACTTAAAATATTTATATTATTATATGCTATTTATAATAGATATAAATATTTGTATTCATATCTTTCACTTTACAGAAAATATTTGCTCACTCTTTTTCTAAATTAAAGGGCAAAAGATACAGGACAACAAAATACAGTGCATGATTCTTGATGGTTCTAGATCAGAAAAAAAAAAAAAAAATCCTATAAGGAACATTTTGGAAACAATTTGGGAAATGCAAATATGTTTTGTATAAAAGACAGTAAATTTATAACAATGTTAAATGTCCTGGTGTGGTAACAGTATTGTGGCTATGTGAGAGGATGTCCTTGCTCTAAAGAGATATATACTCAAGTATGTAGAACAGGAAGAGTCTAATATTTGTAACTTACTTACAAATGATTGGGGGAATATGTACAAAGAGTGCACAAATGTATCACAAATGTGATAAAATGTTAACAATCAGTAAATGTAGATAAAGGATATAAGGGTTTTTATCCTCCTATTCTTTCAACATTTCTGGAGGTTTGCAAGTTTCCAAAATAAAAAGTTGAGGACAATAAATACAACCATAAAAACAATCATTTTAAAAGAACTCACCAGTCAGGAGGTAAATGATTGATCAGTGCCACATGCTGAGGGTCAATTAGTTAAAACAAGTGGTTTGAGGTTTGCATCTAAACCTCTTCAGCAGTTGTATTTTGGGGGTTGTCATCTATCAGCCCACAGTTCTCATCCTTGTGGCTTTTCTGAATTCTCCTTTCTGTTTTTTCTGAGCTGATTCCAGACTGCGAGGGGTTTAGCAAAGATTTACTTGTCATTTGATCTCCACATTTGCAGCAAATATGATAGTCAGTGTTTATCCTGTCTTTCAAGAAACTTTTTTTTAATTACCCACATACAATGTGGTTTTCTGTTTTTCCTAGTGGGTCACAGAAATCCATCACTAAGTGTCATTTTGCCTTTAAGAATTATTTAATTCCTTGAAGATTTATTATCTCTTTAATCAGAGCAGACTCTTAACACACCCGTAATGACCAGTAACGTACCAGTAATTACACACCATTTTCAACCTATATTTCATCTGTGTATTTTTGTGGGAGTTTCTTTTCTAAATTATGCTTTTGTCTATGGGCAGTAGTTTTGAGGTTTAGGAACCAGCTGATGTACAGTTTATCTTGAAAGACTACATATGGATCTGCAAGGGCTTTGAAATTCCATTCAGAAGCACTTGCAGGCAGGGACCATAATGCATTGCTGATTCTGGAATGTAGTAAATGTAATTGTCACTCTTTGGGACCAGTCCCTTGACTTTCATGTCAGGTTGGCTCATTTTAATATAAAATCCATTTTATCACATTTATTTTGTCTCAGATTGTCAAGCAGAGGCTGTGCACGTTGTGGCTTCTCAAGGAAAAGAAAACAGCATTTGTTTTATTAATAGAGTCGATGGTTTCTTCAAAGCAAAAATGTAGATCAGAAACAAATTATTCTTTGCCCACTGGCTGAGATTTAAAATATCTCTCCAACTGTCACAGAAAAGAACTAGACTTAATTCAATGTAAAATGCATGAACCAGTTTCTAAAAATAAAATTGGAAGCACTTTAGTTGCTATAAACTTAATTCCAGGAAAGTGAGTTATATGAGTATTTTATATTGTTTTATGGGACTTGGAGATTAAAATGATTTTTGGTTGACATCGTGTCGGCTTCCTATTTGAATCAGTCCAGAATGAAGCTGAATAGAATTACAGGGGAAAAAATGAATGACCATTACTGGCAGTAAAACAACCAGGCTTTGCCAATAACATTTTAAACACATATACATACACTTTACACCCCCTCCACATTTTTTATTGCTTGTGTCCACATAGACTGAAAGTTCTACACCAGTGGTTCCTCTCGAAGCTCACTCTTGGTGACTGAAACTGTTTTATGGCATGGTCAGCTCCACAGTTTGGAGGAAGGGGGCAGTAATCATCTCTCTGTGACCCTCATATCCCCAAACTCCCATTCAAAGTCAGCAATAGGTAGTATTACCTTCTTCCTCTGAAAAGATTAAGCTCTGATGGAAATGAAATATTTGGTGGGCCCTGAATAGGGCTTTTGCAAAAGGAAGTGCAAAAGTTAAACAATCAGACACAGGTAGTGGAATAATAGTTTATATCTTTTTTCTTCTTGGTAATTTCTTTTTATTGTCCAGTACTTCTATCATTTCTACTGAACCTTAATGCTAGGGCTTATTATCCCAGTGAAGAAGGAACACTAAAAACCCCAGCATGAATGAAAGAATCAAATAATGGGCTCGAAAGCCTATGTTGAGTTCCAAAAATAGGTTTTAGGCCTATGGCAAAGACAGATTTGAAGGAGATTGGGGGAAGGTTTCTTAAGTTCCAGAAGGAAAAGTACATGAAGCTCTCAGAACATAGTGTTTTATGACAAAGTCTAATCTCTAATTGCAAAAGTACTTGTCCCAAAATATAGAGAGATGATAAGACTTGAGGGAGGGAGCTGGAGAGAACATGGGGAGTCAGTCAGCTAAAGGGAGTTCGTGATGTGGTCTCTGTAAGAGGGTTCCACATGCTGCTCCCTCTGGGTCCAAAACGCTGGGAAAGAAGGGACGATGGAAACCTTTAGAAAGATGCAGGAAGACTCTGTGTCTGAACTGCTGGGAGGAAGCCGCCTTTCAGGGCACCCCATGCCAACATGGAGTAGCTGCAGTAAAATGGAAAGAATGAGGCAGGTTCAAGGAGAAAGGAGATGAGACCCCACCTCATACTCAGATGCCACATTGAAGGAGCCCCTGCAAGTGATCAGGGACTTGAATGAGCACAGAGGGAACTAAAATATCAACTTGCAGAAGAGGAAGAGAGACTCCCACAGTAGAGGCTGTGGGATGGGCAGCCACAGTCAGAGATGAGATGGGAAAATGTTGCTGAGTTTCAGAAGCTAGAGAGCCACCGGCCAATGTTGAGGCAGAAACTACGGGAAAGCAACAGGGGAGACGCAAACCAGCAGAGCAATTGTCCTGCAGTGAGCCTGTTGCGAGAAGAGGCTTTGAGTGACAGCAACAGTGGATGCCAGTGGAGAAGTAATTGCAGATCAAAGATTTCTCTGCCAATGTCAAGGTTATGTGTAAGTCTTCCAGAGCCTCTGATCACCCCCAGGGAGATGGGAAGGAAAAGGAAGGTGAGGTGAAACAAAATGACTAGGTACCCCCAAAGAGACTGAGTTTAAATGCAGTGGTTCTCAGCCAAGGACAATTTTATACCTCCAGGGACATTTGATATGATCTGGAGACATTTTGTGGTTGGCACAACTAGGAAGGGCAGGAGGCTCCTGGCGTCTTGTGAGTGGAGGCCAGGGATGCTGCTAAACATCCCAAAACATGTAGGACAACCTTCACAACAAAGAATTATCCTGTCCAAAATGTGAAGAGTATTGATGTTGAGAAACCCTGAGCCAAAGTAACTGAGTTATCAGCAGAAATGAGAACATGAGAAATGTTTAAAAAGGAAATGTACACTTTTGCACACCCAAATTCCTATAACTGAACACACACACACAATAACACAAAGATGGAGGTTTGAAGAACATGGGGGAGTGGAAGTTAAAATGGTAGTAGACAGCCCTGAGAAATATCAAAAAATTTTTAAGCTCACAACAGCACTTTTTTTTTTAGGCACAAAGAAGTCTTGCCGAAAAGTTACAAGCAGTCAAAATGTGACTATTAGTGACACTATTTTGACCTTGTAGTTTTTGCTTCTCCTTGGTCAACAAAAGGGTATGCAAGCTACACTTTCCCCAGCTGGGTGAAGAAAAAAGAAAAAAAAGGGGCAGAGAAAACTGGAATAGACTTCTACTCCACTGACACTGCTCCTCAGACCCAACATCAAGCTAGACAAGCAAGCCCTGGCTGGTCAGTCTAGAGGTTGTTGTTCCACCACTGAGTGACACAGGCCATGCTACATTTGCAAGAAAAAAATGAGCAGGAAAAACAAGTGCAGGTCACTGGGGTTGAGCAGGCATCCACCCCTTCAAAACTCTGCATGGAAGAGGTAATCCTTATAAGAGGCACAGCTTACCAAGGCACAGACCCTACAGTTCTTGTTGTAGCTGAATAAGATGGTAATATCCTGGCTGCTCATTTCAAAGTCTGTGACTCAGCAATGTATTCTGGTATCACAGACCTGGGGATCACCATCAAGTTCCTCTACCTGAGAACCGGATCCCAACCTGGATCGCCTGGCTATGATCGCCTTGATCTTGGGATCCTCCAGGAGGGAAGGGTTCTCAGCCTTGGCCCAGGGGCTGTCAGGAGAGCCAAGGGGACTACAGGCAGTCACCACAATGCCTTTAGAGTGGCAGTACTGGATTAACTTCTCCTGAGTGAGGCACAGGTGGCACTCCATTTGGTTAACTGCTGGCTTATAGTTTAACCCAGGTTTGTTTAATATCCCCTCAACCTGGAGATGGTTGAAGGTGGAGATGCCAGTAGCTTTCACCAGCCCTTCATCCACCAGCTCTTTATGGCCATCCATGTGTCCACAATGTCAGCGTCACTGGGAACCACGTGCCTGACTCATCCAATGGGAAGGATTCCTTCCCAGGCTTACAGCTGGCTGGCCAGAGAACAAGGTAGTAGTCCAGGTAGCCCTGCTTAGGGTCACTGAGCATCTTCTGACAGGCTCCTTTCACCAGGCCCTTCCCATGGTACGTGCACCAGAGTTTGCTGATGATGAAGAGCTCCTCATGCTTCACCATCTGTCCCCTGAACTTCTCCTGAATGGCCACCCCTATCTCATTCTCATTCTGGTACCTGGGCTCAGTCGATGTGGCAGTACCTGATATCAGTCGCCACCTTCACAGCCTTGGCCACCTGGCCTGGAGAGGACATTCAGGTGCCCAGCCCCAGGATGGCCATCTTCGTGCCATTGTTGAGCACGAGGTGGCTGGCCATGGATGCAGTGCTTCCCAGACCACTTCCCAGAAACATGCACAGAAACTTCAATATTTAAAGGTTAGGTAGGAAATACCAGTAAAGAAAGACTTGGAAGAAGCCGAGAGCTGTGGCTCACGCCAGTAATTCCAGCACTTTAGGAGGCCGAGGCAGGTGGATCACGAGGTCAGGAGATCGAGACCATCCTGGCTAACATGGTGAAACCCTGTCTCTACTAAAAACACAAAAAAATTAGCCGGGCGTGGTGGTGGGCACCTGTAGTCCCAGCTACTCGGGAGGCTGAGGCAGGAGAATGGCGTGAATTCGGGAGGTGGAGCTTGCAGTGAGCCGGAATCGCACCACTGCACTCCACTCTGGACGACAGTGAGACTCCGTCTCAAAAAAAAAAAAAAAAAAAAAGACAGACTTGGAAGAGGGACAGCAAGGTACTAAAGACACCAAGAGAGTGTATATTATCACAACAACTAATGAAAAAGGACAGAGGAGCTTAAGAAGGACAGAGTAAACTGTGTAAAATGCCCTAAGAAATCAAGGTGATAAGCTAAATGTGCAGATGAGTTGAATTCTGCTTCTTGTCTATTAGGGGAGGTGGGGAGGAATGGGATCCAGAGAACACATGAAAGGATTCACTTTAAATGAAAGAGATTCCTCCTCCACTGGAACAGGAGAGAAGAGAATAGGTGCTAATACAAGTAGGTTTATAAATCGTATTGCAATAAGTTGTGAATTTCCCACTTAGGAAGCAAAAAATCATCTGCAGAAATTGAGAAGAAGAGAAGAGAAGCCAGAGAGTGTGGAAGATTTGAAATGGCAATTACAGAGAGTGGTAGGCCAGTCAATTAAATCAATTTGGTAGGATGCACGGGCAGCATGGAGTGCCCAGTTGAGGCTGGTGACTATGAAACTGTAGTGACAATGGGCAGCCTATATGTGATAACTCCCCAGCACTTCTCAGCTGCCTGATACAATCACAGAGATGACAAAATAGCTAGTGTAGCCAACAGAGGGTTTGGTTAGGATCAGTGGTTATTTAACTGGGATTTGTGTCAGAATCACACTGGGAATTTTTTGAGAACACTCACACACATGCATGGACTATGTCTCTGAGATTCCAGGCTTCATAAACCTGATGGTTGGCCAGGACATTTGTGTTCTGAGGAAGTTTCCCAGTGATGTGCAACAGCAGTTATGAACCACTCATCAGTTCTGGTGCAACTAAAGAAGACTGACAAGGGAGTGAGCAAGAGTGATATTGGAACAATGGGCAGTAAAATCTAAGCCAAATTCAAGAGAAAAGTAAAGACACAGCGTCTCACAGGTAGGGATAATACAGAGATCAATAGGTAGGAGATCCCATAAACTCAAATAACAGGACCTATATAGAAAGAGTGCTTACACCAAGTCCTAGAAAGGGCGAATTTAGGCTGGGCACAGTGGCTCACGCCTGTAATCCCTGCACTTTGGGAGGCCAAGGTGGGTGGATCACCTGAGGTCAGGAGTCCGAGACCAGCTTGGCCAGCATGCTGAAACCCCATCTCTACTAAAAATACAAAAATTAGCTCGGCATGGTGGCAGGTGTCTGTAATCCTAGTTACACAGGAGGCTGAGGCAGGAGAATCCCTTGGACCTGGGAGGTGGAGGTTGCAATGAGCTGAAATTGTGCTACTGCACTCCAGCCTGGGCGACAAGAACAAAACTCCATCTCAAAAAAAAAAAAAGAAGAAAGAAAGAAAAGAAAGGGCAAATTTAGGGGACATTTTTATTCTCATCATAACTTTTTATGGAGAAGAAAACAATAACCTATAATCTCCCATAAAGCAGTGTTTTCAGGCTGGGCATGGTGGCTCACATCTGTAATCCCAGCACTTTGGGAGGCCAAGGTGGGCAGATCATGAGGTCAGGAGATCGAGACCATCCTGGTTAACATGGTGAAACCCCATCTCTACTAAAAATACAAAAAAAAAATTAGCCTGGGCTTGGTGGCGGGAGCCTGTAGTCCCAGCTACTGGGGAGGCTGAGGAAGGAGAATGGCATGAACCGGGGAGGTGGAGCTTGCAGTGAGCCGAGATCGTGTCACTGCACTCCAGCCTGGATGACAGAGCAAGACTCTGTCTCAAAAAAAAACAAAACAAAACAAAACAAAAAGCAGCGTTTTCTTGTAAATGATGGCCCAGAAATGCTTGTTATTTCTTTAATACTAATTAAAAACTGAAATTTCCACAGATTGATTAGGTCATAGAATGTTGCCCATAGCGGCTATAAGCATGGGCTCCATTATTCACAGATGTCTGCCCACAGTGGACAAAAAACAAAAAGAAGAACACACTTTAAGTATGGAAAGAGAAAATCCATGATGAGAAGGGCTATCACTACACTGACAGCTGGAGCTCCTGGGGAAGCTTTAATCACTTTACCATAAGCCATGGTTTTTTTGTCATCCAAACTGCAAGAGAGTAACACTAAGTAAGAGACAGAGGTTGTAACATTCTTAAACAATTCATACTTTGCCATTTTCCTGTACATTTACTTTTATAATTCTCCTTACAGTAAATAAAGTTATCTCTATAAAAGAACATTATTTTAGGATGGAGGCAATAAGAAGACTTTGAATAATGAGAGCCTTAGAAAACAAATTCGAAGAATTTTCACCTCGGGATAATAAATTATTTAGATAGATCATGTTTTTAAGACCAATGAATCTTTAAAGTTGTCTGCTTCTAATTTCAAGAATATTAGCTATGATCTATGATATTCTCATCCCCCAGCAGCCCTTCTGCCCAAAACTACCAACAAGGAAGATTGCTTGTGCATTGGGTTCAGTGTCTTAACTCCACTGGCATAGTGGAGACTGAGCCTGTGCACTGGCCTGAGGGGCTGAACAGAGTCCGTGAAGAGAAGAGAACACCCTCTGAAAATTGGCCTCCTAGCCTGGCCTAAGGGTGACTTCACCTGTCACACTCTATGGGGTTGGCCAATGGTGAAGGAGTAGTCTCTCCTTGTAGCATTCCCTCAGGGACAAGTTTCTATATTAAAATCTAGCGGCTTCCAGAGTTGAGTTTTGTTTTGATTTTTCTTCCCAGGATTGGGTCCAAACTCAATGGCAGAGAAGACTCTTCAGGGTCCAGCCACTGGTTCCATCTCTAGCCTCTCTTCTATCACTTTTCTCTCTCTCTCTTTGAAACCTGCACACCAGCCACGCCAAGTGATAGTATTTGTGGGTGATAACATGCTCTCATGACTGTCTCTTGTACATATGTCTTATACACAATCCCCTAAACCTCCTGGTTGGGAGACAGAGCACAGATTCTATTCCCAGCTTTACCATCAACTATACAGGTGACCTCAGTTTCTCTGTCTATAGAATAAGGGGGTTAGAGGCTTAATCATTGCTAAGTTGTGGCCTATGGTTCAAATCTGGCCCCATATAAGCTTAGACATGCATTGTGTGTATGTATGTGTGTGTATCACTCTCCAGTCCAGCCCAGCCCAGTCCCCCACTTTCTCTCATCTATACCCAGCAGTGTTACACATTTACATCAGTTTCTGGCCCTTAAAGGTACATTAATAGGCCACCAAGAGGCCAGATGAGCTCTAAGGTTTCTTCCATGTGAAATAAATTAACTCCAAAAACACAGGCTCAAGCAGATGGTAAATGTGCAAGAAATGCATAAAAGACCTCAGCATCAGGTACTAGAGACCCTATCAAATAGTCCAGGACTGACACCAAGACCTTTATAAAACAATCAGATTCTCTTGACTGATCCCATATGGCTAACGACTTTGCTTTCTTTTACCACGTGGTTTAGCAGGTATTAGCACCATTGCTCCCGGGATGGTCTGCTTTTCCACACAAAATCAAACTGATTTCTCCACAGAACACCTGCTCCTTTTGAAGCTGTAACCCAATGATCAATAATCTTTATTTTCCTTCCTGAAAAATAATTTACTCGAGAGAAAACCGAGGTCCTACTATTTCTCATTTTAACATGGACTAGTATCTGCAAGTTTCTGTTGTAACAGAGGAAATCTGGAGCCCATTTCTCTCAACCACTTGATTTTGACAGGATCATGAACCACTGGAATTCCAGTCCACCCTGGGGAAACATGTTGCTCAGACCTGTGATATATGCTCATCTACTCCCAACATCCATTTCCTTTGACATAAAGTATATGGCCTTTCCTCTGACCAAAGCCCACTTCTTCTTAAACTAGTTTGAACCTTTTTTGCACTAAACTGTATGCTGATCAGGTGTGGCAGAAACAAATAAATCATCCAATTTTCCCAAAGAGAAAAGGCTATGACGACTGCTAAAAGGCAGAGGACTGGATCAGAGGGTCTGGTAAGACCCCTTCTAGCTCATCTGTTTTGTACTCTAAGTTCATTAAAAGATTGTGCCAGTCCGGGTGCGGTGGCTCGCGCCTGTAATCTCAGCACTTTGGGAGGCTGAGGCAGGCGGAGCACGAGGTCAGGAGATGGAGACCATCCTGGCTAACATGGTGAAACCCCGTCTCTACTAAAAAATACAAAAAACTAGCCGGGCGAGGTGGCGGGCACCTGTAGTACCAGCTACTCAGGAGGCTGAGGCAGGAGAATAGTGTGAACCCAGGAGGCGGAGTTTGCAGTGAGCCAAGATCACGCCACGGCACTCCAGACTGGGCGATAGAGCTAGACTCCATTTAAAAAAAAAAAAAGATTGTGCCAAAACAGTGAATGCCTCATAATAATTCATGAATAGAAATTATTGTTGAAAAAGAAATGTAGGCCGAGTGCGGTGGCTCATGCCTATAATCCAAGCACTTTGGGAGGCTAAGGCAGGCGGATCATGAGGTCAAGAGATCGAGACCATCCTGGCCAACATGGTGAAACCCCATCCCTAACAAAAATACAAAAAATTAGCTGGGCGTGGTGGCACATGCCTGTAGTCCCAGCTACTCAGGAGACTGAGGCAGGAGAGTCAGTTGAAGCCAGGAGGTGGAGCTTGCAGTAAGCAGAGATTGAACCACTGCACTCCAGCCTGGTGACAGAGCTCCATCTCAAAAAGAAAGAGAGAAAGAGAAAGAGAGAGAGAGAGAAAGAAAAGAAAGAAAAGAAAGAAAGAGAGGGCCGAAGCGCGGTGGCTCACGCCTGTAATCCCAGCATTTTTGGAGGCCAAGGCAGGCGGATCACCTGAGGTCGGGAGTCCAAGACCAGCCTGACCAACATGGAGAAACTCCATCTCTACTAAAAATACAAAAATTAGCTGGGCGTGGTGGCGTGTGCCTATAATCCCAGCTACTCAGAAGGCTGAGGCAGGAGAATTGCTTGAACCCGGGAGGCGGAAGTTGCAGTGAGCCAAGATCGCACCACTGTACCCCAGCCAGAGTGACAGACGCAGAAAAAAGAGGAAAGAAAGAATGAACGAACGAACGAAAGAGAGAAATGTAATTGTCTATAAATACACAATACACCTTCCTCTCCAAAAATGAAAACAGAAAATCATTGAGGATGTTCACATGAAGACAATAAATTCTGGACATCAAAGGAAAGGTCAAAGTAACATGGGGCTAGAATACGCAGAGCGGCGCCCAGAGATTTAAGAATTATGTTCAGGTGATGATCTACAGCTCTGGAGACTCCAGACCTGAGATCCTTGGGATGATTTATGACTGCAGAGCTATGTGCAAGAAATGTATTTGGAAGCGGAGCAAAGAAAGATGAGCTAGTGTCTCAATAAGTGCTTGTAATCCTCTGAGAAATAGCTAAGTCCTTTTAAAATTTATAACAAATATATGAACATTGCGGATCTTGTTTACCTTTTGGAAATGAGTACGTACTGTGACTGAAAAGATAGGATGGGGATACATGCAACCAGAATTATGGTGGTTTTCAATTAATAGCATTCCTTTGACAATTTATCTTTTATTTCTGAAACTTATTTGGCTAGGCATTATATCAACTAAGAACTCTACAAGTTGACTATATGGTATAATCACAGAACTACATTCTAATAACTATTCATCTGCACAGCAGTCAAAAGGGCTGCTTTGCACGTACGTGGCAAAAGAGATCAATATGAGAAAGAAGAAAAAGCAACAAAAGGGAAAGAAGAGTCAATGGGAGGAAGGAAGGGAGGGAGGAAGAAAGGGAGGGAGGAAGGGAGGAAGAAAAAAGTTTTTTAAGTTAAGCAAATTGTTAACTTATTCCATCTCCAAATTTGAAAAAGATCAGACAGTGACTAAAATAAACAATTTCTCCCCAACTCTATTTTGGTTCTTCTTTTTTGAATTTTTTTTCCTCTATTGCTTTAGTAAGTTGTACCTTTTGTTTCTATACTTTTAGTGGTTACCCTAGAAATATAATACCATACCCATGCTTATGAAAGACTAAAGTGAATGAAAATCTTTACCATGTTCTCTGATGATACAAAGCTTAAATTGTGCTAAATTAACAAAACCTATGAAAAGAGAGAAGGGAAGAAAATAAAGAAGGAAGAAAGGAAAGTGGGAGGAGGAGAACACAAGAATCGAGAGAGAAATTTTCTGAAAAGATGTTTTAAAGAATGGCCTTAAGAAGGCAGACATCAAAGTCCTACAGATAGGGCAGAATAAAATGGGAGCTCAAAAAGAGAAAGTGGTTTGCCCAACATCACACAGATAGGAACAGAGCCAGTACTTGAACAAAATCTAGTACCATTTCCCGTAATCTCATGCTGCATCACTAGAAACTGCTACTCAGTGCATGTGGCTTCCAAAGAAGTCCCAAAGGCAGGCTGGGCACGGTGGCTCACACCTATAATCCCAGCACTTTGGGAGGCCGAGGCAGGCGGATCACCTGAGATTGGGAGTTCGAGACCAGCCTGACCAACATGGAAAAACCCTGTCTCTACTAAAAATACAAAATTAGCCGGGTGTGGTGGTGCATACCTGTAATCCCAGTTACTTGGGAGCCTGAGGCAGGAGAACTGCTTGAACCGGGCGGCAGAGGTTGTGGTGAGCCGAGATCTCACCATTGCACTCCAGCCTGGGCAATAAGAGAGAAATTCCATCTCAAAAACAAAACAATAAAGAAGTCTCAAAAGCTACTGCTAAAACCCCTTTGCAGGTCAAGGTTTGCAACGTTTCCCCCCACTCCCACCTCCACTCCACCCCCAAAAGAATGACAGCATTGGCAAATTGATCAAATAGATGTATTTGCAACCAAACAGAACTAAGACTTTCATTCCTAAATAATAACCCTGGGGGAAAAGAGTCTACATGACTGATGGCCGTTTGGAAAACTTAGTTTTTCTTTTCTGTATAAATAAACATCATTAAGTATTTGCATGGTACATCCAGTGCAAATCGAACATAGGTGATGCCAATGAGCCCTCTTAAAAATGCCTTTTTCTGCTTTACCCATCCTTCTTTATATAATCAGCTCCTTGGGAAATCCAAGTATAATCCAGCTCCTTGGGATATGGCATAATGAGCCATACCTTGGCCTTCCACTTCATTTCTTTATCCCTAACATGAAATGCATGCTATCAATTTTAACAGTTCTAAAATTTTCCTACCTGTAAGATGTTATTGCATTACAGTTGTACATTGTACATTACAGTGAAATGTACATTACAGTGAAATAAAAAGGAGCTTTTGAAAATGTCTGGATGCTTTTATGGACATTGCTTCACGAGGATTTGAACTAATTTGGTCATGGGAGAAACTGTTTTAAGGTAATATGCAAAATATGTCTGTATTTTAAATATTAAATTTTACAAAAAATTGGCAGCATGTTTGCCTTGTAGTTTGGGTTTATTTTTCCATTAAATGTGTACAAGGAAACAGAGTAAATTAATCCTTTGAATTAAAAAAAAATTCATTTTGTTTCAAAATTGAGCCCAAAAAAAGATTCCAGAATCTGATTTATTAGCTAAAGTTTTAAGGGATTAGATACAGTTCTACTCAAAAATCAGGGGAAAAGTACCACCGTAATGAAATCACCTTGTATGAAATAATCTATATTACATAAAACTCTACCAGTGAATAAGCATCAGGAAAAACATTACACAGTCATTAGGGTCACAAAGCTAAGGGGAAATAATGGTAAATTCAAATGTTTTATAGTTTGAACTTAGTCACACTGGGATTCATGAAAAGTGCTAAGTAAAACAACTGAGCCCCCATGTCTGAGAGTCTAATAATAACTATTACGTTGCCATTTACAAAGTGCTTACTATGCTAAGTACCTTACACACATTATCCCATTTAATCTTCACAATAACTTATGAAGTGGGTAATATTTTTATTTCATTTTTATAGATGTCTAACTAAAGCTTAGAGAGATGGTCCACAGTCACTCAGATGATAAACAGAAAAACTCCTGCGTCAAACCACGTCTGACTCCAGGATATGAATTCTTCATTATTATACAATGTGAACTTTCTATTAAAGAAATCCATTGTTCATTCATTCAAACAAACACTTCTGTTGATCAAACAGCCAGCAGAAGTTTTAAAAAGTAATCAGATTTGTTTTTTATAAAGCTTTGCAATGGAGTAACAAATGGACTATGTGGAGGAAGAGATTGGTATCAGGGACACTGCTAGGATGCTACTGCAGAAGTCTGAGCAAAACGTGAGGAAAACCCCTACTTAAGCAGGGGCAGTGGAGATGGAAAAAAGGAATCAACTTTAAATATATTTTATAATAATATGAGTAAGTGTAGATGAGAAACTTCATAGTAAGGGGTGAAGGAAAAGGAGTTATTAAGGATGACCCTGTGTCTTCTGGCTTGGAGCCTGAGTGATGCCACTGATGGAAGGGAGAGTACAGGACGACAAAAAGGCTGAGAACAAGCTCTTGAGGCCAGTGGAGATGATGAATTCAGTTTTGGTGCCTGGGGTCAATCATTTATGTGCACAGCTAATGATAGTCGTAAGAGTCATTACCATGTGGATAGAGGTTAAAATCAAGGGAACAAGTGAAATCACTCAGGGAGGGTTTATAGAGTTAGAAGAGGAAAAAAAAAAATGTAGTAGCTGGAAGAACCCTGTGGAATACCAGCTTTTAAGGCCTGGGCAGAGAAAGAGGAGTAGGCAGCAGATTCATAGAAACAAGACTGAGTGGTGGGAGAAATGGAAAGTGCTATACTCAGGAAGCAAAAGGAGGCAGTTCAAGAAGGAAATGTACAGGGAAGCCAAGCAAAAGAGGATCCAATATAGCTCTTTGGATTTAGGCATTAAAAAGCCATTAGCAGAGTAGATACGGAACAATGGAAGTCAATGTCATCTCAGAGTCATCAGAGCCTGTTTGGGATTAGAAATAAACTACTTTTGTTCTGGAAGAAGGCTGTCAGAGTCTTACTATGGCTCTTAAAAATATATAGGCCAGACGTTTGGTGTTCCTACAAATTCAGAACTATGTGGTTAGCTGATTCCAGACACTGGCATTGCTTGATCTGTTTCTTTTTAAAATTTTAATTCAAAGTCTTAAAGTGAGACATCTTAGATAATAAATGCTTGATATCCCATAGTTGTTTTTATATAAGCCATAGGAGCATGTTATATACAAAGAATATATGTCCAGACACCTTGACTAATTTAGTACTCACATTAGGTCAAAAGCTCCATCATTCAGAACTAGTCCTGATGGGACAGAGAACGTATTTTTGTTTATCAGCTAAAATGAAGCCACCACATGCCATGAAAGAGTATCAATGACCCACTGGGTCTGCCAGTTTTTAAATCATGTGATTTGTGATTAATGTTTAATTTGGGGATTCTCATGATCTGAAATTTTGTGCATTAAAGAAAGTTTATTTTTATACCACACAATTTTAAATTGAAATAATTAAAATTCACATAAAATGCACCCATAGTGTTTAAATTCATGTTACTTTACATGTTAAATGCTTAGAAAGGCTTTTTAGAAGTTAGTATTTGACAAATTTAAGAGAGAACATATTTTTACTTTACTATATTACTTTAAAAATAAGATTTTTTGTTGTTGTTTTGGTTTGGGTTTTTTTTGTTTATTTGTTTGTTTTTTAGACAGAGTCTTGGCTGTTGTCGGCCGAGGCTGGAGTGCAATGGCGCAATCTCAGCTCACTGCAGCCTCGGCCTCCCAGGTTCCAGCAACTCTCCTGCCTCAACCTCCCAAGTAGCTGAGATTACAGGCACCCGCCACCATGCCAGGCTAATTTTTGTATTTTTTAGTAGAGACAAGGTTTCACCATGTGGGCCAGGCTGGTCTCCAACTCCTGACCTCAGATGATCCACCCGCCTCAGCCTCCCAAAGTACTGGGATTACAGGAGTGAGCCACTGCACCTGGCCAAAAACAAGTTTTATGCAAATGTAAGACGTATTAGTACTATCTTTAATCAAAATGTTGAAGTCACTTAATAACACCTTACTATTTGATATACTCTTTTAAGCTGATAGAACTTGGAAGGCGTTTGTGTTACTTTGAGCTAATCTTCACTTTGACTGAACTGCCTAGCCCGATCCTGTGTTTTATGTGAAGGACATAAATTATGCTGTTTTACAGTTGAGACACTCGGTCTCTGAGAAACTGAAAAGAACAACTTGAGTTATGGGCAAGTTAGAGATTAAATCAGACAAAGAATGGACAGATTTTTGTGCTTCCAGCTCTATTATTTCCTTCTTTGTTACGCCACAAATAGGCTGCTCTCTACCCATAACCAGCTCTACCAATTTGATGGAAATGAGTTGTTTATATATAAAAAGAAGTCCTCATTTTGTCATTTTCACTTGCAGCAACTAGGAAGATAACTATCTTACAAAATCTACATCTAGAAGTATCTATTACCTCAAAATTACATACACCAATGACGTGTAATAGGTCAATATTAACATGTTAATGAAGTTAACATTGATGTCAACTGGAAATAAAATGGCCACATGAAGCAAGTCCAGATGCTAACAATCTGTAGTCACACAAAATAGGAGGGCTCTTTAAAGCTGGAAAGCCATTTAGTTTGAAGGCCTCAGAGGAGATGACTTCAACAACAGCGTTGAAACAGAAGGAAAAAAAACCCTTTTCATTCACGTTCCAATTCTGCAAAGACTGAATTCTAACTGATTAGAGGGCATGTGACAGCCAAATGAGTTTGAACAATAGAACAGAGTGTGGTGGAGGGATTCAAGTTTAGGGCTAGAAAGCCGGAGTCTTGAATTTTCTTTAAGGCTTTGCCAATGACTTGCAGCCTGGCTTTACCCTAATTATTTATGCCCCCTCTTTCCCTCCAATGTTACAATCCCTTTGTCTATAGAAATCACAGGGAAAATTATTTGTAGCATGCTTTGTACAATGTATGCTGAGATAGCAAACTATGATAAAGAATTCTGTTCGTCCTAGCTGGAGACAAATGGACAGGCTAGACCACCCAGAGGTAACTTGGAACACTGGTAAATTTTTAACAAGTAATTATCTTCCTTCCCTGTTTTACATTTTATTGTGAAAAAATTGGAAAGTACAAAAAATAAAACTAGATAAATAGATAAAAATTCACCCATCATCCCTGCTGATATTTGGTATATGTCCCTTCAGTCTGTGTGCTGTGTGTGTGTGTGCATGTGCTTGTGACACACTATTAATACACTCTTAAAGAGAAAAAAATGTGTTTAGTAAATTACAATCATACTCCACATTGTACTTTCTAGCTTGTATTTTTCACTTAATAGATAATATCAACATTTAAAAAAAATAATCTTTCATGACTTTTTGGTGGCTGCCATATTAATATGCTAAATGTACATAATATTATTTAATCAATCCTATCTTGTTAGATATTTAGGTTTATTTTCAACTATTTGTTATTTTAAAAAAAAACCTGTATTAAATATCTTTAAATGTGAATCTGTGTTTCTAATTGATTACATGATTAAGAGAAGTTTTGGTTACTAAAATCACGGAATGAAAGGATATGAATATTCTGGGCTCTTAATATATATTATCTGATGGCTTTCCAGAAAGGTTATACCAAATTACATTTTAGTCAGTATTGTATGAGATTATACAATTCCCTAAACTTTCTCAAATAATGTTGTTTTCCTCTTTTTCATCTTTAATATTTGATAGGTGTTTTAAAGCATTTTTAAAAATTTATTTTATTATTACTGAGCAATCTTATTGAATTGGGAATTAGGATAAGTGTATGTGAATTTTTCACTGAAGCTCATATTTTTCAACCTAGAAGACAAGATCTTTTATCTCACCAAAAGAGTGTCTTGGAAGAGCAAACTTCTGGCTTATACTTAAAGAAGAAAACAGGAACTGAAAGCCCCTGAGGATACTCAGATTTCTGCCAATGGTCTGGAACAGGGATGGCAAGTTTATGCAAATATATAATGCCTTTGTTCTCCCTCCTTTCCCTCTGTTAACTGGCAGACATCACTAATTAATTATGACACTATTTTCTCAGTGAGCCTAGATGTATTCTCAGAATTCTTCCCCACACTACTACTGCTGATATTAGCTATTATCTCTCTTAGATGGCACTTAAGATGAAACCAATTTGCCTTCCTGGCCCAGAGAGCAACCTACATGTCCACAGGAAAAGATAAATGCAGGGAACAGTACAATGTTACATGGCTGCTAGTCTCTTCCTCTGATCTATTTCTCTCCCAAATATACATTATAAAAATGCAGTATTAGCTACACATAAATTTTTCCCATTGTGTATCTTCCATTAATGTATACAATGTGCTTAGGAAAGTTCTCACTCCTTTTCCATGTCCTCCTTAATTTCTGAGATACTACTCCTTGAAGATAATAAATACCTGTGGCTATTTAACAATGTAATTGTCAGGATTCTATGCTCTTATTAAGTCTAGTTCTCTTCAAAACCCATATAAATCTTTCCTCCAAAGTTTGCCCTCACTAGCCATCATTCAGTTATGCTTATTCTCCCTTCCAATCCCTTTCTATTTTAATGTCCCCTTTTATGCTTTGTTACCATTCCCTAAAAAGGTACAATTCCATGGGATTTGGAATGGCCATGCCTGAGGCAAGTCCATTAAATAAGCATGCAAGAGGGTGAGTGCTGCGTAAAGCATCTTTAGACAGAAATAAAATCATTCTTACATAGACTATCTATCTTGGAGAAATGGTGCTCTTTCATTTTGCTACAAAAGAAGAGAGCAGCTGGTAAATAGTAGATAATAAGAGCTGCACTTTCAATGAACAACAGAAAAGACCAAGGTCAGAGGAACTGATGAGGAACGGCTAGTCAGCCTTTCTTATAACAGAGCTTAGCCTGACTCCTATTCTTTGCCTCTCTCTTCTTCCAGTAGCCTGTGTTACCTATGACCAATCCTGAGCTTACGCAAGAAGAATTTTAAGATGTTTCTGTACCACTTGAAATTAGTGCATCTGGTTCTGACCTTGGGCATAACTGATCATGAAACTTCCCATGTATTCAATGTCATTCATGTACTTAACATTTTTGAGCACCCATTATGTGCCAGACACAGCAGTAAACAAGATAGACATAATGCCTGCTAGAGGCAATACAAGAGATAGTTTCGGGAGGCCTTAGACATACCATAATCTCCATTAGCCCCTTCCTCAACCCAAATAAACTCCTAGTCCTTCTTTGTCTCTGTTTCTGTTTTCTGAGACAGGGTCTCACTTTGTCACCCAGGCTGGAGTGCAGTGGCACGAACATAGCTCACTGCAGCCTTGACCTCCCCTGCCCAAGCGATCCTCCTGCCTCAAACCCCCAAGTAGCCAGGACTACAGATGTGTGCCACTATGCCTGGCTTATTTATGTCTTTTTTGTAGAGATGAGGTTTCACCATGTTGCCCAATCTGGTTTTGAACTCCTGAGCTCAAGCAGTCCACCTGCGTTGGGCTCCCAAAGTGCTGGAATTACAGGTGTGAGCCACCATGCCTGGCCACTCCTAGCCCTTCTTTTCACTAGATTGACACTCAAATTCTCTCCTGTAGAGACATTGGAACTACCACTGATCTCATTCTTGTACTCACGGAACTTAGATTTAGTGGGTCAAGCACCAACAAGTAAGCAGTCATGACAACCCCGTACTGCACAAGCTCTGACTATGGCATTACATGGCGCTGTGAATGCTCAAGAAGGACATCAAGTCCAAGTGTCGGAGAAATGACATCCAAAATGAGGCCCGTGTTGGTTAATTTTGTGCAACTCGGTTAGGTTAAGCAATGCCCAGATAGCTGGTAAAACATTATTTCTCAGTGCATCCTATCAGGGTGTTTCTGGAAGAGATTAGCATTTGAATCAGTAGAGTAAGTAAAGAAGAGCCGCCCTCATCCATGTGGGTGGATATCATCTGACCCAGTGAAGGCCTGAATAGAACAAGAAGGAAGTGGAAGAGTGAATTCTCTCTCTCTTCTTGAGCTGAGGAATCTATTTTCTCCTGCCCTTGAACATTAGATCACCTGGTTCTCAGGCCTTTGGATTCCAGAACTTGCAGCAGCAGCTCCCTCAGTTCCCTCCTTTGGCCTTGGATTTGGACTTACACCGTCAGCTTCTGTGTTTCTCAGGCCTTTGAACTTGGGCCAAATTACTCCATCAGCTTTCCTGGTTCTCCAACTTGGAGATGGAAGATGGTGGCACGTCTCAGCCTCCATAATTGCATGAACCAGTTCCCATAATAAATCTCCTCTTACAAATCTATCTCCTCTCTCCATCTCTCCATCCATCTAACCTATTGTTTGTTTATCTGGAAAGCACTGATAGATACAAGACCTAAAGCATGGTATGACTTACGTAGCAAAAGAGGCAGGGGAAAAGACTCCTAAGCAAGGTCAGAAGGAAAGAAAATATGACATATTCTAAAAACTGTCAGTTTTGGGGGGTAGAATGTGAGGAGTGAAGGGTAAGAGAAAGAGAGTAAATCTCAAGAGATGAGGATGGGGAAGTGGCAAGGGCCAGTCCAAAGAGAGCCATAAGCCATGCTATGCAGTTTGGACTCTATCCTAAGCTAGACAAATGGGAAGTGAAACCAAGTTTGAAACAAGCAAATAAACTGATCAGTTTGTGTTTAAAACACTACTCTGGCCACAGAAGTGAGAATGGAGAGGAGTCAGTCAGAGATTTTGGGGAGGAATTCATCAGGAAGCTGCCTCAGAAGGTCATATGACTGGAGCCAGGATAGTGGCAATGGGGAAGGGAAGAAGTACAGGGGTTGTATTGGTTTGCGAGGGCTGCAGTAACAAAGTGCCATAAATTGGGTGGCTTAAAACAACAGAAATGTACAATCTCACAGTTCTGGAGGCTGGGAGCTTGAAACTGAGATGTCGGCAGGGTTATGCATCCTCTGACAATTCTGGGGTGAACCTTTCCTTGCCTCTTCTGGCTTCCAGTGTTTGCCAGCCGTCCTTGTTTCTCCCGGGCTTGCAAGTGCACCACTCCATTCACACGGCTGTCTCCTCCCTATGTGTCTTCACCTCCACCTTCCCTCCATGTGTCTGTCTCTGTATCTAAATTTCTCCCTTTTATAAGGACACCAGTTATACTGAATTTGAGCTCACCCTAATGACCTCAGTTTAGCTTGATTACCACTGTAATCTTACGCTTACCTTCGAGGTCCTGGGGATTAGGACTCCAACATATCTCTTGGGGGGACAAAATTCAACCCATAACAGGAGTTCTTTTTTACTCCAAGCCCCATTTTTCCCCTGATGCTCTGGGTCAGATGGATGCTTTGTCGCCTGGGCCTGAGCCCTTGTCCTCCGTGATATGGCACTGCCTGGTTCTTCACAGCCCTTCTTCCAAAGGCTAGAGATGGGATCCTTGGGACTTTCCTACTTCACTGCTTGCCAGTTCAGCTCTCAAAATATTCTCTGTATCTGAAATCCTCAGCCAAGGCTCTGTCCAGCCCCCACAATGCCCCATTCCCAGGATGTGACATACCTGTTGCCAACTGATTTTCCTATCAACTGTCACCTATTTTGCAACCCACTAGATCAGTATTTCTCAAAGTGTGATCCAGAGACCGCCTGCAGCAGAATCACCCTGGAGTGCTGTTTATAATGTGGTTTATTTTGATCCACATAACCCCACTGAATCAGAATCTCTCTCTAGCTGTGGGGTCTGGGAATTCATGTTTGTAACATGCTGTGCTAGTGGTTTTCGTGAGCACTCCAGGTTATGCATTCTGTTTACCTGGCTTCCTCCCAGCACCGCTGCGGGGTCTGCCTCCCAGGGTTAGCACTGCATCTGGAAGTAAGGTTCATCCTAGGCCCACCTCCCTTTCTAGTCTTTCCCATGCTGTCCTGGTTAAGCTTAGCCATTCCAAATCACCAACGTGGATCTCACAACAAGAGGAGGAAGAATAGTCTTGAAATAAACTATTCTTATGAAGAAAAGACTCAAGTATTGGAATTTCACTTGGCCTGATGAGGGCAGGTAATTACACACAACTGATGAAAATTCAGTGAGAATAAAGTTATTTATTAATAGGCTCTAAGAATGCCCAGAAACACAGTGGCTCACGCCTGTAATCCCAGCACTTTGGTAGGCCAAGGCAGGCAGATCACAAGGTCAGGAGATCGAGACTATCCTGGCTAACACAGTGAAATCCCATCTCTACTAAAAATACAAAAAAATTAGCCGGGCGTGGTGGCAGGCACCTGTAGTTCCAGCTACTCGGGAGGCTGAGGCAGGAGAATGGTGTGAACCTGGGAGGTGGAGCTTGCAGTGAGCCGAGATCACACCACTGCACTCCAGCCTGGGTGACAGAGCGAGACTCCACCTCAAAAAAAAAAAAAGAATGCTCAGAAACATTTAAAACTCAATAAAGTATCAACAGCAGAGTCATATAATGATTATGTATATATAATATATATATAACATACTATGATATATAACATATATCGGCCGGGCACGATGGCTCACGCCTGTAATCCCAGCACTTTGGGAGGCTGAGGCGGGCGGATCACGAGGTCAGGAGATCGAGACCATCCTGGTGAACACAGTGAAACCCCATCTCTACTAAAAATACAAAAAAAATTAGCCGGGCATGGTGGCGGGCCCCTGTAGTCCCAGCTTCTCGGGAGGCTGAGGCAGGAGAATGGCGTGAACCTGGGAGGCAGCGGAGCTTTCAGTGAGCTGAGATCGTGCCATGGCACTCCAGCCTGGGCGACAGAACAAGACTCCGTCTCAAAAAAAAAAAAAAAAAATATATATATATATATATGTGTATACATATATACACACACATATCTTATACATGTATAAAAACATAAAATTGATAGTGGAGATAGACTATCCAGAGCCCTGATTGCTTCTGTCAACCCTGAACATTCATCACCACTCTAATTCAAAAGAATCATAGTCTGAAAATTCTCAATCATCTGATATTTAAACAAGGAAATCTACCTTCCGATGGTTTTAAGGATTTAGAGTTTTGAGTTTGACTCCAGTATAAGTGTGTGTATAATAGAAGTATGCAAAAATGCTCATTTTTAAAGCTCAGTTCACACATAAATTTTTAGTTTTTGTTTGAGGGATTGAAGTTTCAACTCTATTTAACCCCCAGAAGAGAGCAGGCAGCAATCCCAGTGCTGAAGCAGCACTCCTATGGGTGCCAATAAATATTTGATGATGTTGATCATTTTCTTGCCCAAGGCTGAGAGAGTATCATCAACGGAGATATAGGTGCACATCTCCTCAATGGTTTGCTCTTATTTATACATAAAACTCATCTCAGACTTTTACTTGTTAATAATGTTATATGTTGTAATGGTAGAGGGTTTTCTAAGTGCAGATGCCTACCAGTTGTATATAAGTGAATCCTTCAGTATGGAGAATAGAGTTGGGAAACTCCAGAACAATGCATGGGTTGACAGAATGATTGATTTCACATTTAAATCGATGGAAGAACTAATGTAATTATTCAAACGGATTAAGCCAAAATAAACCAATTTGGTCTACAATTATATGTCCTGAATACTTCAGTTAAATTGGGCTGTTATTCATTTCATTTGCCCATTTTATAAAGATGAACCCACCATAATTACACTGTTTAAAGAAAAAGATGCTTCCGTGCAATCTTAATTCACCAAACTTGCATTTCTAATAGCAGCAACCACCAACCTATATGCAAGCAGCATTTGCTATGCATTGTTAATCTGCTTTTAAACCTACCTTCATAATTTAAAACAAAACAAAACAAAACCTTTCTTGATGTTTATTCTGCCTTCTTTAAACAGTCAATGCTAAGGTGAAGGTGTTTTATAGTAACAGACAAAACCAGAGATTGTTGAACCTCTGATACCATCAGAGCCTTGGCAAAATTTACTGGAATAAGAGGAAGTTTGTCTTTCCTGCCTTCTCACCTCTTTTTTGACCCTGGGCCTACCATCTACACAACACTTTCTATACTGAGCTTCAAGTAATCCTCCATTGTACAAAACCTCTTATTGAAACCCCATTGAGGTTTCACACCCTACCACCCTCTCCAAGTATCCTATAAAATAATTTATATAAAATACTGCCATTCTCATTTTCCCTACTCCATTTCAAAAATATTTTCCTTAGCTAGAAATGAATAAAATCTAGCTGATGAAAGTCATCCACATTAATGTTATACTGTAAAAGAGTATTCGATTAAATACGGAAGAAAAAGAATAAAATAGGCTTCTCAGTGGTCCTCTCCATGGTAATCTACTTTTTCATGACAGATAAACAGGAAGAACAACTGTGCACCCCTCCTTTGAAAGAATGCCTCCCCACCTTCCTGTTTACTGCATACTTTGCAATACGCTTTCTAACTGGTTAATCTTAGCCTTTCTAATATAAATGTGACTGTGCTTTGATGATCTTATATGTAGACCTCAAAAAGAGTTGCTCTTTCATCTATTCCCATGAAATGGTCCCTCTGAAACCCAAACAGAATGTAAAAAAGCTTTGATTTTTTACTTCATTTTGTCTACTCTTATACATATAATAATCTTTCTGGTTTTAGATATTGTAGGTAATTTGGGAATCCCAAACTATGTAAATAACCACACCCTTCTCTAAGTTTAAAATATCCACAAATTACTTCCATAAAAGACCTTTTGGAAAGGAAAGGCCAGCACTGAAAATGTGTGCTGTTTTTTCATTGATCTCAATTTAAAAATAGCCCCATACCATGTTGTTAGTATTTGTTTTTCATGTGCAGCAATAAAATAATTAACTGGGGCAAACAAAAGTTGAGTTTTAAAAGACCAAGGCAAGGCTGGACCTGGTGGCTCATCTCTATAATACCAGCCCTTTGGGAGGCTGAGGCAGGAGGATCCCTCAGGCCCAGGAGTTTGAGGCTGCAGTGAGCTATGATGGTACCACTGGACTTCAACCTAGATGCAGAGTGAGACCCTGTCTCTAAAAAAAAAAAAAAAAGAAAAGAAAAAGAAAAGGTTGGGGAGGCAAGGTAATTCTTTTTTTTTTTTTCTTTTTTTTTAGTGTTGCAAACTTTATACATTTAAAAATTGTGCTGGTCAGGTGCGGTGGCTCACACCTGTAATCCCAGCACTTTGGGAGGCCAACACGTGTGGATCACCTGAGGTCAGGAGTTCAAGACCAGCCTGGCCAACATGGTAGAAAGCTGTCTCTACTAAAAATACAAAAAATTAGCTGGGCATGGTAACACATGTCTGTAATCCCAGCTACTCAGGAGGCTGAGGCAGGAGAACCACTTGAAGCCAGGAGGCAGAGGTTGCAGTGAGCTGAGATTGTGCCACTGCACTCCAGCCTGAGTGACAGAGCGAGATTCCATCTTAAAAAAAAAAACAAAAAACAAAATGTGATCTTGTGTCCTTTAGATTTCTTCTTTCTTTTTCAATGAGATACATTGGGTTAGGTCCTATTTTAAAGTGTGTCTATGTCTGAGCCTATACAAAAGAATTAAAAACAAAAGGCAAGGATACTGGTTGCAGGCAAATTTTAAACTCTAAGAGCAAAAGTTACCAAACTGGCTCAACTTAGTGTCAGGCCAAACTCAGTTTAGGGACAGGGCCATGATACAAAACAATAACTGCACAAATAATATTTAACAAAGTAGCATTTGAGTGTAAATCTGAATTACTGTGGGAAGAAAAGTTTATAGCCTTTTTTTCTCCATGTTGAGGTTTATCAGCAGAGTTTCACAATGGGAAAAAGAATGTAACTGTCATATGATAAACTGCATTTATACAGAAGAAATAAAGAATTTCATCCTGAAGATAAACAGTTCAATACATAAGCATTTCAAGCTGATAAAACAAGGGTAGATTAAGAGCAATCCACAGCTAAGCACTCAAGAGACCACAGGTAGGAATGCAGCCTGACCCCAATGCTGAAGAAGAAGAACATTTGAAGTATTCCCACTACTATGCAATGCTAGAAGCCTGTAGGAAGCCTTTATCTTAGTAGTTGTGGTAGTTAGAATAGAGCCCAAAATACTGTAACAAAGAGACCCCCAAATCCAGTGCCTTAAGTAAGATGGGAGTTTGCTTTTTTCACAGATTACTGCCCAGAGGTATAATAGTTGAGCATTCTGGGGCAAGTAGGTGGCTCTGTTTCAAGGACAGACAGGGAAACAGGTTTGCTTTTATTTTGTTGCTCCACCTTCTGTTAAGGTGTTGTCCTCAGCCTCATGACTGATGGTGGTTCATTAGCAGCACCAGACCAAGTTCCAGCTCTCAGAAGCAGGGAATGAAAAAGGAGAGGGCAACCAACCTCTTTTTCAAGGACATGCTCTGGAAACTGCATACATCGCATATGCTCACAGCTAGACACCAAGGAGCTGGGAAATGTCATTCTGACACTGAACAGTCAGGTGTCCATCTAAAATGTAAGCATTTCCCTGCTCAAAGGAGACTGGATTTGGGGATTTAGTTAGCATTCTCTCCCATAATAGTTAAGGATGACAAGCATCAGAATGTGTGTGTGTGTGTGTGTGTGTGTGTACATAGTCATACACAAACATTCTTAAGACATATTAGGGGCTTATATGTAAGGCAGTATTCCTTAATGGCTAAGATGGATCGAAGGTAGACTTTGAGGCTAGGAAGACTTGAGTTTGAGTTGATCCTGCATCTCTAACTAAGTCTATACATTTTGGAAGCATTCATTTTCTTACCTATAAAACAAAGATAATTCTTACCTCATAAACTGGTATGAGGGGCACATTAAATAATGTGTATTGTTGTACAATAAAGAATTTGTCCTAGATTCCTGGCAGGAAGCTCCTAAAATTCTTGGAATTTCCCCAGTGGTCATACTGTCTTTGTTATTTTCATGAGCCCCTCGGGTCACACCTGAGTTTATGCTAATGAGACAGAGAAGATCCAAGATGGGTACTGGTTATCAGAAAGACCAACCATGTAGTTAGATGCTTGGGGCTTTGAGCCCTGTGATATCAACCAGTCTCCTGATCTCTGGGGATAGGAGAGGGCTGGATATTGAGTTCAGTTGTGTGTCCAATGATTCAATATGTAATGAAACCTCAGTTAAAAAAAAAACTAGACACTGAAGCTCAGTGGATCTTCCTGGTTGATGAACACATGGATGTGCCAGGAGGGTGACACATCCTGATCCCAGAAGGAGAACGCATGGAAGCTCTGCATTCGAGACCCTCCCAGACCTTGCCCTGTGTGTCTTCTTTGAGCTAGTCTTGATTTCCATTCTTTATAATGAAACTCTAATCATAAGTGTAGTGCTTTTCTGAGTTGTGGGAGTTGTTCTCATGAATTATCAAACCTGAAGGGATTATGAGAATCTCTGAATTTGTAGCCAGTCAGTCAGAAGTGTGGGTATCCCAGGGACCCTTGAAGTGTGGCTGGCATCTGCAGTGAGGGTAGTCTTGTGGAGGGCTGAGCCCTCAACTTGTGGGGTCTGCATCAACTTTAGGAGGTTAATACCAGAACTGAATCTTGTTAATTCCTCTTTGACATAAAGCACATGCCTTGGCTAGCCAGGCAAAGGCAACTTTGTGAGTCCAGAGCCTACTCTTCTACTCTTCCTCATGGTGGCAGCCCTCAGAATATAGGCACAAGGTCACCTCTGGCTTGAATAGAACCCCTCCTTCTCCAGTCACTTCAGATTCAGAAGGGGTCATAAGCCTGTGTATTTTGTAAGGGCACTTGTGCAAGAGCCTTTAAATTGGAGGCAATAGACCAGATGATCTTGGAATATGTATACGATACTTAAAAAAGTACCTGATATGGCTGGGTGCGGTGGCTCACGCCTGTAATCCCAGCACTTTGGGAGGCCGAGGCGGGCGGATCACGAGGTCAGGAGATCGAGACCATCCTGGCTAACATGGTGAAACCCTGTCTCTACTAAAAATACAAAAAACTAGCCAGGTGCGGTGGCGGGCGCCTGTAGTCCCAGCTACTCGGGAGGCTGAGGCAGGAGAATGGCGTGAACCCGGGAGGCGGAGCTTGCAGTGAGCCGAGATCGCGCCACTGTACTCCAGCCTGGGTGCCAGAGCGAGACTCTGACTCAAAAAAAAAAAAAAAAAAAAAAAAAAAAAAAAAAGAGTACCTGACATGTGGTAAGAGTTCAATAAAAACTATGTGCGAATATTGCTTAAAAATATTTTTTAAATTTTGTTTAGAGGCAGGGTCTTGTTCTGCCCAGGCTGAAATGCAGCAGCACAATCATAGCTGACTGTAGCCTCCAACTTCTGGCCTCAAGCAATCCTCCCACCTCTGCCTCCCAAGTAGCTGGGATAACAGCTACTGCACATGGCTAATTGTTTTGTTTGTTTTTTTTAAGAAATGTAGTCTTGCTGTGTTACCCAGTCTGGTCTCGAACTCCTGGCTTTAAGCAATTCTCCTACCTCACCCTCCCAAAGTACTAGGATTACAGGCATGAGCCAGCATGCCCAGCCTATTGCTTTTAATTACTATTATTATTAGGGTTATCATTACTTGATTGAATTACTGAAATAAACCATTGAAATAATATTTAACTATTTTTCTGTAATCCTTTCATCAGAGTTTTGTAAGGGTCTTCCTCAACATGTGGCTATCTGTAAGCTTCTTTCTAGAAACAGAAAGTTGAAATGAGGGCCTTGTGTCTCTACCAAGTTAGCAAAGAAAACCCAGTACACCAGCAGGCCTTGCCTCAGATGAGTAACAACCATCAGCAGCCTCCAATTTAAAGGCTCCTACACAAGTGCCCTTACAAAATACACAGACTTATGACCCCTTCTGAATCTGAAGTGACTGGAGAAGGAGGGGTTCTATTCAAGCCAGAGGTGACCTTGTGCCTATATTCTGAGGGCTGCCACCATGAGGAAGCGTAGGCTCTGGATTCACAAAGTTGCCTTTGCCTGGCTAGCCAAGGCATGTGCTTTATGTCAAAGAGGAATTAACAAGATCTAGGCAAGAAAGTTATAGGGAAGATTTTTAAAACACATATGTATGATAGGAAAAACATGTGATTTACAGTTTGGCAGGACTGTGTTCAAATCTAGTCTTTGCCACCAACCAGCTTTATAACTTGAGGCACATTTTTTAATCTCTCTGAATGTGTTTCCCTCTTATATAAAACTGGATAATAATGAGGCACTCATGAGGTTGTTGGAGGGAAGCAATGAAATGATGCACGCAGAATGTTTACCATAGAGCCTGGCCTGGAGTAAGTGATTGAATGCATGTTACTTCCCATCCCTTTCCCTTCATGGGGGCACGGTGAGAGGAAAATCTGTCTACTCGCTTACTATTTAAAAAGCCCAGTACAGAAAGCTTTCTAAGATCAGATTACCAGTTACTCTTTTCCTGAAAGGCAAGTCTTAGGTTACAGTTTTACTGTAAACATCTCCAAAACACTGCAGGCAGAAAAATCAAGGAGATTTGCAGTTCCTAGAAGGATTCATGATATCCCATGAAAGTTCATATTTCAAGGCTGATCTACTACTGGTTGATGGGATTCTGTCATCAGGGGTTTTCTTTCTCCATGTGGCTTCTTAGAAGATAATCTGACCTTCACAGTTTATTCCCCACAATTTGTCCCTTTGCACAGATATTGTTTTCTATCACATGAGCATTTAGAGACTATTCCTGTTCAGTATTTGCTGCAGGGAATGGAATTGGACTCTTCCACTAATGAAAAATCTTTTTATTTAGTCAGAACTTTTAACTCTTCTTTCCTCCTCTCCCCAGTGCTAAAATCCTGCCTGCCAATATTACCAAGGTAGGAATGACTGCAAAGTTCAAAACTGCTTTCAACAGATACCTATTTGTATGGTGCCACGGAGAGGTAGGATACAGATCCTTCAAAGGCATGTGCTTTATGTCATGCATGGTCTGCAAGTTGCTGGGCGAGGAAACATCATTAGACTAATACTAATCAACCAAAAATTATGTATTTGTAATTAAGCATGGTTGCAAACAGTAACTATAAAAATGTTCACTCTAGTATTTTTTAGTGTTTCTACTTCATAAAAAAGGTAGAAACAAATTAATGCACAGCCCCTAAGGAATTGGTTAACTTAGTTACTGAATTTATGTGTAATAATAGATTGCTATTTAGCTATTAAAAATGAAGTTGTAGAAATACATTTATTAACATATTTACATATTAGCAGTCTAGATGTGCCGAAAAGAATAAAATTATGTTGTACAGTCTCATTTTTGTAAAAAAAGTTTATATATTATATATACACAATGAATATGCCAAGGAAAATATCTAAAAGGATATGCACTAAAATGCAAGTGATAGAATTACAGTCGAGTTTTATTTTCTTTTTTCTACAATATAATTTCAGTTATTTCTATCATGAATATGTATTATTTGCATATATTTTAAAAGCTATTATAAGAGTAATTAGTTCCTGATCACCTCACTAGGCTCAGTGAGATGTAAGAAAAGCATAATAAGGCTTCACAGTAAAAAGAGTTTACGTGCTAGAACAGGCAATATATTAGAAGCCTCAGCCAAATACTAGGATGCTTACCTCCATACTAAACTCTCTCATGTGCAAGATAACCATGGACAAGCCATATCCCATTTCTGTACCTCACTCTTTCCATATGGAAAAGCACAGTGACATTCCACACCTCGATATGATATCACTGAGATTGGGTGTATACCTCTTACATGCTCTGGGTCACAGGAAAAACCCACATACTGTCAGCACTCTGGATTTCCATTAGTGATATCTGCCATGGGTTTGTCGGCATATTTATTTAGTATTTCTATTTATTTTGCTATTATTAGATTATGTCCTGGAAATTTTTCCATGCATCATGGAGAGAGGCTTCTCGGTGGGAAATCTTAAATTGGTAATCATTTCCATCAGGAGCAAAGAAGATGTTTTGCTTTTTGCTTCTCTGTTAAGGTTGAGGAGATCTTTTATACATCTCTGTATTGTTTGGTTTTGCAGTGCAGGCTTTTCTAAAGCAAAATTTCACAGATAGTATGGCCTCTGATCAGAGAGCAGGGTAATTCAGCAAAAGGGAAATTAAGAGTTTGCAATGGCTATTTAGACAGTGTGCAGGCCACTAAAAAGAAAGTAGATTATAAAATAGAGAAATATCTAAAGTTGCAGGTTGATCTTCAGCTTTTATAAACAGTCTTTATAACTGCTACATGAGATTCCATGGTTCATACTCTTGAACCTTTGCAATGTCTAATGATACGGAAAAAAATGCTTATCTAATCATTTAAGAAGAGCAGAGAAAAGGGTGATCGCTACCAATTGTTTCTTGAAATTAACAGAATAAATCCGAAATTGGGTATTAAAAACTGAATAAATAACAATGTTAATAAGCTTTAAATGGGTTTCTGAGACTCTTCCTGATTAACTGTATCATGCACACTTCTACATCTGGCAGAAAACTGAAGTACTGAAAATCTTACTCTGAGGTTGTAGATGATCAGTGTCAGGTACTTAATTATGATTCATTTTCAATTCCAATTTACCCATTAATTAAAGTAGGTAGCCTTGACTTGACATTCAGTGCAAGAAAAGCTCAAAAAGCAAATGTATTACACAATTCTGAAAAGCCACTGCCTGGCTCCTTTATATGTGTTGCTCACGGTAGCTATAGTAACCGGCGTTTAAGACAAAAACACACAAAATCAAAGTCTTAGGCTGATGTGACAGTTCTCAAATGGCTTTGTTCTGTGTCTAAGATTTCCCTTCCTCCTCTTGCATCATATTTCACCCCAAAGCCTTGAATGACTAACACACCACTTGGGGATGGGCAGACCAATGTTCACAGGAACAAAGGGGAAAAGCGTGGGCTGGAGACAGGCTGTATTAGGACCACCTGTCCTTTCAGAGAAACTAAAATGTAGATGTCCAGGGCAGCTAGTGAGACTCAGTCCCCTCCGTGTTCTGCTGGGAAAGAAAGAGACTGTTCTGCAACAGCTGTTGCATTGTGTGGGCAGGGCCTGTCCATCCCCCTCCAGGAGCATAGATAGGGTCAGCCCCTGCATTGCTCAGCCACAAACTCACCGTAACCTTGCCTGGGCTGAGCATGGGGTGGGAGGGTGGTTTCTATTTCTAGACTAAAAAAGAACAGATGACTTTTCATGTTTAGTTCTAAGCAAATAAAGAGGAAGGGAACAGGGTGGGAGAGGGAGCTAGAATTAATACTCTGAGCATTTATAGAAAAGAAATTGGGGTAGTGATTTTTATTTGGGCGTAAACACTTTAGTGTATTTCATTTACTATTATAGCAGATGTGGGCCACACGTTCACACAGAAAAGTGGTAAATAGAAACTATTCCATTTGGGCATTCATGTTTTCAACATAAAGGGACATTGACTATTGTATCCAATACTAGCCTACAATGCTAAAGGCACACTTTTCTAATATTCTATTAATTGAGAAAAATTAGGCCACCTCCAAAATATGGGAAATTATAGACCCTGAATATCCCTTTTGGAAAACTACATCTGACATTACATTGCAGGGCATATTATCATGGTTGGAATATTTTTACACATGTAAGCCCTTAATTGAATGACAAACTAATAATTCTCAAGAATTTCTTTAAAGGAAGTTTAATATTTTGGTTGGCAAATGTGCCCAGAGGAAGTATTACATTAATAATACTTGCTTTTAACACAGTTCATTTCTTTATATAGTCAGAATGCTTTATGGTGGATTAAATCCACAAATTGAATAGAGAATGAATGCACTTGAGCTTTATGACTTATTCTGTCTAAAGAATACTCTTAAGAAGCGCAAAAATAAAACCTTGTCTCATGCCTGAGGGTAAGGTTAAATGATTAATGGCTTGAAAAAAATAGAGAAAGTTACAATATATGTAAGGAAACAATCCATTAATCAGCTATGAGGAGAATATACAATATGGTTTTGCTAATGAAGATCATAACTGTAGTCGAGCCTTGGACCTACTCAAATTAAGTCGGACCTACATTCAATGATGTGGGGATAAAAAAATATTAAAAATTATGATCCATAACACAAATGCTCCATTTCCTCGGGCTCCTGGGTTCAATCACATATGTTGGATGGGTTCTTTGACAATGCTAAGTGGAGAAATGGCTTGTAGAAAAGAGTTCTAGAATTTTCCTAGATGTCTGAAGTGCTGCACATGACATTTATGCCAGAAAAGTTTATTTATTAGCTTAGATCCATGTTCAGTGCCCATGTCAATAGCAGGTGAGGTGAGGGAACTATGAGTCTCATTCTGTTGATCTTACCTGCATTTTTAGTATCAAATCCAAAGGAAAAGCAGCAGCATTTTAAGAGATACAGCTTCTGGAAATGCTTTATTTCAGTCAATTGGCAGACAAGTATAATGTGATTACTTAATGCAAAGGGACAGATGCCTCTTAATGTAGCCATTAGCAAAAGAAGGGTGTATCTTATCAATTGCTATAGCTAATAATCATGCTGATAAATACAAAGTTGGCATTTATAAGGCATTATGCCTTGAGCAGTTCAGATATTCACAAGGGGGGAAACAGAACCAAATCAGGGTTTCCACTACAAGTGACTTAGGCTGCTTGCCTGGCTCTTCTGACAGAGTTGGTCTAGAAGCAGAGCAACATTCTAAATAAAAAGTACATAAGGGCACTAAGTGCAGGCACAAGGGACTTGGGTGAGCTGTTGGGGTACCAAAAGTCCCACCAAAATGAACGTCCTTCCTGTCTTGATCCACCGACAAGCATAGGCTTGGGGTCCAAAGAGATCTGATGTTAAAACATAATTGTGTGAACTGGCACAAATTACTCAATCTCTCTAAACCTCAACTTCTCATCTATAAATTAATGGATTTTTTGAGAAATAACAGATAAAGTATACAAATTGCTTACTTAGCACAGTGCCAAATACATATTAAGCCTTTTCTCTCTCTCATCAATTTAATTCCCTTGTTATTTACATCACTGTGTTTTGTTTTGTTTTGTTTTTTGTTTTTGTTTTTTGAGATGGAGTCTCACTCTGTTGCCCAGGCTGGAGTGCAGTGGAAAGATCTCAGCTCACTGCAACATCCGCCTCCCAGGTTCAAGCTATTCTCCTGCCTCAGCCTCCCCAGTAGCTGGGACTACAGGCGCCCGCCACCACACCTGGCTAATTTTCATATTTTTAGTAGAGAGGGGGTTTCACTGTGTTAGCCAGGATAGTCTGGATCTCCTGACCTCGTGATCCGCCCTCCTTGGCCTCCCAAAGTGCTGGGATTACAGGCATGAGCCACTGCACCCAGCCTACATCTCTGCTTTAGGTTTAAAGCAGAGATTACATGGCAATATAAAGGCTGTTCATTTGCATATCAATACATTCACTTACTCAACATTTCATCAGTTGTTTGTCTTTTCTTCCCATATTTCCACATTTGAAGGCAAACCATGAAAAAAGCAGAAAGGCATGGAGTTATTGTAAGGATAAAAATAGGTAATGCATATAAAGTGCATGGTGGAGGTGAGCATTCATACATCCATTTTCTCCACTAACAATTACTGAGTACTGGCAATATGTATGTGACTATGCCATACATAGTGGGGCACAAAGGAGAGCTAGAATTGGGTCCCTACATTCAAGCAGTTCACAATCTATGTGGAGCACTAATGGAGATATATTAAAGTATTGCAGCAGAGTAGGACACCAAAAACGCTATCCAAAAAGAGGCAATGCTCGAGTTGAATCTTGAGAGAAAGACCAATCAACCAGATTAGGAGTAGGGGAGAGTGGAAAGTGTGTTAAGGAGTTGGGTAGGGGTGGGAAGGGAAGAAGTGCCGGGTAAATACAACATACCTAGACCTTCTAAAGCACCTTTCAGTTCCCTGCTCTCAAACGTAAGCACCCAGGGATTGCCACCCTCTGGGGGAAGCTCCCAACATGAAAGACGGAGCCCCAAACATAGAAACATACCAAAAAAAAAAAAAAAAAAAACCAAAAACAAAACAAAACCAAAGAGCAAAAAACAACTTTAAGGAAATACAAATAGGACAAAGAGAACTCTTTAAAAATCATGATTAATATTATGATTGCGATTATGGAAGATACCATACCCATGAAACAAGAACAGAAGGCTATAAAAATTTTAGAGAATGGCCGGGCGTGGTGGCTCACACCTGTAACCCCAGTGCTTTGGGAGGCCGAGGCGGGTGGATCACAAGGTCAGAAAGATTGAGATCATCCTGGCTAACACGGTGAAACCCCGTCTCTACTAAAAATACAAAAAACTAGCCAGGTGCGGTGGTGGGCGCCTGTAGTCCCAGCTACTTGGGAGGCTGAGGCAGGAGAATGGCGTGAGCCCGGGAGGCGGAGCTTGCAGAGAGCTGAGGTTGCGCCACTGCACTCCAGCCTGGGTGACAGAGCGAAACTCTGTGTCAAAAACAAAACAAAACAAAACAAAAAAATTTAGAGAACAACAACAAAAGAGCCTTTGGAAATTAGAATCTTAAGAGCAAAGCCAAGAGAGTTGAGACATGAAGAGAAAAAAACTAAGGAGACAAAATAATCTTACTTTTAAGATGGACAAAACTGAAATATGTTACTATGTTAAAAATTTTAATTTCCCTTTTAAAGGTTTATAGACAGGAATTATTTCCAGTACCAAAAGTAGCTGATTGTGAGGTAATTAATTATCCCCTTCGGAAGAGGAGGTGCTGAAAAGAATGAAAAGATAAAAATGAATTTTTATTCTGCAGTTTACAAAAATTATTGTTTCCCATCCTGTGAGTGCTGTCAGTGCACAAAAATCATATGACATAAAGTGGGGAGACTCTATTCCTAGTGTTGTATGTGTTAAAGAATATGTATATATTGGAGACAGGGTCTTGCCCTCTCACTCAGGCTGGAGTACAGTGGTGCAATCATGGCTCACTCACCTCCCAGGCTCAAGCAATCCTCCCAGCTCAGCCTCCCAAGTAGCTAGGATTATAGGCACACATCATGACATCTGGCCATTTTTTTTTTTTTTTTTTTTTTAATAGAGATGGGATCTTACTATGTTGCCTAGGCTGGTGTCAAACAATCCATCCATCTCAGTCTTCCAGAGTGCTAAGATTATAGGCATGAGCCACAGCACCTGACCGAGAATAATTTTTGAAAGAAGATAAAGTCGGCTGGGTGCAGTGGCTTACACCTGTAATCTCAGCACTTTGGGAGGCCAAGGCAGGTGGATCACCTGAGGTCGAGAGTTCGAGATCAGCCTGACCAACATGGAGAAACCCCGTCTCTACTAAAAAGTACAAAATTAGCTGGGCGTGGTGGCACACGCCTGTCATCCCAGCTACTAGGGAGGCTGAGACATGAGAATCACTTGAACCCGGAAAGCAGAGGTCACAGTGAGCCAAGATCATGCCATTGCACTCCAGCCTGGGCAACAAGAGCGAAACTCCGTCAAAAAAAAAAAAAAAAGAAAAAGAAAAGAAAAGTAAAAACAAACAGAAAGAAAGAAGGAAAGGGGAGGGGAAGAAAAGGGAAGAGAAGGGAAGGGTGGAAGAAAGAAGGAAGATAAAAAATCATGACTTCCAAAGAACTATAAAATTAACACTTATTTTTTATTTATTTATTTATTTATTTTTATTGAGACCAAGTCTCGCTCTGTTGTCCAGGCTGGAGTGCAGTGGCGCCATCTCCGCTCACCACAAGCACTGCCTCCAGGATTCAAGCCATTCTCCTGCCTCAGGCTTCCGAGTAGCTGGGACTACTTTTTTTTTTTTTTTTTTTAGTAGAGACGGGGTTTCACCGTGTTAGCCGGGATAGTCTTGATTTCCTGACCTTGTAATCTGCCCGCCTCGGCCTCCCAAAGTGCTGGGATTACAGGCGTGAGCCACTGTGCCCAGCCTAAAAAATTGTATTCAACTCATTAAGAGTCAACCAATAAGTGAGTACAACTAATTCAGAGACAATTTAAAGTACCACACATTAACAGTGAGGTATGGAATGCTGAAATGATTTTGAAAAACAAAACTTGGCAAGTGGATTTTGTTTGCCTTGATTTATAACACCTGAATCTTAAATGAAGCTATAAAGTATGCTAAAATTGTATTAGTGTTTGGACTTACAATAGAGCTGTGATTCTTAATTGTATTACCTCTATGTTTATTTTTAAACTCATTATTGTCTGTATTAGTCAGGACTCATCAGAGAAACAGAACCAATAGGCTATATACACACATACACATCTGTATAGAAAGAGATTTATTATAAGGAGTTCGCTCACACAATTATAGAGGCTGAGAAGCCCCACAACCTGTGGTCTGCAAGCTAGAGACACAGGAGAGCTGCTGGTAGAGTTCGAGTCCAAATCCAAAGGTCTAAGAACTAGGAGAATCCACGGTGTAAGTTCCAGGCTGAGTGTAGGAGAAGATTAATGTCCTAGCTCAAAAACAGTCAGGCTGAAAGAATGAATTTGCCTTTACCCCACCTTTTATTTTATTCAGGTCTCCAATAAATTGAATGAGGCCCACCCACATTTGGGAAGGGAATTTGTTTTATTCAGTCTATCAATTCAAATGTTAATCTCATCCAAAAATATCTTCACAGACACACAAAATAATGTTTAACCAAGTACTTGGGCACCTCATGGCCTGCTCCAGTTGACACATACAATTAACCATCATATTCACTTCAATTAAGTAGATAATCAAGGGTTGTTTTTCAAGTATTCATGATCCCATCTTAATTGAAAAGCCAGGGCCAGGCACAGTGGCTCACACCTGTAATGCTAGCACTCTGGGAGGTTGAGGTGGCAGATCGCTTGAGCACAGGAGTTCAAGACCAGCCTGGGCAACATAACTCTACTAAAAATATGAAAATTAGTTGGATGTGGTGGTGCATGCCTATAGTTCCAGCTATTCGAGAGGCTGATATGGGAGGATCACCTGAGCCTGGGGAAGTCAAGGCTGCAGTGAGCCATGATTTCACCACTGCACTCCAGCTGGGTGACAGAGTAAGACGGAAAGAAGAAAGAAAGAAAGAAGGAAAGAAAGAAAGGAAGGAAGGAAGGAAAGAAAGAAAAGAAAGAAAGAAAGAAAGAAAGAAAGAAAGAAAGAAAGAAAGAAAGAAAGAAAGAAAGAAAGAAAGAAAGAAAGAAAGAAAGAAAAGAAAGAAAAGGCAAATCTCCTTCGACAACTTTCTGATTTTTGCCTTCCCCCAAAATGGATAAGCCCTTGATAAGGCTGTCAATTAGGTAAATTATTCTTCAGCTCCTTCTTGTCATATCCTAATTTGTATTTTTTTCTAGTGTCACAGCCCCTCTCAAAGACCCAACACCAGAACGTGCACTGCTAATTGCCCAAGGTATTCCTTTAGCCAAGCAAAACCAAATGCTAAAGATTTTCTTCTCATCCATCAAACCCATCTATCCTGTGTCTCCTTTCCTAGAATTTTTTATCTTTTAATCTGAAACCTATTTCATGTTACAGAATTATGTCCTTTCCCAGGTATCATTTGCATTTTAACAGTGAAAACATAAGATATATTTAAATATTGACTACGTATTGAGTACCATTTTATGTTCAGCATTATGCTATACCTCCGTCGTCATACATGGTCAATTTCTGGATTCAGAAAGCTTACATTCTATTATATTAATAATTGCTATGGTAACATTATATATATAAAGTCTCTTCAGGGTGTAGTGGCTCATATCTATAATCCCAGCACTTTGGGAGGTCAAGGCAAAAGGATTGCTTGAGGCCAGGAGTTCAAGACCAGCCTGGGCAGCATAGTGTGGCCCCTTCTCTACAAACAAAACAAAAAATGAAAATTAGCTGAGCATAGTGGTATGCACCTGTAGTCCTAGCTACTCGGGAGGCGGAGGTGGGAGGATCACTTGAGCTCAGGAGTTACAGGCTGCAGTGAGCCAAAATCATGCCACAGCACTCCAGCCTGGGCAACAGAGCAAGATCCTGTCTCTACAAAAAAAAAAAAAAAAAATTAAAGTCTCAGAACTCCTTGCTATTCAATTGATTTTAACAATGGTGTCAAGACAGTTCAATGGGGGAAATAATAGTGTTATCAATAAATGGTACTAGGACAACTGAATATTCACATTCAGAAGAATGAAATTGGACCCCTACCTCACACCACACACAAAAATTAACTAAAAATTAATCAAAGACCTAAATTAAGAGCTAACGCTATAAAACTCTTAGAAGAAACCATGAAGTAAATCTTAATTACCTTGTGTTATAGACTTAATTGTGTTCCCCTCTAACTTTGTATGTTGGAGCCTTGATTCCCAACATGACTATATTTGGAGATAGGGTCTTGAAGGAGGTAATTAAGGATAAATGAAGTCATGAAGGTAGGGCCCTTATCTAATACGACTGACGTCTTTATAAGAAGAAGAAAGGGCATGAGAGCTATCTCTCTCATCACACACACAGAGGAAAGGTCATATGAGAAGGTAGTCATCTGGAAGTCCAAAAGAGAGGTCTTACCAGAAAACAATTCTGCTGGCACTTTAGTCTTGGACTTTTAGCCTCCAGAACTGTGGAAAACATACATTTCTGTTGTTTAAGCCACAGAGTTTATAGTATTTTGTTGTGTCAGCCAGAGCAGAGTAATATATACCTTGGGTTAAGCAATGATTTCTTAGATATACAACAACAGAAGCATATGCAACCAAAGAAAAATAGGTAAATTGGACTTCACCAAAATTAAATATTTTTGTGCTTCAAAAAATGCCATCAGGAAAGTGAAAGATAACCCAAGCAATGGGAGGAAATATTTGAAAATCATGAATCTGAGAAGGGACTTGTATCCAGAATATATAAAGAACTTTTGAATAGACATTTCTCCAAAGAAGACATACAAATGGCCATTAAATATAAGAAAAGATGCTTAACCTTCTTAAACCATTAGGAAAATGCAAATCAAAACCCGAATGAGATACCTTATCACACAATCTAGGATAGCTACAATTTTAAAAATACAATTTAAAAAAATTGTTATTTAAAAATAATATAAACAACAACTGTTGGGGAGGATATGGAAAAATTAGAACCCTCATACACTGCTGATAGGAGTATAAAATGGTACAGTCACTTTGGAAAACAGTTTGACGCTTAAGCATAGAATGACTATATGACCCAGAAATTCCATCTTTAAAAGAATTGAAAACATATGTCTACACACAAACTTGTACATAAGTGTTCATACCAGCATTGTTTTTTGTTTGTTTGTTTGTTTTGTTTGAAACAGATCTTGCTCTGTTGCCCAAGCTGAAGTACAGTGGTGCAATTTCAGCTCACTGCAGCCTCTGCCTCCCAGATTCAAGCAATTCTCCTGCCTTAGCCTCTGGAGTAGCTGGGATTACAGGTGTGCATCACCATGCCCGGCTAATTTTTGTATTTTTAGTAGAGATGGGGTTTCCCTATATTGTCCAGGCTGATCTTGAACTCCTGACCTCAGGTGATCTTCCTGTCTCGGCCTCCCAAAGTGCTGGGATTATAGATGTGAGCCACTACGCCTGGCCCAAGCATTGTTCATAATAGTTAAAAAGTAGAAACCTCCCCAATGTCCAGCAACTGATGAGTGGATAAAAGTAATGTAGTATATCCATACAGCAGAATATTATTCAGCCATAAAAAGGGATAAAGTATTGATACATGCTAAAATATGGATGAACCTTGAAAACATTATACTAAATGAAAGAAGCCAGTCACAAAGACCACATATTGTATGTTTCCATTTATGTGAAATGTCCAGAAGAGCCAAAACTGTAGACAAAAAAAGTAAATTAGTAGTTGCCAGGGGTTAAGGGGAATGGAGAATGGGGACTGACTGCTAAGGGGTATAGGGTATTCTTTAGGAGTGATCAAATGTTCTAAAATTAGCTTGTGGTGAGAGCTGCATAACTAGGAATATACTAAAAGTCACTGAATGATACACTTTAAGTGGATGAGTTTTAAGGTATGCAAAATCTATCTCAATAAAGCTAAATATATGTACATACAACATGTATAATATGTGTGTATATATGTGTGTATATACATGTACATATACACACATACATATACACATATATAGAAACACACACATTTCTTTTTTCTTTTTTTTTTTTTTGAGACAGAGTCTCGCTCTGTCACCAGGCTGGAGTGTAGTGGCGCAATCTTGGCTCACTGCAACCTCCACCTCCTGGGTTCAAGTGATTCTCCTTCCTCAGCCTCCTGAGTAGCTGGGACTACAGGTGTGTGCCACCATGTCCAGCTAATTTTTGTATTTTTAGTAGAGATGGGGTTTCACCATGTTGGCCAGGCTGGTCTCGATCTCCTGACCTCGTGATCCACCCGTCTTGGCCTCCGAAAGTGCTAGGATTACAGGCATGAGCCACCACATCTGGCTTTTAACTTTTTATTTTCTTGAGACAGAGTCTCACTCTGTCACCTAGGCTGGAGTGCAGTGGTGTGATCTCAGCTCACTGCAACTCTGCCTCCCGGTTCACGCCATTCTCCTGCCTCAGCCTCCCGAGTAGCTAGGACTACAGGCGCCCGCCACCGCGCCCGGCTAATTTTTTGTATTTTTAGTAGAGACGGGGTTTCACCGTGTTAGCCAGGATGGTCTCGATCTCCTGACCTCGTGATCCACCTGCCTCGGCCTCCCAAAGTGCTGGGATTACAGGCGTGAGCCACCGCGCCGGCCTTTAACATTTTTTTATAATAAAAATGCACTTTGAGATAAGAAATAAAAGTTCTTTAAAATAAAAGAAAGCAGAAAATATTATGGAACTATATTAATATTTAAATACCTAAACATTAAAAAATATATAGATATAACAAAACTTCCAGAAACAAAGTTAAAAGAGGAGTCAAACTGGAAAGATATCCATAAATTATGTGTCAGTGGGTAAAAAGAAAAAGAATACCCCAATATAAAAGCTGGCTAAAGTAATGAACTGTGATATATAAAAGAAGAAATGTGAATGTATTTTTGAATAGAAAAAAATACTTAACCTTGCCAGTACTCAAAGACATGAAAAAATTAAAGTAATTTACACTTTGTACTTGTTGGATAAGCAAAGATTAAAGTGAATAATCCAGAGTTGTGTCAGAGTCTGGAAAATGGATTATTTATCATGGTTTTGACAAGATAAATACAGTATAACAGTTAGAAAATTTGGGGATGGAAATTTCCAACTATATTCTGAAACCCTTAAAATATAGCCTTTGACCAGTTGAGAATTTTTTTCTAAGAATATAATCAGATAATTGTATGTAGTGTATGTTTAGCTAACAAAGATTCAAAAGATGCTTCCCTACACTACTAATCTGAGAAACTCCAATCAAAACAATATGCTATCTTTCATCCATAAGACTGTCAAAAATTTTAAGTTTTTGCAATGTCAAGCACTGGCAAGATTCTGAAAACACAGATCTATTTTGGTGTTTGAAAGCTAAATTGGTATACAGTAGTCCCCCTTTATCTGTGAGGGATACGTTCCAAGACCCTCAGTGGATGCCTGAAACTTTTGATCACACCAAATCCTGTATATACTGCTTTTTCCTCTATGTACATACTATACAGCACAGATACACTGGACAAAAAGACGATTCATGTCCCAGGTGGGAAGGAGTGGAACAGTGCAAGATTTTATCATGCTACTCAGAACGATGCACAATTTAAAACTTAGGAATTATTTCTGGAATTTTCCATTTAATATTTTCAGACTGAGGTTGACTGTGGGTAACTGAAACCACAGAAAATGAAACCACAGATAAGGGGGGATGACTGTACTCACTTTGGAAGACAAATTTGACACTGCCTATTTAAAAAAATCCTAAATATACTCTATGACTCAATAATTGTACTTTTGGGTGTCTAACCTAGAAAAAATATACACATTCACAAAGAAAAACATATAAACACATGCATGTTCATGTATTATTTGTAATAGAAAAAAAACAGGGGGCAGCCTAAATTTCCACATGTAAGAGACAGATCAATAAGAGATACAAAGTCATACGATAAAGGAATGAATTACATATATGTATAACTACATGGGAATGGATCTCAAAAAAATTTCTGAACAAGAAAAGCAAATTGCAGAATCATATTTGCAGAACAACATTACTTATGTAAAAAACACAAGGCATTAGTAAATGTTTTTGATACATATATAATATAAATGTATAAAAGTGGGTTGCATTATGTGGCAACTCAGTTATTTCCTCTGAAGAGAGAAGGGAGGGGATGAGAATAGCAAGTGGTGGCCACAGGGAATTTTCATTTTACCTGGAACAGTCTCACCTTTTTAAAAAAAAAGAAAAAAGAAAAAATATTTGTATATTTTTGTATTTTTAAAAAGAAGGATATTTATATATTTATATATATGAAAATGCTGGGAAATGATGCATTGAAACATTAGCAGTCTATGAATTAGTAATTCTGGGTAGTGGAAATTGAGTGTTATTAGTTTCTGCTTCTGCATTTTTGTTTGTTAAAAATCCAAGCTCATCACCCAAAGAGATGCATATGAAAAATCTTTACCACAGCCTTGTTAATAAAAAGAAAATAAGGCCATATGCAGTGGCTCACACCTATAATTCCAGCACTTTTGCTTGAGCCCAGGGGTTCGAGACCTGTCTGGGCAACACAGCAAGAACCTGTCTGTATTTAAAAAAAAAAAAAAAAATAGAAAAATTTAAAACAACTTAAAAGTTCCAAAATAGTATGTTAATTAAATTATGTTATACCATAGAAGAAACTATTATTAAATATAATAGGCGAGGCGCAGTGGCTCATGCCTCTAATCCCTGCACTTTGGGAGACTGAGGTGGTGGATCACGAGGTCAGGAGATCGAGACCAGCCTGGCCAACATGGTGAAACCCTGTCTCTACTAAAATACAAAAAAATTAGCCTGGCATGGTGGTGCGCGCCTGTAGTCCCAGCTACATGGGAGGTTGAGGCCGGGAAATTGCTTGAACCCGGGAGGCGGAAGTTGCAGTGAGCCAAGATTGCACCTCTGCACTCCAGCCTGGGCGACAGAGCAAGACTCCGTCTCAAAAATAAATAAATAATAATAGGGATGCAGACATTTAAAAACTAAAGCAAAGTTTAACATAATTATAAGTTTTAAAAAGCAAGTGCAAACAGAATTTATGTTACAAATCCATTTTTGTGAAAAAGAAGCAAACATTTCCAAGTGATGAGTCCGTGGGTAACTTCCTTTTTGCACATACTTGCAGCACATCTCAGTTCAGACTAGCCACATTTCAAGTGCTTCTCTAAAGAGATCTTTACTAATTAAGTAATAAAGTTAATCAAAGAAATAAATAGTCTATTGAGAATAGGAGAAAAAAGATAAGTCAATATTAAACCTAGTATCACCCCAGGTGATATTCAATGTTTTAATTTAGCTTCTATAAATTCCTTTCATTATCATTTTAAAAACCTGTCTAGCAGTGGTGTTTCCCATGGAGACACAGAATTTCATGTTGCCAAATGAAACTTTCTAATGAGCAAAAATAATTTGAGACAAAATTTCCTACTAAAATGCAAGTGATTTGTTGTGCTACCTCCTCATATAAGACAACTGACAACACAGAGCAACAAGTTCCAGGTATAGGAACCTGAGTTCTGGTCCTCACCAGTTATTTCTAAATGATAGAGAGCCAGACCTCCTTCCCCGGAATGACCTAGAGTGCTTGTTAAAAATAAAGCTCCACCCGGGGCCTGACTCTTAGGATGTGCTAGGCCCTATTACGCACAGATTCCTATGCACACTAAAATTTGAAAATTTGTGCCAAAGACTCATCTCAAATTGCTGTGATTTTTTTTAAAGAAACTTTGATTCTTCACTAAAGTGCTGATCCTAACTAATTGTTATGAGGAGGATACACAGTAGAACCCTTGAGCTGGCTTTAAAAAATCCAACCACCAGTGGAAGCTATTGTTATCAGTCATACTGTTTCAGAGGTGGAATTTCATTTTAAAGAGGACCAGAGACTGAAGGAAATGCTTCCAGCGTGGATCATCTTTAAGTAGTCCTAGATAGGAAAGATAATATGGGTGAGGGGATTTCTCTGCATCCAAACCACAGAGGAGACTGTGTAAAAAGCCAGGCCCAGGCCCATCAAATGGTGATGAACATGCCAGGACATGGATCAAACTCCCTAGAATGCAGAGAATGCCTCTGATCCACCAAAAAGAAAGTCTGCTTCTGACACAGGACCCTCTTCAGTCTTATGCACCTTAAGATGATAACAAGCATTGCTCAACGGCCTTTATGAAGACGTTTTAAACAGTTTTCCTGGCCTGGCGTGGTGGCTCACAACTGTAACTCCAGCACTTTGGGAGGCCAAGACAGGTGGATCACCTGAGGTCAGGAGTTTAAGACCAGCCTGACCAATATGATGAAACCCCATCTCTACTAAAAATACAAAAATTAGCCAGGCATGGTGGTATGCGCCTGTAATCCCAGCTACTACGGAGGCTGAGACAGGAGAATGACTTGAACCCAGGAGGCCGAGGTTGCAGTTAGCCAAGATCGTGCCATTACACTCCAGTCTGGGTAACAAGAGTGAAACTCCATCTCAAAAAAAAAAAAAAAAAAGAGGTTTTCACTATCCCTTTCCTGCCTGCAGCCAATTTCTGGCTATAGGAGGTGGCAATAGAACAAGAAACCGAAGTGCTCCATCCTCAGTAAATGTGAGCAGTGGTACACATGGAGCACCCTCTGGGGTGGAATGTTCTAGACTTGCATTGCTCCCTCTGGTACTCATTGGCCACATGAAGTTATTGGGTACTTGAAATGTGGCTGGTCTGAACTGATATGTGCTACGAGTATAAAAAACAAACTGATGTTAAAGACTTAGTTAAAAAAAAAGTGTAAATGATTTCATTATTTTAAAATTGTGTGTTGAAGTAATATTTTTTATATATCTGGTTAAATATATTATTAAAATAGATTTCTTCTGTTTGTACTTTTTAAACATGACTACTAGAGAATCTTGACATACACATGTGGCGGCTTGTATTATATGTCTGACAACAATCCTCTCGACTGAAAAGTAAGCAGGTGCTGCCTAGCAAAAAAAATATAATAGACAGTGGCCACTCCATTGCCATTTAACTTAGCCCAAACAGAAACATGGTTTCCTTTTGAAAATGTCTCAGTCTGACTTGCACTGAAGTTGCTAAGAGATTTCCCTCCTTTTCTCTGCTGAAGTCTTCTGTGGTGAAATGAGAGATGCACTCTTGTTTTCAGTCTCTCAGTTCCTCAAGATCAGGGACCATGTTGTACTCTATGTGTTCGTTGCATGGCTGCTCAGCCACTATGCCTGCAAGATAAAGATCTGCCATACATCAGAGATGAACCACGTGATCACCATCAGTGCATACTCTCTTCTATTGGTTCCGCCAGATGGTTGCTCATCAGTATTTGTGGTTTTTCACTAGTGTTCACATTTGTAGATGAAGAATTATTGCTAGTTGATGAGCATTTATTACTAATGAGTAAATCTCATCTACAGATGGTACTAGAATTCTGGTTAATGCCGAACAATAATGCTCATGGCAATTCAAGCACCAAAAGACACCTGTTTTGTAGAAAACTTGGGGAATAAGAATATATATATATATTCGAGACAGAGTTTCGCTCTTGTTGCCCAAGCTGGAGTGCAATGGTGCAATCTTGGCTCACTGCAACCTCTGCCTCCCGGGTTCAAGCGATTCTCCTGCCTCAGCCTCACAAGTATCTGGGATTACAGGCACGTGCCACCACACCTGGCTAATTTTTTGTATTTTTAATAGAAACAGGGTTTCGCCATGTTAGCCAAGCTGGTTTCAAACTCCTGACCTCAGGTGATCTGCCTGCTTCAGCCTTTTAAAATGTTGGGATTACAGGCATAAGCCACTGCACCAGCCAGAATATATTTAACTAGAAAAAAAGAAGCAATGAGATTAGAACTATAAATAGAATATACATTCAGTAATCATAGAGGGAAGACCTTGATCTAGGAAAGTAATAGCTGGACAGAAAGAATTTCAGATGTGAGTATGGATTTTAGAGCTAAGACGTATCTTCCAAACTGGGGAAAGCCAGAAGCCATTGTAACTCTGTGTGTTTAATTATATATTGAGCACTTCTTATAAAATGATAAATAGCTTGCGCATGTATCCATACATCTGCAACATACCCCAGCACATACATGTGCACATGTGCACTCACACACACACACAGGTAGAGTTCACCTGACATCACCCTCCTTATATGGCTGGAGGCTTTACCATTTCCATAAGAACCCCTTATGGGAAATGTGAAGTTTTTCAAGTATGAATCTGAAAAAGTTTAGAGGATTGTAATGTTTAATCTTGAGACATTTGTTTTTCTGTGGCTGCTTGTACCAGTGAGCAATTATCAAAACAAGGATTAGCTAAAATCCAGCTTTTGCCAGTTCAGGAAAATCTGTAGGTCAAAGGGAGGAGTTTTTGAAAATCACAAACACTTTTTGAGGGATTAAGCAATTCATTACCAGTGTGCCTCTCTGTGGGACCTGCCCTGTTCTTCTGTATTCCAATATTCTTTGCTCCCAAACTCTTACTCTGTCTTGTGTGTGTGTGTTTTTTAATTTCATAATATACTGCCAATTGGAGATAACCTGAATTATAAGATTCCTAAAAATAAAAATTGTTCTGTGAATTTAGGGGCTATGCTATCAGTCCTTCACATAATTCTGTAAGTCTGTTCAATAACACCTGAGATGCTGTGTTGGAAAAATAAATGGATGGGCTGACTGCGGGGAGAAGGGAGCAAGTAATTTTTGGAATTTGTAGCACTTTAGGAGTTCAGACAGACCTGTAAAGGTGCCACGGTGGAGAATACAGAGTGCCAGGAGGGAATGAGGGCCTTGTGAGAAGTCATAGCCGCTGCTGAGAGCAAGGCATAAAGGGAGGTGAGGGGAATGTTGAGGACAAACTCCACCTGGTTCCAGTTTTCCTAGGGTACCATACATTGGCTTAGAAGAAGGATAATGTATGCTGTTTCCTCCCTCATGCCTCTCATTCCTGCAAGGACTTCTCCCTTCCCCAACCATTCAGACCTCAGGCAAACAAGATCAATGCTATGACTCAACTCTTTTCTGGGATGCATTTACTTTTGTTTTCTAGCCTGGGACCTTGATCACCATCTGTAACACTAATCTTTTTTTTAAGAAAAAAGAGATATTCCCTAATGCAAGTGGGGGAAGTGGGCATAAAATGGACTTTTAAGACAAAATAATTCTTAAGATATAAACAACCCATATACAGTCATAGATCATTTAACGACAATATATGTCCTGAGAAATACATTAGACGATTTCGTTGTGTGAACATCATAGAGTGTACTTATACAAACCTAGATGGTTTCACCCACTACACACCTAGGCTATGTGGTATAGCCTATTGCTTCTAGGCATTAGGAGCATGTGACTGTGCTGTGCAGCATGTTATGGTACTGAATACCACAGGCAATTGTAATACAACAGTATTTGTGTATCTAAACACATCTAAACAGAGAAGGTACAGTATTATAATCTTCTGGGATGGTATTATAATCTTATGTGATCACCATATATGGACTGTCATATAAAGTATGGTATTATAATCTTATGGGACCATCATATATGTGGTCCTTTGTTATGTGGCACATGGCTGTATATAATTTGCATCCTCTTAATAGCCTCAGGCTTCTAATAAAGTAGTTTTGTAAGTCTTGACATAATTAACCTATGATCCCAGAATATAGTTCTTTATATAAAAACATTTCATTTCATAAAAAAATTCTCTACATTGTCTTTTTAAGGTTATTTTCATCATTATTTTGCAGATTGATGAAAATGTTTTTAAGAATAGCATGTAGGGTGCTGTGTGGTCAGGCAGCCTCAGTGCTAGTGCCGCCATTCGGAATTTTCTCTGCTTTCCATCTGATACCTACACCAGTCCCAGGCTGACTTCCTTTTCTTCCTGGTTCAAAACCACTACCCACTGCAAAACCTATCACCAAATGCCTCTTTCCTGTTTGAGGGAAAATGCTCAGCTCCTGAACCCACTAAGGAACTGGGCTCCTCTCAGCTCATGATACAATGTCCCCCTTACTTTTGCCCAAGTTGAGTACAATGACACACACTTAGCATCTCCATTTCTAGAACCCAACAGCAAAATGAAATCACAAGGGAAAAATGCAGAGCATTGCATAGCAGTTAGAGGAGGGTTATTCTCTTCTATTACAAATGTAGCAAACCTGCACCTGTATCCCCTGCATCTAAAATAAAAGTTGAAATTATTTAAACAAACAAACAAACAAAAAACAAATACAAGGGGATGGGGATGCCAGTAAGTATTTAACAACTGGATCTGTGAGGGAAGCCCTAATTTGTAGCATTTGCAGATTTCTGTGTTGGAAATACTCCCATTATGATTGATGTCTTGCCACCAGTGTGACATCACTGAATGTGAGGTTGGGGAGAGATGTACAGCAGCACATCATGACAGTACTTCCAGCACCCAGATTCAGAGGGACCACAAGAACACAAACAATAGTAAAATGAGTAACAATTAACAAGTGATGAGCTTAGAGTATTTATTACCTTTGTTTTCAATATAATTTAATTATGTTTATACCATTTAATTTTTAATATCAGCTGTGTTTAACAACTGGCTCACAAAATTTCTGAAATTTGACAATGGGTTTTGTGAGGCAGGGCCATGGGTTCCCAGCACACCACCGATGTGCATCCACCTTGAGCAGGAAACTCTTCACCTGCACGTTAAGTAGGGATGTGCCTTGTGACAAGGCTTTCTGAAATGATGGCTGTAAGGATCTGCCACAAGTGAATTGGGACACAATCAAACACTTAAAATCCTATGTTCATCTCTGATACATCTGGGTTTTTGTTAGAGATTCCCACCCTAGCATTGACCTTACTCAAAGCTTCTCAACTTGCAAATTCTAGCGGGCTTGTATCCAGAGATAGTGTAGCTTCAAGTATAGTTAACTTACATGCATAAGTCAAGAGGGAGTTGACCCTGTTATTTCAGAATCACTGTTACACGTGTGTGAAAAGTAATGGGGTTATATTTTGCTTGCATTAACTATGTTTAGATTTAAATGAGTATAATTTTCTAAAACAATAACATAAATCCCAGAGAAGAAAACCTGTTACTTGCAGGAAAGCAAAGCCAGAAACAAGCATTCCACTATCTCCCTTTCCCCTTTAGCTGGGTGGTTAGTCTTCTGACAACCTAAAATATTATTTTAGGAGCTTGAGACACGGAGAGGGCACAGACAACCTGAGAGAAAAGGTTACAATCACAGTTTGGTGAAGAGAAAATACTCTCAAAGATAATATGCCGTGACATATTGTATTGAAGTGTGGCTTTCCATGAGAAATTCCACATCACAAGGTTCTCATGTAATACAGGACTAAAGTCGCCCCTAATCTTCAAATCCAGTGTCTAAGTGCTAGCACAACCTGCTGTGAAACAAGCCTCTTATGTAAATCCTACACGCTGTAATATTTCTGCCACGAAACAGAACACATTTGCCAGGATAATTCCCAGCAAAGAAAGTTACAGAAACCAAAAGAGTAAACAGAATTCCTTCTCTCCACTCACCCCATCTTTTACTTGTAGACAAGGTTTTGCCACACAGGGACTGCCCATTTTAGGGTTAAAGAGCCCATGCAGAGATTTGACCTTTAAAGAGAAAAAGAAAATGAAAATTGTATGACACCCTCAATAGGGGATATTTTGAAAGCTAACTTGGGATAGTTTGTCTAAAATGTACGACCAGGGAATTTTTACCAATGGAAGGTCGGTAGAGTCTTCATCTGAGAATTCCTGATCAAGAGTGACAGGGCTGGATACCTAGAGGCAAGACCTCAGCCGTCACACCCCAAAACAGCACCACAGCCTCCACATAACTCAGGAAGCACCCTCTGTTTTTTGTTTCCATTATTTTTGAAAAGGTTCAGGTTGCTATGTTCAGTTTTTTGATCCTACCTATATTTCCTAATGAGATGTTCAACAGCTTTAACATCTATGTGACTATGACATAGATGTTATGTCTAAAACACCGGTGCTGAGGCCTAGAAAGCCAGTTTTCCCTTATTTCTGTTAACCGAGTATTATGGGTTGAGGTGTATTCCCCCACACTCAATTCATATATTGACCCATATGCTAAAGTCTTAACCCCCGGGATCTGAGAGTGTATCTTTATTTGGAAATAGGGTCTCTACAGAGGCGGTCAAATTAAAGTGAGGTCATCAGGGTGGGTCTTTTGTTGTTTATTTGTTTTTTGTTTTTTGTTTTTTGTTTTAAGATGGGGTTTTACTGCGTCACCCAGGCTGGAGTGCAGTGGCATGATCTCAGCTCACTGCAGCCTCAACCTCCCAGGCTCAGGTGATCCTCCCATCTCAGTCTCCCAAATAGCTGGGACCACAGGCATGACCACCAAACCTGGCTAATTTTTGTATTTTTTGTAGAAATGGGATCTTGCTGTTGCCTAGGCTGGTCTTGAATTTCTGAACTCAAGCAATTCTTCTGCCTCAGCCTCGCAAAGCACTGGGACTACAGGCATGGACCACTGCCCCTGGACAGGATGGGTCTTAATCCAATATGACTGGTATCTTTATAAAAAGGGGAAATTTGGTCACAGAGATAGGCATGCATAGAAGGAGGATAATAGAAAGCAGATGGCCATCTATAAGCCAAGGAGAGAGGCCTGGAACACATCCTTCCTTGATAGCACTCAGAAGGAACCAACCCTGCAGACAGGGCTTGATTTTGGACTTGTAGCCCCCAGAACAGTGAGACAATACATTTCTGTGGTACTTTGTTATAGCAGCCCTAGCAAACCAATACACCTAACATATGCTATAGAGCCACATTGTTCTTCCACAGCACAGTGGATGGCAAGCCCTGGGGCCACATCTCCTTCCTTGAGCTGTTTGCAGACAGAGTTCCAAAGATAGCAGACAACTTTTGTACTCTGACTATTATGGGTCAAATTGTATTCCCCCACACCCAATTCATATGTTGACTCATATACTGGAGTCCTAACCCCCCAGATCTTTGAGCACTGGAGAGGAAAGAAGTATTCCTGCTTTCACAGAATTATTCCAGGGGTTTTATGCCAGCATGGTGACTTCACATGCCTTAGTGGTACTGACACAAGTTCATCTATGGGGAAAAATTTGAGGATGAGAACTTCATCCTAACACATACAGGTCCTGGCATCTTGTCCATAGCAAATTCTGAACCCAACATAAATGGTTCCAGTCTATCATCTGCACAGCTGGGCCTGAGTGATTGGATGGCAAGCATGTGGTTTTTTGGCAAGGTAAAGAGGGAAGGAATATCTTGGAAGGCACAGAGTGCTTTGGGTCCAGAAATGGCAAGACCAACAAGAAGATGGCCATTGCCAGCTGTGGACAAGTCTAATAAATTTGGCTTGTGTTTTATCTTAACCACCACACTGTTCTTTCTGTAGCTCAAGAGACGATCCCTCCATCCCATCTGCTTGCAATGTCCATTATCTTTGTGCTCTTGTTGCAATTCTTTGGGTTCCATATTTTCCTTATTCCCCTCTAAGTCTAGCTAGATCACAGAGTTAAGTTTATAATTATGAAATAAAAGCTAAATAACAAGAACAAACGCTTATCTCCCCAAAATAAAATATCACGAAGCAATCAAAATGCTAATGATGTAAAAACATCCAACGAGAGGGAAGATGGCGGGGAGTGGAGGGAGAAATGTTAATATTTCTCCCTCGTTTGTTGGCTCATGGGTGATTTTTATGGCCTTAAGTAGCAATATTTTCTAAATTCTTTACAAAAGACATGAATAACCATTATAATTAGAAAAATATTAAAAAAAAAAAAACTTGGGTACCAGAATACATGAAACAATTTCTTAAGGGAATGATCTTGAGATAATTTGGCCTAGTTTTTAATTCATATAAATATTTTATTTTAATAAGTATATATATAAGTGGACACAAATCTTAAGTGTACAGCATAAATTTTCGCAAAATAAAGTAGCCACATAAACAGCACCCAGATAAAAAATTGAGCAACACCAGCATCCCAGAGACCTCTCATGCTCTCTTCTATTACTATCCCCTAAAGATAACTGTTACTGTCTTCTAACGCTATCAATGGCTTTACCTTTTTAAAAAATGTTATGTAAGTGGAATCATACAGTATACACTCTTTTTACTCAATGTTTTTGGTGCGGTTCCTCCAAATTTTCACATGTAGACATAACTTGTTAATTCTCATAGCCAGATAGCATGGGTTGGCAAACTGTGGCTTACAGGCTTACAGGCCAGCTGACTATTTTGTAAATAAAGCTTTATTGGAACACAGCCATACTCATTCCTTTATGTCTACGACTGCTTTCATGCTACAATGGCAGCATTGAGTAATTGTAACAGAGATCATATGGCCCTCAAAGCCTAAAATATTTACTATCTGGCCCCTTACAGAAAACAGTTTGCCAACCCCTGCGATATAGTATTATGTGCCTATGCCACAATCTATTTATCCACTATACCGTTGATGAGCAACTGTGTTGATTTTAGTTTGGGGCTATCATGGAGTTGCCAGATTTAGCAAACAAAAATACCTAATGTCTGCTTAAATTTGAATTTAGACAAATAATAAATAATACTTTTAGTGTAAGTATATCCCAGATATTGCATGGCAACCCTAGGCTATGTGAATATATATATATAAATATATAAATAGCATAACTATGAACATTTGAATAGGTGTCTTTTGGTGAACGCGTATACACAACTCTGTTGGGTATATTGCTAGCAGTGAAATTGCTCAGCCATGAAGGATGTGTATGCTCATGCTTAGCAAATATTAACAAAGATTTTTCCAAAGCAGTTTTACCAGTTTACAGTTTCACTAGCAGTGTAAGACTTCTTATCTTTGGCAATCCTTAGTATAGTTGGTCCTTTTAATTTTAACCAACGTGACGGGTATGTAGTCGTATCCCATTATAGTCTTAATTTATATATTCCTGCTGACTCATGAATTTAAGCATTAGTTGGGCTGTCTTTTTCATGGTGACCAGTGATTTATTATATGTTCTAACTTCAGTCAGTGAACTAGAACAATTATATATCCTTTCTCTTTGTCTCTTCATTTTCTCTCTCTTTGGAATTTGACTTGGGGAAGAAGAGGAAAAGAAAGTGGGTTTCAGCATGAAAGAATCTAAACAGTCATTAGTGAAAGAGTGTGTAGCAGTGCTGTTCAATAGAACTTTCCGAAGAAGTAATGGGAATACTCTGTATCTGTGATGTCCTGTATGGTAGCCACTGGCCTCACACAGCCCTTGAGCACTTGAAATGTGGCTACTGTGACTGAGTAATTGAGTTTTAAATTTTTATTAATTTTAATTAATTGAAATGTAAGTAGCCACATGAGGCCAGTGACTACAGAATTGAACAGCACATGTCTCACAGATGGGCTGAGCAAAGTTATGAAGAAGCTGATACAGGAAGACTTGCTAAAATATGTCAACGGAGGGTTTCTCTTTCTGAACTCTGAGGAGCTGTTCAAAAAAGATTGATCTGGAGAGAGTTTTGGGGGGCTGGAGGTATTTTCACCCCTCCTCTTACTGTGCCTAACCTTACTATTGCTGTCATTCTCACATTTCTGTATTATTCCATCTCCCTTGTTCTGTTCCGATGCTGGTTTTTCAGTTTTTCTGAGCTCTCAATTAAACACAGTGAAATGAATCTCTTCCAAGTGCCTTTTTAGTGACTAAATTGAATAGTTGGCTCAGAATGCTACAAAGTCCTCTCCCTCAGGAAGAACCAAGTTTTACCGTTAAGATCCTGACAGATTTACCAGCTTTACCTGACACCTCTTGGGGTGGCCTCCAGGTTCACACCTTCTCCTTTTTGGGAAGACTCCCAGACACACGGGGATAGGTCCTGAGTGATCATATTTGAACCACACAATCTTGTTATGCTTGCTGTAGATCCGTGGTTCAAAAACTTTTAAGTGTGTCTGAATCAGTTGACGGACTTGTGAAGACACAGGTGGTGGGGACCCACCCCTAAAGCTTCTTTTCCAGTAGGTGTGTAGGTGTGGCCCAACTATCTGCATATCTAACAAGTTCTCAGGTGATACTGATGTTGCTGGTCTGGGGATTGTACTTTAAGAACCACAGCTGTAGATAATGAAGTCAGGGACTGTTGCCCGATATAGGACAATAAGCTTCTCTCAGGAATTTGAAATTTGGAACACAGAGCTCGGAGTCCAAGTGTTGTAGACCAGTGCTCTGGAGAGAAGGTCTGAAAACTACCACTGCTTAGGTTCCTAGTTTGTCAGGTTCCTGTTTGTCTTGAGCCTTGATTGTTTAATCCTTCCAATAAATCCCATTACATTCTTTGTTGTGCATAAACTGGCCATAGAAAGTTTTTGTTGTCTGCCCCTAAAAGAACTTTAAAGCATGAGTATGTCAGTTAAAATGTTCCACCAAAAAACCAGAAACGATCCTAAGAAGTATTTAAAACAGAGATAATGTGGTCCAGAGAACTGGCCATACTGTGATAGAAGATCTTCGAAGCCAAACACCCAACGCAGAGATTAGCAAGAGCAGGAAGCTATCTCTATTGCTAGGCAGGAGGGACAAAGGGAGAAGGTGGTGTTAGTAGGCCAGGGTGACCTGAAAGAAGCTGGAACCACAACAGACCAGTCCAACAAGGAAAATGCTGCCAGAAACATCACCCAATGCACCTCTGAGGAAGTGAAGAAATTCCCTAGCTTCTCCCTTCCTCCTGCCTCCAATCCCCCTAGCAGTGCCTCTCCATGCTGGGAAGCTTGGGAAAAGCTCCCTACGTTACTGAGGACGCAGGGGGATCCTGAAGAACAACATACAGATCTGAGAACAAGTCAAGGACTGGCACTGTTCAACCCTGAATTTCTCATTTTAGTCTACAAAGTACATTTTGCCTACTTACCAATTAGAGTGAGATAATATGTGCATGCTATATTCTTTCCAATAGTCTCTGTTAATAAGAATTTTTAATTTAAATGGGTTTTTATTACCTTGTCCCATAATTAGGCATGACATTTCTGAGATAATCTTTTAGGAAAAATTGCAAATGATATCAAGAACTAACATTTGTATAGTGCTTTTCAGTTTGAAAAATATTTTTACATGCCTCATTTAATTTAATCCTCAGAAACCTCATGAAATATATATTGTTAACCTTATTTTATAAATAAGGAAACAGTCTCAGACAGAATAAATAACACAAATATGCAAAGTAACATGGATCACAAATAATGGAATGGCACAATCCCAAACCTGGACTTAGCACACAACCTTGATTGTTGCAAAACACCAAGCTATTGCATGAAAGTACACGCAATGCTACAAACTTTCAATTCTTTCTCTCTGTTGATACCTCATTTCCTCCCTTATCTAAAATTCAATATCTAGAGTAAAACCTTGTAACCAGCACTGACAGAGGTGATTTTAAAAGATCATCGCTTCCTGGCGCCTTCTCCTCATCCTCTACCTGTATAGACTGTCAATTAAATCTATTCTTAGTGGTCTCACAGGTTCCTAATTAACAGGCCACGATTATGGGATGAGGCAGGGCTTTTCATAAGGTCTTCAGAACAGCAGCAGTTGTGTAAAATGAAAAGATAGAAAGTAAAGAAACCCATTTTGACTGATAATATCAATTAGCTAGACAGAGTGCGTGTCTTTGATGATTTATGAGACTACTTGGCCGCCTATAAAAAATTAAATGCAAACATATACAATGATTGTGTATGAAAGTGAGTGAGAGTGTGTGTGAGTTCCCTTCTGTCTCCATAGAAGTGGTTAAGCTTCCTCTGCTACTAGTTCTACAGACTGTATTTCTCATGTTAAAGAGCCGTCTTTGTTTCCCTTGGTTGCCAATGAAACTGTGCAGGGATCAGTTCAAATCTACCACCACTTGCAGAGAATTTTTCCAAACACAATGCCCTCTTTCTATATCTATTATCTATATTTATAGCTATTTGATAGGAAGAGCAGTTCACATGTGCACTTCTCCACATTTATGTGCTTACAGTCTATTGTGTATGCTGTCCTTTATACGCAGATGACTATGTCACATGGCACATCCCTATAATATTGTTAAAGAAAATGGAATTTTTGTTTTCAGACAGACTGCATCTTCTCTTTCATTACTGAAGAGCTAAGAGAACTTGTTGTAAGGTGATTTCTCCATTAAAATTACTCCTCAGAGTGTGCCTCAATAACATACTTTTATCTACAAGGATAAGCCCCGTCTTAACAGAAAGGCTCCACATTCAATTTATTGACTCAATAAATTTCAGGCTCACTGATTATGTTTCAATCTAAAAGCTTTACACAGTTATAAAACTGGAGGAGCCTTTAGAATCATCCCAGGTCAAGTTTCTCTCTGAATATTTTTCCACTATGAACTGCATTACATTAAGTCTACCCATTAGTTAGAATATCAGTGATTATACCCCTGATCTGATGGCCAGGGGAATATTTATATCGTCAGGGTTCATTTTAGATAATACTTGAAATGGACGAAATAGCTGAGGACAGAAGAGCAACATTCAAAGCTATCTGCTTTCAGGGGAGGAAAGTGGGTCTTGTCTATAAAGAACAGGCTTGTTAAAAGAAAATCAGAATTCATCACTAAACATCTCTGAGCAAAACAAAGCATTTCCTCTCCCCTGAGATCCTCAACTAGTTTCATAAATATTTTTTCACTTGAACCCAACTTAGTGTTGCAGAATGAAAAGAGAAAATGAGTAAGAAGAATTTCACCAACACTTCAGTAGGGAGTTGTCTGAAATCTTAATTGTGAACCTTTTTTTCACAAGATGCACAGTCTTCTACAGATATTGCTAGTGGAACGGGTATGTGAGCTGATCCTTATATGGAATTGAGAAACATCAAATGCCATTAAAATTTACATTTACAACTCGCGTAACCAAATGCATTGATTCTTTTCATATTAAAAGACACTTGGTATTCACTGAATAATGAAAAATGCCACGGAAAAAATTATTTATTTACAACCCGCCTAAAGTCAGAATTCTGCTACACACCTTTTGCTTACCTTTAAACAAACATTTAGTTGTGTTAAGAGCAGGGCAATTCTTGAACGGCACGATGCTGTTTGGTTTAATGTCTTTATAAAAATATTTGAAAAGAAAGGTATGGAAAATGAAGGGACAGTGTTGTGGATTTAAAAACATGTGTACACATAGATACACAATTTATTCAAACTTTAGACGTTTTCTTCCTGGGAGTGGAGAGTCACCAGGGCGGGAAGTCCGCTGCAGGGATGAACAAAAGCATGGCTGCGCGATAGTATTATCTTTGCAGCAGCAGCAGCAGCAGCGCCCTGACGGAGGGTTGCGGCGACTGTCTAGTCTATCACACCGCATTTCTGGTAGTGACAACCTCCGTTATTCTGTCAGCTCAGCCTACTAAGTGGTTCCCTGCGTTCTGACTGGTCACCTTGTCTCCGTTAAACGGGTAGGAGAAAAGATAAAGGTGAATTGAGCCAAGTGGGATACAAGGAGATTCCTCCGCTTTGGGACCGGCGTCGCCCCATCCTCTGGGAAGTGTTGAGCGGGGAGAATTCAAGGACCGTACTTAACCCAGAAAACACTAAGTCCTCTGAATTAGCTGCTACGCCTGGGGAAGGCAGAAAAGTCTTAATCGTCCCTTCCCAGCAGGGACCAAGAAAGACCAGTTAGAGCGAGCCTGGCCGGATCACGCGAGCCCCGGATCCCTCCGATCCTTCAGAGCCCGCGCCGGGCAGACTAGAGGTCAAGTCAACAGGCTCGACCGCAGGGCAGCCCTCCCACTCTCCCGTGCGGTCCGCAGTTCGGATTCGGAACGACCACCGCTAACACTGCAAGGCTGTAAGGCTGGGAGGGGGCGGGTCCTGAAGGGGGAGGGAAAAGGGGCGGGGCAGAAGAGCCGAGGAGTATGTCGGGAGGTGTAGCTCCACGAGTCCCAACAGCAAAGCTGTCCCGGCCCCGCTAATAGATTGGGACTACTACTCCCAGGAGTCTGCGCGCCCTACCGGAGCGTCCATGCGCAGTGGGAGCCACTTTGTAGCCTATCAGGCGAGGAGAGGGTGATGTCACCTGTGAGTTAGTAACCTACGAGCGGCTGTGAAGGAAACTGTTTAACCGGATCCCATTGTACCCAGAGTGCAGAGCCGCCTTTCCAGCATGCAGGGGCTGCTCAGGTAAGGGGGACGCGCCTCCTTGCCCGCCGCACTCATTCATTAAGTGGTACCGCTCAGTGGTGCGGGGGTGGGCGTGCTTCCGTGGGCCGGGCACTGAGTTCGCGGCGCGCTCTCCCGCTGCCTTCCCGGAGCTCCCGGGCCAGTAGGTAAATATTAAACCCGTCCTTCAGGTTGGGTCTGGGTGGGAACGGGACCGAGACAGCTCTCGGCTGCCTAGCTGGGGGTGGGAAAATGGCTGCAGCGCAACGCAAACCGAGGCGGCAGGGAGGAAGACGCCCCCAAGGACGGGGGTCCCTCCCTTCTTTCTTTCTAAGGCGTCCGGCTGGCCGGGGAGCCGGCGGGGTAACACTCGCTGCCTTGCTGCAGGCTCCCCGGGGCTGGGGCCGCGGGTACTGCAGCGGCGTCCAGGAGCTCCCGGCCCGGCGGCTCCGAGAGGGAGAACCCCGAGGCAGGTTTGGTGGACACGGCGGTGGCGACAGGGAAGGAGGGACTCGTGTAATCGTTCGCGTCCGAGCAGAGCCCCCAGTACCCCTGGCACCCTCACTTCCAGTCCCATTCGAAAGGGACGGAGCGCCTGTAATTCAGACTAAGTTGGACCTAAATGTTTCAAAACAGAGAGAAGGGCGATCGGGCTTTGCGGAGGGAGAGCGGGGTGTTGGCGGCCGGGGAAGCTGCGCCGCCTGCGAACCCGGTTGTGAGGCACCGCAGAGGACTCCTGCCGCCCGTCCCTCTCGAGAGGGCACATCTCAGTCTCCACGGTCCCTTGGCATAGAGCACCTGGGCTGGGGCGAAGCGCCTGCCCTGAAGCCCTGGGCCAGGAGGTAGTGGCGCGGGGGTGGGGGTGTCGGATAATCTAATGATTAGGCTCGCTGTGGAGCAGAAGGGCTGGATAATCGGGTTTACCCAGCTGGTGCTGAAAGCCAACTGCTTGTGATCGGCTTGCCCTCTGACTGGAGATGTGCACGAGGCCCAGAGCTCTCAGTCCTCTGGATGTTCTTTCCCTTTCCCTAGTACCTTCATTTGTTCGTTTACTCATTCATCAAACCCTGCTAAGGTCTCAAGTTGTTCACGGCCTGGCTTTGCGGAGCTACCTCTCGCCCCATAACATATTTAGTGATGCCTGAACTCCATATCCCTCTCCTTCATTTCCACTTTCTGGAGGGCATCAAGAGCAAATGCCACCCGTGACCGTTTTTGCTCTCGTAGAGCTGGTAGTTTCTTGAGATTCGAGCAGGACCTAGTGAATTGAAGCGGAGTTGCCTGCAAGATGAATCCCGTTGCCATGGCGACTCCTGCCTTCGGAATCTTAGCTGCTGCCACTGCTGTTTCGATTCGATGTGGCTCTGCGGGCAGCTGGGAGGGAGTGGCTAGTGGGTGTGGTCAAACGCTTGCCCTGGCCCAGCTGCTCTCTCTTCCTCGCCCCTTTCACAGCCTGGGACTCTCTCCTTTCTCTCCTAAATAGCTTGCACTCAGTTCTAGACCCCTTTCCCTTCCCCGTGCCACACCTCAGCACACCACCTCCCTCCCTGAAACTAATTGTTTGGCGCCTTTTTCCTGAGGCAAACTCTGAAAATTGTAATTTGAAAAATCTCTCCCCCCTTTCGGGCTAGCTCCATCATTTCCCCAATAAGGTAGTTTATGGTGTTGGAGGCAGCTTTGTCATGAAAGGCGCCCTTTCCTGTTCTGCATAAAGAGAGTTCCCTGGTCACCAGTAAAGGCTCTCAATTTGCTCTAGGTGCAGCTGATTGGAAGTGATTAGGGACAATTAATAACGGTTGGAAGTCACTGCAGTCCCTTGTGGTTCTCATAAAATCTAAAGCCAGGCTAGAGGGTGCAGGTCCTTGAGGGCGAAGCATGCAGGGCCATAACCAGGAGCCTTGGGTCCTACTCTGGCTCTTTCAGTCACTAGCTACTCCACGCTGGGGTTAACCCTTGACCTCCGGACCTCAGTCTTCTCTTTGGTAATGTGGGGAAAGGCTATAGAGGGTTTCCTAACGTTATTCTAGGTGCAATAGCCTATGATTCTAAGATAGACTTGGTCATTGTCCTTTTTCTTCCCCCTTTCTCCCCCTCAAAGTTATCTGAAGTTAAGGGTTTAAACCTAGCTTCTGATACTGTGCCATTGGGTTATATGGGCAAGGCAGCTATGTGACTATTTGTAATACTGTTTATACTACTACTACTATTATTCCAGTATCTGGACCCTTCTAATTATACTTTAGTATTATAAATAATTGTTTAGGTTTTGCCTTTTTATAGATTCCTAATGAATGCAGTTATTTCTAATTGCATTAAGTGTAATTGACTTATACAAGTATTTTGTTTCCCCTCTGCTTGCATTTTATACCAATGTGCATTATCACAGATGTTGCAATTCGGGGGGAAGGTGTGTATATGAGAGTGTCTATGCATGTGTATCTGTAGTCAGGTAAATGCTTGGGATTGCTGTGTGCTTGGTGGTTGACACTATCTTATTTTAAGTAGGTAGCTACATCCCCATGAGGAAACAGGATCAGAAGTTGTCACTTTTTTTTTCCTGGAACTTATCATTAAATGAAAATTTCCTTCATTCTTCTGCTTGTCTACCCTACTAGATTATAAGCTCCTTGAGGGTAGGGTCTTTGTTTTGTCCTTTTCTATCTCCCCAGCATGTTTAGAGCAGTTCGTGGATTTGTAGGTCTTTAATAAATATTTGTTAAGTAAATATTAACTAGCAGAACTATGATTGGAGATCCAAGGTGTGTATTATTTCCACTGATAGTTCTGTCATCTGTGGTAATATTCCCCTTAGCTTTCTATCAAGCAGTTTCATTTCATCATAAACCAAAACTTGTCAGCATAAAAGGCTTTCTGTGCATTTGAAATAGACATATTTCCTAATTATTTGCTTTTAGAATACATTCACTCACATAGACTGTTTCTTTCTAGTTACAATTTCTTATTACCCTTGAACTAGGCATTTCTAGATTTCTCTCAGTTGCACTATCCTTGGCCCAGATAATCTTCCCAGGAGGTGTATGACACGTGATTAAGGAGAGGCACCAAGAGAAAGATACCTAGAAGCTTTTGCCAGGCCACCAGTGTCTCTCAGCTCTTCTGGCAGACAATAGTCCTCTCACCTGAGGTGAAGCCGTTCTGTAAACAGGATCAGTTGTTTCAGGCTGGTTGATGTGAAAGAAATGCCAAAGAACATTTGCCTAATATTTGTAACATGTTATCATCCAGTAGTTGGATTCTATGGGTTTTCAGGAGCATAAATTAGTAAATTAGTGAGGAGATGTGATAATGAAGAGGGTGTGGTCGGTCACATCCTTGGGTGGTGCTTACAGGAGCACCATGAGTAGGTGCTAAGGAATTTGAATCCTGGTTTTCTTGTTTTGTGGACATGTTCTGCGTGTTAAGGGGTGTGTGTGTGTGTGGTTTTGAGCTACTTTGTTTAAAAGGCTGCTTTTAGTGTTGGCACTATGGTCCTTAAAACAAATAAGGTGTTTACAAACAAAACAGTTCTGATTGAAAGTGTTTCATTTTGTAAATGTTTGGGAGATGGCATAAAGAGAAGCTTGAGGTCTTCTGTGAAAACACTTTAAAGTTGCAGCTGTTGGACCAGAGGAAACATGCTTTTCCAACAAAGCTTGTTACCCTTGAGTGCCTTAGGTGTTTGGTTCAGGAAATAATCACAGAGCTTGTAACTGCTGTGGGGCCCTGCCTGGCTTCAAGCCGTGCTCTGGTATTTCCAGTGTTAAGTCTATCCTTATATTGCCCGAAACAAAGCAAGGTGTCCAACGTGGGTTAGCAAACTTGTTTTCTCTCTAGAGGGGACACCAGTCAAAATGAAAGTTCTATATTCTGTTGTGATTTTTTTCTCTTTGGATGAGGAATATGGTGACTTATTTTGGTATTACAATTTCTAACTTGGTGATAGAGGTAATCTTCTAAATGAATACCTATCTTAAATATGCACAGCATCTGTTGTGGTTTCAAGACCTCAAAGTTTAGAGAAAATTGATTGCACAGGTACTACTTAAGAAATTGGTACTGAGAGCATTTTCTGTATTTCTGTATGTGGCTTGGAGGTAATGTCTGGTTGACAGATCAGGCTAGGGTGGATGATACCCCTCTTGAAGATGCATTCACTTAGCAAGTGTACTGTCTTTTATGTAGATTGTATTATTTAGAGTGGCGGAGGCTGCTGATAGAGACCAGCGTTGAAGCGTGGATCTGAATCATACCCCCTTTCTCTGAGCTGTCACCTTGTTTGTAGCCCCACTGAAACAGGGACAGACGAGCATGAGATTGAAGTTGATTTTAGTGACCTGTATTTCACTCCAGCAGATTTTTTTTTTTTTTTTTTCAGAAATAAAAGGTTACCTTTTAATTTTTTAGTATCCTTTCCACTGTTCCAGGAGCAGGGGGAGAACAGAGCATTTCAGGGAGAGTTCGCGTTCATAGTCCACAAGTTTGCATACATAGAACATGTGTGTAAAAAGGAACTGAATGTGAAGTCCTAGAAGTACAGCAACAAGTGTACAGAGCCTTCCCCATCCCTCCCAATTAATCTGGGGTTGCCAAATACACCTTCAGCTTTGGGGAGCTTGTTTTCCTCATGGATGTTTAAGCGTTCCTGGTTTTTACTCTGTGACTTTCTACAGTAATGGCTGTCCACGTCTGCAGTGTGCATCCCTCTGAGTGTCTGGATTCTCTTGTGCTTTCATATCTAGCTCAGGTGCCACAGCTTCCAGGAAGCTTTCCCTGCCCTTCCTCCTTAACGCACTTAGCCTGACCACACAACACTTACAGCTAATTTGATACTGATATTGTATGTGGGGTGCCTACCTCATGCCAAGCCCTTTCTAATACTTTCCATGGGCTATGTTATTGACTCCACAAAATTATACAAGATAGATACTTTTATTGCCATGTTCTAGATGAGGAAACTGAGGCACAGAGAAGTTAAAGAACTTGCCCAGCTTAGGCCACACAGCCTGTAAGTGGCAGACCAGGTTAGGGACCCAAGCAGTCTAGTTCTTTGTACATCCTGATGTTGTCCGGTTTCTGACTTTCTGGCATGTTATTCTCTTCTCTGCAACTGGATTTTGGGGAATCACAGCTTCCTTTGAGTCTCTTAATTCTCAGACAGTGCTGGGTCAGTAAGTCCTGGGTTAATTGAGAGTACAATGACTTCTTCATGTCATGGGTTCTTACAGCCTGATTTTCTGGAACAGAAAATGTGTGAGATTAAAAATGTTGCTTTTGAGTATTTAAATGATAAAACTTTGGAGCTGTTTTTTGCTGTGCAAACGATAGACAAATTATTTGAAAAAGGAAATGCTCTTATATTACAGCTCTAAATCTGTTTGGAGCCTGTCCAGCATTAGACCCTATTTGTTAAGTGAGATAACTTTTCACTGGGTTGAATCCCTCATCTGATAAAAGATCTTCTCACTCAGAACAGGGCCACAGAAGCCTGCATTGAGAGTTAAGAGGGCCCATAATTTCTCAGCTTCCCTCTTCCCTGTAGTCTTTTAACATAAATTGTGAAAGCTCTTTTGAAAAGAAAATAATGAACACTTGAGCAGTAGTCAAACATGTAATCTAATATCGGATAGCCTTAGATATTAAAATAAACTTTCCCCCCCACCTCAGAAGAGATACTTTTATTTATTTTTACAGTGGAGCAAATTTGGTGCCAAATAAACAATTTCTATTCTTTTAAACCATAACCACAGTTGTGAATTAAATGGGGAAAACTAGGGAAGCAAGTTCAATTTCCAATGCAGTTGGTGCGATTTCCTGACTTACAATAGATCTTTTCCTTTTGGCTTAAAACTAGATATTGTGCCACTTAGACAATATTTAATGAAGACAATCGACTAAAACACAAGGAAATAATAGGAAAGCTATGCCTTAACAGCATATTGCCAGGAAGGGAAACATGAAAACAAAAGCCTTGTTAGCCATTAGGCTATACAATCATAAAATTTTTTGAACAGACATTGATTTCAGAAGATTTTTTTTTCTTAATCATTCATCTTGTTATACTTTTTTTTTTTCTTTGAGACAGAGTCTTGCTCTGTTGCCCAGGCTGGAGTGCAGTGGCACGATCTTGGCTCACTGCAAGCTCTGCCTCCAGGATTCACGCCATTCACCTGCCTCAGCCTTCCGAGTAGCTGGGACTACAGGCATCCGCCACCATGCCTGGCTAATTTTTTGTATTTTTAGTAGAGACCTCGTGATCCACCTGCCTCAGCCTCCTAAAGTGCTGGGATTATAGGCGTGAGCCACTGCGCCTGGCCTCATCTTGTTATACTTTTAAAGTATGTCATTCACCTTTAGTAATAACCTGGGTTTATTCTGTTCTATAAATTACGCCAGGATTGGGGTTTTAAGGCTACCTGTATTTCTGCTGGCACACAATTAAGGTCACCTATTAAACTGGTCTTTGTCATTTTTATGTCTAAAAAAATACCTGCAGTGTGATTGGAAAATGTTGCCCATCTGATAGACTTCCTGAATTTAGGGAGTAGATAGCCCAGATCCTAGCTTTGGGCATTGTTGGGGTAATACAGATGCCCATCTTTTATTTTCTGAGCTGGGGTCTTATATTCTGGCTTGTTGGCTAAGCTCAATTTGTTAGTGACATACAAACCAGGTCAAGGGCATGGGTTAGCTTTGCCTTGTTTTGGAGCCACAAACTGTACCTGTAATTCTAGTCAGATTTTTTCTGTTTCTTTTTTTTTTTTTTTAATGAATCATGCTTTTGGGGACTAGAGTGTACATTGTGGACATATCAGGGCACAGCTATCACTACGAAGGGCAAAAAAAAGTGCCATGTTTTAAAGTGAACTGGTAGAGAAATGCTGTAAGTGAGAGGCAAGACTGCCAGCAGCCTGCTAAGGAACCGTATGCTTCTGACAGTTGTCCCCCTGTGAAGATTAGGTCAGGACTAGGGGCAGCTTCCTAAAAATTTGCCAAAGCCAATGGCCTTGATCTTTTTCCTTTCTTGGCAGAATGACAGATGCCATCAATGTGTGTTTGGTGCTACTTGTGGGCTTACTCTTCGATAAAGTTCTGGATTTTTGTGCCCAAGAAGAAGAGTGGAGGATGGTGGTCAACATTATTCACTAGATGAGATAGATTGTTCATATGTGCCTAAGCTTAAATTTGTTATTAGTTTCATAGAGATTTGGTAAAACCAAACAGTGAAATGTTTAGACACAAGTTAGAACCCGCGGTTCTGTAACAAGAGGTTTAGATCAGAGACCCTTCTAAATCCCCAGAATTTATTACAAAATTAATTGTAAGAAATTGGCCAGGCATGGTGGCTCACGCCTGTAATCCCAGCACTTTGGGAGGCCAAGGTGGGTGGATCACGAGGTCAGGAGATCGAGACCATTCTGGCTAACACGGTGAAACCCCATCTCTACTAAAATTACAAAAAATTAGTCGGGCGTGGTGGCGGGCGCCTGTAGTCCCAGCTACTCGAGAGGCTGAGGCAGGAGAATGGTGTGAGCCTGGGAAGCAGAGCTTGCAGTTAGCCGAGATCGCTCCACTGCACTCCAGACTGGGTGACAGAGGGAGATTCTGTCTTAAAAAACAAAAACAAAAACAAACAAACAAAAAAACTAATTGTAAGAAATTAAAGGAAATGAAACAGACAACTTAAACTATTGGAAGAATATTGCTGCATTCTCTATTCTTGAAAGTTGGTGAAATTGTGAATATAGAGAATGTCATACATTTCTGTTCAAGGCAACCCATTTGGAGTTATTTTTTCAAATGCAGCTATGGTTAACCCATTATTAGTGGCTGCTATTTGATTTAGGCTGATGGTGGAAAAGAAAGAACAATGCCATTTCTGTTTGGTTTCCCCATCCTGTTTGTGTGGCAATCATTTCTGCGTTAGAGGTACTTTGCTCAGCACTGTCAGTAATGTGAACTAAAAGTCAGAGGACATGCGATAAATAAATGCTGGAATTGAAGCCAGGGGCTGAGACTGACTGCACCATGTTCTCAGAAGTTTCAGTGAACAGGCCTGCTATTATATTTTTCGTATTTTAAAAATCAAGAATAGAGATTGAACTGGAAATACTCTATGACCCATTTAGGGCTTGAGATTTTGTGAGTAGGTGACACTTCCAACTATAGAAGTTCTAGGAACTGTGGCAGGAAACTGCCTTGCCTATGATATTTTCTGCTAAGGGCTGGTTAAAATTTTTTTAAAAATGTATATAGTTTTACATTTAACCCAATTTCTTTTCAGGCTGTGACTGAAGTTACGTTTCTTCCATACCTTTCCTTTTCCTTCTCTACTCCCTGCATTGCAGCTTGACAGTTCTGCGCTTGTGGCTTCTCTGTGGGCAGGGTGAGATGGCTGTTTCCAGTCTGCCAAGTGCCATATCTTGGGAGCCCCATCACTGACCTTACAGAAAAGCATGTCTTCCCCCCTTAACCCTCTAACTTAGAATGAGAGCTGTGAGGCAGCTGGGAGAGGAAGGCTTAGATTGTAATTCTCTCAAGCTCAGATTGTTTTTCGGACGAACAAGTTGAGGGAAGTAGGTAGAGGGGAGGACAGAGAGAGTTACTGGCTTTCACCTCTCTTATCATTTGTTTCCTGCTGGATGGCCTTTGTTTATGCTGTCTCTTCAGGCCAGGAATTCCTCCAACAGAAAGTATGCGTACACTCGGGGACATTCATATCGGGGCTTCCTTCTTCTTGCATTTCCATTTGCTGATTGTCTGTCTTTTTTTTTAAGGCGTAGTCTTGCACTGTTGCCCAGACTGGAGTACAGTGGCGCAATCTCGGCTCACGGCAACCGCCTCCTGGGTTCAAATTATTTTCCTGCCTCAGCCTCCCGAGTAGCTGGGATTACAGGCACCTGCCACCATGCCCAGCTAGTAGAAACGGGGTTTCACCATGTTGATCAGGCTGGTCTCGAACTCCTGACCTCGTGATCCGCCTGCCTCGGCTTCCCAAAGTGCTAGGATTACAGGTGTGAGCCACCGTGCCTGGCACCATTTGCTGATTTGCCTTTCTTCTCTACAGCCTGATCTGAAAGGAGGGGTGGAGATACTTAACCTGCTTTTAATGCTTCTGTTAGGGGATAAAGAGATTTTAAAATAGTGATCTGGGACAAACGTGGATGACTTTTCTAATGAGGAAAGAGGATAATGCTGAGTAAATGTAGATTTAATTTACATGTAACTTCTGTTTGGTAGAGAGTTTAATCACACATGTTTGACACCTTGAATGAAATCTCTTCACCTGTCTCTTGGTGCTTTGCAATTGCACAGAGGGAAAAGACACACTGTTTGATTTTTAGGTTCAGTTTGGGTAATCGTGGCAATTCCTTTAAACTCTCTGGGCCTCTCTTTTCTCATTCACAGTGTATTCACATAGAATAAGCTATTTTCTGGATAAAATTTCTAAATTTTTGGAAAGACAGTATCCTCTTAAAATAATGACCTCACTTATGTGGCATTGTGTAATTGTCAAAGTAATATCCATTGAGTTTCCCTAAAATGGAGATCAGTGAGGGAGAACTCCGATTTTTCGCCTCCAGTTTTCAACCTTGGCCACCCCTGCCTTGGCACAGTGTCCTGAGATCCTGTTCTTGGCTGGAGCTAATCCCGCATGATCTGATCCCCAGTCTCTTCTCAACTGCACAGCTCAGGAGTTCTGTAGGATATAAGGGATGAAACTCAACAGGCTCTTTTGGTGATCATACAGTTCTGTTTAAATTGATCATCACTTTATTTTTTTGGTTTCTACTTAATTTTTTTAAAATTTGACATGAGGTCTTGAACTCCTGGCCTCAAGTAATCTTCGCGCTTCAGCCTCCCGAGTTGCTGGGATTACAGGCGTGTGCAACTGTGCCGGGCTGATCCTCTCTTTAAACTGGAGTCTGACCACCAGGGGGTCCACAGAGTGAATGTAGCCGGCTGTCCATGTTTTGCTAGGCCAGCACAGCATTATTTTTAAAAAGGAGTGATATTTTAGTGAGCGTTTATATTCTGATTTGTCACAGACCTTACCACCCTCTAGTGCCTAATGCACAGCCACTTAGTTTATGTGATATTTATCTCCTTGGCCCTTGAAGGCATTGACTTTGTGATTCCTATTTTCAACTAAATTAAATTGGGATAAATGTCTCTTCAAAGGTTTATCTAGCAGTGGGCTGGCAGATGACCCATTTTTGTATTCTAACCCAGAGTTTCCCAACATGAGCACTCTTGAAACTTGAAACTGGATAATTATTCGTTGTGAGGCAGATTGTGCTGTGCACTGTAGGATGTTTAACAGCGTCCCTGGCCTCTACCCACTAGATGCCAGTAACATCCTCTCCTCCAGTTGTGACAGCCCAAAATGTCTCCAGACATTGCCAAAATCACCCCTGGTTGAGAGCTGTTTGACAGAGTTTTGGATGGTCTGAAGACTTTAATCATTGAACCAAACCTGGATGTTTAGGGATAAATTGGAATTCATCTGGGAAACTGTGCCACCCTGCTGTTTTTATTTATTTGGGCAGTTGGTTAGAGCAAAGTAAAGGTCAGTGGATTAGACCCTTTAGGGTCACTTCTCCATTCTTCCATGACCACAGCCTGGGAGGCCAGCCACATTTTAAGGACGTGTCTTTGGTCACAACAGGAGACTTTGTGAGACACTGATGCTGGGTCAGGGTAAGCCCGGCAATTCTAGTAGGCAAACAGCTTTGAAGCCCATGGCCTGTGTTGGTAGGTCAGTAATGCTATCTGTGGGTAAGGAGGAAGAGGCTTTGGGGAAAGGGAAGGCCAACTCTGTCATTATTGTCAAACACCAAAATGCTTTAGAAAAAAAACCTTAAGCTTTAAAAATGACAGCTTATCTCAAGTCAGCAGTGTGGGAAGGGTTCTGAAGAGGTGATGTTCCATTCTTTTTCCTCCCTCAAACAAGAATGTTTTTTAAACTTGACTAAAACTTGGGCTTTGGTAACACTGAAACTTGCCTTGCCTTTCAGAAAAAAACCTTGATAAGATTTTCAGGATACAAAACGAAAATGTTATAAGGTTTTAAAAACCAACCCAAGTTCCTTTCTTGAGCAACTAATGCAAACATAATGCCTAAGGAAGCATATATTTTCATATAAAATGTAAAACAACGTTCCTTCGCAGTTGGATAGGTGGGACTTCTGAGGATATCCAAGCCTCTTCTGCTCTGTCTGGTCTTGTAGTTCTCGGCCCTGGATACACATCAGAATGTTCGCAGTTAATTTTAAAAAAGTTTAGGGATGCTGACTCAGTAAATGTGGAGTTGGGGCCCATTCTACAGGATTCTGAAAGATCTCCAGGTAGTCAGGGCGCGGTGGCTATGCACTTTGGGAGGTGGGCAGATCACGAGGTCAGGAGATCGAGATCATCCTGGCTAACACGGTGAAACCCCATCTCCACTAAAAATACAAAAAATTAGCCGAGCGTGGTGGCAGGCGCCTGTAGTCCCAGCTACTCGGGAGGCTGAAGCAGGAAAATGGCGTGAACCCGGGAGGCGGAGCTTGCAGTGAGCAGAGATTGCGCAACTGCACTGAGACTCCGTCTCAAAAAAGAAAAAGAAAAAAAAAATCCCCAGGTAATTCTGACATTCAACAAAAGGGGAAAATAGGTGAGAAGAGTGAAAGATCTTGGGTTCGGGAAATGGAGTTATAGTTGCAGATGTGGGCTGGGTCTGGCTGCCTAGCTGGTTAAGTGCACAGCTTTGTTTTTAAAAATTCCATGTCCGGCTGGGCATGGTGGCTCATGCCTGTAATCCCAGTACCTTGGGAGGCTGAGGTGGGTGGACTACCTGAGATCAGGAGCTGGAGAACAGCCTGGTCAACATGGTGAAACCCTGTCTCTACTAAAAATTAGTTGGGTGTGGTGGTGGGTGCCTGTAATCCCAGCTACTCGGGAGGCTGAGGCAGGAGAATTCGCTTGAACCCAGGAGGTGGAGGTTGCAGTGAGCCAAGATTGTGCTTCTGCACTCCAGCCTGGGCAACAGAGCAAGACTCCATCTCTGTGCTCTGCCCCCCTCCAAAAAAAAAAAGTAGCTGGGCTTGGTGGTACACATCTGTAGTCTCAGCTACTCAGGAGGCTGAGGCAAAAATCACTTGAACCCAGGAGGCGGAGGTTGCAGTGAGCCAAGATGGTATCACTGCACTCCAGCCTGGGCGACAGTGCCAGATTCTGTCTCAAAAAAAAAAAGAAAAAATCATGTCCATTTAGGTGTGACTATTTAAAAAGCATTTTTTAGAATTTTGAATTTGTGAAAAGGAAAGGTCTTCTACCTGTCATATAGTGTGCACTACCTAATACACTGAACCTAGTGCTTCTGATAATGTTGAAGCTCTATTATATTTTGGCAGGTTTAACTGAAAAACCTCTAAATCTGTAGATGAATCAATTTACATTTTAATCTACTGTGTAAAAGAAGGAAATAAACTACCCATTCACAAATAGTCAATACCATCAGCATCCTTGAGATAAAAATTGAGTGGGAGAGTAGTAGTAAATGCTCTTCTTAGCCTTCCTTCTAGAGAAGGATCTAAAATAATCTAGAAAGGATCTAGGTTCTTTCACAGCTACCTCTGTGAGCTTTCTGTGAGACCCTCCTCTGGCTTCATAGAAGTGGGCAGGTCTGTTTCAAGTTTCCCTCCTTCGTCTGTTCCATGTTGCCAGCACTACATCTCATGGAGGACCTTGTCTTTGGCCCAGAGTTATAATGACCCAAGCGGGTGGGAGATCAAATAAAATGGCTTTAAAAAACATTCAGACAGAATTTCAGATCCAGGCTTCTAGCAAGCATAGCAGAAGCAAGGAAAATGGCTGATTTTTAGGGGAAAATATACTTGGCAATTTATGGACTATCCCATAAACCATAAAAGCAACACCTTAAAACATCATTCATTTGTTAACTTGCTATTTAAAAAATGTTTTTAGTGTTGAGCATATACATTTCAGAATGCTGTATGTTCTTAGAAAAATCCCCAACTTTTTCCTTTGTAGTACAGGGGTCTTGTTTTACTTGACTAAAGCTCAGATCATCCTCTGTCTTCAGCTTCTGAAATAAACATTACCTGTGCAATAGGTGAAGAGTTTCCCCAATGAAATGCTCTTTGCTTTCCCTGGCAGGTGCTTTCTTGCTTTGCTTATTTGGGGCATGTTCATTTTTTTTTTTTTCCCAAAGGAATATTTACAGCATAAGTTATGGAAGTTCTACAATCCCAAATCAGTTTTTAAGATATTTGTTATGCCTATGGTCAAATCTTCTACCTCCTGTTCTTTTCTTTCCTAAATGTTGATTTTGAGTCTTGAATGCCCAAGGTTTTCTGCCACTAGGGAAATGTGTTAGCATGACATAGTATTAAAGAAAGAAGGACAGTTAAAGACAGAGCATGAGCTTTCTTTTTTTTTTTTTTTTTTTTGAGATGGAGCCTCGCTCTGTCACCCAGGCTGGAGTGCAGTGGTGTGATCTCTGCTCACTGCAAGCTCTGCCTCCCGGGTTCACACCATTCTCCTGCCTCAGCCTCCCAAGTAGCTGGGACTACAGGTGCCCGCCACCACTTCTGGGTAATTTTTTTTTTGTATTTTTAGGGGAGACGGAGTTTCACATTAGCCAGGATGGTCTCGATCTCCTGACCTCGTGATCCGCCCACCTCGGCCTCCCAAAGTGCTGGGATTACAGGCATGAATAGCTTTCTTTTGGAGATGATGAAGATGTTCTAAAAATAGTGGTAGTAGTGACACATTTATGAATCTCCTAAAACCCACCAAATTGTACAGTGTATATGGATGAATTTTATGGTACACAAACTATATCTCAAAATAAAGCTATTATTGAAAAACATTTAAAAGAATCAGACTAAGTAGAATCTTAGTTTTTTAGGCCTTAGGGATAATATTACTTTCCCATTTGTTATCTTCATGTACATCTCATTTTTTTTCCTGTAAATAAACAGTATGACATGCACCAAGGGTAGTTGTGGCAATTCCTTAATATTTATGGACCACTTGAGATATGGGAATCTTTGTTATAAAGAAATTTTTGTTATAGTGGAATCTGATCCATGTTTTTCTCATACATCCTAATCATGAGTGAGGGTATTAGAGGATAAAAAGCTTTGTTATACTTTATACCTGCTGTGATGACAAGCTAAGATTTTGGTGATGCCTTTGGCTTGGTCACAATGTGCTTTAAATGTGTTCATTTGATTATTTTGCAGCATGTTTCTGCTGTAGAAGTCTTCATATTGTAAAAAGCATTCAAGTATGAACTCTTGCCTATAAAACTAACTGTGTTGGATAAGAAATATTTTATTTAACAGGGATTATGTAGCTCAAGGTTTCTCAAATTTGGATTCACCATCCTCTGTGAAACACTGTATCAAAAATTAAATTGCCAAATGTTTGTGTACTCACTTGGTGTTGATGGGATCATAAACCCATGTGCAAAGGTAGGCCTTGAGATACTGTGGTGTTATTTGGTTATAAAATGCTTATGAAGGTCTATTAGTTTTATTACTGCGTAATAAATTACCACAAACTTAATGGCTTAGTAGTCTGTACATGCTATGGCTAGATTCTCTGCCCAGGGTCTTAGCAGGCAAAAATCCAGGTGTCAGCCAACACACTGTAGTCTTCAGCTGGGGCTCAGGGGCTTATTCCAAGCTCATGAATTGTCAGAATTTATTTCCTGTGACCATAGGACTGAGGACCACTAGCTGTGGGCCAGGGACTGCTTTTAGCTTCTAGAGGCCACCCATATTCCCTTCCACATGGCCCACATTGACAGTTCACAGTGTGGATGTTTGCTTTCTTCCAGGCCAGGTGGAGAACATCTCTGATTTTTTTCCGTGTAATCAGCTGGAGAAAAGACTGATATTAAAGGGCTCACCTGATTAGGCCAAGTCCACCCAGGGTAATCTACTTTTGACCATATAATGAAACATAATCATGAGAGTGGTATCTTGTCATAGTGACTGGTTCCATCCACATTTAAAGTGGGGAAGGAGATTATATGAGGGCAAGGGTAATGGGGTATCATTTAAAGTTCTGCCTGTCGTATCAGGTAACATACATTTATGCCATTATACTCTTGATGATTATTAAAATGAAAACACAAAATCTAAAAAATCATCAGAATGGGGCTGGTGCGGTGGCTCACACCTGTAATTCCAGCACTTTGGGAGGCCAAGGCAGGCGGATCACTTGAGGTCAGGAGTTCGAGACCAGCCTGGCCAATATGGTGAAACCTCTCTCTTAAAAATAAATAAATAAATAAATAAAAATAAAAATGAATGGCAACTCACAAATATGCTTCACAACTCCCTCTGTCTTCCTGAAATGATCCCCTCATCAGATTTATTGCTTCCTGTTGCTACTTTTTTTGTTTTATGTGGAGTGAAAATGAAGATTTTTAAAATGTTTTATTTTTATTTATTTATTTATTTATTTATTTATTTATTTTTGAGATGGAGTCTTGCTCTGTTGCCCAGGCTGGAGTGCAGTGGCACGATCTCTGCTCACTGCAAGCTCCGCCTCCTGGGTTCACGCCATTCTCCAGCCTCAGCCTCCTAAGTAACTGGGACTACGGGCGCCCGCCACCACGCCCGGCTAATTTTTTGTATTTTTACTAGAGACGGGGTTTCACCATGTTAGCCAGGATGGTCTCTATTTCCTGATCTTGTGATCCGCCCGCCTCGGCCTCCCAAAGTGCTGGGACTACAAGTGTGAGCCACTATGCCTGGCCACGTTTTATTATTGAATGCTTCCTACACATATACATAGAGAAACTAATATAACTAGTATGAGAATCCTCTGTGTTATTTTGTCCTGTAGAATTTTCCACAGTCTGGAACTCTTGTTACAGCATGATTTTCTGTTTCCTCTAGTTCCTATAAATTGGTTAAAGTGAAAGTAATTGATGTCTTATACTATCTGGTTACTAGAGGTAGAAAAACTATGTGATAAAAAACATAGTTTTTTTATCACAAAAAACTATGTGATAAAAAACATAGTTTTTTTATCACAAAAAACTATGTGATAAAAAACATAGTTTTTTTATCACAAAAAACTATGTGATAAACTATGTGATAAACATAGATAAACATTTAGCAGTAAAGCAAATGTCAGGTTTTCCAGATTCCTATTATTGAGAGCAGTTTAAATTTGTATATATTTACACTGTATTAGTTAGTTCAAAGTTCTTACAGAAAATAGATAACATATTGTAAGTATATTAAGTGATGTTTGGATTTGCTGAGATCTTTGACCTGAGTGTGTTTGTTGAGTCAGGTTTTAGCTTCTTTAAAAGAAAAAAAAAATTCTTAAAGGAGAAAGACATTTGAGTTTTGAGTTTTGGAAAATGACCAGATTTAAAAATTGAGGTCATGAAATAATTACTTTTTTACAGTGAGCCTTTGCTAGTTATTTCATATCTGTAGGCTCTCCAAAGACATGTCTTGTCCTTAAAGACATGATATGCTATATTTAAATTCTTTACCATTGGAATATTCTATTTTTAAAAATGCAACACTTTATATTGTGTTAAGAGAATAATTTTATATGGTTGTCACTAAAGGAAAATAGAAGACGTTATCTAACTTAAACTTCATTTTGTAGGAAAAGACAGCCTTGGGATGAGATAAACAATAATACAGTAGGTTAAAAGAGAGGATGACCAACTTTTTCTGTAAAGGATCAGGTATTTTTGTTTGTTTGTTTATTTGTTTTTGTTTTTTTGAGACAGGGTTCAGGGTAGACCTCCCTGAGCTCAGGTGATCCTCCCACCTCAGCCTCTGAGTAGCTGGGACTACTATGCCTGCCTAAATTTTGAAAATTTTTCATAAAGGCAGGATCTCACTATGTTGCCCAGACTGGTCTTGAACTCCTGGGCTCAAGCAGTTCTCCCACTGTGGCCTCCCAAAGTGCTGGGATTACCGGCATGAGCTACTGCACCTGGCCTTCAAAGTGTTCTAAACTATGTGCAAATGGAGAACCTGAAGAGATTTTTGCTTAACCTCTCTTGATACATGTAAGTGTAGTTCACTTGATCATTCTGGGGCTCAGGTATTTTTTTTTTTTTTTTTTTTTTTGAGACGGAGTCTTGCTCTGTCATTCAGCTTGGAGTGCAGTGGTGTGATCTTGGCTCACTGCAAGCTTCGCCTCCTGGGTTCGTGCCATTCTCCTGCCTCAGCCTCCTGAGTAGCTGGGACTACAGGCACGGCTAATGTTTTGTATTTTTAGTAGAGACAGGATTTCACTGTGTTAGCCAGGATGGTCTTGATCTCCTTACCTTGTGATCTGCCCGCCTCGGCCTCCCAAAGTGCTGGGATTACTGGCATAAGCCTCCGAGCCCAGCCAGATATTTCATCTATAAAATAAGATATATTTATCCCACTCTTATTCCAATATTTAAGATTAATTGGAGAAAAGATTAGAGCTCTAGAATGCAGGGTGTTAACAATAGAAACTCATTAGGATCAAACTACTTTGAGGAGAAAACTAGTAAGAAATACTGAAAATCAAGTCTACTTTTCCGAAGTTTTGACAAATCGGTTTGTATTATCTTCAGCTACATTTAGCAAAAAATACTGTAGTAGATTTAGGAAGTAAAGTAGAGTCTTGACTGAGTTTGTTTTGTTGAATTAGTAAAACTTATTTATCATAGCTTACATTTGTTTTAAAACATATTTTGATTAATTATTAGTTTATTTTTAATTAGTGTTGTGGCCTGTATGCAGGAACTGATCTATTGGTAGGTAGTTGGTGCTAAAGAATAATTCTCAAAGATTTAAAAAATAAGATTCTCAAAGTTATAAACACATGCCAACAATTTAAATTCATTAATTAATGAGGGAACCATTAAGATGTTAAGGGTCGTTCACAGGAGAATTTGAAGAACAGGTATCTATATGTCTGTCTGTGTATCTGTCGTCCATCCACAATCAGAAATGCTGAAATAAATTTGCTAGTCTATACAACACTGGTTAATATTTTCAAGGGCGGTAAAATGTAATGTTTGCTTATCTTTTCTATAGGCATGTAAGGCAATTGTAACACTCCCAGACAAAATTCATTTGCTTTGCTATGGACAAGAGGCATTACATTACTGTATGTTTTTTGCAAGTGAGTTTCTGCCTCTACAGAGCTGTGAGATAGACTGGTCCAACAGGTTGTCAAACTTTTCGATTTCAGGACCCTTTGACTCTGTTAAAAATTGAAGATCCCAAAGAGATTTTACTGTGTAATGTATTTATCATGTTAGAAATTAGAATTAAGAAGCTTTAAAACTATTCATTTCATTTAAAACATATCAATAATGAAACCTATTTCATGTTATGTGAATGATGACTTCATCATGGCTATTAAAGCTCCTAGAAAATTCTACTCTATGCTTGTTGAGAGAATAAGAGTGAAAATGACAACATCCTAGTGTTATAATGAAATTAGTTTTGAACTCACAAACACACTGAAAAGTTCTCTGGCTCTCCAGAACTCCTCAGATCATACTTTGAGAACCACTGACCTAATTACCAACCAAAAAATCAAAAATCATCCCTGGAGGGCCTCTTAGACCACAAATCGCACTCCATTGAGAGGATACCCAGTAATCTCTTGCCCACTTCCAAATCTTGGGTTTTTTCCTGACAGTACTCCCTTCTCTGAGAAATGTTGCCCTGCCCAGTATGGGGAATTTTCAAGGCCATTCTGAAACTATTAAGTCAGAAACTTATTTTTTGGTTATAATATTAATTTAGGTTCACTGTGGGGAAAAAATCAAAACATAGAAAACTACATAGAAATAGATAAAAATCTTAATGAAGTTTTAAAAATGCTTTTCATTATACATTACCTGCGTTCTTTTGCATTCTTCCCCCAATTAAATGTTGTCATAAGCATTTTTCACGTAATTAAAACTCTTAATAAAATTCTTAGATGGCTGCATTTATTTTCATTTTATACATGGTACTGAGAAATAAAAATAAAATCCTAAGCCTCCTAACTGACTGAACAGACACCCTGTTGGTCAAGGGGACTCCCAGAGAAACCTTAAAAATTGAATCCCTGGCCATGATGAATGGGAGGTTTGATGCATCTTAGTATGCCCTTTATGAGCCTTTAACCAGCATTCCTTCCTATGGAGTAAGCAGAAGCTAACTCTAGAAAACAAGAAACAAATGAGTCATAACTTTATCGCTTTCAGCCAATCATCTGAGGCCATGGCCGGACTTCCCATCTTTGCAGTTTCTATGTGGCAGCTCACCAGTTTCATGGTGCACCCCTTCCTAAAAACTGACCACCATCTCTAGGCAGGTTTTGGCCAACTCTCCCAGGAGGTCCAGTGAGGGTTTTCACGTCCTCTGCTTTGCCTTTTGACATCAGAGGGCCAAAAACTTAACCCTCAGATCATGCTAATGTCACCGTTTTTTGAACATATGACCCATGAATAGGCATCAGTATCGTTTGGGTGTTTGTCTGCTCCAGATCTCATGTTGAAATGTAATCCCCAATTTTGGATGTGGGGCCTGGTGGGAGGTGTTTGGGTCATGGGGGCAGATCCCTCATGAATGGCTCAGCACCATCCCCTTGGTGACGAGTGGGTTCTCGCTCAGTTCAGGCAAGATCTGGTTGGTTAAAAGAGTTTAGGACCTTCCCCATCTTTCTCTTGCTCCCTCTCTGGCCATGTGATGTCCCGGCTTCCCCCTTCACCTTCTGCCATGATTGTAAGCTTCCTGGGCCTCACCAGAAGTCCAGCACTGTTGGTGCCATGCATGTACAGCCTGCAGAACCATGAGCAAATTAAACCTCTCTTCTTTATACATTACCCAGCCTCAGATATTTCTTAATAAAGCATAAAAAAAGTGCCAATACAGGCATGAAGAATAGTTATGCATGTGCATGTTTCTCCTTTCATAAATATTCAGGACTCCTCCTATATATAATCTGTTAAATACTTACATTTGACCATTGCTCTCGGCATACATTTCTGTTCCCTTTACTCCTCCCTCCAAGTGCTTGCAGGATGGCCAGCCTGCAGGCTGTTATCTTTTATGAGAAATAAAGCTCTCCTTTCCAAATTTATGAACTTATGACTCTTCAGTTCACAGTACAAGATAATCATTTTCGCTTTTCCATTAAAATTATGAATATATTTTCCATGTTTTAGATTATTTTCTTAGGATAAATTCATAGAAATAAATGAGACAAAAGATATGTAATTTTTGTTTTTTTAAAAGGACAGATGGTCCCCGACTTACAATGGTTCCACTTGAAGTTTTTTGATATTACCACAGTGGGAAAGCCATATGCATTCAGTAGAAACTGTGCTTTGAATACCCATACAAATATTCTATTTTTCACTTTCAGTATAGTATCTAATAAATTCCATGAGATATCCCACACTTTATTATACAGTAGGCTTTGTGTTAGGTAATTTTGCCCAATTGTAGGGTAATGTAAGTGTTTTGAGCATGTTTAAGGTAGGCTAGGCTACGCTATAGTATTCAGCAGGTTGGTGTATTAAATGTATTTTCAACTTACAGTATTATCAACGTACAATGGCTTTATCAAGATGTAACCCTGTTGTAAGTCAAGGAACATCTGTACGACCAAATTATCCTCAAGGAAGATTTTGCAGGGGCCAGGCGCAGTGACTCATGTCTGTAATTACAACACTTTGGGAGGCCAAGTCAGGAGGATCACTTCAGCCCATGGTTTTAGACTAGCCTGGGCAACATAGGGAGACCCCCATCTCTACAAAAATTTTTTAAAAAATAGGAAAAAAAGTAAATGGACATGGTGGTACATGCCTGTAGTCCCAGCTATGTGGGGTGTGTGGGCTGAGGTGGGGGGATTGCTTGCGCCCAGGAATTTGAGGCTGCAGTGAGCTATGATACAGCCAGTGTGCTCCAGCACAAGGGTCTGAATGAGACCCTGTCTCTAAAACAAAAAGACAACCAAAACCAAAACAAAGTTTTGATGCTCTTGACAGTAAAAGAGCATTAAAGCATTTTTCACTTCACCATTGCCTACAATGAGTATTATTATATTACAGTTATCTGTGATTGGACAGCTAGCAAAAGCTATCACATTGTATTTTTGTATTTTAACAGTTCATTAAATATAACTTTCCTCCCTAAGTCATTTATATTTTTCCTTTCTTAAATGGCCTGTTTGCGAATTTATCTATTTAAATCTCAATATTTTTGGAATGACCAGAAATGGGAATAAGTAGCAATGCACATAAGCCAACACTTTCATAAATAAGCAATCATTAAACCCTTTGGAAGGAAGCTTATATCTCCAGGTACATTTTAAATGATCTAAAATATTTCTCTGTGATTAAGGGTCTCTGGCTTTAGTTTTGCATAATTTGCATAATCTTAACATACCCTCTCCTCATTATCTGGAGGGAAACCTCAGGCTAGGTTCTGTCATTTTATTGCCAATTTGCATTTCCTGGAGTTTGCCTTAGTGTTTTCTTAATCTTAGTAGTTTTCTGCTGATCGTGTGAATGCTACAAAGAAGGCTTTTCTGAAGGCATAAAAACCAGGGAAATGATACATAGTTTTTCCATTGGACTAAACTTGTTTGGAAAATAAGGAGGTAGAACAATGAAATAATCCAAATATTATGAGGAGAGAGGGAGAAGTTTATATTATAATGATTTATGTGATAAAAGAAATGTTATGCCCAGTACATTTTGTTTATACATGGTGTTGTAAAACAGGTTCAAATACTTGGCTAAAATATTTACAGCATTTCTTGTACAGCACCTAAATTTTACAAAATGCTGTACTTATGGTCCAATTGCCTTTTTGTCAATATATCATAAACCAATATTGTAGGAGAAATGGGTTTTCTTTTAAGTGCTTTAGGCTTGGTAAAGCACTTTAGGTTTGCTTTAGGTAATTTAAACAGAGAAATAAATCTTCTTCCAAGCATAGAGAGCTTCATGTTTAAAATTTTAGATGGTTATAATAATTCCAGTAATAGAATATAATGCAGTGTTTCCCAGCATACTTTAGAGAAGACATATTGAGTATTATGGTTCTGTTCAGATTTTATTTTCTGGGACTCTATTTTAAAGTGCTCCATCTGTCTTTAAGAAATAAAACACATGCACGCACATACATCCTGTGGAACTCTCTGGAAGGGCAGGTGTTGGTAGGTAGGTCCCTGTGCATTTGTTTGGGGAACATGTTTGACCGAGTGGTGCAATGGTTGTTAAAAGAGGATTCTCTGGAGTAAGGATGCTGCTGCAGAGGAAGAAGTCACGTTTGCCTTCTCCCAAAACATCAACTCATTGTCTTCCTAGCTTGCAAAAATGAATGTTTCTCCCCAGTTGATTTGTTCGTTTCTTGTATCCTTCAAATGCCAGATGGTTGAACTCTATACAATTGACCGAAGGAACAGAATTTCCAAGAGTGCCAGTCGCCTTTCTGAGTAAAATAATCAGACACTTCACTCATATTCTATGAATAAATAACACCGCCAGTGTAAAATGGATTATGAGATGTTTTATCTTAATTTTCTATATTTTCTTGACTTTGCACTGAAAAACATCTTGTGAAAAATCTTTAACACAGAATAATGATTTTAAACAGCTCTCCCCTGCTATGGATAGTAAAGTTGTGGACTAAAAATATTCAAACATATTTTTCTCATTAATGGTGAGGCGTTCCATATTATTTTATGAACTTCTCAAAGATAAATTTTAAGAAATACAAAACACTCCTGTTATTTTCTGATTTAGCCATTCCTTGTTAATTCTTATTTTAAGCGAAATATGTGATTGCTAGATTGACATTTTGGAACTTTCTTTATGTAGGTTTCATTTTTTAATGGGGCTGATCCTAAGTGGATAAAACTTTGATCCATAGTCTCTAAAATAAAGCATCATTCATTTTTACCACGACTGGTAGCTATTATTGGCTTGTGTTTACTGAGATTCTCATGTTTCTACTATTTAGGCTTAAAAATATATAACAAAGTATATGATTGTAATAATGCCATAATTCATTTAGTATAGTCAGCTGGTTGGGAGGTATAAACTTTTTTGAAGTCAGACTTATTTTTTTTTTTTAAATAGTATTAAATGGGAAGTTCTTATACTATCAGTTGTCACAAGGTGAACAAATATAAGTAATTAAGTCAAAGTTTCGAAGCACATATTATGGCTTATGCTGTTGAAAACTCTCCAGTGTTTTAGTGTAATGTCCGAGTCAAGTTAGAACTCAGGTCTCTGCTAATTGTCATATCTTAGATGATTGTCTGATAAAAATGATTGACGTAGCTTGGAGCACCAAGTACAGGAGACATGCCCTTCCCCCACTTCCTATTCCCTCCACTGCCATGCTAGACACTGCTTATCAAATGTGACATTCTTTCCTACCCAGCTTGGACATGCCTCATAATCCTGCTGAAGCAACATTCTAATAGCCACAGCTAGTAAACAAGGGATCTAACTAGTTTGTCAGTGTAGGTAGTAGAATCTTAAAAAAATTTTTTTAAAGGCCATTGTTTGTGTTTTTAAGAGATCAATTTACAACATTTATTTCAAATGGAATATTGTTTATTTCTCTGTAGCAGTGGCTCCCAATCTTTTAGAATGTTCCTTTTTAATAAAAAAGGATCAGATTCTCACTAGACCTTGAATTTATTTAACACTTTAAATGAATTTTACTTTTATCAATCGCAGCATATAAATTCATTGGAAAAATTGGCATATGTATATGTGCCAGACATTCATATGCTTATGAATGAAGGACCCCTTGTAATACTTCTGCCCCCGCCCCTGATTCCACACACCACCCCCTCCCCAGGAGTAGGGATTAGAAACCGTTAGTCTTTCCATTTTGTCTTCTGTGGTTTCAGTTAAAGTTCTAAAGAAGTGTTTTACTAAGACTGGAATTGAGTTTTTGTATTCAGGGGAACTTGTCAGTGGTTTTCATATTATGTGTGGTGGAGTCCCAGGATTCCAGAAGATGCCTCAAGGGAGACCCCTCCCTTCCCCCATATCCCTCCCAGCTTTAAGCAGCCTGTCTGCTTCAAGCTCTTATATATATTGAGATTTCCATGAGATTTCATTTGTATAAATGATTTCACAGCCTCCAAAAAAAAAAAAAAGGAAAGAGAAAACCACTTATAATCCCACCTTGTTTCACACATGATTAAATGTAATGCCTGGAGTATTTTGGGGTTATCCTGTTAGTTAACGTTGAAGCCAGGTTGAGGACTCTGATTGTCTGACTTGCAGGCCACTATCCCTCTACCCACTGCTATTCCTAAAACTAAAGGAGGATGTAAACTGACACCACCGCCAGCTGTGAGTGCAGCATGTACTTATATGGAAAGAAAAATTGTTTACGTTGTAATACCAGGGGACTCAAATCTGTTTCAGCCCTTAAATAAAGGGTTGCAGGGTATACATATATGTAAATGCTTGTCTTGCCTATGTGTGGCCTTCTCTCACTATTTACGGTGGGTGGAGGGAAGGTGAAGCTTACTTTTATAAATTTTATTTTAAAACACTGAAGAGCTGATGCTGCAGTCAGAAGACAGTTTATTTTTCTCCCAGAGCTGTACCCCTTCCCTGTTGTGTTTGTGACATACTTTGCCTTGTCCTGATATTAAGCATTGGGCAAGCAGAATCTGCCATCTTTCCTGGATTTCACCGTCTATCAAAGGGCAACCTCAGAGCTCATTTCTCAGCAGTGGTCACCTATTTCCATTATTAAATCAACTTGCTACCAAGATATCAGGCAGATATCACGCTTAACATACCTGGTTTGATTTGGCCTGCCTTTTTTCTTCTGAGGCATTAGCACAAAGCTAAATTTCCCTTTGAAGTTCACTGTGATTCCGAGGATCTTTGCTTCAGTTTACTTTGGAAGATTGGGGCTGTAGGTGATTCAAGATAACTGGAGCAGGTGTCTGGTGACAGTCTGCAAAGGGTGCTGTGTAGACCTCAGTTCTGTGCCTGGCCTGGGAAGCCTCTTTGTCTTTCTTGTATACATTGGTTTAAGTTCATGTGGATCACTATGAGGGATGTTAAATGTTTGGCATTTAGATTCTTCCAAGTTGGCAGGTGCAAAGCAGGCCTGGCTGCTACTGCAGACTCCTGACATGCTGCTTTCTTCCTTGCTCTCCTCAGGAAGGTCATCCTATTTGTAGATACTTTTCTGTTAACTGTGGAAAAGCCAGATATCTCACTTTAGACAATAGTTTCAACTTTGTTTCTTCCCATGTAGTTTAACAGATCAACTTCAGCCCTTATCCAGACAACCACTAATCTGCTTTCTGTCTGTATGGATCAACCAATTCTGGACATTTAATATAAATGAAGTCGTATAATATGTGGTCTTTTTTGACTGACTTCTCTCATGTAGTTTAATGTTTTCAAATCTTCATCCATGTCATGGCATGTATTGGTACTTCATTCTTTTTTATTGCAAAATAGTATTCCATTTTATAGATATACCACATTTTTAAAAAATTCATGGACATTTGGATTGTTTTCACTCTTCAGCTATCATGAATAATGCTGCCATCAACACTTGTGTTTAAATATTTGTGCGAACATGTGTTTTCACTTCTTTTGAGTAAATACCTAAATATGGAGTTGCTGGGTCATACGGAGGAGACTTGGTGTTTAACATTTTGAGGAAATGCCAAACAGTTTTCTAAAGTTGACTGCACTATTTTATATTTCCACCAACAATGAGTGAAAGTTCAGGTTTCTCCATATCTCATGTGTTTTTTAAACACTATATTCTGTTGTGTTTACAAAATGTTTCCTCTTGTCTTCATAGGTGAGGGAGTCAGGGACCTGAATGATAATTTTGGAGGAAATGAAACAGATGAAAGTGAAATGAATTATTTTCATGTTGGCTCAGTGTAGCTGTGGAAACCTTTCAGCCCTGAGCCTACAAACCTTCCTGTTTGACTGGATATGACATTACCAGGAGTTTTACTTTCCTGCCATTATTTTCCCTGGAGAGAAAAAAGAAATATGTCTTTTCCGCAGCTAGACATGGAAAGTTCAAACAAATATAAAGGACCCCTGAGTTATTAACAATTCCATGGGAACATGTGCTTGGTGTATGTCCAGAATAGTTCCTTTCAAATGATTCTCTTGGTGCTTCTGCACTGTTCTTCACCAGAGTGTAACATAAGAGCTGAATCAAGGCTTGTTCAGTCAGTGTTTGGAAAATAAGTGGTGGCTGGATGCTGGTCAATTGGCTTGGGGCTGTTGGCAAGCTCGCCACTGACCATGCTTTCTGCAGGCGGCAGCCGCTGCAGGCTTGTTAAAGGCCTGCACCAGGCCGAGGTGTTTGCATTTGTCCTGTTTGAGCTCAGGATAACAAGGCCTTTCATAATCCACCACAGTAGTAAGCAGGCAAGTCTGGTGGCTCTGAAAATGTCCCAGTACACCAGCCAAAGGCAAAATCCCAGCTCCTTTGCCCTGTGTCACAGCCGTGGGGAGTAGGCTAGGGTGGGAGTTGAGGTAGGTAAGGAAGGAACCACCAAGGAATGTCATTTGTGTTACATAAATTGATAACTCCAAGTGCCTTCTGGCTGCAATTGATTGCTTTGGGTCATATATTGACAGTAAGCAATTTCATTATTTGTCTGCTGAAATGACACTATAGCGTGAGAGGTCGGCCTCTTAGGACAGCCTTTCTCATGTTCCTCCCATTTTTATTCTTGCTGATCGGGACCATATGAATGACAGGCTTGTTTGCAAGGGTAGATTTCTTCCATTCGATTCACGCACGCTTGCAGACCCAGTCACTCTTCTTGTGGGTGGAGTTTGCTACACACAGGTGGGGTCTAGAAGGTGACCTCCCATCCCTGTTTGAGCTGATTTTCTCTTCTTTGAGTCTCGTCTGGCCATACCTCTTCTGACTTCCCAGGGTCCCTCCCTAAAATGCCTTACTCACATGAGGAGAGGACCCCACATTCTGACCTCCTCTCCATTAATGCTGCCTGTCTCAGGCACAGTTTTTCAATGTCCTGTGTTATTTCTGTATTTCTGTCAAGTCAATATCATGTTTTTATTAAAATGACTTTGTGTGCATGTGTGATATTTTTGGACAGCTGCCTGTTTATTATACTCATGCACATTGTCTGTATTCATAGAGTAGGCAAAAAAAGGATTCTAATCAATTTCAAGAGTCAATTTCAGGCTGGATGCAGTGGTTCATGCCTGTAATACCAGCACTTTGGGAGGCCGAAGCAGGCGAATCACTGGAAGTCAGGAGTTCGAAACCAGCCTGGCCAACATGGTGAAAGTCCTTTTCTACTAAAAGTCCAAAAACTAATTGGGCGTGGTGGCATGTGCCTGTAATCCCAGCTATTTGGGAGGCTGAGGCCAGAGAATAGCTTGAACCTGGTAGGCAGAGGTTGCAGTGAGCTGATATTGCGCCACTACACTCCAGCCTGAGGGACAGAGCGAGACACTGTCTCAAAAAAAAAAAAAAAAAAAAAAGTCAATTTCATATTACCATGAAGTATTGGAATTTTTTAAAATTAGAGTAACACTTGATGTGTTTCCTGTTGACTAATCCTTTGTGTGATTTCTGTCGTAATTAAGGTATTTGGCTTAGTGACTTCAATTGAAACTATAAAGAACTGAATTTTAAGTATATACTATATGTATGTATATATAGTTTTTTTTTTTACTTGTTTGTGGCCCAGCGATGCTTGAAAGTTGAGAGAGAATACCTCCCCAAACACCCCAACATAGGAGTTTCCAGCAGTTTTTAGTTTTTTAAAACAGATATTTGATCCACGTTTGTTTGTCTTGCATTGTGTTTGACCTGGTCTTGGGAGACAAAAAAAAAACAACTGTCTGAAATGGGCTGGTTTTCATGGAGGCGGGGGTGAGGTATAGTAAGCTGGTTCTTCCTAATCTGAATCTGGGCCTTTTTTGTTACTGACCACAGTGGGCTTGGAGAGGCAGCCTGCTTGTCCTGCCAAGCCTTAGGACTGCTCCTTCTGTGTCTGTGACTGATTCCTTAAGGGCAGTCAGGATTTAGAATTTATCAAGCACCATCACCATAACACTTCATGTACCCACCTTCAACCTGAGTACTGTGAATAGATTATCTGCATTACAGTTTTACTACTGAAGGTCTTCCTTTTGTGTCTTTTGAGATTTTCACTCTTGATGGACTTATGGTTATATCAGTGTGGTTTGTAACCAGAGTTGATAAAAGTTTGACATTTGATTTTTTAAAATTTAACATGTCCTATGCTGTTGTTATGGTATTGATTAGCCGTATATAGCTATTTAAATTATAATTAATTAAAGTTAAAGGCTAGGTATGGTGGCTCATGCCTGTAATCCCAGCACTTTGGGAGGCCGAGGAAGGAGGATTGCTTGAGGCCAGAAGTTTGAGAACAACCTGGGCAACATAGTGAGACCCTGTCTCTACAAAGAATACAAAAATGAGCCAGGCACAGTGGCTCATGCCTGTAATCCCAGCACTTTGGGAGGCCAAGGTGGGCGGATCACAAGGTCAGGAGTTTGAGACCAGCCTGGCCAATATGGTGAAACCCTGTCTCTACTAAAAAAAACAAAAACAGAAAACAAAAACAAAAAACAAAAACAAAAATTATCTGTGTGTGGTGGTGGGCACTTGTAGTCCCAGCTACTCGGGAGACTGAGGCAGGAAAATCACTTGAACCCAGGAGGCGGAGGTTGCGTGCCACTGCACTCCAGCCTGGGTGACACAGCAAGGTCCCGTCTCAAAATTTAAAAAAAAAAGAATCAGGTATACTGGCATGTGCATGTATTCCCAGGTATTCAGGAGGCTGAGGAAGGAGCATCACTGGAGCCCAGGAGTTGGAGGCTGCAGTGAGCTATGATTGGGCCACTGTACTTCAGCCTGGACAATTCTGACTATAAACTTTTTTCTGCCCCAGAGGGTCCAAGCAAGACATTAATCACAGCAAAATAGAAACTTTGCTTAGATGAGTTCAGGTACTGGAAAATTGCTGCTGCCTGTTCCTAGCCTAGAGAGAGATAAATAGATGTGCCATTTTGCTCGAATTTTCTCTGAGTAGTGTTTCCTTACTGTGATTTCATTTGTTTCTAAAGGACTGTGAATATTCAGTAATGAGACTTGCTCATATTCAAATGCAAGTTAAATAATCTGAAACCAGTATGTAAATAGTTATTATCTACCATTCCTTAACATTAGAACTGATACTTCCATGTCCAAGAGAGAAATCAAGATAAATTAAAATTACACTAAGATTAGATTATCACTGTTATTTGCTAATGGCACACACATGTATGAGTTTCATCTTATGTAGGCTTTGTCCTTTGGTAGAGCTAGAGTTTATTTTGGCTTTAATGTCTGTCCGTTGGTTTCTAATTCTTTGGAGATATTTTTAAGTCTCGGCATTTGTTAGCTATCTTTACCTTGAAATTTGAATTCACAAGTTATAAATTTATAAATAGAAGAATGGAGCACAAATATTCCCTTCCCCCAGCCCTCCACACGTGACTGCCAAGCTATTAATGTTCTTATATGACTGATATGCAAGGGCTGGGACTGTATTACAAGCCGTATGATGGACACATAACCTGTTAGTGCTCTAGGAAGTTTCAGGTGAAAGGACAGAGGAGTGGCAGTTATTGGAAAGACCCTTTCTAGTCTGTGTGAGCATTCTTTCTTTCATTTCCATTAACTTGAATAATTCTCAATGGCTTGGGAATGTTTACCTGTGTTCCTTCTAATGTTGGCATTTGATGGTGATGGTGTCTACACTGAAATTTCATCTAAGGTCTTCCCCAAACTTAAGCCTGTTGGACAACCAGTTTGTAATACCGAAGAGGAACTTGCTACCTTCCCACCACCACCCCATCACCAGCCTATCCTCAGAAACTTTGTAGGCTAAGTTGTGTGGGTTTTTTTCTTTTTTAAAAATAGTCTTTTCAGGAGGGCTAGGAAAACTTACTTTATGATAATTTTGTGCATAAGTCTTTGGGGGGACATCAGCATGCTGTAGTCAGTATCCTGATTCTTGTTCCCTGGTTTCTTCTGGGTATAACAAGAACACTTTTTATTCTTGGCATAGCACTTCAAGAGGTGGCTTATACATTCTTTCCTTTATATTATTTATTCGTTTGTTTAATACCTGCTTATAATTGGTGGTGCTTTTTTCTTAGTCCACGGTGAATTTGTATGTAGACTATTATATGGTACTCTTTCCTCCAAGAGTAAAGTCTAGAAAACTGGAATTTCTGCTTTCTAGAATTGGATCTTAGATATAGTCAAGACTTAGTGACAATGTCTTTCATATGTTCATAAACATCATATAAACATGCAATACTTGATTTGAACATGAGCTTGACCACCCTGTGTTCTGAGTCCTTCAGCCCTTCCTTACTCCTTGTCTTCTTACTGTAGAATCCTCCTTGTCTAATATCCCTTTGGTGTCAGCTCCTTTGCCTTGAGAACTTTGGTGCCATTCCTGGAAATGCCTTTATTCATTCTTAGCTGTGGTCCAACATCTTGCTTCAAAAGCTCACATTTACCTTGTTTGGGTGCCAGCTATAGATTGTGTTTGAATTCAAGAGTGGTTCCTGCTATGGAGCTATTTGTTTTGAAAAATACAGATTTTTTTTTTTTTTTTTTTTTTTTTTTTTCCAGGATGGCATCCATTGCCTGTCACTGAACTACAGTGAAAAGTGTTGTTTTGGCTTCAGTTCTTGATTTTAAGCATTTGACCACATTTCAAGGTCTCTCATCCTGAGATTTTGTTTTGCCAGAAGCTTCTGGCAGGAAATAGAATGATAAAGGAAGAGATACACAGAAGTCAGAGAATTGGCAGCTCCATTCTCAGGTGTAATGGATAACTTTAAGCTCCTAAAAGGCAAGGGTGATATATTTTACTTTGTTACCTACACTTAACCTATAAGTGGCACATTGATTAACTCTAGAGGAAACATGCTCAGTGTTTGCTGAGTGGATTGTTGTTTGGTCTTATTTTTGCCAACATTTAAGGGAGGTAGAAGTTAAATATTCTGTATTAGAAATAAGTTTTGCCTAGTTTTGAAGAAGGAACTGGCTTATGACATGGATTCCTCAATAGCCACAACTATTGCCCCAACAATACTTACTTTATTAGTCTTGGTTTTCTCAAGGAAACAGGACCAATAGGAAATCTATCAGGGGAATTTATTGTGGGAAAGCCAAGGAGTCCCACCATCTGCCATCTGCAAGCTGGAGAACCAGGGAAGGTGATGGTGTAATTTAGCCTGAGGCCAAAGGCCTGAGGACCAGGAGAGCCAATAGCTAATGGTGGTGCTGGCGGAGGGGGACAGGAATGACTTACTGCTGGTGTGAGTACCAGAGCCAAAGACCTAAGAACTAGGGGAGCTCCAATGTGCAATGGTAGGAGAAGATGGATGTTTCAGCTCTAGGAGAGTGAATTCACCCTTCCTCTGCCTTTTTGTTCTACCTGGGCCCTAAACAGATTGAATGATTCCCAAGCACATTGGTGAGACAGGATCCTTCCTGAATCTACAGATTAAATGCTAATCTCTTCTAGAAACACTCTCACAGACACATCCACAAATAATGTTTTACCAACTATCTGGGTGTCCTTTAACCCAGTCAAATTACACAAGTCTACCCCTTGTCAACTTAACATCCATACGCATCCCCTTAAACCATACTTAATCGCCAAATAAAGACAATGGCAAGGTCATAATTCCACCTAACAAGGTACAACGATCCTGTGTACAACTGAAAGTGTACTAATCCCTTCTCTAGAAGAGGAGGTAAAGTCCTTGAGTGATGTTTACTCCTCTCCCGAGACTGTAAGTTAAATAGTATAATAGAAAATTATCATTACTGAAATACTGACATAGTTGTTAATATCTTATATGATAAGGGAATAAGAGAGGAAGGAAAACAAAGATATTTACTTAATATAGGTCTATATACACACAAACGTATTCATAACAAAACAGGGAGGAAATATGGTAATTACAGTCTTCCTTCCTGTAACTGGTCGCACGGTCACAGCTGGTATTCATAACTAGCTTCTACTACCCATTCTGTATTCCCTTTGCCTTCAGCTGGTTATGATTCTTTATCTGGTCAAATGGCTTAAACCTTCATTTCTGAAGGGTCTGGATCATTGGCAGTTCTGCCTGGATTGGGTTGTTGTCATTTTTCATTGACCTTAGTTGCTGGGCATGGTAATACTAAGAAAAGTTCTAAATTATCTCTGGTATTCCAGACATACTTTTCCTTACCTCCACTGTGGAGTAGTAGTCCAACTTCTCCTTGGTAATCTGGATGGGTCACTCCTTTCTTGGCCTGCTGACTCAGAGGCATGAAGAGCCCAAAGTGGCCTGGTGTTCTTAACTTGCAGTTCAATGGAATCATTGTTGTGTCTCCTGCTGGAAGCATTCTTCCCTCCAGAATGAAGGCCAGCAGAGCATAAGTTGTGGGAATAGGAAGCCAAAATTTACCAGTGACCCACTAGGCATAATGGTGAGTGGTGCCACCCACTCCCATTTCTACCCCTGATTCCTGTACCTGTGAATCTTGGCTCTTGGAGAAACCGTACCATATAGCGGATGCTGACAGAGCATATACAGTCTTCTGGAGAACCTTGCTTCAAGCCCTGCAAGGTGTTGTCAGCTACGTAGCATGTAACTGAGTCTTCAGAAGGTTGTTCCATTGTACAATCAAATCAGCTACTTCAGGATGGTGCTTTATGATGGCAGGGAACATGATAAGACTAGTGAATTCCATGAGTTTGGGTCCATTTCCTCATTTTGTGGTCTGTGAAGTGAGTTGTTTGGTCAGAAGCAATGCTTCTTACTTACCATGATGGTGAATAAGGCATTCTGGAAGTCCATGGTTGGTAGTTTTGGCAGAAGCATTACATGCAGGAAAAGCAAGTAATTTACTCTGTAAATTGCTTTGTATTTACTCTGTAAATTACTTTGTATTTACTCTGGAGATTTGCTCATGTCCAGAGTAAATATCCATTCCAGTAAGGATAAAACACTGTGCCTTCCTTGATGGAAGAGGTCCAGTGTAATCAACCTGCCACCAGGTAGCTGGCTGATGACCCTGGGGATTGGTGCCATATTGGGGACTCAGTGTTGGTCTCTGCTGCTGGCAGATTGGGCACTCAGCAGTGGCTCTAGCCAGGTCAGCCTTGGTGAGTTGAAGTCTGTGTTGCTGAGCCCATGCCTAACCTCCATCCCTGCCACCATGGCCACTTTGTTCATGAGCCACTGGGTGATGACAGGTGGCTGGGAAAAGAGGCTGACTGGCATCCACAAAAGGGGTCATTCTGTCCACAAAATCCTCCTCTGCTGAGGTCACTCTTTGGTAAGCATTCACATGGGAAACTAATATCTTCATGTTTTTAGCCCATTCAGAATGGTCTGTCAACATACCTCTCCCCCAGATTTCTTTGTGACCGATTTTCCAATCATGTCTGTGGACATCCAGCCAAACCATTGGCTACAGCCCATGAATGGGTATATAATTGCATGTCTGGTTACTTCTTTCAAGCAAAGTGCACAACCAGGTGCACTGCTGAAGTTCTGCCCACTGGGAGGATTTCCCTCCACCACTGTCCTTTGAGGATGTCACAGGGAATGGCTGTAATACTGCAGCTGTTCACTTTCTGGTGGTGCCTGCATATAGTGCAGAATCATCTGCAAACTAGGCCCGAGTCTTCTCTTCCTGTGTCAACTGATTGTAGG